>NC_072006.2:18150000-18775000 GCF_028885655.2 Pongo abelii
AAATGGATAAAAGACCTAAACCTAACAGCCAAAACTATACAACTCTTAGAACAAAACAGAAAGGAAAAGCCTCATGATATCAGATTTAGTGACAATTTCTTCTATATAACAACAAAAGCCAGACAAAGAAAAAACAGACAAACTGGGCTTCAAAAATATTAAAGACTTCAGTGAATCAAAGGACATTAATAAGAGTCCAGAGACAACCCACAGAATGAGAGTAAATACTTGCAAATCACATATCTGATAGGGGATTAATATCCAGAATATGTAAAGAACACCTAAAACTCACCACCAAAAAACAAACAACCAAATTAAAATCCGGAGAAAGTACTGGAATAGACATTTCTCCAAAGATATACAAATGGCCAATAAGCAAATAAAAAGATGCTCAACATCACTAGTCATTAGGGAAATAACAATCAAAAACAGAATGAGACAACATTTCACACTCATTAGGTGACTATTATTTATAAAAAACAAAAACAAAAACAAAAACAAAAACAAACCAAAACAAATATTGGTGAGGATGTGGAGAAATTGGAACCCTGTGCATTGCTAGTAGGAAGGCATAATGGTGTAGCCACTGTGAAAACGTCTGGCAGTTCCTCAAAAAGTCAAACGTGGACTTACCACATGGCCCAGCAACTGCAATTCTATTCCCAGGTATGTAACTAAGAGAACTGAAAACATCGCCACAAAAACTTTAGCACAAATGTTCACAGCAGCATCACTGATAATAGCCCCAAAGTGGAAAAACCCCAAACATCCATAAATTGATAAATAAACCATGAGGTATTAGCCACGAAAAACAATGACATACTGACATTTGCTATGACATGGATGAACCCTGAAAACAATACACTAAGTGAAAGACGGCAGTCACAAAAGGCCACATGGTATGTGATTTCATATATATTCAAGGTTCAGAATAGACAAATCCATATAGACAGAGAGTAGATTGTGTCTTCCAGGGACTGGGAGGAGAGAATGGACTGCTGGGCTTCTTTTGGGGATGATGAAAATGTTCTGGAATTAAGTAGTGGTGATAGTTATACAACTTTGTGAATAGACTAAAAACCGGTGAACTGTACTCATTGCGTGATGTGTGGATTATATCTCAATAAAAAGAAAAATAAAAAGTTTAATTTAAAAAAATTATTCAGACAACTTCTCCCCAAGGAAACAACAGTATCCTCACCTGCTCATAGATCTCAATGGCTTTCTGGTACTGCTCAAGCTGGGCAGCATATGCTGCCACCTTCAGCAGACACTTGTTTGCTGAGCTGAAATCAAGAACCAAAGCAGAGTGAGTAACAAGCCAACGGAAAAATAAAAGATGTGCACTGGGCCTCAGTACATCTTCATTTGGTATAGTCAAATACACTCACAGAGTATAAAGAAGTATTTCTTTATCATACATAATAAAACCCATTAAATCATATTAAGAAAAGTAATACTTGCCTGTTGGATTCTTCTCCTTTGTAATAATCAGCAGATTGTTCATAATGTGCAATAGCCTGAAAACATACATATTTTTTTCACACACAATTTATTTGGAGAGCTGCATTTTAAAACTACATTTGCATAGGTATTTTTCCATAAATAAACTAGCAAACTTTTCACAACTCGGCCTACTTTCTTTAGGAAATACAAGAAAGCATGCACCTCTGGAAGCAGAATGCTTGCTGACCATCAAAATCTGTTTCCCCCTTCCCACATGGCATATGCCCAGCTACACCACTTCCTCAGCTTCCTCTATAGTGAGGGGCAGCTTATGACTAGCTCTCTCCAGTGGAATGTAAACAGACATGCTGGGGGCCACTCCCAGGCTTGGGCCATATATCTCACTTTGCATCCTCCTCCAGGCCTTCCACTTCCCATGAGCTAGGATGGCTATGGCCAAGTCCAGAGTGACACTGTAAGCTAGACACCAAAATGGCAGAACTGTCAGGCAGGTTCCTAAGTAACTACAAAGGACACAAGGTACCTCCAACCCCAGTGTCTCTACCACTGTCAAACCCTTAGCAGCCACACTGGATTGTTAAGAGAGATATGAAGCCCTAATTACACTTATTACTAATTATTAATTAGTGGGTGCACAGACTGCACCCACTAACATCTTAAGTGTCACCTAGAATAAGGTTGTTGCCGTCAATCTAAAATATATGGCACCAAGTGGAGAGCAAACAGAGATCACAGGCCAGAAAGCTAGAAGTCTTTGTCATGCTGTGGTGGAAGTTAGTGAAATCAAGCATGTGACAACTCAGAAAAAAGAACTGGTGTCGGCCAGGTGTGGTGGCTCATGCCTGTAATCCCAGCACTTTTGGAGGCTGAGGCAGGTGGAATACCTGAGGTGAGGAGTTCAGGACCAGCCTCGCCAACATGGTGAAACCCTGTCTCTACTAAAAAGAAACAAATATTAGCCGGGTGTGATGTGGGCACCAGTAATCCCAGCTACTTGGGAGGCTGAGACAGGAGAACTGCTTGAACCCAGGAGGCAGAGGTTGCAGTGAGCTGAGATCGTGCCATTGCACTCCAGCCTGGGCGACAAGAGTGAAACTCTGTCTCAAAAAAACAAACAAACAAAAAAATAGGTGTCTACCGGAGTCCAAAACTAAGCAAAATGGCTGAGAAGAGCCAGATGATAGTGTGTGCTGCTGTTTTTAGCACAGTTTTGTAAGAGCTGAACTCTGCAAAGAATCAGCTGGTTTGTAGACAGTGGTAGACAGCCTTAGAAATAAGGCTCTCATAAAATTGAAAAAACCTTCTATACCCCAAATAACAAGAGGTAAGTATGAGCAGTTATTTAAACCAGGGCTCTAGCCAAAGTTTTTCTCTAACAGGTCAGACAAGAAATATTTTAGGTTTTGTGCATCTTTGTTGCAACTACTCAGCTCTCTTGTGGTAGCATAAAAGAAGCCACAGACAAGATATAAATGAATAAGTGTGGTTGTGTTCCAATAAAACTATATTTATTAACAATGAAATTTCTAATTTCATATAATTTTTACATGTCGCAAAATGTTTTTTTCTCTCAAGGATTAAAAACTGTAAAAACCATTTTTAGCATGCAAACATACAGAAGCAGGTCGTGGGTTTGCAGGATACTTGAATGACAAAGGTTTTCCAGCAAATGCAAATGAGGGAGCTAGCAGTCTCTGAAAATCAGATTAAAGGTGCTTCCTTTCTGCCCAAGCCCATTAGTTAAGTAACTTCAAGGCAGCTCCTAGTGAGTTAGAAGAGAGCCGCAGGGACAAGAAAACAAATAAAACAAAACAGGCCATGGAACTATAGGCAGCTTTCATTTGTGATGCACTTTGTCTTCATTCACTTAGCATCTGTTACTGAGCACCCACTTCGTAAATAGTCATCATGCTAGGCTCAGGGCTGTGACGGTGAGCGGAACAATTATGGGCCCTGCCCTCACAGAGCCCACATTTTAGAGGGAGGAGATGTACCTTCATCAGGTAATCTCACATGTGTGTATATGACAGCTCTGACAGGTGTTCCAAAGAAATATTTTCTTCCAGACTATTTCTGTATGTGACTAAGTATTTGCAAAAAGAGAACCATAGTATACCTATTCTTTTATAGCTGCATTTTAAAATTCAGTATTCTGTGAAGGTCAGGCATGATGGTCCATGCCTGTAATCTCAGCATTTGGGAGGCCAAGATGGGAGGATTGCTTGAGTCCAGGAGTTTGAGACCAGCCTGGGCAACATGAAAAGATATCATTTGTATGAAAAATTAAAAAATTAGCCAGGCATGGTGGCACATGCCTGTAGTCTCAGCTACTCAGAAGGCTGAGGTGGGAGGGTCACTTGAGCCCAGGAGGTTGAGGCTACAGTGAGCTGTGTTCATGCCACTCCAACCTGTCCAGCCTGTGCAACAGAATGAGGCACATGCCACCATTCCTGGCTAGTTTTTTTTTTATATTTTTAGTAGAGATGGGGATTTCGCATATTGCCCAGGCTGGTCTTGAACTCCTGGGCGCAAGTGATCCTCCTGCCTTGGCCTCCCAAACTGGTAGGATTATAGGCATCAGCCACTGTACCTGGCCTTTTTTTTTCAAGAGAAAAAAAGAGTATGTCACATTTCATTTTATCTGCTCTCAAGTTTATGGAAACCCATGTGTTGGAGACCATGCCTGGGCAGCAGAAATGACACAGCACTGCAGGCTCCTGCCCCAGAGTGCCCTTCTGACTACTGTGAAAGAAGAAGCTGGAACAGGAGCCTCTGCTGGCAAAGATGCTCTGCGCACAGTGCTCATCCCCGCAAGACTCACTCAAACCTAAATAAAGATACTGTGGCCATCCCAGACACCCTGACCAAATAAACACCCCAGCCACACCAGACCCATCTCCCTCCTGTTCCATCATCAATTCCACACCAGGGAACAAAGGAGGTTCAGGTCCAGCTCCATCACCTTCCTCCAGGATCCACAGATAACCTTCCAAAGAGAAGGCTCACACCCACATGTCAATGCACAGGGTGGCCCTGACTTGATCAAGATTAGGGAGTATCCTCAGAAAAGTATGGCAATTATAAAAAAAGAAAGGTCAAATAATAAATTTATGTAACAAATATGAGCAAATTTTGTGCTGAATAACCAACAGGTGGAGGTCACACAGTCAAAAGAGTGAACATTAACAATGCCAGTCCAATTTCAGCAATGCCTAGCAGATCTTTCCCCAGACTAGGAAGACTCCATTTGGTATGGTGGAGGTAGGGGTAGCATTTGTTTATTTAGCAAATATTTAGACCCCACTAGGTCCCAGAGTTCTGGGCTCTTGGGACACATCAGCAAAGCAGAGACAAAACTCTCTGCTGAGACATGTGCCCATTCTGGCGGAGGGAGAGAGACAACCAATATGAGAATGATGAGGAAGCATATGAGAGGGCATGTTGTAAGGAGACATCTGCTCAGCAATACAAGAAGTTAAGTGAGGTGTGTGGGGATCTGCTATGTCTTCCTGGGGGGCTAAATTAACTAGGGGGATAAAATAGGCCTCATGGAAAAGGTAATAAATGAGCAAAAATGGAAGGGCATGGGGAAGTTAGCTACGTGGACTTGAAAGATGTGAGGAGTCAGCCAGGTGGACATCTAGGGAAGAGCTTTGCAGACAGAGGAAATGGTGGATACAAAGGTCCTGAGGCAGGAGCGCTCATCTGGCATGTGTGCAGAACAGCAAGGAGGCCAGGATGGCTGTGCAGGGTATGCAGGAGGAGAATAAGAGAAAAGAGGAGAGGCCAGGCCACACAGGTGCATGGGGAGTGTGGGGCTGGGAGGAAGCAATTCAGTGGAGCCATGAAGGCTCTGCACAGCTCCAGCTGTTCCTCTTAGTGAAAGGGGTCTAATGAAAGGCTGTGAGCAGTGGAGAAACAGAGTATGATGCAATGCTTAGAAGGCTCACTCTGGCTACTCTGTGGCATGGGGATGTGGGCTTGGCAAGGTAGGGGGAGCAAAAGCAGGGAGACCGGTTTGAAGGATCCTGCAGCGATCAAGTGGGAGCTGGAAGACAAGGTAGTGAGTTGTGCCAAGACTTGGGAGCAGGAAGGACACCACTCACAAAAATTGCTCACAGGTTGTAGAGAAAGAGAAAAGGCAAGGAAGCCTGTAGTTTAGGGGGGAACACTGGGTTGGGGACAGGGCATCTGAGAATCCAGTCCCAGACATGTTGGGTTAGAGATGACTGCTGGACAAAGTGGAGAGGTCAGCAGGCAGGTGGATACAGGAATCTAGCATTTGGAGAGAGGTCTGGGCTGCAGTCAGATTTGTGAGTCACTGGCACACAGATACTTAAAGCTGTGATGCTGACTGAGTGTACAGAGGTGACATCTTACACCTTCTTCACTGGGCCTTAGAGTACTAAGCAATACGGCTGAAGGTTATTTTGGCAATGCTAATGTTCTGACGTAAATCAGAGAGAGTAGAAACAACAGGTGAACTCTGTAAATCTTAACCAGCTCTCATGTCTTAGATGTCCACTCCAGGAAAACAGCCCATCTACTTAGCCAGCTAGACCCTGAAAGTCTCCAGGCAAGGCCATCTATGACCACTCTACACCTACGATCACTCTCAAACTGAGGAGAAGAGAGTTCTTTGAGTCAGCTTATCTGCCTGCTTCACATCTGAGGAAATGTGCCCACTGCTTACCTTCTCAATGTCTACAAGTTCAGTCTCATAGATCTCTGCAATAGTAATGTGGTGCTTGGCTGCAATTGTAAACCTTCCCTAGGGGAAAAAAGAAGAAACAATCACACACCCATTTTACCTATCTGAATGCCAGTTTGGGAACATAAAAAAGAAAGATAGAATTCTAAGCCATCTCAAGGCTCCACCCCACAGCCACTCAAGCAATGCAATGTCTTACCATGTCTGTGTAAATGTCGATGGCTGCATTTAAGCAGTTGATAGCCTCTGAAGCGTAGGCATTTAAGAAAAACAATGAAAAGTCCATTCAGTCAAAGAGGGTTCAGGTGTGGCTGTCTTCTTGGCTGTTATTAGAACGTTAATGAAGTATAATTTTGGAGTGGAGGGTGGGCAGGTTAGTGAGAAGCAAACAAAAATCATGCACAAGTCCAGATTCATCAGCATGGCTTTGTTCCCAGCAGCTACAGTATAATTTAGGGAACTGTAGCTGGAGTAACATTGGCTTAGTTACTCTTAACCTTAAAGTGAGGACTCCACCCAGGCAAAAGACTGTATTATAAAGAAAATAAAACCATAGAGGTTGTCACCAACACTGATAAATTATATCTGCTAAAATATGAATGCCAACATATTCCTCATTAATACCATGCATATATATTAATTTTGGAACATGGCACCACATCACAAGAACAATCACCTCAATAGATTCTACTCTCCATGCAGCCAAAAGCAAAAGCACTTTGAAATGCCTATTCAAACAACCCATAAGCAAAGTCAACATTCTGTATAATGTTCAAAGATGCTAAATTGTAGCATACTAACAAAATGAAGAAACAAATCTAATAAATAATAATGCTAATAAATTATACTAATTTTCTAAAAAAGTGAGCCAAAAAATTTTCCCTATCATAAAATGATGGTGTTTATAATGCTGGCATACAGTGACAGCTCCAAGTTTATTACGTTTGGTTTAAAGAAGCAGCAAAGTAGAAAGGCCTGACTACAAAATTAGAAAGGTAAGCAGATGAACAAAAATTGAAACAATTTCCCTCTAAACTACATAAAAAATGTGGATCCCTGTTACACCTTTTAAAATAGAGAATATAAAGAGAAAAATAATCTATCAATAATCCCACTCAAATCCATTGTTAGTACTCAAATGTACTTTTCCTTTGTGTTTATTAGACACATTTCTATGTGCACAAACTTTTTTCTCAAAATGATATTATACAACATTCAGTCTCATGTGCTTCTTCAATTGATATGTAAACATTTACCAGGTCACTGAAGATTCTCTGAAACCAGGGATTTTAATGCCTGCACCATATTCTAAAGTACTGATGCATTATAATTTTACCACTCTAACAGCTCATTTAACCTGTGTCCAGTTTGTCACTTTGGGAAATAAACTGTGATTAATCCTTATACCAAAGGTCTTGAAGATACCCTATTTCTTTATGACATATTTATTCTCAAAATTTGGGATCTGTGTGTTAAACAAAATGGACTGCTAAAAGAAAAAGGAAAAACAAAATTTCGGCTGTGCACGCATGCGGAAGGGAAGAAATTAATACTTTTAATTACACTCTTCTAACTAAAAAGAAATAATCTTTGCAAAATTTTACCACATTAAATATCCAATTGCATTCTTTCCTCAAAACAAATACTTTGAAAAACTTTTTAAAAAACCAAATGGATACTGTATGAATAAGACTTTTTAATGATTGAATATTACAATCTCCCATTAACTGGATCTGAAAACTCCTTAGGTATTTAGGAGTAAGGGAACATAAGAGTTTCCTTTTATGAACAATATACATTTTCACAAAATTAAGATATAAGAAGTCTTAGATAAAATTAAAGGTAATTTCCAAAAAATTCTCTAAAATGCAATATAAATGGAGTTTAATTAAATGATGCTATAAACTAAACAGCCAGTAAAAATTTAACATAATTTCGCCTCATAAAAGCCCCCAAATGATTAAAAAAGAAAAATCCCTAAGGTTATCAAAATTTCTCTATTATTCCAAAATACAAAAATTCCTTTTTACCAGGACTTGAAAGCACACCAACACTGACCTTAACGTTGAGGGAAGTACTGACTGGTTAGTTACACACAGAGATAGGCATGCTACATGCCTGGCTGTCTTACCTTGGGGATCTGCCTTTTTGTAAGCATTTCCAGCATCCACAAAGCTGGTAGCGGAGTCATGTTTGCTCTGAAGCTGCATGTGGAGCTTGGCTGCCTGACAAAATGCATTTCCTGCAGCTGAAGAAGACACTACAATTAAACACAGAGGAACAAGTCCCCCCCCAGAGCAGCCCATGCTCTAAGTACTGGACCTCCCTAGAAAAATTATATTCCACTGAAAAGAAGCATTCTAGTCAGAAGCAAAAATCCATGTGGTCCAGTGCACGTCGGGCAAATATAAAAATAACCAGAATCAAGTCAAACAGCGATGAAAGCTTCTCCACCTCAGCTCCAGCAGACTTTCCAAGTGTCCCTGGGCACTAAGCCACCATTCCCTGATCTGGCCATTCAATACCAATAGCCAAGTCTTGGGCTACTCAATTCAATTCCACTAACATATAATAAACACCAGCTAAGGGCTTCAAGCCACAAATGATTAAAGAAAGGTAAAACACTGAGAGCAAAGATATTTGCTCACTTTTCAATCTTAGTGTCTCCTACACTTAGCTGTCAGTGTGGAAGAAACTGCTAATGAAGGCTTCATGGATAAAGTAAGTTTCCTAAAGAGTGAAAATCAGACCCACAATTTTGAAATCCAAAAAAGTCTAAAAATCCAATTTTTTTTCTTTAGTTTATAGCAAAATCTGACTGAAATTTATATGAGGTTTAATTTATTTTACCACATTTAGTGTGAGAATTTACAAATTTCCCTGCAGAATTACTGACGGATCTGGTTGTGGGGTACTGCCCAGGTCTCCAACTGGGACACGGTACAACATATAAGGTACATGAACTAATCTTTTTCAGAAAAGGTGTTGGATCAGGGACCATGGATTCTGGAGTGCTGGAAAAGAAAGAGGGAAGGAATCGCTAGCAGAGGAGTCACAGGAACACAGAAGAAATGCTTGAAGGTAAGAAAGGGCTGGAAGTGGAGGCCAGTGACAAGCCTGCCCTGACTGGAGGAGGCCAGTGGAAATCAAGGCTGAAGCTGCATCAGGCCACTTCCCAGAGGGTTTAAACATCAACATGCGAAACTTCCTGAGTTCAGAGAAAGCAACGCGGCAGAGTGCCTCTAAAAAATGAGTCACATTGGGGAAGTCAGTACAGCAGAAACTGAGAGGAAAGAATCTGATCTACCAGGAAAAGCATGGTTAAGAGTATCACAAAGCCTTTAGGTTTCTAAAAAAATTATCATAAAGCAGTACTCACTGCTGGTATTAAACATTTGCTATGAATTTTTTTGTGAGAAAAAAATCCAATTCTTTTCTTTTTATCGAGACAGGGTCTCAATCTGTCACCCAGGCTGCAGTGCAGTGGCGTGATCACAGCTCACTGCAACCTCCACCTCCCAGGATCAAGAGATCCTCCTACCTCAGCCTCCTGAGTAGCTGCATGTGCCACCACACCTGGCTATTTTTTATTTTTAATTCTTAAAAAAAATTTTTTGGCTGGGTTTGGTGGCTCAAGCCTGTAATCCCAGCACTTTGGGAGGCCAAGGCGGGTGGATTACCTGAGGTCAGGAGTTCGAGACCAGCCTGGCCAACATGGCGAAACCCTGTCTCTACTAAAAATACAAAAAATTAGGTGGGCATGGTGGCAGGTGCCTATAATCCCAGCTACTTGGGAGGCTGAGGTAGGACAATTACTTGAATCTGGGAGGCGGAGGTTGCAGTAAGCTGAGATTGTGCCACTGTACTCCAGCCTGGGTGACAGAGCAAGACTCTGTCTCAAAAAAATTTTTGTTTTTTGTAGAGACAGGTTCTACGTTGCCCAGGCTGGTCTTGAACGTCTGGGCTCAAGCAATCCTCCAGCCTCGGCCTCCCAAAGTGCTGGGATTACAGATGATTATACCTGGCCATAAACATCCAATTCTGCTAAAGCTTCAGCTGCATCTCTTGTTCCAACTCCCCCTCCCCAGAGGAAATGCATAATTCTCACATAGGTTTCTGAACCTGAGGGCAAAGGGACAGTACAAGCTCTGGAGCCCACCTGCCCAGGTTCAATTCTTGCTCTGTACCACAGTTTTTGATGAAAAAGAGTACCCAGGCATCTTTGAAAAATATGTAACCACCAGCATGACATGGGTAGTGCTATGAACTGAATGGTAGTATCCCCTCAAAATTTGTATTACTGGAGCCTGATATCCAATTTGACAGTATTAAGAGGTGGGGCCTTTCGGGGAGTGATGAAGTCATGACAGCGCCACCCTCATAAATGGGATCAGTGCCCTTATAAAAGAGGTTGAAGAGAGCTGCCTTGCTCCTTCCACCACGTGAGGACATAGCAAGAAGGCGCCATCGTGGAAGCTGAGAACAGTCCTCACCAAACACGGGATCTGCTGGCACCTTGATCTTAAACTCCCCAGCCTTCAGAACTCTGAACAATACGTTCGTTTTCTTTATAAATTATACTAAGGTATTTTGTTATAGCAGCAGAAGAAACCAAGGCACTGAACAATCAGAGTACATGCCAGCCTCAGGGCTAGAGCTGGAACTGAAGAAGCCCTGCTGGCCCCTGGTGAATCATGAGAGGCTGGTGGGTATCCAGAAGGGGCAAAGGCCACTGCCAGGGCAGTGGCCAGGCACCTGGGATACTTGGGGCAGCACTTAACCATGAAGTGGCAACTCAGGAACATATCTGGCTAAGTGGAAGCTTTGATGGGCTCTGCCTCAGAAGAACGTAGTAATAGCTTGGACTTCGCAAGTAAAGTGCTTAGAAGGGCCTGACTCACATTACACACGGTGGCCACTTTCATTATTACATGCAAATCTAGCCTTAGATCGTATCTGTAGTTTGGCATATTGAAATGCCATCATTTTTTTTACAACCTACATCCTTGCTCTCCTGCTGGCATTTCATTTTTTATAACTTATCTATGTTTCCTGTCTCAGAATCAGTCATGGGCCACCCTTTTCTTGCTCAGTAATACCACAACACCCAGGCTCTTCTGGGCTGCCTCCATTTCTCCAGACAATAGTAAATGCTTTAATTTTACATTTTCACATTTCCACATTCCAAAACGAGTTGCTGGCTTACTTTTTCACTCTGACTATTCATTCCAATCACTGACAGCAAATGCTAGCTCGGTCTATCTAAACTTGGAAGTGTCGGGCCGGGCACAGTGGCTCATGCCTGTAATACCAGCACTTAGGGTGGATCACGAGGTCAGGAGTTCAAGACCAGCCTGGCCAACATGGAGAAACCCCATCTCTACTAAAAATACAAAATTATCTGGGCGTGGTGGTGCATGCCTGTAATCCCAGCTACTCCGGAGGCTGAGGCATGAGAATCGCTTAAACTCAGGAGGTGAAGGTTGCAGTGAGCCGAGATCGCGCCACTGCACTCTAGCCTGGACAACAGAGCAAGACTCCATTCTCGGAGGTGGAGGGGGAACTTGGAACTGTCTTTAAAGGATCATATATTAAACTAAATGGCCTCTGGGAAGCCACACAACTTAGGCTAAATTTCCTCACCTGCAAAACTGGTATAATACCTGTGAGGATGATCTCTCAAAAGCTGAGTAGCAAACAAATTAGCTTAGTCATTATGAAAGAACTTTTAAAACTATAAAGAGATGCAATGCTGTTATGATCATCACCAATGCAACATGGATAGAACTTCAAGGAGTCTAATATTCATCCACTCAACAAATATACTGAGCACCTATGACTTTGCAGGTAATAATCCAGGGCCTGGAGATATAGCAGAGATAAAACACACAAACATGGCCTTCCAAGGTTTACTTTCTAATGAGAATCACCATATAATAAAAACATGTAAATATAAATGAATAAAACATGATGTAATTTATTTTTGCTAGATGGTGATAACAGCGTTGGAGAAAAAAAAAAGTTTCCAGGAAGGACAAGATTGTTATTTTTAAAAGGGGTGGCCAGAGAAGACCTCACCAAGAAGATGACATGTGAAGAGGGAGCTGAAGGGACCCAGCAACATTCTGTTTGGGGGAAGAGTAGGGAGACAGAGGGAACAGTACATGCAAAGGCTCTGAAGTGGGAGCTGGGTGCACAAGGAAGGGGATAGTCTTTGAGGGCCACTACAGGGACGTCAGCTCTTATTTGGAATGATATGACCTTACTTAACTTGTGTTATGTTACTTCATTAACACATTTATGCCTAGTGTTCCTTTACTGGAACACTAAGCACGTGGGAGTTATTTATATCCTATCTTACTACTCAAGGTCATCGCCAAGGTCTGATTTCCAAAATTCAAAAAATTGCGACCTCAGACATAAATGGAAACAGACTGGAAAAGTGCAGCCATATGGCAATGTCAGGAGGCTAGAGCATCACCCCAGGCAACAGATGACGGGGGGTGCACATACAAAGCCTCCTTAGTTACATACATGATCAGTGGCCTCTCTAAAATGGGATTTCCAAAGGTTAGAATACCTGATCACCAGATACAATAAGTAATAAGTGGTCTCAGCCGGGCGCAGTGGTTCATGCCTATAATCCCAGCACTTTGGGAGGCTGAGGTGGGTGGATCGCCTGAGCTCAGGAGTTCCAGACCACCCTGGGCAACATGGTGAAACCCCGTCTCTACTAAAATACAAAAAATTAGCTGGGCATGGTGGCGCGTGCCTGTAGTCCCAGCTACGCGGGAGGCTGAGGCACAAGAATCGCTTGAGCCCCAGAGGCAGAGATTGCAGTGAGTCAAGATTGCACCACTGCACTCTAGCTTGGGCTACAGAGTGAGACTCTGTCTCAAATAAATAAATAAATAAACAAATAAAGTAAGTAAGAAAATAAATAAGTAAGTAAGTAAGTGGTCTCTTCAGGTAAGATCACTTTTTACTTATAAGACCTGAACAAAATAAAAGAAGGAATGTGAAACAAACTGTTTTCTCCTCCATTTTAAAAATACAATATAATTCAGGCATAAGTGTGTTTTGAAAAATAGCATATCTAAAGCCTTAGCTAAAACTAAACTTCTTATACAGATCTTTAAAGCCAGAAGAGACCTTTTAGATTCATCTAGCTCAAAAGCATTTTCTCCTTTGAAATGGTTTTAAAAGTGTCTGCCTTAAAACAGCTTGTAGAGGGCGAGTCCCACTTCCAATCCCACAGCAGCTGTGAGCCAGAGCACAACACCCACGTCCCCTGCTCTGGTCAACGGTGGTCTCCATTTTCACTACAGAAATATCCCATCACTAAGGCATGAAAGATCTCTTTTGCTGAAGGGAGAGGGATGAATTTCTCTCAAAGAGCCGTCCCATCTCAGACCAATGAAAATAATAATCCTGTGAATTTTGTTATGCCTGGTCTCACTGGGTAGAAAGCATTATTTTAAAAAATAACCATGAGTCTATTGAGGTTAATGTAAATCCATTTCCCCTCAAACCCCACTGTCATAGTTCTCAATGGAATCACAATCAGTTATTGCATAGCAGGAAATGGTCATTCTCAACCAATGTTCAGGTAAAGAAAACCAGGCATTTCTCTTTATCCCACTAGTTTTAATGACTTTTATTCCAACTTTCATTCCTTATGGCACTGTATTTATTTGAACATATTAGTAAGAAGCAAAGATTACCCTAATTCCAAGTAATTTTAACTATTTTTAGTTACCACATGCCTACTGTATTAAGAAGTTTACAGAAACTAAGACAGACACTGTCCCTGTGCTTGAACTTAAGCCAGGCTTTCCAGCTTCATTCACTTAGAGCACACCCCTTCAGTCTCCACATGTCAGTAGCAGCCACACCAGTTATTCAGCACTGACACCTGTCTCTGGGGCCAATAGTCTTGCTCTTCAAGGGGAAAACAGTCATTTCTTCCTTCAAAGTGATTTTAAACCATTTGCCTAAAAAACAAACAAAAACTTTGTACATACCACTCCAATTTTTAGCCATCTTGAACATATTTGCAGCTCTGGTATACATTTCACAAGCCTCTTCTATTCTTGTGTTTCCTCTGAGAAAAAGTTAAAAATTAGGTTACATTTTAACAACCATCCACATCTCTAATTCTCCCTCCCTCAAATGATAAACATTTAGTATATACTTGCTATGTGCCAGACAAGCATTACAGAATCTTAACCTCTATTTAAAGGAGATACTCTTACTATCCCTGTTTTCCAGATGAGGAAACTGGGGTGTTAACTGGTAAAGTAACTAGCCCGAGGTGACAAAGAAAGGATAGCTCAGAATTAAGACGCACACACAGGGCAGGGCATGATGGCTCATGCCTGTAATCCCAGAACTTTGGGGAGGCCAAGGCAGGCGGATCACCTGAGGTCAGGTGTTCGAGACCAGCCTGGCCAACATGGTGAAACCCCATCCCTACTAAAAATACAAAAATTAGCTGGGCATGGTGGCATGTGCCCGTAGTCCCAGCTACTCAGGAGGCTGAGGCAGGAGAATTGCTTGAACCTGGGAGGCGGAGGTTGCAGTGAGCTGAGATCGCACCATTGCACTCCAGCCTGGGCAACAAGAGCAAAACTATGTCTCAAAAAAAAAAAAAAAAAAAAAAAAAAAAAAGACTCAAACACAGATCTGGCTGACCCCAGAACCAGAGGTGTTACAAACTAAAGATGTTATTCTGATTACATCTTTAATCAGAGTCCTTCCCATCTATAAAAGCTGTAAGTTTTATATCACTCTGAGTAGTTAAAAGTACATTTTTCAAAGGAGATTAAATTTGGAAGGATAAAGACATCTTTACCCTGTTATCTCCCAAGAGTTCAGCACTATGTTTATTTAGAAGCCACATCTTATGAGAAAGTGGCACGACATTCTACAGCTGTATGATGTCAACTCTGGTAAGGGCTAGTCCCTCTCCAACCTGGAGGAGGCCTCAGGGTCCAGCCCAGTTTAGAAATGCATTTTGCAACACCCTGAGAAATGCATTTTACAATACCCTGAGAGAAGGGTACCTCCACTGTTGCTTGAACATAAACAGTTCTGCAAAGTTCTTCACCAAGCAGCTGATTCCACTGAGGGACAGCTTTAAGCTACTTGGAAAATTTCTTCTCACATAAAAGCCAAAATTATCCTCCGTAATCCTCCCAGAGTTAACTTTGCTTTTACTACGCTAAGGCCCCTCCATGAAAGATGTTTATCTATCTTATCTATTTATAATCATAAAATAACCAGTGGAAAACTGAGATGCAGTAGACTCTGTACAGTACACATAACAAGGAACTCAGTGGGGTATGGACATAAGGACTCAGAGACAGGAGAGGTCAAGGCTGACACTGGATGCTGGGCCTGGTATGAACACATGTACATGAAAGAGTGCACACACACGTGTTAGGAACTCCAATAAACTCCAAGCTCCAGCAGAGGAGCTTGCAGCTCCCCGTCAACACAAGTCCTAGTGCAGAGCAGAGGCTGCGCATACAGCAAGGCTCAGGTGTGACTCAGACCTTAGGCAATAACTACTAACAGTATGGCCCTGGACCAGTTCTTTAACTCCTTCACACCTCAGTTTTGGCATGTGTAAACTGAAGATAATATTATGTATACCTAGGAGTTATTATGAAGATCAAAAGAAATAATCCATATACAGCTGCCACTGCAGAGCTTCACCCAGAGTAGGTACTCAATCAGAATGGTTATCATATCTAGATCCATGTATGGAAGGCACAAAAACTTTTGGGAATATTACATTGTATGTCTCTTAAGGAACATGTATGTATCTAGAATAAATGCAAATCAAAACCACACATGTAATACCACGTGGCTCCTGCTAGGCTGGCTAGGATGGGCTACTGTCTGTCAAAAGACAGAAAATAACAAGAGTCAGGGAAGACGTGGAGAAACCTCATATACGACTGGGAGGAATATAAAAGGGTGCAGCCACTTTGGAAAATGTTACCATATAACCCACCAATTCCATTCCTAGGTAGTACACACCCAAGAGAAATGAAAACACATCCCGGAGGGGCGAGGAGGCTCATGCCTGTAATCCCAGCACTTTTGGAGGCCAAGGCTGGAGGATCACCTGAGGTCAGGAGTTCAAGACCAGCCTGGACAACATGGCAAAACCCCATCTCCACTAAAAGTACAAAAACAATTAGCCAGCGTGGTGGCACATGCCTGTAGTCCCAGCTACTTGAGGGACTGAGGTTGCAGTAATCCGAGATTGCACCACTGCACTCCAGCCCACCAGTCTGGGCAACAGAGCGAGACTTTGTCAAGAAGAAAAGAAAGAAAGAAAGAGAGAGAGAGAAAGAGAGAAAGAAAGAAAGAGAGAGAGAAAGAGAGAAAACGCATATCCACACAAAAACTTGTATGTAACTGTTCACAGCAGCATTAATCATAATAGCTAAAAAGTGGCCAGGCAGAGTGGCTCATGCCTGTAATCCCAGCGCTTTGGGAGGCCGAGGTGGGCGGATCACTTCAGGGCCAGGAGTTTAAGACCAGCCTGGCCAACTTGGTGAAACCCCCATCTCTAGTAAAAATACAAAAATTAGCTGGGCATGGTGGCGGGTGCCTGCAGTCCCAGCTACACGGGAGGCTGAGGCAGGAGAATCACTTGAACCTGGGAGGCGGAGGTTGCAGTGAGCCGAGATAGTGTCACTGCACTTCAGCCTGGGTGACAGAGCGACTCCGTCTCAAAACAAAAAAAAAGCTAAAGAGTAGAAACAACCCAAAAGTCCATCAACCGATTAACAGATAAATAAAATGTGGTATACACATACAATGGAATATTAATGCGCAATAAAAAGAAATGAAGTACCAGTACCTACTACACCATGGTTGAGCAGTCACAATGAGATTCCATTTATATGACAGGTCTACAGTAGGCAAATTTTTAGAGACAGAAAACAGGTTAGTGGTTGGTAGTAATATGGTTTGAATGTTTTTGTCCCCTCCAAAACTAACTTAAAATTTAATCCCCAATGCAACAGTGTTGGGAGGTAGGGCCTACTGGGAGGTGTTTAGGTCATGAGCCCTCTGCTCTCATGAATTTATTAAGGCCACTAATAAAAGAGCTTGTGAAAGGGAGGTTCCATTTTCTCTGGTTCTCTCTTCTACCATCTGAAGACAAAGCAAGAAGGCCCTCACCAGATACCAGATGCTGGTGCCTTGATCTTAGACTTTCCAGCCCCCAAAACTGTGAGAAATACATTTCTGTTCTTATAAATTACCCAGGCCAAGGTTACTGTGTTACAGCAGCGCAAAGCAGGCAAAGACATCTAGAGGTGGGAGTGTTGGGGAAAAACAGGGAGGTGAGGGAAAATGACAGCTAAATGGTACAGGGTTTCTTTCTGGGGTGATGAAGATGTTCTAAAACTGCTGTGGTTGCATAGCCCTGTGAATAGGCTAAAAACCTCTGAATTGTACATTTTAAATCAGTGAATTGTATGGTATGTGTATTAAATCTCAATAAAACCTCCTCCCCAACACACACACAAAAAATCAAAAAACAAACAAAAACCTTTGGGGACTATGTTACCCAGTGAAAGACAGAATGGCAACAAGCCATACCAAAAATGAAGTGTCAGAATAAGCTACAGCTTTCTCTCACACCTTCATGTCCCTTTCCCTCCACTTCAAATCTACATATTAAAAAAAAGAAAAGAAAAACAGCTAATAAGTTTCCCAAATGGAAAATTCCTGACATGAAAACGTTCTCAACCGTAGCCATACCTCCCTTGGCGTAAAGTCTTGCTACTTTCTTGGGTCTTGTTTTTCTAAAGAGTACTGGGAATCTTGAACTGTAATTATAGTTCAATCATTCTTATTAAAGGTTTCTAAATAAAACTAGCTTAATTAAAATGTACTTTATCCACTTATTTTCAGAGACAGGATACAGCTAGAATTAACAGAGTTCCTACATTATTCTAGGTTTTATGCTAGATATTTCCATATATGTTATGTCATTTTCATTATTACAACCATGAAAGACACTATCTCCATTTTACTGAAGAGAAAATGGTATCTAGAGGTCAATGGCTTATCCAAGACTACCCAGCCAAGGTCAGTAGTGTACCTGACACTTGACTTCAAGTTCAGTGATCTTTGAACTTTGCTAAACCATGAGATCCTCATGTCTCCTGAAACAGAATCGCCAGAGGTAGCCTCACTTTAAAAACCCATTTGTCATAAACCGACCATAACTTTAAAACTTCCTGAAAAAAGGTACTTTTGAAATTACGCCGGATGCTTATTTTGTTTTATGTGAAAGTTAATTTTTTGTAAATTTTATGGACATGTATTCAGAATTTGCATTCAAAGTAACAACTGTTATCCAGAGGTCTCACAGTGAGGCAGAAGATCCTTGGAAAAAATATTCTGTGAGGAATCCGTATTACGCAGCGACATAAGTTAAATACATGGCACTCAATTGACATTAAGAAGCTAAACTGAGCTAAATTAACTTTTTTTTGTGTGTTACAGGAATCTGACTTGGAAGAAGAAAACATTTTCCCCACTGTGAAAGAAAACACTGCCCAGCTAGCACAAAAACCACTGCCACTTGGCTGGCCCAGCTGAACCACCCCTGCATTCCAGAGGCAAGGCAGACTCTCTTCTTCTTGACCATACTTATTCAGGAAATATTTACTGAGATCCATAAGTGCCAGAAAACACTAAGGAAATAAACTTCTTGCCCACAAGGAGGTCACAACACTGAGGAAAGAATATCAAGCTTCACGGCTAGAAGGGTCTGAGAAAAAGCCTATCAATTCCCCATGTTCCCCTGAGGAAACATTGTCAAAGCCACAAATGTCCCACCAGGAGCCAGTGAACAGCAGAGCTGTGAAAACCAATTCATCTTCAAATAATCTAAAATCTTGATTTCCCCCATCCTGAATAATAACTATTTCAGAGCATCGTAAAACTATGACAACTATAGGCCGTACTATTTTAAAGCTGTGGGTGGGAGGAAGGAGACATCGTAGAATTGTGAGAACTAATGACACACACATCATGAGATGTACCTCAAAGAAAAAGGCTGACAACTCCTGAGATAGAAATTAAGTTGCCTCTAAAATCACAAGATATTAGAGTAGAAATACCACAAAAAGTGACAGTGACAGTACTATGAAGATAAGCACGTAGAACCAGAGGCAAAATTCAGCTCTAACATCAAGATGCCATGAAGGGATGTGTCAAGCCACCCCAAAAGACTGAAAAGGGACTTGCCCAGTGTGGGGATCCTGGGGGATCCCCACAAAGCATGGTACCTCCTTCTTATTATTTACCAGCTGTATCTCCTTAGCCACTAGACTGATGCTCTGGGGAAGAGGAAGCAGCACAGGGCCTGGCACACAGACCACAATAACAAGGCTGACTGCTTAGTGTCTGGATGGAACAAACTGTCCACATTAATTTTTTAAGGTTTCCCATGTATGCCTCAAAATAATAAGCAAATGTAGAAAGAATCCAGAAGAGAGGAAAATTCAAAATCTGTCTGAAAGTGCCTCTGCTATATAGAACTACTCTGTGATATTATAGGCTCTACAAACAATTTATTTCCACCTGATGCTTCACTTCTGGAATCTCCACAGATTCTAAAAACTTGGGGCTTTCCTAGGTAAACTTAACCCTTCCAAGATTACTTTATTCCAGGGCTTAATATATTTTAAAACAGTACAAATCTTTTATGTGATGCAAAAGTAGAGATTTCTTCAGTGGGGGAGATGCAGAGGCCCCAGGAGGACACAAAACAACTGGAAGAGATATTTTTACATGTCCTCAACACAAAGAAATGATAAATGCATGAGGTGATGAGTATGCTAACTATCCTGATTTGATCATTATACAACACAGACATATATCAAAAAATCAAATTGTACCCCATCAATATATGCAATACAATGTGTCAATTAAAAACTATTTTTTTAAAAAAGGTAGGAGGGAGATACTCTCCAGAATGCTAATTTGAATTCTTACATCAAAAGGCAGCATTTAAATGTTTCACTGTTCTTTTATAAATCGGTAATGCAGAAGCCCAAGGTATGGTGGAAAGGCCCAGGGCATGGGATTGAGTCAGACCACCTACAAATGAACACTGTCATTTATTTACCAGCCTCCAGCTCCCTGGAGCAGCCAGGCCTGTCTTGGCCTTGGAGAGAAAGAAAAATTCCACCAAGCCAGCTAGCACTGTATCAGTAAGGGGAGCGCTGTCTCAGTGGCCTTGAACTTTTGGAATCAATTTTCTAAGAACTTTTCACTTTACTTCTGCTTAATTAAGGACAAAAATCATAGATTCTCAAACAGAGAAAATAATCAGAGACATTTAAGGACTGTGACGAAAATATTTGTGTTTAAGCACAATTTCCTGAAATAAAGCTTATGAGAACAAGTATAATAAAGAAAGCTAGTTAGACTTTATTTTGACAATAGTTTTCTAATGCCTCAACTTTATATGGGGAGTAGTCATCTTTATAGAGAAGAAATAGGTATAGACTGGACCTATTTATAAAACAAAACAAAGATATTTAAATACTTAAGAAAGATAATGGTAACTGCTAGATTAATTCAGAAATGGCTGTTACACACAACCTGATTGACCAAGAACAGTTTTTAAATTGAATTTCAGTCTTTATAAAAATTTAAGCTGAATTTCAGTCTTCAGAAAATACTGATGAGACATGTGATTCCCAAAAAATCATGGTGGCTGCTTACAGATAAATATATCCACACATCCTCCAAAAACCTTACAGATCAACAAAAAGCAAACACAACCACCCATAATCCGTGCCTACAGCAAAAGGAGGCAGTATTCAGCAAGCCTCCATTAAATATAATTGAGGAAATAAAAAATCCAAAACTACCAGAGCTAGCAACACTGCCTCTGCTGCCAGTCAGAGGGGCGTCTGTGGACAGGAGAGGGGAGTTTAACCTGGCAATCACTGTCCAGGGAAGAACTCTCAGCAAGGAAGTGCCCTACCAGGGTGGGCAAACACCCCAGACCAGGTGGAAGACCTGGCAGGTTAGAGCACTGCAGTTGGGAACTGAATAGAGGGGCTTTGCCACAGGCGGCAGTTTCCAGAAGACACTGCCTCTGGGAGAAGGCAACTTAGAAGGTGGGGGCAGCTCTATGGAGGCTTGGCAGTGAAAGTAAAGAAGGCAAGTGATGGAAATACATTCTTGAAACAAAAGAGTATCACAGAATTAGAAGTCACACAAACCTACCCCTCCACAGCACCATTCATTAAAGAAACCACACTTAACTGTACCTACACGAGGCAGCATTTAAACTAAGAAACCCATGAAGTCAAACCCCTCATCTCCTGTCACAGAAACACATGCTATTGTGTGTCCAAGAAACTCTGTGACTGTCTACACTAAACAGAAAGGAGAAACAGCATCCATATGAAGCTACTATATAAGAAAGAAGATCCTAACTGGATTAATGCAGGAATAGAAAACCAAATACCACATGTTTTCACTTATAAGTGGTAGCTAAACACTGGATACCCATGGGCATCAAAATGGCAATAGTAGACACTAAAGACTCTAGAGGGGTATGGGGAGAGAAACAGTTGAAAAACTATTGGGTACTATGCTCAGTATCTGGGTGACAGGATCATTTGTACCCTAAACCTCAATATCACACAATATACCCAGTTAACAAACCTGCATATGTACCCCCTGAATCTAAAATAAAAGTTGTAAAAAAACAATAAACATTAAAATAAAAATGAGTCATACCAAAAAAGCCCCAAAACAAAAAAGAAACAAGAATTAAAATACGTTCCCTAAAACAATCACAAGGCACAGGAAAACAATTCCATATGACTGAAATATTATTAAACAGATATGAAAGTATATCATAAGGTAGAAATTTAAAAATTCATCATGGAAATACACAAAAAAATAAGATGATGAACTCTTGTTTCAAATTCTAGAAGGATAGAAATAAAAAGACAAAATGATCTCGGAAATAAAATCTCTGTTATAACATACCTAAGGGGAAAGCAGATTCTACTGACAATAAGGAAAACTATGAAAACAGCCAAGAGAACAAAAATGAAGAGAAAAGGATCTAAGTAAAAGTAATACAGGATGGGCAAAGAGCCAACATCCATGTAATTAGAGTCCCTGAAGAAGGGAAGAAAAAAACCCATTTTCACAATCTGAGAAAATTTTCTGGAAACAAAAGGCATGAATCTAAATACTGAACAGGCCTACACGTACTTGGAAAACTGACCCAGAATAGTCTACTGTGAAACATATCCTAGTAAGATGACTAGATTTTATAAATGAAGAACATTTCTGGTCTTCCACATAAAAACGCAAAGTTACTTATAAAACTAAGAAAATCAGGCTAAGACTTCAACAGCAATATACAGAGCAAAACAACAGTGGAACAATGCTTTACTGGAAACTCAAGGGGGAAAAAAGTGTAAGCCAAGGATTATACAACCAGGCCATCCATCACGCACCCCCCAGTGTAAGCCAGGACCCAAGGGATAACTAAGAGATGACTAGGAAACATAGCTGAAATGACTGGTAGTGTCACTGCATATGTTGTATTGTAGATCTAAGACAAAATTTAAGGACAAGGGTAGAAAAATAATAGGGAAACACTTCTGTGTCTGACAAAGTACAAACAGCTTAAAAAAAAAAACAGGCATATTAGAGAACAAGAGATGTAGAACATGCTCACTGAGAAGCACATAGGTAACAGGAGTTTTCTGGAGTGAACAAAATAATAGGCGCCTAAGTAAGGAAAAGGAGCTAAGGATATTTAAAAACATTTATAGCATAAAGGTAACCAGTAGAACAAAATTACAAACCTTCCTAAATAAAAAGAGAGACGACATGAAGACAAATAGCAATGAAAATATAATATACAGTAAATAGAGTAGTATGACAGTTAAGAACCAATCATATACTTGTCATTTTCAGATCTGCTCAAAAAACAAAACCCAACTTTGTGCTCAATACAAGAAACACAACTAAAATACCTATTCCGAAAGGCTTAAAATAAAGAGATGGTCAAAAGTATACCAAACAAATCAAGCAGCTCTTGTTAGAGCTGTCATAACAGCAAATAACCCTGACATCTCCCAAAGGCTTCTCTCAGTCACTTGACTTGTTTACTGCAGACTGGCTGTGACTGCTGGCTCTTTCTCCGAGTGTCATCATTCTCTACTCTGGAATGTAGCATTTATCCAGTATATATACTCTTCTTAATTTCTTACAGGAGGGTAAAAGTCATGGCAGAAGTGCCTTCCACTCATACTTCATCAGTCAAAGTCAGTCACATGGCCACAAGTGGCAGCAGAGGGCACAAGGTAACAGACAGCATGTATGATCCTCTTACATAATACAGTCCTAAGGAATGCAAACACAAGCAATAAGAAAACAGAGATTGCTACCCTGCAATGAGACAAAGTAGAATTTGGGCTCAAAGGCCTTAAATGAAATAAAGAAGTTCACTTCATAATGCTAAAAATATAATTCATAATAATATTAGCTGTGAAAATCTATGTGCCAAAAACACAGTAGCCCCCTTTATAAAGCAGAAGTTGCAAACGTAAAAAAAGACAGAAATACACTTATAAGAAAGCAGATATTAATATGCCCCTCTAAGTCCAAAACAGATCAAGTGAACAGAAAACACAGACATGAAAGACAGAGACAATATAATCAATAACTAGACAAGAGGGATCTCTATCAAAATTTGATAAGAAAATATCCACCTTCTAAAGTATACATGGGAGCTTACAATCCCAGCACTTTGGGAGGCCAAGGCAATTGGATCGTTTGAGGTCAGGAGTTTGAGACCAGCCTGGCCAACACGGTGAAACCCTGTCTCTACCAAATATACAAAAATTAGCCAGGTGTGGTGGCGCATGCCTGTATTCCTAGCTACTGGGGAGGCTGAGGCAGGAGAATCGCTTGAACCTGGGAGGCGGAGGTTGCAGTGAGCCGCACCACTGTACTCCAGCCTGGGTGACAGAGTGAGACTCTGTCGCCAAAAAAATAAAGTGTACATGGGGGCTGGGTGCAGGTGGCTCATGCCTATGATCCCAGCAGTCTTTGGGAGGCCAAAGCAGGGGGATTGCTTAGGCCAGGAGTTCAAGACCATCTTGGGAAATACAGCAAGACTCCGTGTCTAAAAAAAAATTTTTAAATAAAGTGTACCTGGACCATTCATGAACACCAACAATATATTAAGTGGCAAAGAAAATCTCAGTAAGCTCTCTGATCATAATGAAAAAAAAAAAAAGTTTAAGTAATAATATACAAAGAAAGGCCATTCTTTCTACCTGGAATGAAACCTTTAAAATAAAAACATCTTGGAACAAAGGGGAAACAAACTAAGATAAAAACATTATGTAACAGGATCTATAAAACACAACTGAAGCAGTTTTAAGAGAAAAAATGTATAGCCATGAATATTTTAATCCATACAAATAAAGTAATGAAAACAGTGAATAAACACCTCCCTAGAAAAATGAACCAGAGGGAAAAACAAAAGAAGCCAAAGAAAGCAATAAAGATAAAAGTATAAGTCAGTAAGACAGAAAACACAAAACCAGTAGAACAAATCAATCAAAATATTGGTTGTTTAGAGAAAAAGAATCAAAAGAATCAAGGAAAAAGGGGGAAAAACACAAATACAAAAATAAAGTGACAGAAGAAAATTACTAAAACAGAACATTTTTAAAAGCCAGAAAAGACTACTATGCACAATGCAAATGCATTTTTTAAAACTTAGATAAAATGAATTATTTCCTAGGAAAACATAATTTACCAAAATTGACCTCAGTAGAACTAGAAAATTTAAACATTACAAACTCCAGAGACAAAAACACGAAAGTTATCAAAGAAATACCCATCAAAAGCCCCAATGGTTTCACTGTGGTGTATTCTTAAACCTTCAAAGACCAGAGTCCAAAAAAAAAAAAAAGAAAAACATCCAAATTATTTTTAGGAGGCACCTGTAACAGCAATACTTCAAGCTAATAAAGTAAAGCCATATACAAATGAATTGTAGATAAAACAATCCTAAATCATGTATGTAAAAATAGAATCTAGGCCAGGCACAGTGGCTCACACCTGTAATCCCAGCCCTGTGGGAGACCAACCAGGCAGATCATTTGAGCCCAGGAGTTTGAAACCAGCCTAGCCAATATGGTGAAACCCCATATCTAATAAAAATACAAAAATTAGCTGGGCATGGTGGCCTGTGCCTGTAATCCCAGCTGCTGAGGAGGCTGAGGTGGGAGGATCACTTAAGCCTGGGAGGTGGAGGTTGCAGTGAGTAATGAGCATATCACCGCACTGCAGCCTGGGCGACAAAGTGAGACCCTGTCGCAAAAAAATAAACAAATAAATAAAAATAAAAATGGAATCTACATTTAAAAATATATTATAATCCTGAGAAGTTTACTCCAGGAGTGCGAGTACAGTACAATACGAGGCCTCATATTTACTAATTAACATATAATAACTCTAAGGAGAAAAATGTTCATCTCCACAGATATTCAAAAAGGCCTTCAAAATACAACACTAATCCCTAATGAATACACGGACTAAAACTGGAATTGACAGACAAGTCCTCACCATGAAAAAATATACCTTAATTCAAGAAAGTACTGACTTATTAGATTTTGTTATTACTTATAAGTTCCACTTAAATACAGAAATAGTTAACATTCTGAAACTCTACTTCCAAGTTTCCTTACTGTGAACTTTATTAGTCACTGAAAATTCTTTGAAGGTACAAAAGCTTTACTGATTTTATCATCCAATCAAATAAACACAATGTGAAAATCTAAGAAGAGTATATGAAGTCTGTAACTAGGGTGATTCTGTGTCCTCATTGCATAGATATGCTTGACTTGTACCCATTTTCTTAGTATCTCAAAAATATCACAATTTGGACAATATATTCTCTTTGACTCCATAACTCATAAAAATAGAAAAATATATTAAAAAATTTTTAAGTATAATATTTTAATTAGCTTAATTATTCAGCATTCATTCATATGATGAATTAAGATTTAAATAAGCTGTTTATATATAAAAGGTAAGATTGAGACATAACTAAGTAAAATGAGGAAGTAAAGGGGAAAATGTAAGACCATGTAAGTTATAATAAACTCTTCATCATTTTTAGCAAAATCAATAGATACTGTCTAAAAATCAAGATATCAGGAAGTAGAAGTGCTCTAAAATTACTTAGAAATATGGTGGTAAACATCAGAAAAACTATTGAGAAAGTTAAAAATGGTTGCTTCTTGGGAGTGAGATTATGGAAAAAGAAGACTCAGAGAACTTTACTTGTCAACTGAAAACTCTCTGCGCTGGGCACGGTGGCTCATGCCTGTAATTCCAGCACTTTGGGAGGCCGAGGTGGGCGGATCATGAGGTCAGAAGTTCAAGACCAGCCTGGCCAACATGGTGAAACCCCGTCTCTACTAAAAATACAAAAATTAGCTGGGCGTGGTGGCACGCATCTGTAATCCCAGCTACTCGGGAGACTGAGACAGGAGAATCACTTGAACCCAGGAGGCGGAGGTTGCAGTGAGCCAAGATCACGCCACTGCACTCCAGCCTGGGCAACAGAGCAAGACTCCGTTTCGAAAAAAAAAAAAAGAAGAAAACTGTACTCCTTGTACTTTTCTACCGTGTACAGCTACAATGTTTATAATAAGCAAATATTTAAATAAAATGCCTAGTACAGTGGCTAACACCTGTAATGGCAGCACTTTGGGAGGCTGAGGTCAGCAGAGCAGATCGCTTGAGTCCTGGAGTTGGAGACAAGCCTGGGCAACGTAGCAAGACCCTGTCTCTACAAAAAATACAAAATTAGTCACGCATGGTAGTGCATGCCTGTAGTCCTAGCTACTTGGGAGGCTGAGGTAGGAGGATCTCTTGAGTTCAGGAGGTCAAGGTTGAAGTGAGCAGATATCTCGCCACTGCTTTCCAGCCTAGGCAACAGAGTGAGAGCTCGTCTCAAAAAAATAAATACATAAATAAAACGAAGAAAGCGACTTAAACTCTCCTTTACTTGGTATAGCTTTGCTCTTGAAAACTAGGTAAGAATAAAAGAAAAAACATCAGCATTTGTATTAGCATTAATACATTCATTCTCTCCACCAATATTTACCATGTGCCCACCGCATGCCTCAGGCTGGGTGAGGTGTTAGCCACAGCAACAAAACAGGTAGACTTCCAAGGAGACACACATGATCACTGGCCCTCCCTCTCTCTCCAGAGTAACTGCACCTCACAGAGAGCTCACAAGAATGAAGGAATATGTGGAGAAAACTGCAAAAATGCAACAAGAAAAAGGCCAGTCTGGTAACAGTTTATCATTTGATACCAAGCTGTAACAACCTAAAATCAGAAAACCAAACAATTATAATAAAGTTATATAGCTCTGTGTAACTGAATAAGCATTCTGACCTCACTCAATCCTTAACAATCATGAAAAATAGATTCTGTCCCTCTGCCCATCTGAAAACTAAAAAAAACAAGTTCTGAATATGATTTACTTGACTATGGTCACCAAAATAGTAAATGAGAGAACCTGAGCCTCCACCCGGTCTCCCCATGAATAATAATATAATTATATTTCTTATGTATATTATATAATTTATAAAAATAATTGTTCAATTTATAATCGATTTCTTCTGAGAAAGATACACAAATATACGTATATATTTCTTATACTGTATCACCTGTCTCTGTAAGTAAACCTGAACCTAATAATTTTTTTAAAAGTATAATCTGCATTTGAACAAGAACTGTAACTGAGGAAAACCTAAATGCTTCACCTATGTTATCACATGGCCCCACCATATTTTGGCCAAACTTAAAAGCAATCTTTCTTGAAATAAACACAAGTGAAGAATACTGATAATTTACAGTCTACAATGCTTAAGAAATATTCACAATTTTCACAAACAACTAATAAATTATAGATTCATAATTATTTCAAGATAACCCAATGGGGCCTTTCATCAAATTTACATTGACATTGCCAGATTTATAGCTCTTGTGTAAACTCTGAGACTAAACACTGAAAGGCAAAGGAAGACAGCGTTAACCATAAAGAACATCTTTCCACTGGCATTTTTTTTTTTTTTTTTTTTGAGCCGGAGTCTCGCTCGGGGGCCCAGGCTGGAGTGCAGTGGCACAATCTCAGCTCACTACAACCTCCGCCTCCAAGGTTCAAGTGATTCTCCTGCTTCAGCCTACCAAGTAGCTGGTATTACAGGCACCCATCACCACGCCAGGCTAATTTTTGTATTTTTAGTAGAGACGGGGTTTCACCATGTTGGCTAGGCTGGTCTCAAACTCCTGACCTCAAGTGATCCACCCGCCTCGGCCTCCCAGAGTGCTGGGATTACAGGCATGAGCCACTGCACCTGGCCTCCATTGTCAGTCTTAAGCACTTTCTTCTACGTGCATTGTGCAGGTAGGTTATTCCCAATCGGGTCTCATAGCAACAAGATGGAGGGGATAGTATTATAAGAGGCTTTTCCAATTCAAAACTATCTTAATGTCAGACTCAGGCCAATTTAAAATCATACCAGTAGTTCATTAACATTATAAGTGGAATTTGAAATTAACTACAAAATTCCATAGCTCATCCCTGGCAACAAACTAAAGGACAATACAACTCCTTTGGAAGTAGTTTTACTAAATGTACTATACTACAAACTTGAGAAAAAGTTTTAATTCCACAACTACAAAAGCACATCACTGCTTAACCGGTAATTAAGCAGAAACACAAACCACCACAACAGTGGTTTCCTGCAATGTTTGCATCCCTTGTCAGCTCTTTTCCTGGGGAGGAAGGTGGGGATGGGGAAGGAATATTGATACCTTACCTATCAAGCAGATAAGGCAGAGGATTTGTGCCTTACACAGAGAAGAAATATTTGACTGACACATTCTCATAAATACATATGCATATTTTCATCTAATTTTACTGAAAGCAAGAAACAAAAGCTATAGAATACTACTAAGAATACAGTATTGCCACAAAACCACTGTGAGTGCTAAACACTAGAGAACTCATGACAGGCTTTAATCTGCAGATAGAGCATTCAGAACGTCTGTGATGTGAAATATCTGCAATATGCCAAGCACCTTTTAACGACTGCCACAACCTCAAAACAGATGGCTTATCCTCTTTAAAGCACCAGCTAGTCAGCTCTTAAACACATGAGCTCTGATGATATTCAAGTCAGTATGTGTGTTTTATTAATTTTGTGTTACATTAATTCTGGAGTCTGACATAGAGATGGATTACCCTGCGTTTTAAATAAAGGATTACATGTAGACCTTTAGGAATGAAAATGGGGACATTCTATAGCTAAGAAGGCAGGGGCAGGGTAGAGTAACATGTATTCCAGTCTATAAAGGTGATGATACATGCCATCTATAAGGTAGGATTCTAAACATCTAAAATTGATACAGAATCTTAATTGTCCTACTGTCACAGAAACACTACGTCTGTTTTCTGGCTTCAATAATTATACATTACTAAACTCCTAAAACTCTAAGTACTCTTCTTCCTGCAAGCTTTCCTGGAGCAAGTATTACTAGAAATAACAGTCTTCAAAGTATAAATCACACTTGCATGGTACATTAATGGTTAAAGCTCTTTCAGATATTTTATTTCATTAAAAGATCAATGAGGCTAGGTGGTGGCTCACGCCTGTAATCCCAGCACTTTGGGAGGCCAAGGCAGGTGGATCACGAGGTCAGGCGTTCGAGACCAGCCTGGCCAACATAGTGAAACCCCGTCTCTACTAAAAATACAAAAAAAAAAAAAAAAAAAAAAAAAATTATCCGGGCGTGGTGGCGGGTGGGTGTAATCCCAGCTACTCAGGAGATTGAGGCAGGAGAATTGCTTGAACTTGGGAGGCGGAGGTTGCAGTTAGTTGACATCGCGCCACTGTACTCCAGCCCGGGCGACAGTGTGAGACTCCGTCTCAAAAAAAAAAAATCAATGATGCAGTCTATGGCTCTGAAATTCTGGAAAAGTGATCTGTTTGGCCTACTGCTTCTTTGATAAATAACTGGAGCTGATAATTTTGATGAATATGCTAATTAATATCTCATGGTCACTGTCTCCAACATCCATGGTTCCAAATGTTTTACAAACATAACCTCACCAAACCCCCATAAATTTTGAGATATACTATTATTGTCTCCATTTTATACACTGGAAACTGAAGCACAGAGAGACTAAGTAACTTGCCCTAGGTCCCAAAGCTAGATAATAAACCAACCTGTTGTACCCAGGTAAGAGCTAAGATGCATTAACTTTTGTGTAAACTGAGTGTGAATGGTGAAGATTGGTCTTCGTATATGTCCTGTCAATAACATAGGTAGCAACATTTAAAAGGGAGATGTTTCTTTAAAAACAAAGGCTTTTCAAAATCCTTTAAGGATTATAAGCTCAAGATTTGGCCTAGTTTCCTAAAAACATCGAAAACCTCTTTCCCAAAAGGAGTGTTCTCCTGAGACAAGCACCAAGTGCTGTCATGCTTTTTCCTCTGCCAGTTACAGACTCTCCCACAGGGAAGCACTTCCTGACTTGAAATAATGTTGTAACATTAAAATAACCTCCTGGCATGAGGTACTATGACATTAAATTTTATCAGAGTGAATTTTAAATGTTATGTGAATCAAAACATTTAAAAGGAGTTAGTGTGGCGCTAGCACTTGACGGTACTGTCATAATTTTTAAATGCAAAACAAAACATAATTCATAGCTATATCTCCTACATATCACATGAGAAATTTAGAAACCAGCTGTGATAAATGTCCTCTGAGAGGTCCCTGAGGACAGGGACTCTTTATCTTCTTGCATTTTTGCAGCCCTTTATGCATTTCTGCAGTTATGCGTACTGCATGAAACTTGTCCTTAAGCATTTCCTAAAGATGTATCAATAGTGGTAAAGTATTATAATTTATAGCCAAAAGAATGAAGTTGGCAAAACACGCTAAGAGCCCATTATGTCTGTCTTCTGAAATAGAGTCTGAACTGAATGTGTACAGAAATAAAATCGTGTCTAGTCATGCAATGGGTTAAGTTATCTGCTCTTGGTAACAGCAAAGGATCTTTCACTTTCAAAAGAAAACAACAAAACAGGCACACACAAAATTTCTGCCTTTCTTATCCTAAACAGCTGAATCATTCACATATTCAACAGCCCAGAATTCTTCCGGACTGTCAGTGCGGGCTCTGCTTTTTGAGAGGTTGGAATTTAAAATCCTCCTTAGGAGAGCACGGAAGAATTACAGGAAATTAAAGGGATTCCCAAAGGGCGCTGACTTAAACAGGAGCAGAGTTACCGTTAATCAAACAGGAGGCCCTGGCTGTCAATCAATCTCTGCAGAAGGAAAAATACTATGCTGAGAAAATATATTGGTTCATTATTCAAGTATTTACTAAAGGTGCACTCGGCGAAAGGCCCCTGGAGGGAGGCCAACAAGCACACCAGCTCTGGATCCCGCGCCGGACCGCCCCCTCCCCCGCGGGGCCCACCTGCAGGCGGGACGCCCCCAGATGCGTGTGCCAGGCGGCCGGGGGCGGCCCCTGCACCGACCCCTCCGGCTCCACCAGGGCGCGCCTCACCCGGACTGGTCTCCGGAGCGATACCGGCTTCAGCGTGGCGAAATGCACCAATACGACTCGCCACGCACTGAGAAGGGGGGCCCACGCGCGCCCCGAGCTACTGCGCCCGCGGGCCTCAGGGAGCCGCTGACCTTCTAGGTCGTGGGACCCCCGCACCAACCCGGGCCAGGGCGAGGGGGGCGATCTGGGGTCTCCAGAGAGCGCGTGGGGCTGACAGCCCCCCCCCAGAGTATTCTAGGGGCTTCGTGGGGCGCTTGGGGGGCTCTGGGGGTCCTAGGGGTTCTCTGAAAGGCGCGTGGGAGCTGAGGGTCCCTGTGAGGCTCTGGGGATTCTAAGGGGGCGTGTTAGGGGATCCGGAGGGCGTGTGGGGGCTGAGGAACCCTGGGGAGTTCTGCCGGCCCTAGGGGGTCTCTAAAGTGCGCGTGGGGGCTGAGAGCCCCTGGGAGGATGCGGGGTTTCCAGGGACCGTGGGGGGCCCTGTGGGGTCTCTGGAGGGTGCGTGCGGACTGAGGGCCCCTGGGCGTCCTGGGGGCTCCAGGGGGCGCTGGGGGACCCTACAGGATTTCTGGAGGGCGCCTGCAGGCTGAGGGCCCCTAGGCGTGGTCTGAGGGCCCCAGAGGTTGCGTGGGGGCTCGGGTGGTCAGCCTGAAAGGAAGGGGGCCAAGTACGGAGACCCCCCCCCCCACCCCAGGGCACGCACGGTCTGGCGCTCACCCAAACAGCCCTCGGAGGAAGGAGTGGGAGGCCTTGACTCGCTTCTCGGCCTCCGCCATCAGCTGTACTGCCTCACGCTCCTTCCCCGCGTTGTCCATGTCGCCCGCCGCGGCCGCCACAGCCCCCTCAGCCGGCTCGCTGAGCGCCCAGGCGCCTTAGCCCTCCCTCTGGCGGCCGCAGGGGCGCAGGCGCAGGCGCGACGCGCGAGGCCTTTCGGGAGCTGTAGTCCGGGTCCTGTCATGGCGGCGGGGATTCGCGACCCTCCTACTACAGTTCCCAGGAGGCCCCGGGGCGGAGTGTGTGTGAGCCGAGCTTGCGTACCGCTAGCTCCCCGGACATCGGCGCAGGGGGCGTGACCCCCCCGCCAAGGGGTCCTGAGCCAAGGTGAACTTTAATTTTGTATGTATGCAGAAATGGAAAATGATCCGTGGCCTCTAGTAAAGATCACCTACTCAGTAAGACTCGCATGGCAATGGGATGGATGAAGGAACAGGGGATAACAGATTGCATGGAACCCACACCCTACATGCAAGTTCTGCAAAAGAGAATCTGGTGTAGCCACCAAAGCATCACATGCTTGATACCGCCCACCAAAAAACGAGCAACAGCTGGCAATAAGAGCCATTTTTATCTCCAAGAGCAAGACGTCCCCAATATAAGTTCAGTTATTTTTAAATCTCCCCAAACTGTAACTTTCTCTTGGTCCTCTCTTCCTTGATTATAAATGAGTTGCATATATGCAATATATGCATAATCCACTATTTTGTTGACTGAATTATATTCAATGGATGTGAGCCATTGAACTCTTGTCCTTTACATAATACTGGCCATAGTGGATGGATCTCCAGGGACAAAATGTTTGCCTGCCAGGAAGACTTCTAATCTCCTAGGAGAAGTATCCATAGATAGATGGGATCCTGTGCCAGAGACTTTCAGGCCTGTCCCAGAGGGAGTTATTTTTGAATACAATGTCTAGACCATTCAAGCTTGGCAAGTGCTAAGGCAGAGATGCTGAAACTAATAAGAAAATCACTGCCAAGTGAGATTTATGAGAGTTTCAAACTGTTAATAAATACACTCTGGGCACTGGCATGCAAAATTTTGGAAAATGAAGACTGTCTGTAGAGGGCAAGGCAAGAGGGGTCAAACTCCTAGAAAGAAAATTGACTAAAGCACATGTCACAGAGTTCATACATTTCAGGACTCTGTAGAGATAGAAAGAAATCTCAGCTCTTCATGCAGTTTATTTACAATTACTACATGCATTATTCTAACTTTGAAAAGCTGATCTGTGTGCTTTTGGAGAGGGAAGGAGGCAGGAAATTGGAGGTGACCGTAAATGCAGGGGAGACCAGAGAAAAACTGTAAAAAGTGAACATAAGTATTTGGAAAGCAGAGCAGTCTATGGGGGCTTAATGGAGTGAGGCTAAATCAAAAGCTCCTAAGTAAATCAATGTGTTGATTAAATCAGTTCCCTAACGTGGTTCAATGCAGAAGCTCTAATGGATATTTAAGAAATACTGATTCCTAGGCCACTGGGTTTTGGTATCAAGGTCTCTTGCAGCTGGGGTCTAGAAAATGCACATTTTGAAAAGAACTCTCCATCCCTATTCTAAAACACACAGTTCTAGATTCTCATATCTGTAGTCAGTTGAAAAGGAACTGGAACAGACTGCCTCCTCGAAGCTGCTACTTGCAATTAAGAGAGACATTTTTGGTGGTTTCTGGTAATTTCCTTCATTCTCTTCTTTGTCACAGGAAATTTGTGGGCACTCCCACTGTTCTGTCAGTCCACACCAAAGTGGGAGAAAACCTTCAAACCTTAATTACTGGGTAGAGCTAGTGTTTTATTCTCCCAGAGGCTGGGGGAGGAAAGGAGGCAGGGCAGAGAGATGAACCTCACAGAATAAGGCCTGACTAGAGAGACAGCTGAGGAATCCTTGAAACAAGAAGGAAAAGAAAAGGAGAAGCACCCCTGCTGTGGATCAGGAGAAGAGTAGAAGTCATCTTGGAGAAGAGCCAAATGACCCACTGCCCACACCTGCGCTGCCCAGGATGGAGCCACTCACCACTGGTGGCCATTTACATTCAAGTTAAATAATATTAAATAAAATGTAAAGTTCCATTTCTTGGCTGTACGAGCCACATTTTAAGTGCTCAATAGCCACACATAGCCAGTGGCTACTGAAAGAGTTAAAAATATAGCATCCTGGTGGATTGACTAAGTTAGACACTTGGTGGATTGACTAAGTTAGATACCTGAGGGCGGTGGCTCACACCTGTAATCCCAGCACTTTGGGAGGCCGAGGCAAGCGGATCACTTGAGGTGAGTAGTTCAAGACCAGCCTGGCCAACACAGTCAAACCCCATCTCTACTAAAAATACAAAATTTACAAAAAATACAAAAATTAGTTGGATGTCGTGGTGCATGCCTGTAATCCCAGCTACTCAGGAGGCTGAGGCAGGAGAATCACTTGAACCTGGGAGGTGGAACAGAGGTTGCAGTGAGCCGAGATTGTGCCATTACACTCCAGCCTGGGCGACCGAGTGAGTGAGACTCTGCTCAAAAAAAAAAAAAAAGTTAGACACCCGAGAAACGACAGGTGCAAGAAGATTACTTTGACTTTTTCTTTTCTTTTTTGCATACAGAATACACACTGGACACTTTGACCTCTTGTTTCTTTTTTTTTTTTTTTTTTTGAGACAGAGTTTCGCTCTGTTGCCCAGGCTAGAGTGCAGTGGCGTGATCTTGGCTCACTGCAAGCTCTGCCTCCCAGGTTCACGCCATTCTCCTGCCTCAGCCTCCCAAGTAGCTGGGACTACAGGCGCCCACCACCACACCAGGCTAATTTTTTGTATTTTTAGTAGAGACGGAGTTTCACCATGTTAGCCAGCATGGTCTCGATCTCCTGACCTCGTGATCCACCCGCCTCGGCCTCCCAAAGTGCTGGGATTACAGGCGTGAGCCACCGCTCCTGGCCCCAACCTCTTGTTTATTTAAAGGCAAGAGATGAAATTCCCATATGAAAGATGTCCTTCTTATACTAGAACTAAAGCCACATTCTTATCATCAAAGACAGGAAGTTGAGGCCAAGAGAATTCTGTACAAACCCGGTTAAACTAACCCTTGTCTTCTTAGTCACTTTTCTATCCAATTAACTACCCTAGCCCAAGCCCCTCTGCCTCATCACATTTTCAGTTTACTATTCTTTGTCCAATTCAGTAAATAAGTAACACACTCTCACTGCTTTTTTGGGTTTTCATTTCCTTATGAGGCCTCTCATGTCATGTAAAACTTGTATCAAATACATCTGTGTGCTTTCCTGCTATTAACTCGTCTTATATAAGTTTAATTTTCAGACTCCACCAGGAGCCTAGGTGGATGGAGCATGAGATGCCCCCCTACACTACTATATTGGACTGCACAGACAGATAACAATTTTATCATTGCACAAGTCCTAGTGGATGGCACTAGCCTCTATGTGCTTTGCTTTTCAGAAGCTCTGGACACGTGTAAGAAAAGAAGAAAAAGGCTTCAGGGAGTTTCTGAGAAGGCAGAGCAGGAAAGGAGCCTGCAGCCTGAACAAGGCAGAGCCAACAGTACTGCTGGCTTTTCCCTGTGAGCAGATTGAGGTGGACACCTGGACGCTCAGACTGAATCAGCACATACCCCGAAAGATGATCCATCAAGACAGGGCTGAAGCTACTTGAGAACCCCAACACTAAGAAAGCCAGAGTCAGAAAAGAACAGAATCGATATGGAGAAAGGGTGTAGCCATCTGTGCGTGTTCACAGAAGGGGAGAAAGCACCAGGCAAAGATCCAGTATGGAAAGTTATGGGACATCACTGCTGCTTCACTGAAGCAAAGCAAGAAGGCTCACCCACATTAAAGCGGAGGGAAATGAGACGACATCTCCTAATGGGAGGGCCTCTGAGGATTTGCAGATGTTTTCACACCACAACAGCTAGGTTAGTGGGAGTCCGTGCTCACCCTGGTCCACTCTGGTTGCATTGACACAGTTGGGAAGCTGGAGCCCCTACGCTGGGGTTGGGGGACAGCCCTCAGCTCACATGGCCCTGCATGGCATGGCCCAAAGGTCCCTGCCAAGGTCTGCAGTGGCCCCCTCTGATGACATCTCAGCCTTGGTTCTGCCTGAAATGCTAAGCGTGGCTCAGAGTCATCGGACAAGGTCAAACCATCTAAAGCAGAGTGTTCTGCTTCAGAAGGCAGGGAAGGAAGAAGTCCATTTCAGGAGGCTCTTCACCCAAAATCGTTAAAGGAATGCATTAATGAAAATAAGTCTTCCATCTGTGTGGATGAGGTTGTGCAATTCTAAGGATAGAATTTAATTGTTCTGTTTACAGTGATTCTTTTTGTTTTTCTCATAGACTAACAAAACCCACGAACATTTGAATGGCACATTTCAGAGAAATAATTAAACAGCTTTTGTTAATCTCTAAAAAACTTTTTGAAACAACATCAGTTTATCTGTTTGTGTGTTGTGTGTGTGGGGTGACATTTCACACCCTGTCAAAATTGTTACAAGTTTCCCCAAATGTAACTTTATTAATCTTACTTAACCTTTCCTTAAAAAATTACTCTATAAAATTCAGACCAAAAAGTTAGAAAAGGTAAAATTAAATATCCACAAATATCTGTTACGGAAAACAAAAAATGGTAAATTAAGTTAAAATAAATGCTTTGAGAAAATATATATTATTGTCATTAGTAAGTGTTCTTCTTCTTCTTCTTCTTTTGTTTTTGAGACAGGGTGTCGCTCTGTTGCCCAGGCTAAGGTGCACAATCAAAGCTCACTGCAGCCTAAATCTCCCAGGCGTTAAGTGGTCCTCCTACCTCAGCCTCCTGAGTAGCTGGGACTACAGGCATGTACCACCAAACCCAGTTTTTTTTAATTTTTATTTTTAGTAGAGATGAGGTCTTGCTGTCTTGCCCAGGCTGGTCTCAAACTCCTGAGCTCAAGCAGTCTTTCCATCTCAGCCTCCCAAAGTGCGGGGATTACAGGCATAAGCCACTGTGCCCGACCAAATATTCTTCTTTTTATTAGTTGATGTAAAAGTCTACAAACAAGTTTTGAAATTAACTTGATGCCTTTATTTATGGCAAATGGGCATAAGATCATTTTGACAATTTTTATTTATATTATATATTCTAGGACCTTTCTTATCTATGCTTAATATAAGTTATGGTTGTGAGCCACAGACACAACTGCTTAAAGGGAAAAATGGTTTATTTCTCACATACTCTTTGAATTCCTTTCACATGATTATTTAATATTACATTAGGAGAAATTTTAGGGAAAAAAAGTTGCTCATAATTCTACCTACCCAATGAAACATTTTTAATTTTTTATACATATATAGTGCTATCTCATTTTTATCCTTCAAACTCACACATGTGTAAGTATTATTAGGAGTATGCTTGTAGTTTGTATTTTTTGTTTGTTTATGAAACATATATTTTCTCTGTTGCTATAAGTGTTTGTAATTTGTTGTTAATGGCCAATAGTTGAATGAATCAAATTTCACAAAACCTTTTTCCACTGGGGCATATTTGGTTTGCATCACATTTGGCTCTTATGGAAACATCTAAGACTGTCTTGGAAAGTGAAATAATTTCCCCATCACTAGATTACACCATCCCAGGCTTATTTAGGGTGCGGTGCTAGCATTTCTTCATTATCAGGTGGGAAGAACTGGGTCTTCACAAATCTACTCTTAGCATGGTAGTAACTGGCTTTAAAAACACAGTCAACCCTTATTATTCATGGATTTCATATTTGCAAACTCACCTACTTGCTAAAATTAAGTTGCAATCCTAAAATCAACACTTGTGGCACTTTTGCCGTCATTCACAGACACTCAGAGTGGGCAAAAATGTGGGTGGCCTGACACATACGTTCCAAGCTGAGGTCAAATACAGCAGCAATCTGCCTTCTTGTTCCAGCTATTGTTGTTTTTGTTTGTTTGTTTGTTTGTTTTTGAGATGGTGTCTCACTCTGTCTACCAGGCTGGAGTGCAGTGGCTCGATCTCAGCTCAGTGCAACCTACACCTCCTGGGTTCAAGCAATTCTCCTGCCTCAGCCTCCCAAGTAGCTGAGACTACAGGCACATGCCACCATACCCAGCTAAGTTTTGTATTTTTAGTAGAGATGGGGTTTCCCCATGTTGATCAGGCTGGTCTCGATCTCCTGACCTCAGGTAATCCACCTGCCTTGGCCTTGAGCCACCACTCCCAGCCTTGTTCCAGCTCTTATATTGTTAACGTGTCCTTCTTCACAGCCTGTTTAGTGCCACGTTTCACAATTTCGTGTTGGTTTTTTTTTTGAGGTGGGGTCTTGCTGTGTTGCCCAGGCTGATCTCGAACTCCTGAGCTCAAGTGCCTTCAGCCTTGGCCTCCCAAAGTGCTGGGATTACAGGCATGAGCTACCACATGTGGTTTGAGTTTTGTGCTTTTTGGTTGGTGATTTTGCTGTTTAAAATGGCCCCAGGCATAGTGCTGCAGTGCTAACTAGTTCCTAAGCACAAAGGCTGTGAGGTGCCTTATGGAGAAAATGTGTCTTAAATAAGCTTCATTCAGGCATTTACAGGGCTGTTGGTGATGAGCTTGACGATGATGAGTCAACAATATATATTTTAAAAGACACCTCTAACTAGAGACACACATAAAACGAGGTTATATATTGATCAATTGACAGAAAGTGTTGTAACCAGAGACTCAAGGAAACCAAACCTTGTATTTTTCCTGGGCACGATGGTTTAGCATTTACTACTTCTGTGTTTGCAGAGATTTTATAGAAGATAACTTCTGCAAATGATGAAAATCAGCTGCACATTGGGAGAGTATCTGGATAAAGAAATGAAATGAAGTCAGATCATAGAATCTCCCTTTCCCAAACCCTAAAAGAAATGGGCAAAAAGGTAAAAACTAGCAGCTCTTCAAGAGAACTAAGACAGAGGGAAATTGTCTGGTGCTGGCTAATTTCTGTTTGCCCCCTAGCCCCACGTGCTCACCTTCTGTTATGGTTAATTTTATGTGTCAACTTGACTGGGCCACAGAATGCCCACTCTCTGTTGAATGTTATTTCTGGATGGGTCTGTGAGGAGGTTTCTGCAAAAGGTCAGCATTTGAATCAGTGGACTGAGTAAAGCAAATGGCCCTTCCAATGTGAGTGACACCATCCAATCCAATCCACTGAGTGCCCGAGTGGCAGATGGTTGAATTAGCTCTGCCTGGCTGTTTGGACTATGACATCAGTCTTCTCCTGCCCTCAGCGCTCCTGGTTATTAAACCTTCAGACTCGGGTTGGAATCTACACCCGTGGCTCTCCAGCTCTCAGGCCTTCCAACTATACCATTGTCTTTCCTTGGTTTCCAGCTTGCAAACAACAGATGGTGGACTTCGAGGCCTCCATAATTGTACAAGCCAATCCTTTATAATAAATCTCTTCATATCTCCATGTTTCTCTGGAGAACCCTGACTAATGCACTTTCTCCATGCTGCTCTCTGCTTCACAACACAGGTTGCTATGGTCTCCATCCGTGGAGCTCTTGTGCCCTATAACTTCTGCTTGTATTTGACAACAAGATGCCTAGGAATGAGGTAGAGGACAGAGGGGATTGACATCATGGTGTTTGTCCCCTGCTCCCTCCACAAAGTGCCCAGCTGGCACTCCAATTCTTTCTAGATTGTTTGCCTCATCTTTCAGGCTTAGGGTAGCTGGCATGGCTGCTGCGGACACTTGCCCTGTGTCCCAGGGTTTCTGTGTCCCTGCACCATTGCACAGTGCCCTGTATAGAAACTGCCCTGAACTCTCCTGTTGCAAGTGTGCCTGTGCTGACTGTGGAGACCCAGACTGACATGCTCCCCAACCCGTTGGATGAGGCCAGTATAACCTTGAAACCCAAACCAGGAAAGCACAATATGAGAAAAAACACACAGGCCGGTTTAACTCATGAAGATAGATACAAAAATTCTGAAGAAAACATTAGTAAATATACCACACACAAAAATCTAGATGGATTATGGACGTAAATGGGAAATGCTAAACTTTAAAAATTTCAGAAAAATATTTAAAAGTAGCTTTATGACCTTGATTTCCTAAATAAGACATAAAAAATGCAAACCACAAGAGAGAAAAATCAATACATTCTTTCCATTAAGATTAAGAATATTTTTTCATCAACATGCCATAAATAAAATGAAAAGACAACCATAACCCAGAGGATAACATTTGCAAGAAGGATAAATAAATCCTACAAATCAATTGAGACAACCAAACAGAAAAATGGGCAAAAGATTTGAACTTGAAGACTTAATTACAGATTTCAACAAACTCTTGGCCCTCTTCCGCTTTTGCTGCTCATTACTTCAGTGGGAAGAGCATCTGCTTACAGAAAACCAGAAAGATCACAGGAGAAGGTGGAAGCAGGAGTGTCGCAGCCTGCAGAATCCACCTGATTTTTCTTTGCTTTCAAAATGGAACCTGATGACTATTTAAGAGCTGGTAAACAGATATCGTGTTGTGGAAAATGTCTGCAGAAAGGAGACCAAAGGCTGGATGAGGACGATGACCTCCCCACAAGCCCCTCCACCCTGGGCATCCTTGGCCTCTTGTGACACGCTCTGACTTTTTAAGCCTTGTGATTTCTCATGTTTCTGTGTCTGGAAAGAGAAAATGTATCCTGGGACCTTTGGAGCGATGCCAGTTTGGAGCCATCTGTAGCACCGCCTTGTTTGCTGACTTTCTGTGCGCCTGCTGCTGGCCTGCTCCCCAGAATCAGAAGGCATTTCCAGCCGAGGTCAGCCATGTTCTTCTGCTGCTGCCCTGGGGGCGAGGGCTCAGGGCTGCAGTGGGAGCTGCTGCTGGCAGCATGGACTCTGCTCCCCTACCCCCGCCCTGCAGCCATGGTTGGGAGATTCCTCAAGCAGGCACAGACTGCTGACCGTTCCTTCCTGGGCCATGTTTGGAGGGTGCCCGGCAGCAGGTGGGTCACAAATAGATTTGCTTTCTGCCTGGGTTATATCCAGGTCAGCAGCCAGCCTAGAACAGGATTATTTAGGGGACAAAGAAGAGCTTGTCAAATAGTGCTACATGCAAAAAAAAAAAAAAAAAAAAAAAAAAAAAAAATTAGGGAGTGGAGAGAAGAAACCAACCGAGATCAGCCGTGTTGTTGACAGAGGATTATTTGTTTCCCCAGAGTGATGAGAAAATTTCAGATAGCAGATGTCGGCTGATGAAGAGAGTGTCACAGTGTGACCCTTTCCCAGCACCAATGCTATATCTACTGGTGAAGGAGTGATGAAAAACTACAGCCAGGAAGCTCCCTGTCTGCAGGTTCCTCAGCCCACACAAGCAGAGCCTGCTGGGATAAAACACATCATCATGTTCTTGTTTATTTCCTGCTTCTCCTAGGAGCTGGACTGATAAAGAAATCCCGAGCTTGATCGTCAACAGACAGAACCAGGAAGTTGTGCAGCTTATAGAGGGCCTCTGTGGGACACACACCATCTCGCCCACACAGCACCCAGCCACGGGTTGATCCAACAGGAATCCCACACTTGCCATCATGCCTGGTCCAGCAGTGGCCTGTTACCAGGTTCAGCTTATGAGACAGGAGGTCCGGTTTGCTGGACTCCTGGGAAACATACTTTTTCTTTCTTTCTTTTTTTTTTTTTTTTTTTCAGACGGGGTCTTACTCTGTTGGGCAGGCTGGAGTGCAGTGGCACAATCACAGCTCACTGCATTCTAGACCTCCTGGGCTCAAGTGATCCCTTCACCTCAGCCTTCAGAGTTGCTGAGACTATAGGCGGGTGCTCCCCGGCTAATTTTTGTGTTTTTTAGTAGAGATGGGGTTTCACCGTGTTGGCCAGGCAGGTCTTGAACTCCTGGCCTCATGTGATCTGCCCACCTTGGCCTCCCCAAAGTGTTGGGATTACAGGTGTGAGCCACGGCGCCTGGCCAAATTGCACATATTTAAAGTGTACAATTTGATGAAATTTGTCGTACGTATGCACCTGTGGAATTATCACTACAATTCATACAAGAGACATATGTATCACCTGAAGTTTTCTCATGCCCTTCTGCAACCCTTCTCTCCTATGCCCCTTATTCCACAGACATGAGCAGACCCCACATTTCCTGTTATTCCATGGTCTAACCAGAGCTCATATTTTTCCTTTCTTTTATTGGCAAGAACAGGGCTCCTATTTGTTATAGCCAGCACTCCTAATTTACTCTTGTTCCACGGAAATACTCAGGCCCCTATTTTTCCATTATTTCACGGCAGTAACCAGACAACAACTAAGTCCTCTATTTCCCTTTGTTCTGTCGCCCAGGCTGGAGTGCTTGGTGCGATCTCAGCTCACTGCAGCCTCGACCTCTCCTGGGCTCAGGCGATCCTCCCACCTCAGCCTCCAGAGTAGCTGGGACTACAGATGTGTGCCACCATGCCTGGCTAATTTTTGTATTTTCTGTAGAGACGGGGTTTCACCATGTTGCCCAGGCTGGTCTGGAACTCCTGGGCTGAAGCAATCCTCCTAGTCTCAGCCTCCCAGATGTCATCCACTGTGCTCTGCCCCTATTCCATGCTGTAACCAAGCTCCCTGTCTCCCTTTATACATGTACCTTACCAGAATCGTATTTTTTTTCCTGATTCCATGTCCACAGAGTCGGAAATCGGCGTTCTGCTGACACAAGCTAAGGAATGCCAGTGTGACCTGTGAGGCCCCTCACATCTCCTTCTGTGGCATAGTCAGGGTCTATGTTTTCCTTTTCTTCAATTAAAATTGCCAGTGACTCATTTTCCTCTTTATGGACACAGCCAACTCCCATATTTCTTAAGCAGATTTATTGTTTATGCTTTGAGCCCCACATCCATGGGGTTTCTAATATGGCCCACCCAATGTTATTTTTCCTCTCTATGGGCCTCAGCCTGATGGGGGTGTCCCAGGTGTCTGGGGCGTGCTGAGATGGCCCAGGTCTGAGTGGCTTCCCTGACTACTCGGAATCCTTCATTATCTATTCTACAGCAAGTGGCCCTTGGCAGCTCAGGCTTAGGGAATTTCAAACGTATCACCTCCACTGGCTGGACAAGTCCTCTCAAGACAGGCTCTGGGGCCAAGGGAGGATGTTGTGACAGGTGCTAGCAACATTGTCATGATGGAAGGTGGCCTGGCTTCTGGGACAGGAGGGACCTGACAGGCCATGGGTTAAGTGTGGGTTCAGAGTCACAGAAGAATCACGAAGAAGACATTCTTATGCACCCGACATCTGACTTGGGAGCAGGTTCTTTGCCTACATCCAGTTATTCTCTACCACAATTCAAGTAGAGTCTTTCTCCCCATTCTCATATTACAGGTGAAGAAACCCAGCTTAGGGAGATGAGGTAACTCTCCCAGAGTCCCCAGCAAAGGACTTGAGCCAGGACAGTTGGATCCTAAGGCTCCTGCTTCCCCTCCCTCAGCACGCTACTCCTCATAGAACAATGCTTTATTTAGTTTTGGACGTTTTAACCTTTATTTTGGAATAATTTCAGACTTACACAAAGGCTGCAAAAATAGCATAAAGCATTCTCGTATACCCTTCATTCCACTTCCCCAAATGTTAACATATTATACAATCACAATACAATGGTGAAAACTAGAATATCAACATTCACACAATACTATTAACTAATCTGCAGATTTTATTCACATTTCATCAACTATTCCACTAATGTTTTTTCTGGTAGGATTCCATTTAGGGTGTTTTTTTTTTTTTTTTTTTTTTTTTTTTTTCCTGAGACAGAGTCTCGCTCTGTCACCCAGGCTGGAGTGCAGTGGCACCATCCCGGCTCACTTCAGCCTCCATCTCCTGGGTTCAAATGATTCTCCTGCCTCAGCCTCCGGAGTAACTGGGACTACAGGTACACGCCACCATACCCAGCTAATTTTGTATTTTTAGTAGAGACAGGGTGTCACCATGTTGGCCGGGCTGGTCTCGAACTCCTGACCTCTGGTGATTCACCCACCTCAGCCTCCGAAAGTTCTGGGATTACAGGCGTGAGCCACCGCGCCCAGCAAATGTTTTTAAAATAGGGCATTCATGGGCTTTTGGGGGTGACACCTAATCTTCAGGGGTCTGCAGGATAATTTCTAAATGGAGCTCACAGCTTATTACTCCCTCATAGGGAGGCTGCAATTACCTCACAAAGCTCCACTAGGGTCACAACAAGATAGCAAAAGCCAGTGCAGGGCCTGCAGGTATAGGGGGATCCCGCAGGCAGAAATCTGTGGTGGGCGGGCGGCAGGTGAGCAAGGAGAACGTGTCTCTAAAGGAAGCACAGGGAACAGGTGGTGGCTTTGTAAGACAGTTGGAACCCAAGGAAGGTAAGAATAATGTACCACCCCTTGCTCCATATGACTGCTTCCTTATATCTCAGTTCAGATATTACCTTCTCCATAAGGCCTCCTCCCTTCCTGTAAGTGATGCTTCTCTATCTACGACCCCGGCTCTTATTACAGAGCACGGTAGGGGCTGTTCTGGGGGCTTTCTTCCCTGAGACATGTGAAGGCAGGGAATGGGGCTTGCACGCCTTGGCAGGGGTTTAAAAATTTTGCTTGCCTGGATCACCAAAGAACTGAATGGGTGGTGTAAATGGGTAGAAAATGAACTGGCTGGAAAGTGAGTGACAAGGTTCAGGTCTGAATCTCTGTTTGAATGCAGGCAGGCCATCCCCCAGGAAAGCCTATGTTGGTGAGGGTTACGGTGGGAGAACGAGTGAGCTACAGCCTGGCACCACCACACCCTGGAAGGTGCAGTTGGGAAGAAGGTTTCTGAGGCTGTAGACATGAGGATCAGATGCTGGAGAAACCCCCTGCTGCTGCTGATTGCCCTGGTCCTGTCAGCCAAGCTGGGTCACTTCCAAAGGTGGGAGGGCTTCCAGCAGAAGCCCATGAGCAAGAAGAACATGAATTCAACACTCGACTTCTTTATTCAATCCTACAACAATGCCAGCAATGACACCTACTTATATCGAGTCCAGAAGCTAATTCGAAGTCAGATGCAGGTTTGTACCTTGCTCTCCCCAGACATCAGCAGGCCCTGTTCTTGCCAGTTCAGACATGTGAGGATTCTGGGGTGGCTCCCAAGAGAACCAAGCGGTGGTCCTCCGTGAGGTCCCAAGGGAGAAGCATCTTCACTTGTAGCAGTTACATTGTAGAGTTGTTCAGATCCCAGAATGTCCTTAGCCACGCTTCCAAAATGCTTTCCTAAGGACTGGCATGAACTCTAACTCCATTACACTTAGAGGCAAAAGTGTTCACTGAGGATTAAACTTTTTTTCTTTTTTTGAGATGGAGTTTCGCTCTTGTTGCCCAAGCTGGAGTGCAATGGCATGATCTTGGCTCACTGCAACCTCCTCCTCCCAGGTTCAAGTGATTCTCCTGCCTCAGCCTCCCAAGTAGCTGAGATTACAGGTGCGTACCATCACACCTGGCTAATTTTTTGTATTTTTAGTAGAAACGGGTTTTCACCACGTTAGCCAGGCTGGTCTCGAACTCCTGACCTCAGGTGATCTGCCCACCTCAGCCTCCCAAAGTGCCGGAGTTACAGGCGTGAGCCACCACGCCCGACCAACTCTTTTTCCTTGGGAAGAAATGCCTTTCATTCTGATATTTGACCCTGCTGGAGTGACAGCAAGGATAATTTTGCTCCCTTTAAAGTTCTCATTTGGCAAAATACAAATATTCTCTGTAGGCCTGTAGCCCCCAATATTTTTTCAATGTGTAGGGTTGTAAAATTCAAAGCTGGGTGTTCTGTGTTATACAAACTTCCAATTACACAGAGGGTTTATTCTGGAAGTGGAGGGGATGTGAGAGATAGGGTTCAGCCAGATCACCTCACCTTCTGTTTTACATATAAAATTTCTCTGAAATATATCAATTGAAGGATAATAGAAGAAAGAAAAGTTGTTAGGGAACTCCTTTTATTGGTACAACATTTCCTCAAGGTCAGATAATAAACTATACAGTAACCCTTGGTGTCCAGGAGGAATTGGTTCCAGGACCCCTCAGGATGCCCACATCCACGGATTCTCAAGTCTTTTATGTAAAATGGAATAGTGTTTCCACGTAACCTATGCACATCTTCCCACATATGGTAAATCATTTCTAGATTAATTGTAACAACCGGTACAGTGTAAATGCTGTGTAGATAATTATTATGCTGTATTGTTTAGGGAATAATTACAAGAAAAAATGTTCAGTATAGAGGCAACCATACATTTTTTTTTCCTGAATATTTTGATGCACAGTTGTTTGCATCCACAGATATGGAGCTCATAAGTACAGAGGGCCGACTGTAGAAGTTGGGGCAGCAACAATGCTACGTCCTAGTTCAATTAGCTGGATTTGGGAAAACACAACTGGCTATGGGAAAGCTCTCTGGCCAGAGAGCAAGGCAGCTGGAACAGAGAGAACCCGCAAGGCAGAAGGGCAGGGTGGGGAGGACCAGTCAGCACAGGTCAAATCCTCATCCCAATGCAGACTGTCCCGCAGGCAGGCTCAGTGAGGCACTTCTACCACAAGATGGCGATGTTGCCCATTTGGTTCTTGGTTCTTCCAGGATTGGTTAAGACCCCAAGGAGGCTTGCCTTGTGAAATCAATCCATCACCATTAAGTTAGCTGTTAAAGAATAATGATGAGCATTTGATGTCATTCACATTGATAAGCAGACAGAGCAGGAGTGCCTCCTGGTAGCTGGGTGATCTTGGCATGGGCCTCTGGGCACCCCCACACCCATATGACCATTGTGTCTGTCCTTACACCTCACAGAGGGGACAAGAGCAGGCATGGAGGGCTGCCAGGTGCCTCTGGGGCTTCACGCCCAGCTCCTCCCAATTGAGGCTCTTGGTTAAGTGACATCCAGACTCTCCAGACCTCAGTTTCTTCACCTGCGAAGTGGCTCAGAATAGGAGGGAAGTACTTAGCACAGTGCCATCATCTAGTAGCACTTGTAAAAATCTTTGCTGTTATTATGACTACTCCTGTCATTATCGAACAAGTAAGTCTAATAACGAATAACACTTTGCACACTGGAATGTCAGTTACAGTGATGACCGGTGGTTTAGTTTTTTCTTACATTCTGAGCGTGCTGAAGGTCAGCGTAACCATGCCTGGGGCAGCCGTGCAAATGCCCATGCATGGATGGCCCCCACATGCTTGGGTGTGGGGAGGCTGGTACTGCCCTCAGGCCTAGGCTCCCTGCTGCCCTGTCCCAGTGTTTGCTAAGGGTGTCTTCCTCCCAGGAGCAGTGTGGGCACTCTCTGCCTCAGTCACCATCCCAGAGATGACCAAGCCCTCTCACTGGGCTTGACCAGTGACAGGGCAAGGCAACAGGGAGCCTCCCAGAGCTTCTCCTGCACCGGTGAAGATCCACTAATCCACGTATCTACTCGGGAATCCAGCTCAGAACTGGACAGGGAACCATAACCCCCAAGCTCTCTGTTAGAGTCTCCCTTCTGGGTGTAGGACCTCCCTGCCCACAAGGGCTTTTCCAGGCTCCAACCCCTGCAGGCTTCATGGCCTCACACTTGATCACAAGTGAAAGAGCCATGGGGAAATCCCTGGCGTGCTTTCTCCATGGCTCGTGTACCCACCATGCCTCCTTCGTTCATTTCTGTACACGCTAGGAGGAAACTGGCATTATTCTCCTCATTTCCTAGAGGAGGAAACTGAGATTCAGGAAAATTTACAGAGTCTGCCGGGGTAAAGCCAGATTTTGTGTTCTGTCACTCTCTTAACACCGAATCTGCTTCGAAGTAACGCTGCAGACACTTTGCTAAAAGATTTAATAACTTATAATTATGAAAATATTTAAAATTTATTTTATGCATTAAGGGAAATGCAAGCTTCCATTTAGCCCACATAACAACTCCACGGGCAGGCACAATTGTGGTTTGTAGTTGGTAAGTGAAAAAGCTGAGGATGCTAAGTAACTTGCTCAAGGTCACAGTCACTAAATGGAAAATGCATGCCCCAAATCAATTCGATTCCAAAACTGTTTTTAACTGTATTGCTAAGCTGCCTTCCGCTAGGTTGGTCAGGAAGGATAGTAGGGAGAGAGGAAATGGCAGAAGGGACTGGGGGGGTGGGGACAAGATGCTGGCTCTGATGCATTATGAAGGCCACATCTGCCAGCCTGGGAGTGGCCTGTGGTGGCCAGGCAACCCAGCTTGATGTTGCCTCTTCTGTCCTGAGGATGGGAGGGAGGCAGGTGAGAAGCTTTCTGTGGCTGCTGCAGCAAAACCAACCTATGACCAGGGGCTTTGGCTGCCATTGCCCTCCCTCCAGCCAGAAGTAGGGAGAAGGGAGCCATGCTTTTGGTGGGTAAGCTCCGGGAACAAGGACTGTGGCTCTGGGGGCATTACTTTCAGTCCTAGCTTCTCCAGGAGAGGGTCAGCCACTGGATGCTTGGAGTCCACACTAACAGCACAACTGATTCTTGGCAGCTGACGACGGGAGTGGAGTATATAGTCACTGTGAAGATTGGCCGGACCAAATGCAAGAGGAATGACACGAGCAATTCTTCCTGTCCCCTGCAAAGCAAGAAGCTGAGAAAGGTGTGTAGTGGAAGTCATCCCAAAGGGACTTGTGAAGTGAACATTTTAAAAAGCAACAGCTAAAAGTTGGCAGTTTTTCCTCTTGTGTGGATTGGGGCCAGCTGGGGCCCAGCCCTGGGGCTGCCTGGCACCTCCTGAGGCACCTGGGGGAAGGAGGGAGGCTTTATATTTGGGCTGGTACAGCCCTGCACCCAGGCCTCTGGTCGCCTGGACCCTTCTCCAACCTGGACTGCTCCCCAGACCCTCTGCGTGAAAGCAGTGTTTCCCTTTCCTTGGGGTCCTTCTTCTGTTTCCTCTCTCCCTCTCCAGGTCTCTATGGTTGTCCAATTTCCTCCTTGTTCCCTTCTATTTTTCCTGGTCCCTGGGTGACACCCCTTGAAAGCTGGCAGATACAAGGGGCTCCCCCATGCCTGGGGAGGTGCAGGAGGAGGAGACCATGCTATTGCTCCTTGCTGGCCTGCCTGGCCCACATGACAGGGTCCTGCCAGGCCGCAGGCACCAGGTTCACCTGCTGTGGGTCCCAAGTGGCTGGGTAGGGGGAAGACAGGGTGACATTCCTGTTCCAGACTGGCCCTCCTTTCTGTTCCTGCCCTTGACTGTAGGCAGCTCCCCTCTCTGCCCATGGGGTTCATGAGCAGCCACAGGGACAGACCTGGGGAACAGGCGCCTGCTGCTCGCCTTTGAAAAATACTTCCCCAAAGTCTGTTTTCTTTCTTCTTCCACAGAGTTTAATTTGCGAGTCTTTGATATACACCGTGCCCTGGATAAACTATTTCCAGCTCTGGAACAATTCCTGTCTGGAAGCCTGAGCATGTGGGCAGAAACCTTGGATGAGGGCTCAGACGATTGAGTTGTGCACTGGCTGTTATTAAACTGTAAAGGATCATGTATCCCTCATTGGGGTCTCATTACACATGCACATACACACGAGTGTACACGCACACACACGTACACACTTACCTTCACAACCCGCACACACAATGCTCACACTCACGACACCCTCACACTCTCACCACTCAACATACATGCACACTCACTTTAACAGCCTCACACACTCATTCACCCGCCCACCCACTCACTCATACATGTCAAGCACATGCACACTCACTGGCACACACATTCAGTGGTCTTCAGGGGTTGGTGCAATCTTTTCTTTCTTTTCCTTTCTTTCTTTCTTTCTTTTTTTTTTTTTTTTGAGACACAGTCTTGCTCTGTTGCCCGGGCTGGAGAGAAGTGGCGCAATCACAGCTCACTGAAGCCTCGACTTCCCCAGGCTCAAGTGATCCTTTCACCTTAGCCTCCCAAGTAGCTGAGACTACAGGTGCACACCACTTTGTCCAGCTAATTTTTTAAAACACTTTTTTTATGGAGACAATATCTCCCTTTGTTGCCTAGGCTGGTCATGGACTCCTGGGCTCAAGTAATCCTCCTGCCTCAGTCTCCCAAAGTGTTGGGATTACAGGCGTGAGCCACCGCGCCCACCCAGCTGATGCAATTAGAACAGAATGTTCATAATCACTGGGGAAACCTCATCATTCTTTCTACACCACCCCACCTCTCTATGGCTTTTCTGAATTTAGCATGTCCCTGAGCTCTGACCCTAGCGTGGGGAGCCCTATTTCTTCCCAGCACACACACAACACTGTGACTCACACACATTTTTGTGAGTGTGTCTGAGATTCCCAAGACCAAATTCACATTGAGTGACTCAGTAGAGGACTCACAGGACTTAGCCTAGAGTAATTCTCATGGCTGTGATATGACAGCAGTGGGACCCAGGGCGAAACCAGCAAAGGCAAAAGGTGCATGGGGCTAGGTCAGGAGAAAACCAGCCAGGAGCTTCCAGAGTTCTCTCTCGGTGCCATCACACAGAGCACGCTCAATTCCCCCAGAAGTGAGCTGTGACAGTATGTGTCACAAGGAAGCTCCTTAAGACCCAGCAGCCAGGGTTTTTACTGAGGGCTGGTCATGAAGGCAGCCTCTGCCTGGCACGTGCTGAAATTCCAGACTCCCAGAGGATAGCAGGGGTTCAACGTCAACCTCACTGCTGTACAGAGAATGTAGACACACTGAGGCCCTCTTATCATGCAGGAAAAGTTTTCTATCAGTGTAGGGAACTGTTGACCCTCCAAGTTCTCAAACTCCATCCAAGGCCAGCCTTGCAAGCAGCCTTTCTTACTTTTTTTTTTTTTTTTTGAGACGAAGTCTCACTCTGTCACCAGGCTGGAGTGCCGTGGCACGGTCTTGGCTCACTGCAGTCTCCGCCTCCCAGGTTCAAGCAATTCTCCTGCCTCAGCCTCCCTAGTAGCTGGGACTACAGGTGCGCACTGCCATACCTGGCTAATTTTTTTGTATTTTTAGTAGAGACAGGGTTTCACCATGTTGGCCAGGATAGTCTTGATGTCCTGACCTGGTGATCCACCCGCCTCAGCCTCCCAAAGTGCTGGGATGACAAGCGTGAGCCACCGCATCCAGCCTGCAAGCAGCCTTTCTAAGGACAGCAGTTCAGGTGGGCCATGCGAACTCTTTTCTGTACACTGAGTCATTGAGCCTCCCATGTTCTGATGGCTGCTGAAATAAGACCTGTGTCTTCTCCTCTTCTCTGGCTGACAGTCGATTAGAGAAGGTGCATGTTAGACCAGAAATAGTCTAATAGCCACAGACAATGGCTGACAGTGTGCCTATTGTACCACTTGACCATTCAGCCTCTTCCCAGGCACCAGTGCCTCCAGGTGGTCATAATGGCAACTTGAGGGAGTATTGCTAAAGGGGAAGAATAAACACACAGCAAGAACCTCAAACTTGACAGCAAGGCCTGAGGGAGAAGAGAGGATGGAGGAAGAGAGTTAAAGGAGGTAGAATTCCTGCGCAAAAAAATCCCACAAAAACAACCTCCCCACAAACATCACAAAAACAAAAAGGCCAGAAAGCACCCAGTTCTGCAAATCTAAGCTAACTGAGGGCTGACTGGGTGACCAGCACTGGCCTGCTGCCCACATTATCCCATTTGATCATCATGACCACCCTACGAAATGGCAACTTTTTCTCCACTTTATAGATGAAGAGCCTCCAAAGGCAGCCTCTGTCCAGATTCTAACATCCTAGCTTAACACAGCTTGTTGGTTGCATTTTTAGAAATGGAGTCATACAATATATATTCTTTTGTTTCTGGTTTCTTGAATTCAATACATCTGTGTTGTCGTGTGTAGTTATAGTTCACTTTCTTTATTGTATAGGATTCCTTTGTGTAAATATATCACAATTTATCTATTGTACTGATAATGTACTTTTGGGTCGTTTTCAGCTTCTAAGAACACTAGCTATTAACAAGCATGCATGTGCCTGTCTAATGCTGGACACATTACATGTACTTCTTTTCTTTTCTGTCTTTCTTTCTTTTTTTTTTTTTTTTTTGGTGAGACAGAGTTTCGCTCTTGTTGCCCAGGCTGGAGTGCAGTGGCACGATCTTGGCTGACTACAACCTCTGCCTCCCAGGTTCAAGTGATTCTCCTGCCTCAGCCTCCCAAGTAGCTGAGATTACAGGTGCCCGCCACCATGCCCAGCTAATTTTTTTTTGTATTTTTAGTAGAGATGGGGTTTTACCACATTGGCCAGGCTGGTCTCGAACACCTGACCTCAGGCGATCCACCCGCCTCAGCCTCCCAAAGTGCTGGGATTACAGACATGAGCCACCGTGCCTGACCACATACATGTGTTTCTATTGGATATATGCCTAAGAGTTAGTGGGTAATAGAATGTGCTTACATTTAGCCTTTAGCTATTTTTTGCTCAAGACTTTTAAACATTGTTTGTTTTTTACCTAATTTGTTTTTCTAATGTTACTTACTTATCAATTTAAATCTCGTTCAACCTCTAAGTTCTTACTTTTTGAACATCTTTTATTTATATGGTCTAATTGTACTATTTCTATCTTTTTTTTGCCTTCCAACTTTAGAGTCATCTCATTATTATTATGGTTATTATTATTTTATTTTAATAGGTTTTTGGGAACAGGTGCTGTTTGGTTACATAGAAAACTTCTTTTGTGGTGATTTCTGAGATTTCGGCACATCTCTCACCTGAACAGTGCACACTGTACCCAATGTGTATTTCTATCTCTTTAAACACAATTTCATATCGACACTCTATTCTTTTTATAATGTTTTACCAAACTTTATGGCATTACTTTGAATTTTTTAAAGTGAACTCTCGCACCCCACCCGCTCACCTTGCTTTCATAGTTGGCAAACAGGAAGGGTGGGCCTCAGCCAGCATTGAGGCAGGAGCGGGCACCCAGGCCCTGGCTGAGTACAGGGAGGCAGCACAGCAGAGCTCTCCGGCGATGGAGCAGTGCTGTGTCTTGAGCATGGTGCTGGTTACACGAATGTACACATGTGACTAAATGGCACACACACAGTACCAATGTTGGCTTCCTAATTGTGATATTTTTCTATGATGTGATAAGATATAGCCATTAGGGGAAACTACAGGAAGGACACAGGGGACTTCTCTCTACTACCTTTGTAACTTCCTGGAAATATATACTAATTTTTAAAAAAACTTCAAAGAAAGCCCCCACAACGTTGGCTGAGAAATCCAAGAGATTAATGGGCACAAATGTTCCACCTTCTCTTTTTAATCTCCCCAAGAATAGTAATGCCTGCCTTGGGGATACCATAGCAAAAAATGTCAGAAAAGTGTTGAATGTTGACTGGTATTAAATTACTACCACTGCCACTGCCAGCGTTCTTACTAATGGTTAATATTTATTTGAATGCCTGCTTCATGTTAGGCACTGTGTTAAGCAATTTATATGCATTGTCGTCATCAATCTACAACTGCCTCAAGGAGTAGGTACTGTTATTCTCAGTTAAGGATGAAGACATTGTAGGTTAGCATCATCCCAGGCAGTTGGCAGAGGGAAACCCCACGTGGGCCCGGCTGAAACAGGGTTCTGGGCATTCCAGCACTTCAACAGGGAGAGTAAAAGCCAAAAAAAAAATGATTTGTTCTTTCAAAGCCAATCCCATCTTGGTGAGAATTGGTGTTGCTGACGTGCATCTCAGCTCACAGTTCACACGTGCAGGAGCTCTCCTGTCCGTGCTCTGCCTATAATCTCTCAAATCCCGCACTTTCTGTGCATGCCAGCTTAACTTCCCTGTGCCCCTTTATCTGTGCACTGTCTCTGCTGCTTACTCTGCCCTGGAGCTGCCTCAGGCCAGAGGTACTAGGGAATTCATGCCCCCTAAGAGCCAATACTGATGGGAACTGAACTGTTGGATGAATACCCCAACTCCCTCTCCCCGCATGGAAATGAATGCCGTAATGCCGTGTGTATGTGTGTGTGTGTGTTTGCTATGGTGTCCCTAGACCTCGCCTGTTGTATTAAACCCAGGGCTTTTGCTTGAGCTCTTGGGAATAAGATCTTCCTCCCTTTCTTACTGGATGTGAAGGAGGACACACCTAATCCATTGAGCTGCTGGCAGCCTCCCTGTGACCACATGGAGGAGGAAGTGGAGTGGGGTAAGCCCGGCAACATCATGTGAGACCTTGAATCAGGCTGTGGAGTTGGGGGATGCTTCCTCCCATGGCTTCTGTGCCTTCTGTGGAAAGAAAGCCCCTTGAACAGAGGACTCCTGGCTTCTCCCTGTCCTCAGGACTTCCTCTCCTGCTGGGATTAATCTGACTGGTCTGTTTGGGAAGAATGAACTGGGCATTGTCACCAGGTCTGCCTCATTCACAGGGGGCACATATGTCCCTTTGCTCCTCTAGGAGAGGAATTTATTTATAGACAGACCTAGTTTGGTCCAGTGTTGCTCGTGCAAGGGGGCAGAAGTCTAATTCTGGAGTTTGCAATTAGAAAGTGCACTTGCCTGCAAAAATAAGGCACATCTCTCAACCTGGTTATCGTATCAGTAGCAAAGGCCTTGTCTTTCTTAGTTCTTTGGTGATTTCTTCTTATTTCACACTTTAGGCAAGGAGAGAGGGTGATCTTCAGTGGGCCCCTCAGAGGTGCCATCATAGGCCATACTTGCAAATGTCTCTTGGCTGTTCAGTTGCTTTGAGCTTCTTCCCTCTCCTTATTCTGCTTCTCAATTTATCCATACTATTTTAAAATCTAAAGAATCTTAAAATCTTGCCTGATATGAGAATGAAATTGAAGTTCTGCTACCATGAAGGCGTAGGTGATAAGGTCAGGAATAATGTAGGTCACCTCATTTGGACCCCCAAACTGCCCTGGCCTAGCAGACTTTCAGATTATTACTATGAGCTGAAGAATTTGGATAAAAGGAAAAAGAAAAAAGGTGGAATCATGATCTTAAGAGAATGTGTTGACAAACATTTATTGCCTATATTAAGGATTATTGCTCATTGCAGGATTCTCTCACATGCAGTGGCCACAGGCGTACATTCCAGGACACCTAGTCACTGCTGCAGCTTTTGTTCAAAATTTTGTACTGTTCAAACCAGGGTACAGCAAACACTGAGAAGAAGCAGTTGACTTGCTAAAACAAAAAACAAAGGCAATATTTTAAAAGATGCAAGGTGAAATTTAAAAGGAGAAGGAAGAGAATTAAGACACGAAGATGGAGAAAAGGCCACCACCTTCTCCACCCCTACAATCCTATTTGACCACAAACAGAAGGACATTTTCTGGAATGATCCCAGCAATGTTACTATCAAGCGGCTGAACTCAAAATAAATATCAAACAAGATATTTAGAAATAAAGTGTCTGCGCAGCCCATATTCACCATGGGTACTGCTGATTCTTTTTTTCCCTCTTCATTTTTACTCATTTTTTTAAACTTCACTTCTTCCCTTACTTGTCCTCTCTTGGCTCCATTTATTCATCCACCCGTTCTTCCAACCATCTATCTATCCCTCCATTCATCTACCCATATGTCCATCCATCCATTTGTCCATCTATTTATCCTTCAATCCATCCCCCATCCATCCATTTACCCATCTGTCCACCCATCAACCCATTCATCCATCCTTCCATTCATCCCTCATCCATCTCCATTCATTCTTCCATTTATCCCTCCTTCCATCCACCCATCCATCTTTACTTCCTGACTTTGCTTCCTCTCCCTCAGTGCATGCAGCCTTGCTTCATTTCTTCATCCATCTGTCCATTGCACCATCTCCCGCAGATGGGCCAGTGCCAGGTGGGATGAAGGCCTGTTGGAGCTGGAGCTGCCTTCGGGGGTGGTGGCTTCCCAGCAGAGCACACGCATGCAAGTTTGTGCCCCTCACCAACCCTCACCCACCAGTCGAATCATTTCTGCACTTGTTTCCTCACCTCCTCCTCCCCCTGGATGAACACAGCTGGATGAAATGAGAGAGGACAGGAGCCCAGCACTTGTGCGGCCTTGTCATGTTGACTCTGAGGTATTCAGTCAGTGCACCTGCCAGGTCCCTCCCATAGGCTGCTCTAATATTAGGAATTGTCTGCTTCCCTCGCCCCAGAGTGCACCCCTGCAGCTCGGCCACCTCAACTCCTCTCTGTGGACATGTTCAGCCTCCTCACACTCACTCCTTCCAGCAACAAAGGAGCAGCATCCCAGCCGTCTCCACCTTTGCTTTCCCTTTCTGAGGAAGGAGGTGTTACCCATGCATTCTTTTCAAGCCAGCTTGAGTAAATTCCAATTAATTCTTCCCAATTCATTCTAAAGCCACAGAAAAACCTCACTGAAAAGGACTTCTGTCTACGTTAAGGTGCTTTTACCCAATACCTTGTGAAGCTCCCCTTCCTGGGGGACACAGTTCGTGGTCTCTGGCTTTTGGCAGGTGGTCCGCTGCATTTCCACGTTCAGGTGATACTCCAGGTGGTCAGTGATCTGCGGGCAGCAGGCGTGGGAGAGGAACAGCTTGTCTCCTTCTCCGCTGTCTGTGGTTTCTGTGCCTGGGAGCTCCGCTACCCTATGTCCAAGGGCAAGGAGCTGGTCCTGGGTGGATTAGCGGGCTCCTCTCTCCTCTTTCTATTTGACTCGTGATTGTTTTTGTCATTCCAAGAGAATTAACCAGAAACCACCAGAAACATGATCTTTCCCCCGGGCAAATCTATCCCTTGGATAACGCAAGTGACGCTAGTGGTTCTGGATAGGGGTCTGTAAACTTTTTCCGTAAAGGGCTACATAGTAAACATCTTAGGTATTATTGACCATGCGGTCTCTGTAACTACTCAGTTCAGCGTGAGTGTGGCAGCAGCAAGCAGTGGCAGACAAAGCACGGGAATGCTCATGGCTAGGTCACAAGAACACAACTTACAAAAGTGGGCAGCAGGCAGATTTGGCCCTTGGGATGTAATGTGCTGAGGATCCCTGGTCCTGGGTTTTGTTTAAGTGCCTTAACTTTATCACCCTAGTGAATTTATGCTTCTCTTAAAGTGCTCACTTCAAACTAAGCAAGGTTGAATTTCCCTTAAGTGGGACTATTCCTGACACCAGTGGCCACCCGATGTGGGCGTGTCAGGCCTGGGGAGAGGCTGGAAGTCATACACTCACCTGCCTCTGGACTTTAAGGACTCGGAAGATCCTGAAGCGGTACTTGTCATCACTTTCCTTGTTATACTGGTCGGTGATCCACTGCAAGCTGTCCTTCGCATGGTTTTCTACTGCCGTTACTTCACGGACGCTTAGAAAGGTTTTCTTCCTTGCTTGGTAGGGGGGGGCCATCAGAGTCAATAGAATGGCCAGCAGGAGCTGTAGGGCCTGCCAGGGCTCAGCCATCATCCTTCAGCTGCAGAGGAACAGGAAGAGTCCTCTTTGCACTCCTCAGGGACAAGTCGAATCACACTGACCATACCTGCCCTGGCAGGATTTAAGAGCAGCTGGTGGTGGACACCCACAGCTCTCCTCTCCTCCTCCTCCCTCTTCATCAGCAGCTGAACTCGAGGGGAGAGCAGCAAGAGACTGTGCAATGGTTTTTGCATAAGTTCATGCCACACACACACAGGCTAACACACACATTTTCTCTTTTGAGGGGCTGCTCCCTCAGCAACACACAGGCTTCTGTGGGCCCAGCATTATCTTGGTGAGAGCCAGGCCAGGGCCCCTGGGAGTCCTGGAGGATGGTACCTGCTGGAAACACGCGGAGACTGAATGCCAGGACTGGCACATGCATAGGTGAGCAGTGGAGGATGGGCACTGTGGGGAGGGGCCGCCTGCACCGGAAGCCACTCTCCCCCAACCTGGTTCCTGGAGACGAGTTCTGGAAAATCCCCTCCCTTAGAGGACAAAGGAGCAGAGGCACCCTACAGAAAGGTGTGAAGGGAGGGAGAGTCAACTCTGACACGGACGATTCCCCAGTACTGCCAAGTCCTAGAGTAGCCTCTGCTGGACTTGGATGTTTTGGAGGAGGAGGCAGTGGGGAGGAAGCTTCAGGTGTGAGACACAGGAAGCTTTCTGGTTGGACATACTGGTCTCCTAAAGGTCCCATCCTGGGGACCTGATGGGAGTCCCCAGACTTGGTGGCCAGTTAGAGAAGGAAGAAGCCACTGCTGGGTGGAGGCTGGAGCTTGTGTCCCACGGCACACAGAATGCAGGCTTGGTGCGGTTGTGTTCGATTCCTAGAAGGCCTGTTATGGTGTCTTTTGGGAAGATGCGATATAAAAATGTGCAGTGATGGCTCCTGTGTGGGAACCCGGGGAGGAGCCCTGGGCACATCCAAGGCCTATTTCGAGGCTTCCTCATGTGCCTCCAGGGGAGGCCAGGAACCAGGAAGCCAGGGCCTCTTTCCTGACACCCCTGCTCAGCCTTCCCTCACAGACACACTTGCTGCATAGCCACATTCACACCCGAACACACGGACACACAACACATACACATACCTACACACACAGTCACACTCACACACTGAAACACAGACACACAATACACAGAGACACATACCTATCCACACTCACACTGAAATATACAGACACACACACCTACATGTATACATCCACATTCACACTGAAAAGCACAGACACACAACACACACACATACCGCCACACATGCACACATACACACTGAAACACACAGACACACAACACAGAGACACACGCACCTACACGTACACAACCACACTCACACTGAAACACACAGACATACTACAGACATTTACACATATACAATGACACACTAAAACACATAGACATACAACACACACCTACACGTACATGCCCACACTCACATTGAAACACACAGACACACAACACACACACATACACACACATACATTACACACCTACACTCACACTGAAACACACAGACACACAACATACACACAGACACATACCTACATGTACACACCCACACTCACACTGAAACACACACACAACACACACAGACACACACCCCCACGCATACATACCCACACTCACACTAAAACACACAGACACAGTACACATACAGACATACACACCTGCACACACACACACTCCCAAAACTCATGGACCTCAGGGTTCACTCCTTGGAGTACAGTGGAGCACACGTCCTCCACGCCCCCTTGATGGAGGGTTTGGCGTCACCGCAGAGTGAACACTGGAAGGGCTCTGTCTCCACCTCCTGTCTGTGCTTCTAGGACGGCCTCAATTTGTCTAGTGGCACAAAGGCAAAGTGGAAAAAGGTGAGAAGCTGGGCATCAGTTGGGCCTAGTGTGAGGTCTGCTTGGCCTCTGCCCTGAGCTCCCTGAGCGGCTGTAAGTGGGATATCAATGCTCTTTTCATTGGGTTACTCTTGTACTATAATTAAGAGCCTATGGGGAGAGACTGCTCATTTTATTTTCCTCAGTAACAGAGCTGCATTTTTGTTTAAGTATGGGACTGCCTGCAATAAAGACTGCATTTCCCAGCCTTCCTTGCAGTGGGGGTGGTCTCATGACCAAGATCTAAGTGAAATTGTTGTTTGAGACATAGAGGAATTTACTCTGTAAATTGCTGACTCAGTTGCAAAGAGTCATTTTTGCCTTATCTGCCATTGGGAATGAGGACATGATGGCCGGAGCTCCAGCAGCTCTATTGGAACATGAAGTAATCTGGAGAACAGAAGCCAGCTCTGAGGATGGGAGAGAAAAAGATGAAAGGATTGTGGTGCCTTGTGCCCTTGCCACTTTTTGGAGTGCCAGCCCTATATTGCCATCCCAACTCTTTTATAGTAAAGTTTATTTTCTTGTTTATATAAATAAGAGTACATTTTCAACTCCTGTGTGCTTAAACCACCATAGTTTTGGTCTCTAATTCTCATGGCTGGCCACATACTACTACTAATTGAAACAGAATCTGACTCATAGTAAGTGCTTAATATGTAGTGGGATTATTGTGCAATTGTCTGAACAGTATTTACGAAATTTTGTTTTTTATTGTCTGAATTAGGTTGTTCATGGCATAGACATATTTACCACATGTCTCTGGCAGAGTTGCTGTAAGACTAGGAATAGTATATGTAAGCATCCAGCACGTGGTGGGGCAGGATGGTGGGGCTCACAAAGAATCCCTCCTGTCAATGTCTGTGGGGGTCTGACTGTGGATCCCCTCCCATGTGTGCTTTGCAGTTGTGCAGAACTGGCAATGTTCATCTCTGACCTCAGCGGGCAGCCCGTGGGCCTTCACTTCTATCAGTGCAAACATGTCTTGCCAGTTCCCTCAGGCCCCAGGTAGCAAGGCAAGAGGGCGGCACCAAAGAAGCCAGGCCAGGAGGTGCAGGTGGTCGATCTTCCGCAGGGTTGCACTGGCAGCATTACCTCTTGGTTGATCTCGTCAGTGGCCCGTGGGTTCTCTTCCTGTCGCCCACCCACCCTCCTGGCCCTGCATGGGGAGGTGAGCAGTGTGAAGAACACCACGTCCTCCAGCCCTCTTGTTCTTGTCTTTTTTCGCCTCTGCTTTTTCTTCTTGTTATTCCCTCCCCACTCCCCTGCAGGCTGGAATACAAACTCTTCTCCAAGCCCAAAACTTGACCTCCTCCTCTGTGTTCATAATTCTTTACCTTAGCAGATACAAGAATCCCCTTTGAGAAGCTGATGGAAGCTGTGGCCCACTCCCCCGAAAACAGAGAATGTGCCCCTTATGGGGAACAGGCTTCACTTGGAAGTGTCATCATGGTGTGGCTTTGTCCTCACTTCCTACTGTTCCTTTGCATGGAATCAGCCATGCTATTTGTCCTCTGTGACTTTTCAAGTGACTCCCAGACAATATACACAGTCTCAATCCAGTTATTGAAATGCTAGTTTTTGGAGATGGTCAAAACTTTGAACGTGCTTTAAAGTTGCGCTTCTCCCTCCTGGAGGCTTGCATTTGGGGAGGAGTGCTTGCTTCTTTCTCTTTTTCCCTATGCACCACATCTCCTCTGCCTCTTCCATCTCACCAGCCATGGTTTTTAGGGCCCCTCTGTGTCAGAACGAGCAGAGGTGGAAGATGTAGAGGACTGGAAAATTCCTACTTGGCTGCAGCTGCTGTGCTCCCCAGCCTTGGCAGAATTTTATTTTATTTTATTTTATTTTTTTTATTTATTTATTTTTATTATTATTACTATTATTATTATTATACTTTAGGCTCTATGGTACATGTGCGCAACGTGCAGGTAAGTTACATATGTATACATGTGCCATGCTGGTGCGCTGCACCCACCAACTCGTCATCTAGCATTAGGTATATCTCCCAATGCTATCCCTCCCCCCTCCCCCCACCCCACAACAGTCCCTGAAGTCTGATGTTCCCCTTCCTGTGTCCATGTGTTTTCATTGTTCAGTTCCCATCTATGAGTGAGAATATGCGGTGTTTGGTTTTTTGTTCTTGCGATAGTTTACTGAGAATGATGATTTCCAGTTTCATCCATGTCCCTACAAAGGACACGAACTCATCATTTTTTATGGCTGCATAGTATTCCATGGTGTATATGTGCCACATTTTCTTAATCCAGTCTATCATTGTTGGACATTTGGGTTGGTTCCAAGTCTTTGCTATTGTGAATAATGCTGCAATAAACATACGTGTGCATGTGTCTTTATAGCAGCATGATTTATCGTCCTTTGGGTATATACCCAGTAATGGGATGGCTGGGTCAAATGGAATTTCTAGTTCTAGATCCCTGAGGAATCGCCACACTACTTCCACAAGGGTTGAACTAGTTTACAGTCCCACCAACAGTGTAAAAGTGTTCCTATTTCTCCACATCCTCTCCAGCACCTGTTGTTTCCTGACTTTTTAATGATTGCCATTCTAACTGGTGTGAGATGGTATCTCATTGTGGTTTTGATTTGCATTTCTCTGATGGCCAGTGATGTTGAGCATTTTTTCATGTGTTTTTTGGCTGCATAAATGTCTTCTTTTGAGAAATGTCTGTTCATGTCCTTCGCCCACTTTTTGATGGGGTTGTTTGTTTTTTTCTTGTAAATAAGCTTACCAACCAAAAAAAGTCCAGGACCAGATGGGTTCACAGCCGAATTCTACCAGAGGTACAAGGAGGAGCTGGTACCATTCCTTCTGAAACTATTCCAATCAATAGAAAAAGAGGGAATCCTCCCTAACTCATTTTATGAGGCCAGCATCATCCTGATACCAAAGCCTGGCAGAGACACAACAAAAAAAGAGAATTTTAGACCAATATCCTTGATGAACATTGATGCAAAAATCCTCAATAAAATACTGGCAAACAGAATCCAGCAGCACATCAAAAAGCTTATCCACCATGATCAAGTGGGCTTCATCCCTGGGATGCAAGGCTGGTTCAATATACACAAATCAATAAATGTAATCCAGCATATAAACAGAACCAAAGACAAAAACCACATGATTATCTCAATATATGCAGAAAAGGCCTTTGACAAAATTCAACAACCCTTCATGCTAAAAACTCTCAATAAATTAGGTATTGATGGGACGTATCTCAAAATAATAAGAGCTATTTATGACAAACCCACAGCCAATATCATACTGAATGGGCAAAAACTGGAAGCATTCCCTTTGAAAACAGGCACAAGACAGGGATGCCCTCTCTCACCACTTCTATTCAACATAGTGTTGGAAGTTCTGGCCAGGGCAATTAGGCAGGAGAAGGAAATCAAGGGTATTCAAGTAGGAAAAGAGGAAGTCAAATTGTCCCTGTTTGCAGATGACATGATAGTATATCTAGAAAACCCCATTGTCTCAGCCCAAAATCTCCTTAAGCTGATAAGCAACTTCAGCAGTCACAGGATACAAAATCAATGTGCAAAAATCACAAGCATTCTTATACAGCAATAACAGACAAACAGAGAGCCAAATCATGAGTGAACTCCCATTCACAATTGCTTCAAAGAGAATAAAATACCTAGGAATCCAACTTACAAGGGATGTGAAGGCAGAATTTTAAAACCGGCTGTTCTGGGGTCCCTTCCTGCCTCGGCCCAGCCTCCATTGTCAGCAGCCCCTCCCCTGCAGCTACCCTGGCAGCTGTGCTCATTTCCTGTGGCTGCTGTAACTAGTTACTAACAACAGTGGTTTAAAGCAACACCCTTTTATTATCTTGCAATTCTGGAGGTTATCAGCCCTACAATCAAGGTATTGGCAGGGTCGCATTCCCTCTGGAGGCCCTAGGGGAGAAACTGTTTTTTCAGCTGCCAGCATTGCGTGGCTTCTGGCTCCTTCCTCCATCATCAAAGCCAGCATGGAGTCTCTTCAGTCTCTCTACTCTCTGGCCTCTGGTGCTCCCAGCATGTCTCCTTCTCTGACTCTGCATCTCCCTCTTCTAAGGACCCTTGTGATTAATTACATGGTGCCCCTTCAGATAATCTCACCATCTTAAGATCCTTAACTTAGTCACATCTGCAAAGTCACTTTTGTCCACAAGGTAACAGGTTCACAGGTTCTGGGGTTAGGATGTGGACATCTCGGGTGGGGTGTTATTCTGCCTGTCATGGCAGCACAGAGGCTCTCCCTTCTGGCTGCCGGTTGCTCTTGCCTCGGCCAGGACTGCTCTGGTTCTTTTGGCTGAGATATGTGGAGCCCTGTTGACATCCCTACTACCTCAGTTCCTTCTCTGCTCTGGACCATCTCAACCCAGCTGCTTCTTGGCTGCCTGGCCAGAAAAGCAGGAAGTCAGTCACCACTAGCTTGGGCGAGGGTCAGGTAGATCACCTCCCTCAGAACTTCCTCTGTTCCCGACTCCTGGACATTTCATTTTCTCAACATGGGTGAGCAATTCAGGTGGCTTCTGTATCCACTATGAAAAATTTTATGTTCTTCTCTGGCACCTGATTTTGAAACTTGTCCTAATAAAAAATTCCATTTAACATTCAGTAACATTTACATAAAATGTTGCATATGACTTTAGGGAGGTTACAGGCCCCTGAATCCAATCCCTTGGCATGGCATAATATGTATGTATGTATATATACATACATATATATATATATATATTTTTAAAGGCTGGTCAAGTGAAGCAGTGGGAGTGGAGAAAGAACAAAGGAATCTGTAACTGTTTGTGATCAATAAGTTGTAAATACCATTGTACTTTCACCAGCCTTGATGCTATTTTAAGAACCCCTTTTCTACAGTCTCAGTTACTAAAAATTTGGCCACATTCAATGCTCCTATAGAGGTGACTCCCATATAGATAACTTCATTCCAAGTTCCCTTTTTGAAGTGTGATTCTATATTGCTACCTGTTTGCTGCAAATTCCTTTGAAAGTCCCACTGTAAACTGAATCTCCTCCAGCCAAAGAAAGGCTCATTGTCTTGACTCCCTTCCACCGCCTCTCTGGGGTACCCTATTTTGTCTCTTGGGAGCCCCAGAGTTAGCCACCAAGTCCTCCAGTCATGTCTCAGTTCCACACCCCATCCCCTATGGCTTCTTCTTGGTAACATGGATCCATGGCTCCGTGGATTAATTGCTAGGAGACATCCATCCACGGATGCAATATTGTAGCATGTTTATCTTCCAAAAAAATCCTTCTGACTTTCCACATCCTACCAAGAGTTGGTTAAGATGCTAAAATTAAAAATAGAATGGACTGCCATTTCCAGCTGTCAGAAAGACTTCCTTTCAACCTGGTATAGAATACTCAGACTGCAGTTTGTGTATATTTGCCCAAAGTTCCTGCAGCCACAGGCATGGAGTTGCTCTGCTGGAAGGTGTTATCTGGCCACCAAACTGTCATCTCACATAGATGAACATGCTGAGGAACTTGCTGGTTTCTAAAATTTTCCAGGCACTCTTCAACTCCAGTGGCTTGTAAGTTTTCAGATTGCGATCAATGAATGTTCCTGCCCTGCTAAAGCTTCTTCACTGTTCCGTATAGCTCAGGTGGATGTGTCTCCTTGCATGTTGATTCTTGCTTGCTGTTGTTACCTCAGCTTTCATGTCTCATGAAAACTGTTCTCCCAGCCAAATTGAACAAATGCAGCGCCCTGGACTCAGAGAGGATTGAGTGTGCAATTAATCAGGAGGGTTCCAGTCTCCCAGGAGAACCAGCAAATATCACTGAATTATGGTGAGGATGAGAAAGGCACATTTATCAGTACTGTTCCCAGGAAGGAAGGCCCCTGGACCATTGGAGGTGGCCCCAGTTTCCTTTGGGACTTTGGTTAAGGTGGGTTTTGTTTTGTGGGTCTGGGGCCAGAGGAGTTGGAATTGCAGGGCCTCAGAGGAGAGGCTGAGCTTTTAGCCAGAGACTCCTTTTCCTCACCTTCCCTGGACCATTTGGTCTCTTATCTCCATTAAAGTGGGGTCAACATTTAAGAGATGTAGGTTTAGAGGATTCCAAGTTCATGAGCTTCCTGGGGCAGCCGAATTCCCTCCTACAAAGTCTCCAGCATACATGCTGTAGCTCAGTCTTGGTAGGGGATTCCCCCCTGCTGAGCACTCTTGTCCTTCTCTTCTTTTTGTTAACAGCTGCTCATATTCTTGGACTCTGCTGAAGAGCAGTCTCCTCCAGGAAGCACCTTCTGATTGCCTGGCCCACCTTCTGCCCAGGCTAACATGGATGCCACTGCTCTCTGGCCACACTTCTATCAAAACATACAAGCTGTTCTTCTTCCACTGCTCTTTGGCTCTGCCTCTGAAACTTCACTTTGAATCCCTTGGGACAACAAAGTCAGACTGGCTGGACTCACATCTGGCTCCACCATTGACCAGCTGGGTGGCTGTGGGAAAATTACTTACATTCAACGTGCCTCAGTCTTCTCACCTGCAAAATGGGTATAAAATAGTTTCCATTCATGCTAATGAAATGAGATAATCCAGGCAAAGAGCTTATAATGGTTTTTTTTTTTAAAAAGTTCAATTATTATTGTTGTTGTTATTATCATTTGTTATTTTCTGTACTTCTGACAAGTAGTGTAGTTCTTGATGTTGAATGAACCACTGACAATGTTCACACACACACGCACATGCATGCACTTGCCCAAATGTTAAACTTTGGTTCTCTCCTCTTGACTCATTCTTTGTACCCAGTCAGTCATAAGGTCCCATTGGGTCATTCTTCAGAACACCTGTCAAAAACCACTGGCATGGCACAGGATTTAGTTTTATTCACAACTGTATCTCCAGGGCCTGACACAAAGTCATTGCTCAAAAACATGTTGGATGAGTGAAAGCATGAATGGATGACTGAATGAATAAAATCCTTTTCCCTGTAGACTGCATTTCCACAGCTGCCTTCCAGCCCACTCTTCACTGACTCCATCCAGATTCCTGTAATATCCTGACCATTCCTGCACTGTCCACTCTGGCCTCTCCCTGCACAACACAGCTAGTTTTATACCACTGCTGTGAGGTTTTCAACTGGTTCCCAGTGGTTTAGCAAATAAGGAACAAGCTCACAAGACAGCTAGTGTTTATAGCATCACTTCTGTTTATATTTCCCCCGCTTGTACTTCTGCCAACATTAGATGAGAACGCCTTTTCCACAAACCCTGCTGGCCTCCCCAAGTCCTTTATAAGCACCTAAAATGCATTTATACCATTCTGGGAACAAATATAATGGAATCCTGCTTCACAGCTCAGAAGGCAAATGGTGGCTGCCTAACAGCTGAGCTCCCCAAATGCCCTCACCAACAGGAAGTCTGGCTCCTTCTCCGCATTCAGCCAGGGTTCTCTTGTAGCCTCAGTAGAATCCAGAGATTCATGGGGTGGCTGTCCTGGCTGCCAGATGAGCATTCAGAAGTATCCCTTGTACTTGTTGATCCCATCTGGAATTTGTGTTGGTGGAAGGAATGCCCTGGGGATTGAACTATGTATTTATTTATCTATTTATTTTGCAGATGGCTATCTAGTTTTACCCACCCCATTTGTTGAATAGTCATCTTTCACTTTTTAATTCATAAATTTTGTAATCATGGGGTTGTCAATCAAGGAAATTGGCGAGACAAGTCTCAATCGTTTTTGGAGATTTATTTGCCAAAGTTAAGGATGCACCTGGGAGACAGGTGCCTTTCTCTGAAGATGATTTTGAGAGCTCAAAATTTAAAGGGGAAAGTGTGGGATATTGAGAAGCCCACAGTTTTCACATAAACAAAAGGCACACAAAAAATGTCGGGAATCCGCATTTTACTTAAGATAACACAGACAAAATGGGGTAGGGAAACAGTCAGATACACCCTGTGAAAGGAAATTAAATTTTGGGACCCCAAGCTCATTTAGCCAAAGGGAAAAGTCAAGCTGGGAACTGGGTCATGCAAACCTACCTCCACCTTTTGGTTCCTAAATAAGATGACTACAAGATGAAAAGCTACTCGCCTCCCCCATATTCTGCCCACAAGGAAATTCCTGGTGAGATGTTAAAACTTCACCGTGGCAATGCAAATTGATAGCTTATCTTTAAAGGTGCAGTCACCCTGGCCAACCAGACACAAACTTTATTGTTATCTTATTTTCAGAAATTGCCACAGCCACCCCAACCTTCAGCAACCACCAGTCTGATCAGTCAGCAACCATCAACATCAAGGCAAGACCCTCCATCAGCAAAAGGATTATGACTCACTGAAGGCACAGATTGTTAACATTTTTAGCAGTAAATCATTTTTAATTAAGGTATATATATTGTTTTTATACATGATTCTCTTACACACTTAATAGACTATGATATAGCATAAACACAACTTTTATATGCACTGGGAAACCCCCAAAAAATGTGTGACTCACTTTATTGCAATATTCACTTTATTGTGGTGGTCTAAAATGAAACGCCCAATGTCTCCGAGGTATGCCTATGTAAGAAATCGCAAAACATGTCTATAGTGATTACACCATTTTGCATTCTGACTGGCAGTGAATGACAGCACCAGTTTTTATCCTCATCCTCACCAGCATTTGTTGTTATCATTATTTTTTATTTTAGCTATATGGTATCTCATCATGGTTTTAATCAGCATTTGTCCAAGGACTAATGACATGGAGCCTATTCGCTCATAACTAGTGATCTTTTTATATGTGTATTTACTATGTGTTTATCTTTGGTAAAGTTTTCATGTCTTTTGTCCATTTATTAATTTGTATGTTTGTTTTTTTACTATTGAGTTTTTGAGGTTATTTGTTTTTTCTGGTTACAATTTTTTAGGTATGTGATTTGAAAATATCCTATTTCAGTCTGTAGCTTGTCTTTTCATTTAACAGTGTCTTTATTAGAGTAAAACTTTAAATTTTCATGAAGTTCAATTTATCTTCTTTTTTCCAGGGATACATGCACAGGTTTGTTTTGTAGGTCAACTTGTGTCATGAGGGTTTGTTGTAAAGATTATTTCATTGCCCAGGTATTAAATCTAGTACCCATTAGTTAGTTTTGCCTGATCCTCTTTTTCCTCCTACTCTCCACCTTCCAATAGGCCCCAGTGTGGTTTGTTTCCATCTATGTGTTTATGTGTCCTCATCATTTAGCTCCCACTTATACGTGAGAACATGTGGTATTTGGTTTTCTGTTTCTGCATTAGTTTGCTAAGAATAATGGCCTGCAGTTTCATCCATGTCCCTGCAAAGGATATGATCTTATTCTCTTTTATGGCTGCATAGTATTCCATGGTGTATGTGTACTACATTTTCTTTAGTCTATCATTGAGAGACATTTATGTGGAGTCCATGTCTTTGCTATTGTCACTAGTGATGCAATGCACATACGCATGCATGTGTCTTTATAACAGAACAAGTTATATTCCTTTGGGTATATACCCAGTAATGGGATTGCTAGATCAAATGGTATTTCTGTCTTTGGGACTTTGAGGAATCACCACACTGTCTTCCACAATGGTTGAACTAATTTATATTTCCACTAACAGTATATAAGCCTTCTTTTTTTCTCCATAACCTTGCCAGCATCTGTTTTTTTTAAATTTTTAATAGTAGTCATTCTGATTGGTGTGAGATGATATCTCATTGTGGTTTTAATTTGCATTTCTCTAATGATAAGTGATGTTGACCTTTTTTCAAATGCTTGTTGGCCGCATGTATGTCTTCTTTTGAAAACTGTCTGTTCATGTCCTTTGCCCACTTTTTAATGGGGTTGTTTGTTTTTTTCTTATAAATTTAAGTTCCTTATAGATGCTGGATACTAGACCTTTGTTAGATGCATGGCTTGCAAAAATTTTCTCCATTCTGCAGATTGTCTGCTCACTCTGTTGATAGTTTCTTTTGCTGTTCTGAAGCTCTTTAGTTTAATTAGATCCCATTTGTCAAATTTTACTTTTGTCACAATTGCTTTTGGTGTCATTGTCATGAAATCTTTGCCCATGCCTGTGTCCTAAAAGGTGTTGTCTAGGTTGTCTTCTGGGTTTTTATAGTTTTGAGTTTTACATTTAAGTATTTAATTCATCTTGAGTTAATTTTTGTATATAATGTAAGAAAGGGGTCCAGTTTCAATCTTCTGCATATGACTAGCCAGTTAACCCAGGATCATTTATTGAATAGGAAATCCTTTCCCCATTGCTTGTTTTTGTCAGGTTTTTCAAAAGTCAGATAGTTGTAGGTGTGTGGCCTTACTTCTGGGTTCTCTATTCTGTTCTATTGGTGTGTGTGTATGTTTTTGTACCATGCTGTTTTGATTACAGTAGTCAGGTAGCATGATACCTCCAGCTTTGTTCTTTTTGCTTAGGATTGCCTTGGCTATTTGGACTCTTCTTTTGGTTCTATACGAATATTAAAATAGTTTTTTTTAGTTCTGTGAGGAATGTCAATGGTAGTTTAATAGGAATAGCATTGAATCTATAAATTGCTTTTTAACAATATTGATTTCAACAACATCGATTTTTCCTATCCATGAGCATGGAATGTTTTTCCATTTGTTTGTGTCATCTCTGATTTCTTTAAGCAGTGTCTTGTAGTTCTCTTTGTAAAGATCTTTCACTTCCCTAGTTATCTGTATTCCTAGGTATTTTATTCTTTTTGTGGCAATTGTGAATGGGTGTACATTCCTGATTTGACTCTTGGCTTGACTTTTGTTGATGTATAGAAATGTTAGTAATTTTTGCACATTGGTTTTGTATGCTGAGACATCATTTTATGACTCCTTAACATAAAATGAGAGATATACAATTTTTTTAAAAAAAGATCATGCCTTTCATGTCATGTCTGAAAATTCTAATTTCATGCCATGAATATTTTGCTCTAAAACTATTATAGTTTTATATTTTTATCTATGATTCAATTTTGAGTTAATTCTTGTATAATGCACATATGATGAAATTTAGTTTCAGATTCATTTCTATTGCATATGGAAGCTCAATGGTTCTAACACCATTTATTGAAAAGATTGTTCTTTATACATTGAATTGCCTCTACACCAATGCCAAATGTGAGTTGGCTACCAGTTGGTCTATTTATGGCTATTTTGTTCTATTCTATGTTTTGACTATTGTATTCTGTTTTTACATATGTGTCCATCACCTTATAAATACCATCATCTTTCAGTTCTATAGGATTTGAGGTAGACTATTGGGATTTTCATAACATGACACATATAATCATACATGTTTCTATATGCAAATAGGGAGGTATATGCATACAGTTGGGTGATATTTTTATTCATTTTGACAATCTCTATCTTTTAATTTAGATCACTTATATTTAATGTAATGATTGATATGTTTGGATTTTAGGTCTATTATAGAGAGGCCCATCAGTCTTAGTCCAGGTTCCTCAGGCATCTGAACCCCAGGAACAGCTTTAACCAGCATATCTGTCTTCTCTAGCATCCATGTTCCCTTCCAGCAAGGTTCCCTAAGACAGTCACAAAATATTTTGTCTGCTGCCAGGAAGAAAATTCCTGTTATTTTTTCACATGGTGAAATAACAGTGCTGATGCTTGATCCTGTTTCTGATTTATGGATCAGTGGATTGAAGAAAAGGCATTTTGTTTGTTTGTTTCTCTCCAGATCTACTTTTTAGAGCTCACAAAATGATGAAACGTTCTAACGCCAGATGGCTATTCTGCTGTGTTTTGCTGTGTTTCAGTGGTTCTCTGGGAATGATGGCTCTCAAATGTGATATAAGAATTGGACACCCAAGGAGAGATAGTTTGAGACTGTTGAGCTCTGCAAAAGTCTAGCAGGCAGAGACACACCTTCCAGAGTGGCTAACGTTAGCCCCTGGTGCTCTTAGGCAACACATATGCTCCAAAAGGAGGCAGAAACCCTCAGGCCAGCTGGGAGACCAGAGGAGACAAAGCAGGTCAGCAGTGGGGATGTCAGGGAGGGGATGCTCTTCCCTTCTGCTCCCTCCTCTACTGCCAGATTGGGCACCAGAAGACAATGCCAGAAGACACTTTATAGGGAGCAACTTGCCTTCAAATCATAGGCTTTCTCTTTTGTGATTCTGAATTCTCCTGAGCCCCTGAATTTTTTATTATGGTTAAAATGTGTATAACATAAAATTTGCCATTTTAAGCATTTTTAACTGTACAGTTCAGTGGTGTTAAGTACATTCATCCATGTGCAATCCTCACCACCATCCATCTCTAGAATTTTTTTCATGTTGTAAAACTGAAACTCTGTACCCATTAAACAATAACACCTCATTCTTCTCTCCCCCAGCCCCTGGTAACCCCTAGTCTACTTTCTGTCTCTGTGAATTTGATTAGTCTAGATATCTCATATGAGTGGAATCATATAGTGTTTGTCCTTTTGTTACTGGCTTATTTCACTTAGTATAACATCCTCAAGATTCACCCATGTTGTAACATGTGACAAGTTTTTCTTTTTTATGGCTGAATAATATTCCATTGTATGGAAATGCCACATTTTGTTTACTCACTCATTCTTCCACGGACACTTGGGCTGCTTCCACCTCTCAGCTGTTGTGGATAATGCTGCTATGAACACCAGTGTGTGGATATATGCTCAATTGCAAGCCTCTGATTTTGCGCCTTTGGTAATGAAGGAATCCCAAGGGAGGGTTTGCAGAAGCTCCAGGGCAGGAGCCCTGATCAGGCAGCTCTCCGCTCTGCCCATGAGTCTCCAAAAGGTCCTCTAGGCATATGAGCCTGTCCCTAAGGGCCTGACCAACTTCTTGGTTAATAAGAAAAACTTTGCCAAGACTGCAGATGATCACAGAAGCAGCAGCTCAACTCAGCATGTCCCTACCAGCTTTTTGATGCTTAAATCCTTCAGCCTGGGGACTCAGCATGGTCTCCATCATGAGGGCTCAGTTGGCAGATGCTACTCACTGCTCTTTGGCGAGACACTGTGGTAATAGACACTTGCCTTGATGTAGGAAACTGCCTGGCTTGGAGCAAGACCTAGAGTGGAGGGCACCAGGGGCAGAAAGGGGATGAAAGATCTTGACTTTCAACACTGCTTGGGAAAATGCATTTTCTCTGCTTCAATTGAGGGGACAAAAATTAAAGTTCAGTGCCTGATAAGGAAGAAAACTATGGTAAATGTCCAAGGGTTTCAGGTGAAACCATCACAGGCCACATCCTTGGAGTAAAAGTGAACTGGAAATAGACCATTTGCAGAAGCCCAGATTTGAATCTTTGAACTGAAAGAAAATAATGAACAATCTAGAATTCCATAGTCAGTAAAGATACTCCTCAAAAATGAAAGCAAAATAAAGACATTTTCAGAACATCAAAAAAGAAAAAAAGCTCAAAAATTTTAAAGATGAAAATGTTTCAGAATGTGTTCTTCATTCATAGTAAACAACTATAATAAAAATAGCTAAAAATAATTTTAATAACTCTAGCTGTCTGTAAATTTAACAATAAAAATATTAAACAATAAATTTAAAAATAATTCATGGATTTTTGAATTGAAAGATAATAACCATATGACATATCAACATTTCTGAGATGTTGCCAAAGAAGGGCTTAAAGGGAAATTTATAGTCTTAAACCCATGTGTTAGCAGTATTTTGGGGACACCCAGAAGAGAGAGGATGGAGATTTGGCTGAACCCTTAGGATAGGGGGTCCCAAAGAAGTAAAATTGTTTAGAGAAAAGTCAGCTTTTGGAAAAAGCTAAATGATATACCAAGAAGATCCAATAAAAAATAAACACTAAAGAGAGTTCTTTGGGGGTAAAGGAAAATGATCCCAGGTGGAAGCAAAGTAATGTTGAAGGAATGGTGCACAGAAGAAGGGTAAATCTAATTGATAAATCCACATGAATATTAAACGTATAAAACCACTGTAATATTGTTTTACAGGCTATCAAATATGTAGAATTTAAGTACATGACAACAATAACATACAAGGTAGAAGGGGACAAAGGGGTAATAGTGCCCTAAGGTTTCCTCACCATCTTTACAGTGGTATGTTGGGAGCAGGCCCCCCAAAATCTGGCCATAAACTGACCCCAAAACTGGCCATAAACAAAATCTCTGCAGCACTGTAACATGTTCATAATGGCCCTAACGCCCAAGTTGGAAAGTTGTGGGTTTACGGGAATTAGGGCAAGGAACACCTGGCCCACCCAGGGCAGAAAACCACTTAAAGGCATTCTTAAGCCACAAATAATAGCATAAGTGATCTGTTTCTTAAGGGCGTGTTCCTGCTGCAGTTAACTAGCCCACCCTATTCCTTTAATTCAGCCCATCCCTTCATTTCCCATAAGGATACTCTTAGTTAATTTAATGTCTATAGAAGTAATGCTAATGACTGGTTTGCCGTTAATAAATATGTGGGTAAATCTCTGTTTGGGGCTCTCAGATCTGAAGGCTGTGAGACCCCTGATTTCCCACTTCAGACCTCTATATTTCTTTGTGTGTGTCTTTAATTCCTCTAGCACCGCAGGGTTAGGATCTCCCCGACCAAGCTGGTCTCAGCAAGTGGCACCCAACGTGGGACTCAAATCCAGATCAAAGGGTCACCAGAGCAACAGTTGGAATGGAAAACTAGCTGGAGGACACCCGAGTACTCTTAAAGCAATCCCCATGGTGAGTAAGAAGGGGAGCTCAGAAGCGTCAGGGTAATAGTGGGACACGTGTGGGGTCTGGTTTGTTTCATCTTGGAACTTTTTCACACTGATAATGAGAAGAACAAGAGTATAGCGAAGTAACAGAAGAGGTTACAGGGCATGTTTATTTGCCAGCTAAAGCGGCAAAGGAAGGAAAGATTCATCCCTACCCTTCTGCACCGCCTCCTTATTATTTTGAAGAAAATGACCCCCCAGATCTTTCTTTTCTGGAGGACACTGGGTGAAAAGTAGTTGCCCCAGTGACTGTTTGAGCAGCACCTCGAGTGACCACTTTTAGTTCTTTTCAGGCAGGAATTCAGCAAACTAGTTGAGAGGGTGATTTAGAGGCTTGGCAGTTCCTGTTAGAATACACCCCCCAGATCAACAGGAAAATATTACAGCTACATTTGAGCCTTTTCCTTTTACATTACTCAAAGAATTAAAACAAGCTATAAATCAGTATGGACCAGGTTCTCATTTTGGAATGGGACTGTTAAAGAATGTTACTGTTTCAAGTCAGATGATTCCTACTGACTGGGACGCTCTTACTTGAGCTTGTCTAACTCCTACTCAGTTCTTACAATTTAAAACTTGGTGGGCATGGGTGCAGCACACCAACATGGCACATGTATACATATGTAACAAACCTGCATGTTGTGCACATGTACCCTAGAACTTAAAGTATCACATATATATAAATATATATATATATATATATATATATATATATATATATATAAATAAAACTTGGTGGGCAGATGAAGCTTCCATTCAGGCTGCTCACAATGCCCAGGTCCAAACTCAAATTAATATAACTGCAGACCAACTTTTGGGGATTAGCAGCTGGGCTGGTTTAGATGCATAACTGGTCATGCAGGATGATGCCATAGAACAGCTTAGAGGAGTGTGCATTGGAGATTGGGAAAAAATCACTTCAGGTGCAGAACAATACCTTTCCTTTAGTGCTATAAAACAGGGACAAGGGAAGCATACATTGATTTTATAGCTCAGTTACAGGAGTCTCTTAAAAAGATGATTTCAGATTAGGTTTCTCAAGATATAGTGTTGCAGTTATTAGCTTTTGACAATGCTAATCCCGATTGCCAGGCTGCTCTGCAACCTGTCAGAGGGAAGGCACATTTAGTTGATTATATCAAGGCCTGTGATGGTATCAGAGGTAATCTGCATAAAGCTACCTTGTTGGCACAGGCAATGGCAAGATTAAGAGTGGATAAAGGAAATACTCCATTTCCTGGAGCTTGTTTTAACTGTGGGAAGCATGGTCATGCTAAAAAAGAATATAGAAAAAATCAGCGAGTCAAGTCACCAGATAAGGGAAAAAAGAAAACTGTTGAGCCTGAAATATGTCCAAAATGTAAAAAAAGAAATCATTGGGCTAGTCAGTGTCACTCTAAGTTTGATAAAGAAGGGAACTTGATTTCAGGAAACGCCATGAGGGGCCCATCCCTGGCCCCATTCTAAACTGGGGCATTTCCAGCTCAGGCCATTCCCTCACCCCTGTACAATGTCTGTCCCCTGCCACAGCTGGTAGTGCCACAGTAGATTTATGCTGCATGAAAGCTGTGAGCCTTCTGCCTGGGGAAATCCTGCAAAAGGTCCCAACAGGAGTCTGTGGACCCTTGCCAGCAGGGACAATAGGATTACTTTTAGGAAGGTCTAGTGTAAGTTTAAAAGGGATACAAATACATACAGGAGTCATTGATTCAGATTACAATGGGGAAATTCAAATTGTTATATCTACTTCTGTTCCCTGGAAAGCAGACCCAGGAAAGCACATAGCACAGCTCCTGATTGTGCCATATGTGGGAATGGGAAAAAGTGAAATTAAATGAACAGGAGGATTTGGAAGCACAAATAAACAAAGCAAAGCAGCTTATTGGGTAAATCAAATTACCGATAAATGTCCTACCTGTGAAATAACTATTCAAGGAAAGAAATTTAAAGGTTTGGTAGATACACGAGTGGACATTTCAATGATTTCTCTATAGCACTGGCCATCCATGTGGCCAATTCAACCTGCTCAATTTAACATAGTTGGAGTTGGTAAAGCTGCTGAAGTATATCAAAGTAGTTATATTTTGCATTGTGAGGGGCCCAATGGACAACCTGGGACTATTCAACCAATTATAACTTCTGTACCTATCAATTTATGGGGAAGAGATTTATTACAACAATGAGGAGCACAAGTTCTAATTCCAGAACAATTACATAGCCCTCAAAGTCAACATACAATGCATGGAATAGTGTATGTCCCTGGTATGGGACTAGAAAAAAATTTGCAAGATTTGAAAGAACTGTTTCAAGTGGAAAAACAAAGTTCCTGCCAAAGATTAGGAAATAATTTTTGATGGCGGCCATTGTTAAGTCTCTAGAACCTATACCTTTAAAATGGTTAACAGATAAGCCAATTTGGGTAGAACAATGGCTGCTAAGTAAAGAGAAATGGGAGGCTTTAGAGAAATTAGTTACTGAACACTTAGAAAATGGGCACATAGCTCCGACATTTTCCCCTTGGAATTCTCCAATTTTTGTAATTAAGAAAAAATCAGGTAAATGGAGAATGTTAACTGAGTTAAGAGCCATCAATTCAGTTATACAACCTATGGGAGCATTACAGCCAGGATTGCCTTCTCCTGCTATAATTCCAAAAAAATGGCCTTTAATAGTCATAGATTTAAAAGACTGTTTCTTTACTATCCCTTTAGCTGAGCAAGACTGTGAATGGTTCGCATTTACAATTCCTGCAGTAAACAACCTGCAGCCTGCTAAGCATTATCATTGGAAAGTGTTGCCACAGGGCATGTCAAACAGTCCAACAATTTGCCAGATGTATGTGGGGCAAGCAATTGAACCTACTCGTAAAAAATTTTCACAGTGTTACATTATTCACTATATGGATGATATACTTTGCGCTGCCCCCATTCGAGAAATATTACTCCAATGTTATGATCACTTGCAAAATTCGATTTCTCATGCTGGTTTAATTAGAGCTCCTGACAAAATTCAGACTACTACTCCTTACTCCTACTTGGGGACCTTAGTAAATGACACTACCACTGTGTCACAGAAAGTAACCATACATAGGGATCAACTAAAAACATTAAATGACTTTCAAAAATTACTAGGGGATACTAATTGGATATGAACTGCTCTAGGCATTCCTACCTACGCCATGAGTAATTCGTTTTCTATCCTTAGAGGAAATCCTAGTCTTACTAGCCCTTGGCCATTAACAAAGGAGGCTGAGGTCAAGTTACAGCTGATTGAAAAGCAAGTCCATAAGGCTCAAATAGAATAGATCCAGAGAAGACTCTAGATTTGCTGATTTTTTTCATCTCAGCATTCACCTACTGGTGTTATTGTCCAAGAACAGGACTTAGTAGAGTGGCTTTTTCTTCCACATACTAATTCACGGAATCTAAATCCTTATTTAGATCAAATCACTATGATAGGGATCGGGAGAACTCAGATTGTTAAATTACATGGATATGATCCTGGAAAAATTATTGTCCCTCTCATGAAAGCACAAATACAGTAAGCTTTTATAAATAGTCTTACCTGGCAAATCCATTTAGCTGACTTTGTGGGTATTCTTAACAACCATTTTCCTAAAATGAAGCTGTTTAAGTTTTTGAAATTAACTAATTGGATTCTCCCAAAAATAACAAAATTTAAACCAATTGAAGGTGCTGAGAATGTTTTTACAGATGGGTCTAGTCATGGTAAAGCTTCTTATTCTGGCTCAAAAATTAAAGTTTTTCAGATGCCCTATGCTTCAGCTCAAAAAGCGGAGCTTGTAGCTGTAATTGAGGTATTGACTGCTTTTGATATGCCTATTAATGTGATTTCTGATTCTTCATACGTGGTTCACTCCACACAGTTAATTGAAAATGCTCAGTTATGATTTCATACAGATGAACAACTGATGACTTTATTTACCCAATTGCAAACAGCAGTTAGGAATAGAACGCACCACCCTTTTTACATCACTCACATTAGGGCTTATACACCTCTTCCAGGACCTTTGACTGAAGGGAATCAAATGGCTGATCACCTAGTTGCTACTGCAATGTCTAATGCTAGACACTTTCACAATTTAACCCATGTTAATGCCTCTGATCTCAAACGCAGATACAGCATTACCTGGAAAGAAGCTAAAGCTATTACCCAGCGATGCCCAACTTGCCAAATGGTACATTCCTCATCTTTTACAGGAGGAGTTAATCCTCGAGGACTGGAACCTAACTCTATTTGGCAAATGGTTGTCACACATGTTCCCTTGTTTGGGAAACTAGCTTATGTACGTGTGTGTGGACACCTTTTCTCACTTTGTCTGGGCTGCATGCCAAACAGGAGAGTCTTCTGCCTGTGTTAAACATCACCTTTTGCAGTGTTTTGCGGTGATGGGCATTCCAGCTTCTATTAAAACAGATAATGCCCCAGGCTATACTAGCCAAACTCTAGCTACATTTTTCTCTATGTGGAAAATTAAACACATTACTGGTATCCCATACCATTCTCAAGGACAAGCCATAGTGGAAAGAATGAATCTGTCCCTAAAACAGCAGTTGCAAAAGCAGAAAGGGAGAGACAGAGAATATGGAACACTGCAGATACAACTGAATCTAGCATTATTAACTTTAAAATTTTTGAGCCTGCCCAAAGGCCAGATGTTATCAGCAGCTGAACAGCATCTACAGAAACCAGCTGCAAAGAAAGAAACAGAACAACTGATTTGGTGGAGAGATCTGATAACAAAAATTTGGGCAATAGGTAAAATAATAACTTGGGGTAGAGGTTATGCTTGTATTTCTCCAGGCCAAAATCAACAGCCAATTTGGATACTATCAAGACACCTGAAATTTTATCATGAGCCAGATGCTGAGGAAGAGACTCTGGGAGGATCCTGAGGACCCCCCGGTTGCAGCCATGTCAAGACTGATTCTAAGGAGGACTCCAACTGTCATGAGCCGCACTCGTCGAACACAGCCACCCATCTGGGGACAGATCAAGAAGCTGTCACAGATGGTGGAAGAAAACCTGAGGAAAGTGGGACAACCAATCACAATGAGTAATTTTATGGTAGCTATGATAGCGGTTATCACCACTGCCATGAGTATTCCTTCAGTAAGGGCTGATACAGAGAACAATTATACTTATTGGGTACATTTATCAATCTTGGCTGGCAATAATGCCTGGATGCAATCAGTTTATGACACAGTTACACATGCTTTCTGATCTCAGTATTTACCATAATAAATCTGCTCCCATAATTGAGGCATACCACCCTCAAAAACCTATTTGTAAACAGGAATGGACCCAGTTAGAAAAAATGAATTACTTATTTAGGAAGATTGCATTGCAGAACAGGTAGAGGTGCTGAACAACGATTCCTATGGAATCATTATTAATTGGTCCCCTAAGGCGATGTTTAGCTTAAATTGCACCTCTCAGTCTGCGTGCTGTGGTCACACTATGTTCAGCTGATCTGAACAAAATAGTCAGATGGTAGATACAATAAGAAGTACAGCAAGAGTTCCTATTATCTGGAACCATGGCGGTATAGTGGCACCTCAACCTCAAATGATATGGCCCGCTCTAGGAGCTTAACATAAGGATTTAGAATTAAAAGAACAAACATTTAAAGCATCCCAGGCACACCTGACCTTAATGCCAGGAACTGGAGTGCTTAAAGGAACTGAAAATGGATAAAAACACTTGGAAGCTCTGTGATTTCAATGATGATTGTGCTTTTAATCTGTGTTGTTTGTCTTTGAATAGTCTGCAGATGTGGATCCTGACTCCTGCGAGAAGTAGCTCACCATGACAAAGCTGCCTTTGCTTTTATCGATTTGCAAATCAGAGAGTGGTAAAAGTACTAATTTATGGTAGACTCAGTTAAGTCAATGATACTCATTACAATCACTATAGTTACCATTAAAAGAAGAGGCAAAGAAGAAATAACTTGGCTGGGTGCAGTGGCTCACTCCTGTAATCCCAGCACTTTGGGTGGCCTAGGCAGCTGGATCACTTGAGGCCAGGAGTTCAAGACCAGCCTAATCTACATGGAGAAACCCCATTGCTACTAAAAATACAAAATTAGCTGGACAGAGTGGCTCACATCTGTAGTCCCAGCTACTCGGGAGGCTGAGGCATGAGAATTGCTTGAACCCAGAAGGCTGCAGTGAGCTGAGATTGCACCACTGCACTCCAGCCTGGGTGACAGAGTGAAACTCTATCTCCAAAAAAGAAAAGACAAAAGCGGGGGTTAACTAAAAGCCACTGAGGAGAAGAAATTGAATAAAACAAGAATCAGGGACAAATGAAATGAACAGAAAACAAATAGCAATATGGTAGATTTGAAACCAAACATATGGTAATATTAGTCATTAGTAACTAATAATATGAGTAATGTAAATGGAACAACTTTCCAAATAAGACTCTTAGACTGATTTAAAAAACTATTTGGTGGTTATGAAGGCAGATATTAATTAAGATACCATATTAGAATAAAAATATGAATAAACATATTCAAGTAAATAAGAATCAAAATAATGCTAGATGTTTTGATGTCTCTGACATCAGACTTCAGAGCAAGAGGAATTACTCAGCATAAACTTGTACATTATATAATGATAAAATGGTCAGCCACCAAGAAAGTGTAACGATTCTACTTGTATAAGCACTTGATGACATAGTCTGAAAATAAATCAAGCAAAAATTGTCAGAAAGAAATAGACAAATTCACAATCATAATCATCATGAGAAATTTTAACATAGTCCTCAGTAACTGGCAGAAAAGGAGAACAAAACCTAAACCAAAACCAAACCAAACCAAACTCAATAAAACAAGACAAAGTAAAAAGAGTAAATATGGCCGGGCACAGTGGCCTATGCCTGCAATCCCAGCACTTTGGGAAGCTGAGGCGGGTGGATTACCTGAGGCCAGGAGTTTGAGAAAAGCGTGGCCAACATGGTGAAATCCTGTCTCTACTATAAATCCAAAAGCGTGGTGGTACATGTCTGTAATCCCAGCTGCTCAGGAGGCTGAGGCATGAGAATTGCTTGAACCCAGGAGGCAGAGGTTGCAGTGAGCTGAGATCGTGCTACTGTACTCTAGCCTAGGTGACAGAGTGAGACTCTGCCTCAAAAAAAAAAAAAAAAGAAAAGAAATAAAGAAAAAAATGGGTAAATATATAGAAAATTTCAACAGAATGGACTTACTGATGTATATAAATATCTAACTCTACATCTATAAAATGCAGAATATGTATTCTTTTCAACTGCATATATTAATAGAATATTGGTTTTTCTAGACAAAAATATTCTAGACAAAAATTAGTTATTCTAGACAAAAAATAACTCAAAAATTTCAAAGGGAGATAATGAAATGGTGTTCTCTGACTGTAGTAAGTAGACTTGAGTTAGAAGTCGAGGAGAGAAAAGATAACTAGAAAATCAACTACATTTGGAAATTAAACAATTAAAAAAATGTCATAGTGGAAATTAAAACTGGTTTTGAAATGAAGGAAAACTAATAATTAGCCTGGGAGGATAAAGCCAGTTGCACCTTCTGGTGGAGGAAGGTCTGGCAGCAGGGAAAATGGACTCTTATAGATATCCCCCTTGCACCCTGCAGAGCCCCACTGGCCACACACTTTGTGCTCCCGTGGGCCCAGCTGGTGATGTGGGCTCCAGCCTGGTCAGAGGCAGGCTTAACAACTGCTTCTGCTCTTCAGGAATTGGCTCACCAGAGGTCTCAGAGATTTCTTTTTCCCTGGTGAGCCTTACCTGCACTATGTGAGGGCAAGCCAGGGGCCTCAAGGCCTCCACCAGGTCTTCTCAGGGCTGGGCTGCGGCTGGAGGAGGCTTCCCTGGAAAGGTGTAGGCAGCAGGCATGTTGCATGCATGCCTTCAGGTCCAGAGTTATGTGACCTCCTGCTCTGCCTTGTTTGGAGATAACGGAGGGACTCTGCGGGGTTGTGGAGAGAGGCACTGGACAAGGCACTGCTCAAAGGGAGGTGCTCAACAGCTCAGGGCCGCTGGTGGACAGGGCTGTGTGAGACCCAAAGCTGAGAAGGAAGTCACCAGCAGCAGCTGCCACCACTCCTCCACCTGACTGTCCCCGGCCCCCAGTGTGGACACTGAGGATAGCCATGTGGTGGAAGGTGCCCCTGTTTGTGGCACTTATTGTGCTGAGCACCCACATCTGGATCATTCAAAAAGAATTTGTAGACATCCGTATTTTGTGGCATCAATGGAGTTTGCTGTGGCTCGGTTCAATGAGGACAATATGGAAGAGTACACGCACAGGTTGCTGGAGGTCCAGTGAGCCCAGCAGAAGGTGAGTAGTAGTCATTTCTTCCACTCCCAGAACTCTCTTCGCTGGCTGAATAGCTCAGAGCCCGGGGTGATGGCAGCAGGGGGTGACGTGGGGGGGTCTCATGTCTGCACCACATTTCTGAAGACAGGGCTCAGGGGACCCTTCCTCCTGCGGAGGGCACACAGCCTTCCTGATCTTTGCCCATTTCCTTGGCCATCTGCCCCTTCCTTGCGTTACATCCCCATCTCTGGACCCTGGGAGGCTGCAGGAGCCCTGGGCACAGGGGGTTATGCTACTGCCCAGCCACAGTGCCCAGGGTGGGGGCTTCATGCCAGCCCAGGAGGGGAGAATGCAAGGAGGGGCAGGGCATATGTGAGTGTTCTTGGTGTGTATGGGAGTATGAGTATGTGAGTGTGTTATTGATATATGTAAAAACATGAATGTGCTGTTGGTGTGTATCAAGGAATGAGTGTGAGTGTGTTGGTGTGTGTTGCGCATAAGTGTATGTTGGTGTAGGGTGCATGTTTCTGGCATGTTTCTGGCATTTGTTGGGCATGTGTGTGAGTGTGTGTTGGGCATGAGTGTGAGTGTGTTGTGTGTATAGGGGCATGAGTGTGAGTGCATTGTGTGTGTTGGTCATGAGTGTGAGTGTGTTGTATGTATAGGGGCATGAGTGTGAGTGTGTTGTGTGTGTTGGTCGTGAGTGTGAGTGTGTTGTGTGTATAGGGGCATGAGTGTGTGTTGTTAGTTTGTTCCAGGGCATAGTTGGGTATCATCTCATCCCCAGCATGGATTGCTGAGCCCCTGACTGGGTCAAGTTTCTCGACAATTTCTAGGCTGTCCAGTGAGACCTGTGCCCCAGCCTGCCCAGACTTCCTGTCTGGATTCATTTTCTCTCTACGTTTGGGTGCTTCCTGAGTTTCATGGACTGCTACGTAAAGAAATGAAAATAACTTTTAATCACTTCTTATAGAAGCCTAAGAAACATGCACAACAGCATGGTGCAGCTCTGCACTCACCTCGATGAACACTGGCAAGGTAGATAGTTACGATCAATTAGCACCCACATGAAGCAGAACAGTGCCATCCCCCAGAGCCCCCCTCTGTGATCCCATCTAGATTCTAACCCTGCAAGGAGTCCTGCTGACCTAGTTTTTAATCCCAGGCATTAGTCTCGCCCATTTCTCACTCTGTGTAAAAGGAACCACCCAGTGTGAGCCCTCTGTGTGTGGCTGAGGCTCAGGTGTAAGGCAGAGGCAGTTTATTGTTAGGTGTGTCTGTGGCATGCGCAGGCTCACTGCTGCGTAGGATTTGATTGTGTGAGTGTGTCGCACCCTATATGTTTATCACTGTGTCAATTTGACTGTCAGGTATTAGTCATTGGGAAGATTCCAGTGTGTATCTGAAGCACACTTAGTGGACTCTCTTCTATTGACCTGCAGAGAGATTGTACATGGCCCTGTCTAGGCCTATTTGTATGACATGCACATGGCAGGCTTTTATCCACTTTCCTGTTTGTTTCTCTGCCTTTTTAAAAAATTCATGAAAAGAAAATACTAGCAACTGTTTGTATAATTTCTTCTTGACAGACGTGGACAATGATATTTTTAACAGACTTGGAGATGGGCCTCACAATTTGTAAAAAATATGATGAAGACATTGACAATTGCCCATTGCAAGAAGTCTCAGCAGAGAAAAAGGTTTGAGAATAAAATCAACCCCAAAGCATCATGAATCTCTCAGGAATGGATAATAATATCAAGGTGGGCCTTTGGGAGGAGGCTTAGAAAGGTCATCAGAGGTGATCCTGGGGCAGGATGAGGGTCCCTGAGCCCTCTCCCACCTGGTGTCAGGGCTCCCTCAGTGAAGGCAGAAGGCTGGCATGTAAGCAGACAAAGTCTGGCCTCAGCACCAGGGAGATCCCTCTGCCTACAGCATGGCTGGCTGGACATAGCAGGCACCTGCAGATTCTACATGGCCTCTGTCCCCGGACCAAGCCCTCACTTTGCTTCCCAGGCCAGTACCTTCCTGAGACCCTCGAGATCCAGGTAGATGATGTTTTCCATGCGGTCCTCACTCTTATTTTGTTCTTGGGGATTGGAGGACTGTCTAGTTTCTCTGGTCACTCAACCTGTCCCTCTAGTTCCTGTGTGGTAAGGATGTGTCCTAGTCAGTCTGAGTTCTGACACCATCCTCCCATGACCCATACATGACCCATGTGAGCTCAGAGCTTGAGGATGCCCTGAATCATAGTTACAGGAGAAGCAGGGCTGGTCTCGCCCTTCCACCTGCAGTCTTGCTGTCAACTGCTGTGCTCAGTTGGTGGGTGCCCAGAGGGACCATCCCTTGGGAAGTCCGTTCTCTCCCCTAGAACACACAGTGTGGGAGCCATTCATCCAGCATCATGTGTGCTAGGGAGATTGTGAGTGGACAGGATGCTTCAGGGGTCAGGTGATGGCCCAACCAGACATCTTTCAGGAATCCCCAGGCTCAGGTGGGAGCATTCAGCCACCTGTGCCCCTTGTCCTGGTGGAGGCTTGGGCATTTCAAGCCCTGTTCCTGGGTGAATGTTTTTGTTTTTCATTTTTGTAGTTTTTAATACATCTTGACCCCCTACTACATGCTAAATGCTCTCAATGCATTACATTTTTCTAATTTGTATGTTATACTTATTTTTTTTCAGGTGTACTGCACCTTTGTCATGGATGCCCGACCTTGATTTTCCCAGTTCAACCTCCAAAACATCACCTGTAATGTGGAAACAGGTGGTAGCAGAGCCCCTGATTTTTTTGCAGCAGAAGTCCTCTCTTCCTCTAGAGTATGAAAGTTTGTAGTTCTAGGCCTATGCTGCACTAGCAGAATTAAAGACATCTTAGCTCCTTCTGGGTCTGTGAACAGTTTTGCACTCTTTCCTATTATTTATTTGCCATGGATGTTGCTGGCAGTGATAAGGGAGGTGCAGAGTGTTGAATAAACAAAACTCCCCAGTTGATTTGAGGTGGTTCATGTAGGAGCTCCCCGCCAGTTGGTTGGTGTACTCATCCATCCACCCATCGATCCATCCATCCATCCATCCATCCATCCATCCATCCATCTGTTCCTTCATTTATTCATGCACTCATTCATTCATTCATCCTTCCATTTCTCTATGCCATCATCCATCTACTCAGAAGGAATGCAGACAATTTTGTTAACCACACATGGCCCTTCTGTTTCCATCTCAGGAACAGGCTCACAGAGGGTGGCTTTTCTGCAGAAGGGCCAGGCCCAGGCCTAGGGATCAGAGAAGGTCACTGAAGCTGACAGGAGGCTCTGCCCTCTGTGGACACTGAAGGCTGCATGAATGACAAGGATGTCTTCTTCAGTGTTCAGATGACAGCTCAGAGAATGACAGCTCCAGTCCCCATGTCCCTCATGACACATCTGGTGCATATGTTCCCCAGCTGGGACTCAGCTCGGCCTTCATGTCTGTCAGCACCACTCACTGCCCCTGGGAGAGGCACCGTGGTGACAGACACCCATCCTGATGAGCAAGCCTCTCTGCTGGGGTCTTGGTCGGGGAGCAGCCTTGGAGGGGCAGAGAGATGAGGGTCTGGGGGGGAGGGGGTACATGGGTGGGCCAGAAAGGCAATGCAAAGCCCTCTGGAAGAGTCTTTCAGATCTGAAGTGCTGGAGAATCTTTCCTCCTCTATCCTAGGTTTTTAGGGACTTTGATTTGAATATTTCTTGGTAAGAAGTCTGCATTTTTCCTGTCTGGCTCATTCCCGTGAATTTGCCATAAGGGCTGATGGGACAGAATTTTCAGGAACAGCTCTGGGAAGCTCCATCTGTCACGGTAAAAAGATGAGGCAGCTTTGGTCCTTTGAACCACCTGTGTGCAGGATTTGTAACATCCCCTCACAATTTGAGAGGGCATATTTATATTACCAAGAGTGTGTCTGTGTGGTCAGCAAAACCAATCTATTGCTCCCCTTGGCTTTGAGAGCACTCAGGCTGCAAGGGGTGGAGCCCTTGTTGATGGACCTCATGCCCACTGTTCTAGGCAAGCACAGTGGGTTCTGGTCAGCATTGCTCACTGATGAAAGCACCTTTACCTTCATTTCCCAGTTCACAAGGAAGGCCTGGTGTCCTGCTCTTTTTCAATTTAAAGATATAATTTGAGGTCAGATGCACTTAAGTGCACCAGACGGCTTTCAGTGTTCATGCCACACTCTAGCATTTGGACTCAAATGCTGGGTTATTTGAATGTTTCCTCCGATGATTCTCATGAGCCTCTAGTTGGGCACCTTAGTGAAAGTAGGCATGACCAATTCTGACTGTGGCTTCTCTCTCTGCTGGTTTTATGAAATTAGAAACATGGCCTTTTGGGAACTAAAGGGCACAGTTTTGCTCAATTATTGAAGTTACAACAGTTCTATCTGTGGTGCCCACTCTTAACACAACCTAAAAATATATAAAGTGACACATGCCAGGGCTAGAAGAAAAACCAGCAGCCCCATCATCCTCATGGGAAAGTTTCAGGCACCTCTCTTAAGAACGACAGAACCCACCAAGTAAAACTCAGAAGAGGCTCAAAAAATTTAAGAGCTCACTAAACATATTTGATCTTTTGTTATATAGAATATCTCCCAACAACTGGAGAACATTCATTTTTTCAGCTGATAGAACATTTAGCACAATTGGACATATTCTTAATGAATTTCAATCACGTAGAATATGTTCTCTGTGAAATTTAGGTAGAAATTAAGGACAGAAATGTTTGAAATTTCAGCTACATGCCTCTAAATAACACATGGACTAAAGAAGTAATCCCAGTGCAGATTAGACTGTACTTTTAAAACACTGGAATTGAAACCTGAGTAGCAAACTTATGGGATGCTACTGATGCCATGCTCTGAGGGTCACCTCCAGATCTGGAAATGCACATGCTAGAGTATGAACAGGACAGCAACTGATGACCTCCCTTCGATCTCAAGAATCAAAGAATTGTAAATAGAACTGGGGAAAAAGAAAGAAGAAAATCATAGCAAAAAGGCATAGGTAAGTGAAAGAGAAAGCAAAGATTGACAGAAAGGATCAAGAAATCCAATAGTTAATTTTTTGAAGGTCTAATAAAATCTCTAACCCTGGGCAAGGGAGAGCTGGCATTGGAGAAGGCAATCACAACCCACACCAGCAGTGAGGAGGGGCCTCAGGACAGATCCTGCCGACCTCAGAAGACAACAATGAGACATTTTAATCAGCCTGCTGGCAGGAATGGCAAAGATGAGCAAGAACTGGGAGCTGCAGCTTCTCTCGCAGGAGGACACATGGGGGTTCAGGCACACTTTGAGCATGATCAACCTGACAAGGCCACTGTGCTCCTCAGGCCCCCACCTGTCAGCCACTTTCAGGTCAGTCCTGTGTAGAAGTGCACCTGACCCTCTGTGTCTCCTCCCATTGAGAAGCTGAAAGAAAGTGGTCATAATTGTGTCCATCATTCTGGCCACAGTCCCATCTCTTCCTGTGTCAGCCCCAGTCCTGCCCTTACTACCAGTCCCCGAGGCAGTGGCCCAAGCTCTGAGACATTTTTTGAGATCATCAATCTACCTACCACACAGCCAAGGTAGGGTCAATTGCTCCAGCACAGGCCCCTTTGTGCACATTGGTGCATCCAGACGTGGTGCAGGCACCTCCATACCCTCCCAACCCACTCATCCCCTGGCCCTGTTCACCTCCCAGAGGCTTCCCCAGGAGTCAGATAGAGCTCAGGTCAGTTCCCCTCAGGACAGTCTGACACGGTGGCTCGGCGCGGGCCCAGGGGACTACAAAGAGGCAGAGCTGGGTGAGAACACACATTGGCCGGTGCTCCCAGGGCTTCTCTGAGCCTCTGGCCCCTTCTCATGTTCATGGTTGCCTTCCACATCCATCCTAGCAGGGCTCTAGCCTTGGACTTGGCTTCTTTCTTGCCCCCCTGCTGAGAGCAAGCACTGCAAGGCCACAGGGCAGGAGGGGGACATGGCAAGTTGGCTAGCAGGTGCCAGAAAGGGTGGAGAGGATGACCCCAGCCCCCAAAGCTGGCCCGTCCCCCTGTACCCTCCTGAGGCTCCCTGAGATCATGGGTCCATGTAGCCAGGGTCACAGGCAGACATGGCTCTTCCCTCAACTGCTCAGGATTCAGTGCCCATTATTATTCCTAAGCATTCCCATCACTCTGCCAGTCCTGGGATGAAGCCCTGTGAAGGCAAGGCAGGTGGGCTTGAGACCTCCACCCTGGTCTTATCAGTGCTGGGCCAGGGCCAGAGGAGGCGACCCTGAAAATGTGCGGGCATGTGTATGGCATGCATGCCTGTGGGTCCAAGGCTATGTGACCTTCTGCTGGCCTTCTGTTTGGAGATAATGTGAGGAACAGTGTGGGGGAGTGGAGACAGGCACTGGACAGAGGTACCAGTCAAAGAGAGGCTCAGCAGCTCAGGGCCTCTGTTAGGCAGTGCTGCGTGGGGTCAGAGCTGGGAAGGATGTCACCAGCGGCAGTGGCCATCTCCCCCTCCACCAAGAGCTCCTGGCCTCCAGTGCCAACTCTGGAGACAGCCATGCGGTGGAAGGTGCCCCTGCTTGTGGGGCTCATCGTGCTGGGAACGCATGTCTGCAGCTGCAAATTTGTAGACATCGATAAGAGCTTGAAGGATTTCGCCAGTGCTGTGGAGTATGCTGTGTTTCAGTTCAATGAGGACCAGGAGGATGAGTTTGCCTACAAGTTTCTGCAGGTCCACCGGAGCCAGCATAAGGTGAGCAGCTGCTGTCTCTCCCCCTGAACCCTGCATTCCCTGGCGCCAGGCCAGGGCTGGGTGGATCCTTGGTCTGCAGGAAAGAGCAGTGGCATTCCAAATTCTGAAAATATGCATATAATTTAAATATAAGGTATCACTAGGAGAGCTAGAGCTTTCTATTTTGCTTCCTTAATGAGGGTAGCCCCTGCAAACAGGGCATAGGGTGTGAGTGTGTTGGCTTGTGCTGGGCATGAGTGTGTGTGTTGGTGTGTGTCAGGGCATAGATGTGAGTGTGTAGTTGGTGTGTTGGGGCATGAGAGTGTGTTTGTGTTGATATATTGGGACATGAGTGTGTGTGTAACTGTGTAGTAGGTGTTTGTTGAGCATGAGCATGTGAGCGTGTTGGTGTCAGAGCATGGGTATCTGTGTTGGTGTGTGTTGGGGCATGAGTGTGTGTGCTGTTTTGGGGCATAAGTGTGTGTGTGTTGGTATGTGTTGGGGCATGAGTGTGTGTGTGTTAGGGCATAAGTGTGTGTGAGTGTGTTGGTGTGTGTTGGGGCACGAGTGTGTTGGGACATGAGTGTATGTGTGTTATTGGTGTGTGTTGGGGCATGAGTGTGTGTGAGTGTGTTTTTGGTGTGTGTTGGGGTATGAGTGTGTTGGGGCATGAGTGTGTGTGAGTGTGTTGTTGATGTGTGTTGGGGCATGAGTGTGTGTGTGTGTTGGGGCAGGAGTGCGTGTGTGTTGTCTGTTGGCACATGAATGTGTGTGTGTTGTTGGTGTGTGTTGGGGCATGAGTGTGTGTGTTGGGGCATGACTGTGAGTGAGTGTGTTGGGGCATGAGTGTGAGTGTTCTGGGGCATGAGTGTGCATGTATTGTTGTGTGTTGTGTCATGAGCGTGTTGGTGTGTGTTGGGGCATGAGTGTGTGTGTTGGGGCATGACTGTGAGTGAGTGTGTTGGGGCATGAATGTGAGTGTTCTGGGCCATGAGTGTGCATGTATTGTTGTGTGTTGTGTCATGAGCATGTTGTTGGTGCATGTTGGGGCATGAGTGTGTGTGAGTGTGTTGATGTGTTGGAGCATGAGTGTGTGAGTGTGTAGGGGCATGAGTGGGTATCATTGTCACCTGCATGGATTGCTATCCCCAAGGGATGTCTGCTTCCTAGACAACTTTCAGGAGAGATGTGAGCTCCAGCCTGGGAAGATTTCCTGGTTAGATTTGATTTCTCTCTCTCTCTGGGTGCTTCCTGAGTTTCATGAACCTCCATTTACAGAAACGACCGTAACTTTCAATAACTTTTTATAGCACCCTAATAAACATACTGAACAGCAACCTTAATATTTACTTCGATTAATATTCTCAAGTACTTTTGTGCGGTCTTCACCCACATAAAGGACACAACATTGCAGCCCCCAGGGTTCCCCACCCCAGGTAACCGTCTAGATCTATCTCCCAAGGGATAGTGCCATTCTGAGTACACTGCCTGCACTGCTGTGTAGGATTCAATCATGTGATTGTCCACACCCTATGTATTCATTGCCCTGTTGATAAGACTTCTGGGTATTAGACATCAAGAAGAGTACTATAGGAAAGACTCTAGTGCCTGCTTTAGGTATAGTGAATGAATATCTGTTTTTGAAAAAAAAATGGAGAATTAAGATAAAAATTTGAAACAAAAAACTTGAAATAAAAAATAAGAGAAGAAAGATTGCACAGGATATGTATGTCTTTATTTGCATGAATAGTAACATTCACCTCTTCTGGCAACTTTTCTGTTTGATTCTCTTTGATTTTCTCATTCCAATTTCTTCTTGACAGAGACTGACGTTGATATATTTAATGGACTTGGAGATGGGGCGTACAGTTTGTAAGAAACATGATGAAGACATTGACAATTGCCCATTGCAAGAAGGCACAGAAGAGAAAATGGTTTGAGAATAAAATGAACCCAAATCATGAATCTCTCAGGAATAAAAAATAATGTCAAGGCAGGCCTTTGGGAGGAGGCTTAGGAAAGGAATCTGGGGTGATCCTGGGGCAGAATGAGGGTCCCTGGCCCTCTCCCACCTGGTGTCAGGGCTCCCTTAGTGAAGGCAGAAGGCAGGCATTTATTTGATAGACAGAGCTTGGCCCTCAATGCCAGGGAGAGCCCTCTGCCCACAGCCCAGCTGGCTGGACACAGGCACCTGCAGATTCTGCAAGGCCTATGTCTCTGGATGGAGCCCTCACTCTGGGTCCCAGCTGTATCTGCCTGAGACCCTCAAGATCCAGGCAGACGGTGTTCTCTCTGTGGTCCTCACTCTTCTTTTGCTCATGTTCTTGGGGATTGGAGGACTCTCTAGTTTCTCTGGTCACCCAACCTGTCCCTCTAGTTCCTGTGTGGTAAGGATGTGTCTCAGTCAGTCTGAGTTCTGACACCATTCTTCCACGACCCATACATGATCCATGGGATCTTGGAGCTTGAGGATGCCCTGAATCAGAGTTACAGGATCAGTGGGGCTGATCTCACCCTCCCACCCTCAGCCTCATGGGCAGCCTCCCTTTGGGGTGGGTTTGCAGCTGCTGTTCAGTTGGTGGGTGACCGGCAGGGCCATCCCTTTGGTAAGCCCACGGTCTCCCCCAGAACACACAGGGTGGGGGCAGCTCATCCACCCTCGTGTGCTCTGTGGCGGCTGTGAGTGGACAGGATGCTTCAGGGGTCAGATGATGGCCCAACCAGGCATCCCTTCAGAAATCCTCAGGCTCAGGTGGGAGGATTAAACCACCTGTGTCCCTTGTACTGGTAGAGCCTTAAGCATTTCAAGCCCTGTTCCTGGGTGACTGCTTTTGCTTTTTATTGATTTATTTTTGTAGTTTTAATACATCTTGACTCCCTATTGCATGCTAGATGCTCTCAATGCTTACATTTTCTAATTCGAGTCTTACAATTTTTTTCAGGTGCGCTGCACTTTTATAGTAGATGTTCGAGCTTGGTTTTCCCAGTTCAGCCTCCTGAACAGCACCTGTGTGGAGAGAAGCTGGTGACAGAGCCCGTGGTTTTTCGCAGCAGAAGTCCCCTCTTCTTCTATAGTGTGACAGTCTGTAGTCCTAGATCTGTGCATCCCGGCAGAATTAAAGGCATTTCAAAGCACTTTCTGCGTCCCTGAGCAGTTTTCACTCTCCTATATTGTTTATAAGCCATTGATAAGCAATGGCGAATTTATTATCATCATTATTACTTTGGTTGCAGGTGCAGAGTATTGAATAAATCAAACTCCCTGGTTGATTTGAGGCAGTTCCTGTATGGTTCCCACCAGTTGGTTTGTGTGCTCATTAGTCAGTCCATTAATTCTTGTATTCCCTCCCTCCCTCCCTTCCTTCCTCCCTCCCTCCCTGCCTCCCTAACTTCCCTTCCCTTCCCTTCCCTCCCTCCCTCCCTTCCTTCCTTCCTTCCTTCTTTCCTTCCTTCCTTCCTTCTCCAGTTTCTCTATGCTCTCATCCATCTACTCAAAAGAATGCAGAACATTTTGTTAGCCACATGGGTCCCCTCTGTTTCCATCTCAGGGACAGGCTCACAGTGTGTGGCCCTTCAGCAGAGAGGCCAGGCCCAGACCCAGGGTTCAGAGGAGGTCACTGAAGCTGACAGGAGGTTCTGCCCTCTGTGGACACCGAGAGCTGCATGAATCACAACGATGTCTTCTCCAGAGCTCAGATGTCTTCTCCAGGTCTCAGAAGATGGCAGCTCCAGTCTGCATGCCCGCACCTGCTCCTGATGCCTGTGTTACCCATCTGGGACCCAGCCAGGGCTTCATAGCTACCAGCATCACTCACTGCCCCTGGGAGAAGCACTGTGGTGTCAGACACCCATCCTGATAAGCAGGCCTCTCTGCTGGGGTCTTGGTGGGGGATCAGCCTTGGAGGGGCAGAGAGATGAGGGGATGGTGTGGTGGGGGGACATGCGTTGGGCAAAGAGACAGTGCAACAGTTTCTGGAAGAGTCTTTCCAAACGGAAGGGCTAGGGAGTCTTTACTCCTCCATCCTTGGTTTGGGGGGTGATTTGAATATTTCTTGGTAAGAAGTCTGCCTTTTTCCTGGCTAGCTCATTCCCATGAATTTGCCATAAGGGCTTATGGGACAGAATTTTCAGAAACAGCTTTGGGTAGCTCCATCTGTCATGGCAAAAAGATGTGGCAGCTTTGGTCCTTCGGCGAACTTCTGTGCAGGATTTGTGTGCAACATCCGTCCATAATTTGATAGGGCATATTTATATTACTAAGGGTGTTTCTGCATGGTTAGCAAAACCAATCTATTGCTGGCCCTTGGCTTTGACAGCACTCAGGCTGGGAGGGGTGGAGCCCTTGTTTATGGACCCCATGCCTACTGTTCCGGACAAGCACAGCCACATCCTCCCTGAGCTCTGGTCAGCATTGCTCACTGATGGAAGCACCTTTACCTTCAATTCCAAGTTCACAAGGAAGGCCTGGCATCCAGCTTTTTTTCACAATATGGCAGCTGTTTTCCACCTTGATCCACACAAAATCCCACTGGTTTCATTTTATATTTCTCTTAGGGACCAAGCATCACCCCTATCTGTACTGCAACAGAAAATTTGGGCCTAAATCACAAGTACATGGAGTCCTCAGGTGTTCGGTGCTTGGGGCTATGGCTGTGAAGTGGTTCTTTAAGGTACTCCAATATTTTAGAAATTGTGTTTACTGCAGTTGGGTATTTTGTCCATGGCCTGTGTTCTTTAGTTCTGGCTCTCATAGAAATTGAAAACATGGCCCTATTGCGGATTTCACTGTTGATGGTGTCCCGTGGTCATGAGCTATGTAAGCAGCTTTGGTAGGGTTAGTAAATTTTGTGCCTGCCACTTTTGTTAGTTATATAATGACCTCAAACCAGTAGAGTTTTGAATAATGTGTCAATATCCAAGATCAGCCAGAATCCACGAGTCCATCTTGTGTCCTGGAAAAATCTCTCTGAATTTGGCTCAGTCATTAAGTGGCCCAAATAAGTAGGAAGTAAACATATTGAAAGTTATAGTACACAAAATTGACATATATTTCTAAATTCTAGATCTATGTCAAACCCCGAATATTTTCTACATCTTATAGAGTGACCTGTTTTGAAGGAGCAGGGCTCTTTGGAATGCATTTGCTGAGACCCTTCCTAAAATTAGGACTTAATTGAAATCTCAGCACTGGAGTGAGGGAGGCTGAAGGTAAAGACAGGAGAACTACATTCCTACACACCCAACACTGTAAAATATGTGTCACCGAAATCATCTCCTTTAACCCTCACCACAGCCCCCTCCCCATCTTCATATTAGGGCACTGAGCTACTTCTGTGGTTAATTACTGGGATTTTCTGAAATTGACCTCAGGGCCAAATGAGTCCACTACCCATATCACCAACTGCCCTTCTAACTCTTGAGTTTCCAACCCCACAGATCCACAGGCATTCAGTAAAGAACAAACCAACAGCTTAGGAACACTTGCAACTGCCACTTATCTCTTTTGTCTGATGTTTCCCAAATGATTTTTTTTTTTCAAAAGAAAATCACCCACTACAAAAGTTGCTATTGTTTATTTCCTTTCTCCTGTCAGCCCAGGAATGCAATCAGTAGATCAAAGTAACAAATCTGTCTGTCATGAAAACCTCTTGTCTGGTCTCCAGCCATACCATACTCACCTTTTGCCCCACCTGCTCTCTGAGCTCCACAGACCCTGAATGGCCTCTTCCCATTCCTCTTCCAGGCTCTTGGCTGCACCCCACTTGAAGATTTCTGCTGCTTTTTAAATGGTGATACCTATTATCTCTGCAATGGTCTATATTTTACACAGACATGCCCTCTGCTTACATCCTGTGCGTGGCAGTCAGAAAAATCTAAAATGCCATCTAAATCATACATAACCTCAAATTAGTTCTATATTTTAAAAATACAGTCTGTAATTGATTGGAAATGTGAAAAAAAACCTGGTCCTTCAAAACAGATTTTGAGAAACATAGGACGTTTTATTGGCCATGAAGTTTATCTTCACACTGATTTTCTGTTCTACATATTAATTCAGACATGGCCAATGTCTTTGTCTATACTGTCATTTACCTATTGACTTCTTATGTCTTCCGTGGATCAGAAATCCTTAATTTTATAATTTTTAATGTGGGGTGTGGCATTTTATACTAAACATTTTTAGAGTACTCTTCAAGTCTTTTCCTCTCTGCTTATTTTTTGGCTTCTTGACCTATCAATTTTTGGCTTCAGAACTATCAAATAAAATGTTGGTCACTTATCTTTTTTTCTGCAGTTCTCTTATTTTTTGCTAGATATGTGTTAGACTGCAATGATGGTATATAATGTTTTGATGACTGTATTTTCTTGTCCTATTTTTTCCTTTGTTTATTTTTGTTCCTATATTAGTTATCTATGCTATGTAACAAATATCCACAAACTTAGAAGATTAAAACATCTATTTATTATCTGAGTTTCTCCATTTGTGTGAGTCAGACTTACGTGGGTCCTGTAATCAGGGTCTCACAATGCTGAAATCAAGTTGTCAGTCAAGACTGGGGACTCATCTGAGGCTTGGGGTCCTCCTCCAAGCTCATATGAGTTTATTTTAGGACTCTCAATTCTATTCCATTGATCTCTATATATATCCTTATGTTGGTACCATAGCGTTTTGATGACTGTAGCTTTATAGTAAGTTTTGAGATTGAGAAGTATGAGTCCTCCAACTTTGTTCTTTTTCAAGATTGTTTTTCATAGTCTAGGTTTCCTGCATTTACATGGGTGAATAGGTCCATGCAGTTCCCCACTCTGGCATTCCAAAAGTATAACTCTTTTCTAGATTCTCCTTTAAAGACTCACTGGTTAGGTAAGGTCCATGCAGGGAAATATGCCTTTATATTATCTCAGAGCAATGGATTGGAGACTTTAATTACGTCTACAAAATAGTGTCACCTTTGCCATATAACCTAACCTAATCCCAGCAATGATATTCCATTATATTTCTATGTCCCACCCACAATCAAGGGGAGGAGATTATACAGAGTGTGTATCCCTGAGGGGATATCTTGTTGTTGTTGTTTTAAGATTTCTATCTACCACAGTTTCTTATTACTTTATTTTTTGCATTAAGTTCTATTTTGTAATATATTAAGATTGAAAGTCTAATTTTTTTGCTTCAAATTTGCCTAAACATTTTTCCAACCTTTTTTAAAAAAAATATTTTGGGCATCTTTTCATTTTGAGAGTCTTTCATAGACACTATGCTGTGGGTCTTTTTCAAAAATCCAATCTGTGAGTCTCAATATTTTATTTACCGAGGTATTTTTATTACCGTTATGCTAGATATCTTCTCTGTTATTTTCAAACCTTTCTGTTTACCGTATTTTCTCATTTTGTGTTTGTACACCCTCCTAGTGATGTGCCTTTGGATGGATAAGCTGAAGTTTCTTCTGCTTATTCGACTGTTTTTGTTCCTGTGGTTACTGCTCACTTAGCTTCAGGGCCATTTTCATGCTCATATCCCCTGTGGCCTCCAGTTCCTGTCAAGATGGTGAACTAGCAGGGCAGCTGGCTTCTTTCTGAAATCAATGCTAGACAGACTACAGAAATGAGAAGGAAACTTAAATTCTAGTGACCATCAAAGAATAACAAAACAAAAGCTACGTGAGACTCCCGAGTGACTGGCGGCTACAGGTTGGCTCTTGTTTTGAAGCAATTTTTCACCATAGAAACTGGCAGCAAATTCTAAGACTTCAGGTACCAGGGCCCCAGGGAAAGAACAGGACAGTGCAAGATTTCTTTCAGCAACAGGAGTTGATGACAACCAGTGGGGTCAAAAGTCTTCTTTCAGGGAGTTATATGGCCCATCCCAAATCTCCTGGTATGGTGGTATGAAGGGTTGAGACTATTCGAATGTTGAAGAGGGGTAAATATATTTTGCATGTAGAGCTTGTAGGTGTGATTGAGGATCTTGGAATGGGGAAATTATCCTGGATTATCTGGGCAGGCCCAATGTAACACACAGGACCTTATAAGAGAGAAGCAGGAGGGTCAGAATCGGGGTCAGAGATAGAGATGTGATGGTAGAAGCAGCAGAGAGTGAGAGAGGGAGAGCAAGTGAGAGAGGTTTGAAGATACTCCACACCTGGCTTTGAACATAGAGGAGGGGACTGTGTTTGTCAAGGTTCTCCAAAGAAAGAGAAGCAAAAGCATATTTATATATTTATTGCAGGCCCTTGCTCACACAATTACGGAGGCTGAGAAGTTCCATGACCAACCACCTGCAAACTGGTGAAGCAGAAACGCTGGTGGTGTAATTCAGACCGAGTCCGAAAACCTTTCTGGAATCACTGCTAGAGACACAACCGAAGTTGTTGGTGGTGTCTGAGCCTGAAGGCCTAAGAACCAAGAGCTCTGATGTTTGACGACAAGAGAAGATGATGTCCCAGCCCAAACAGGGAGAATGTGTTTGCCTTTCCTTCACCTTTTTGGTTTATTCTGGCCATTAATGGATTGAATGATGCCCATCCACACTGGTGAGGGCAGATCTTTTTTTGCTCTGTCACCTATTCAAATACTAATGTCTTGCAGAAATGTCCTCACAGACATATCCTCACAGAAATAATGTTTTACCAGCTACCTGGACATTCCTCAGCCCAGTCAAATTGGCACATAATATTAACCATCAGAGACCATGAGCTGAGAAATTTAGTCAGCATCTAGAAACTGGAGGGGGAAGGAAATGCACTTTCCTTTAGAGCTTCCAAAAGAAATACAGCCCTGTCCATACCTTGATTTTAGCCCAGTGAAAGCCAGTTTGGACTTCTGACCTGCAGAACTGAGATCACACATTTGTGCTTTTTGAAGCCACCAGATTTGTGGTAATTTGTTACAGCAGCCACAGAAAATGAATGCAGGTGGATTCCAATTTTGGAAGACTGTTAAAATTGCTTTATTAAAAGCATTTTTTAAAGTTGTTCTTTTTTCTTTTTAAATTTTTAAACTTTATTTTATTTTGGGGGGTACATGTGAAAGTTTGTTACATAGGTAAACTTGTGTTATGGGGGTTTGTTGTACAGATTATTTAATCACCCAGACATTAAGCCCAGTGCCCAATAGTTATCTTTTCTGGTTCTCTCCTTCCTCTCACCCTCTACCCTCAAGTAGGCCCCAGTGTCTGTTGTTCCCTTCTTTGTCTTCATAAGTTCTTATCATTTAGCTCCCACTTATAAGTGGGAACATGCAGTATTTGGTTTTCTGTTTCTATGTTAATTTGCTGAGAATAATAGCCTTCAGTTCCATCTATGTTCCCACAAAAGACATGATCTTGTTTTGTATATTTTACGGCTGCATAGTATTCCACGGTGTATATGTACCACATTTTCTTTATCTAATCTGTCATTGATGGGCATTTAGGTTGAGACCATGTTTTTACCATTATGAATAGTGCTGCAATGAACATTTGCATGCATATGTCTTTATGATAGAATTATTTATATTACTTTGAGTATATACCCAGTAATGGGATAGCTGGGTCTAATGGTAGTTCTGCTGTTAGCTCCTTAAGAAATAGTCATATGCTTTCCACCATGGTTGAACTGATTTACACTCCCACCAACACTGTATAAGTGTTCCATTTTGTCCACAACCTCACCAGCATCGGTTATTTCTTGACTTTTAATAGTAGCCATTCTAACTGGTGTGAGATTTTATCTCATTGTAGTTTTGATTTGTATTTCTCTAATGATCAGTGATATTGACCTTTTTTTATATGTTTGCTGGCCACATGTATGTCTTCTTTTGAAAAGTGTCTGTTCATGTCCTTTGCCCACTTTTTTAATGGGGTCATTTGTTTTTCTCTTGTAAATTTAAACAAAGTTCTTTATAGATTCTGGATATTAGACCTTTGTCAGATGCATAGTTTGCACATATTTTCTCCCATTCTGTAGGTTGTCTGTTTACTGTGTTGATAGTTTCTTTTTACTGTGCAGAAGCTTTTTAGTTTAATCAGTACAATTTGTCAATTTCTGGCTTGTTGAAATTGCTTTTGGCATCTTCATCATGAAATTTTTGCCAAAGCCTATGTCCAGATGGTATTTTCTAGGTTATCTTCCAGCGTTTTTATAGTTGTAAGTTTTACACTGAAGTCCTTAATCCACCTTGAATTCATTTGTGTAAATGGTGGAAGGAAGGAGTACAGCTTCAATTTTCTGCATATGGCTAGCCAGTTATCGTAGCACCATTTATTGAATAGGAAGTTCTTCCTCCATTGCTTGTTTTTGTCGGCTTTATCAAAGATCAGATGGTGGTAGGTGTATGGCTTTATTTCTGGGCTCTCTATTCTGCTGCATTGGTCTATGTGTCTGTTTTTGTACCAGTAACATGCTGTTTTAGTTACCATAGCCTTGTAATATGCTTTGAAGTCAGGTTGATTCTTCCAGGTTTATTCTTCCCATTTAGCACTGCCTTGACTATTTGAGCTGAATTTTGGTTTCACATAAGTTTTAAAATTGTTTTTCTAATTCTGTGAAGAATGGCATTGGTAATTTAATAGGAATAGCCCTGAATCTGTAAAGTGCTTTGGGCAGTATGGCCATTTTAACAATATTAATTCTTCCTATCCATGAGCATGGAATAGTTTTCCATATGGTTGTGTCATCTCTGATTTCTTTGAGCAGTGTTTTGTTAATTCCCATTGTAGAGATCTTTCACCTTTCTGGTTAGCTATATTCCTAGGTATTTTATTCTTTTTGTGGCAATTGTGAATGGGATTGCCTTTCTGATTTGGCTCTTGATTTGGCTATTGTTGGTGTATAGGAATGCCAGCGATTTTTGTAAGTTGATTTTGTGTCTTGAAACTTTGCTGAAGTCGTTTATCAGCTAAAGGAACTTTTGGGCCAAGGCTATGGGGTTTTCTGCCTTTTGCAATAGCATGTTTAAACCTTGAGGACATTACGCTAAGCGAAATAAGTCAGATTCAGAAAGACAAGTACTGCATGATCTCCCTCATATGTGGACTCTAATAAAAAGTCGAACTCATAGAAAGAGAGTAGAATGGTGATTACCAAGGGCTTGAGGGTGAGGAGAAAGGGAGATACTGGTCAACTGGTACAAACATTCAACGGTAAGAGGAATGAGTTCTGGAGACCTCATGTGCGGCATGGTGACTACAGTTAATAATAATGTATTGTATACTTGAAGTTCGCTAAGGGAGTAGATCACAGGTGTTCTCATCATTAAAAAAAGGTAACTATATGAGGGGATGAATATGCTAATTTGCTTGATTGTGATAATCATTTTGCTATCTATCTATCTAAGCATCACACGTGCACCCTCTGTATAACTTTTTATTTGTTAATTATGCCTCAATAAAGCTGGAAACAAAAAACCCTGCAACTACTTCCCCCAAAAGACCATAGAAATCTCAAAATAAAAGAAAAATAAAAAGATGGAAATATTTGAAGAAATTATGGAGATACATTTTCTAAAATTAAAGGAAAACAAAAGACCTCAAGTATAAAGGTTTGGTATCGATAAGCTGTGCTACGTAAGAAACAGCCTCAAAATTGATAGCATGCAGCAGTGAGGATTTACTCCTGCTTGAAAAGTGTGCAAAGTAACTGGAGCAGCTCTCTGAACATGTTCAGAGAAAGCCCAAATCAAAAATTTCTAAGTAATATCAACATGATGATGGTGTGTGTGTGTGCGTGTGTGTGTGCAAGTGAGTGTGCATGCTTGTGAAGGCCAAAGGAGTATAAAAGTGTTAAGGGTATACGATTTGGATCTTTTACCTAGTTAACAACCACCACCACATACTTCTCCAAAGTCTAAAACCTAGAAATACTGCTTTGATTCAGTGAATGTGTATGTATCAGTCAGCTGTTGGCCCAGAAGTGCTGCATAACAAACCACCCCTATCCTGTAGCTAACCACAGTGAGCCTTCATTTTCAGGCACATAGGTCTACAGGCTGACTGCCCCTTGGCTTGTCCAGGAGGCTTGGCTTTACTTCAGGGTGTCACAGCTGGCCTCACCAAGGGGAAGTCTGCTCTACATGCATCCTGGGGCACAGATCGGGTGCTCCTAGACTCAGTGAGTCTCTATGAAAACATGGTTAACCCTGACCAATAATACAAATAGTACAAATCAAATAAATGGAACATAATCATCTATTCCATGAAGAAAGGCTAGGTTGAAGGCAAAGATATGAAGAAGCAGGGATTGTCATAGGTCAATACTTCTCTAATCAAACTGGGATCTGAATATCAGCAGAATTTGGATCACATGGGGAGTTAGTTAGAAATGCAGAATCTAGGCCTTGCCTCAGACCCACAAACTCAGCACTTGCATTTTAATAAGAGTCCCAGGTGGTTCATGTGCACATTAGTATCAGGAAGTGCAGATCCACTACAATGATTCTCAAACTTGGCTGCAGATTGGAACCCCTGGGGAACTTTAAAAACAGCTGGCTTCCTGGACCCTGTTCCAGAGATTCTGATTTTATCAGTGAGGTATGCCCTGGTGTTTTAAATCTCCGTCAGTACTTTTAACATGCAGCTGGATTTGAAAATCATGAATACATAATTAGTAAGTGACAAAGATTTTGGCAATAAATAATAAATTTAAATTTGCATAAAGCTTTGCATCAATTTTCCATCTAGTCTTTTATTTTACAAAAATACTTGTGTAACATCATGAAGATATTGGAAAGGGATTGGTCACTGCAGTACTGTTTGTAACAGCTGAAAATGAGAAACAACTGAAGAATCTACTCATCGGGAGAAAGTTTAAATACAGCATAATGCATTTGCACTCTGCAATGCTTTGCCACCTGCCTGACAGATTCCTGCCCACATGTGTTTTCTGTACGTTGCCCTTGCTCATAGAACCCATTAATCTTTGCAGCCTGGGAAGAATGCTCACCTCTCTGCCTCACCAGGAACTTTCTGGACACTGATTTGGGATTTTCACAGAAAAGCAGAAGCTTTGAGAGCGTAACAGGTGCATGCCCCCCTCCTCCCACTAAGGGCCAGGCCTGGGCATCAAAGTGGGCCATGTGACCCTTATCCTGGCAGGACAGGGCAGGGGTTACTGTTGGCCCAAGCCAAGGGAGTTCAGAGGCCAGGCATTCAGGAAACCAGAGTCATTGGCACAGGTGGGCAGAAGATGCCAGAGGGGCCCTGTATTAGTCAGGGTTCTTTTAAAGGGACAGAACTAATAGGATATATATATGTGTGTATATATATAAGGTTAATACTTAATAAACTCCCCTTTATATATATATAAATAATATATATGTAAATAATATGTATATAAAAGGGAGTTTATTAAGTATTAACTTACATGATCACAAGGCCCCACAATAGGCTGTCTGCCAAACTGAGGAGCAAGGGGAGCCAGTCCGAGTCCCAAAACTGAAGAACTTGGAGTCTGATGTTCGAGGGCAGGAGGCATCTAGCATGGGAGACAGATGTAGACTAAGAGGCTAGGCCCATCTCTCCTTTTCACGTTTTTCTGCCTGCTTTATATTCGCTGGCAGCTGATTAGATTGTGCCCACCAGATTAAAGGTGGATCTGCTTTCCCCAGCCCACTGACTCAAATGTTAATCTCTTTTGGAAACACCCTCACAGACACACCCAGGATCAATACTTGGTGTCCTTCGATCAAATCAAGTTGACACTCAGTATTAACCATTGCAGGCCTCTGACTCTGAGGGCAGAGCAGGAGGCATTTGCCTGCTCTCTGTGACCCTGTGAGAGCTGTTTAGACCAAAGGCCCGAGGCTGGCAAATGGGAGATGTCCTCACTGGGACAGGACACAGGTGCTGAATTACATCACAAAGCATAACCTCCCTGCAGGGTGTGGACTCAGAAGGGCAAGAGAGACCAGGACCCTTGACTGGGCCACAGGCATGAACTAAGAGTGCCGAAGACCCAGGAGAACCACTGATCAGGTCAGCACCCAACTCCACAGGGAGTAGGAGGGAGCTGCAGGCACAGCAGGCTGAAAGTCCACCAAGGGCTGAGGCCACAAGGCCTCTGGGGCAGCCACAGTTTTCATGATCACATCATACAGGACTGAGAAGCAGATAACAAGAGTGACGTGCACAGGGGTAGGCATAGACACATTGGGGCCTAAGGGGAGAGGAACTCTCCCTAGACACACAGATTGCTCTCAGGATAAGGAGGGGAGGCTGGTAGAGAGACTCCTTAACTGGCATTCCTGGGTGAGTTTCCTTGGAGAAAGAGAGGACTAACCCCAAAGAGTGACCCTAATGGCCTGTCTTGAATCCAGCTGGGCTGACACTAAGAGGAGTCAGCGTGTGGCTCGAAGATTCTTGAACCCACAGCAGCAGCCGCGGCCACCCCATCCTGCCCACAGCTCCAGCCCTGAGAGGACGAGGAGGAGACTCGACTTTGCCTCTTGCCCAAGGGACCATGCCCAGGTGCCGGTGGCTCTCCCTGGTCCTCCTCACCATTCCCCTGGCCCTGGTGGCCAGGAAAGACCCAAACAAGAATGAGACGGGGGTGTTGAGGAAATTAAAACCCGTCAATGCCTCAAATGCCAACGTGAAGCAGTGTCTGTGGTTTGCCATGCAAGAATACAACAAAGAGAGCGAGGACAAGTATGTCTTCCTGGTGGTGAAGACACTGCAAGCCCAGCTGCAGGTAAAGGTGTCTCTCCTTTATAGGCAGACATTTGCATATGGCGGCACAGTTGAAGCCAGACTGAAAGACTGGGCATATGAGAAAAATGACAGTATGCAAAAATCCTAAATATGTGAATGCTTAAGAGCATAGACACTTCCACAGCATTAATAAGGCAGTGAACACAGAGCGCTTTCTACAAATGCTTGCGCTGTTGTTCTAAGTCCTTTGCATAGATTAACTCATTTAAACCCCAAACTGCAAATCAAATGTTCATGTATTTGCTAAGGTTGGGAGACAAATAGAGCGCTAGCCATGAGAAAAGATCTGTTAAAGAAAGGTGAGTCCGGGTGAACCTGGACCCAACTAGCAGACACTCCTTCATCTCCTCCTGTAATCCTTTGATGCCAGATTTAAATGGACATCACAAGTAGCCTTGATTGCATTCAGTCACTAATGAATTCAACAAATACTAATGTCCTGCTATAAACCTACTGCTGTTCTACTCACTAAAGACTCAGCACAGAACAAGACAGGCAAACTTATGCCTGCATGGGTCCTTATGGACTGTGTGCTGAGCTGGTGGGAGGGGTTTTGGGTGGGGAAACCCCAGAGGATCGGAGGTTTCACAGTAATCTGAGGGACTGGGGCCTAATGTGGCTGAGGGGGCTGTGCCCTGGTCGGGCCTGTGTGAACCTGAGCATCTCAGGCCCAGGAGAGCTGATGGTTCTGAAGAGCCCACCTTTCACCTCTCAGTCCTTACTGAGCATGCAGCATGCCCTGGGCTTGGGGACAGGAATGGAATGAGAAGGCCTTGTCTTCAAGGAGGTGACAAACTGGAGAGGAGTCTTTACTCAAGTGTCCGGCTCCAGGAGGCTATGGAGCTCTGACTGATCTTGGTGTACACAGGGCTCCAGGCAGTGGGCATCTTAGCCTTCCACTAAAGCTCTGTCTGGGGGTGAGGGAGGAAGGAAAGTGGAAAGGACGAGAGTGAGAGTAATTTTTTTTTTTTGCCAAAACTTTAAAAAAAATACAACTTTTTTGAATAAAATTGCATAATTGTTAACCAACAGGTCACAAATCTTCTGGAATACCTTATTGATGTAGAAATTGCCCGCAGCGATTGCAGAAAGCCTTTAAGCACTAATGAAATCTGCACCATTCAAGAAAACTCCAAGCTGAAAAAGGTAGGTGATGAACCACTGGTCTGTAACGGCCTAGGCAGCTCTGAGCCCAAGAGAGAAAGCTGAGGCACGCAGACCTTCCCTTTGAGGTCTGGGGGGCTCCCAGTGTTTAGCCCCAGATAGCCAACCCTGTGGCCTTTAGAGCAGAAGATCCAGGGCCACGGAACATGGTGGAACCCTCTGAGCTTCTTTCTCATCCTTCATCCTGCAGAAAGGATGTTGTCAAGACCACTCTTATCTCAAGGGCTCCATTGACTTCTGGCCTTTCGATGCAGGCAAACTGGACAAAACGTAATCACCAAAAACCTGTCCTCTTGGGTCCAGACAAGCCACCCGCTATTGCTGGGCCCACAGTCAATCATCCCCGTACAAACACGAAAGGAACTTTATTCATTCACTCATCCACTCATAGAAACTTACTGAGCACCAGGTGCTACGTGCTTTACACCAGGTCTATTCTGGGTGCTGGAGATTAAGCAATGACTAAGCCAGATGGTGGCCCCACCCTCCTGGGTTTACAGTTGATTTTTCCTGGGGTCAGTCCAGGTTTGCAGGAAGGTTGGGGCAAACCCAAAGACTCCCAACAAAAGGAGGACTTGGCCCAGGGGCTTTTTGGCTTCAAGCCTGTATTTTTTTTTTAATCTCAGAGCAGCTCATACGCCAGTACTTGGTCCCAGACTGATGAAGGCCTGAGCATTCTGCAGGTTTGCCCAACAGGTGCATCACTGCCCCAGCCTTTACATTGGTGGTTCTCCAATGTAAGCAGGCATCACAATCACTTGCAGGTATTGACAAACCCTGATGACTGGGTTCCACTGGCAGAGTTTCCAATTCAGTAGGTCAGGAAATGGGGTCTAAGAATTTGCATTCTTAATGAGTTCCCAAGTGGTGCTACTGCTGCTGCTGCTGCTGCTGCTGGCCTTAGGATCATTTTGAGAACCACTGCTTTATGCACTGCCATGGCACAGGAATTTGCAAATACGTTTATGAACTGCCCTGCCATTATATTTGATGAAAACTGCCTCTGTATGCTCAGATGAAACAAACCCTATCATTTCCAGCTCACAGTAGATGACCCATCAGGACAAACATTTCAGCAGTGAGCTTGTCCGAATGCTATCTGATCTTTTATGCTTATTTTATCTTTTACTGGTATTAGGAGTATGGTTGCTTTAAATTTATATTTTCTCCCAGGCTTTTAGGGATTGTAGGAAAGTTTTTGCTTTTGGCAGTTTGTAGAAAATATTAAAGTGCATTAAAGAAAATTGTTCTCAAGGAGCCCACTTGTGTCTAAGATTTCCATGATACGTCACAGTTTTTAAGACATACATGTTTAAGCAGACATTTGTCAATAATAAAAACTTTCTCTTTTTCCAAGCAGATGCTTTTGGTTTCCCAAATTTGATGTAATTTGCCTATAAAGTCATCTTGATCCAGTACTTTTTATTGCATATTTTCAATACTCAACAGGGACTAAACTTTCTTCTTTCTGACTTTGTCTGCCTCTTAACTCCTGGAAGTGCCCCAGTGATTTCAGTCTATTTGAGATGGCCTTTGCAGTTTGTCCAGGACCACTATCTCTCTGCCTACCCATCTATTACCCAACCATGTATCCATTCATTAATGTGTCACATACATACATACACATAGGATATTTTATTTGTCATTTCAATATTTTGAAAGAAAAGCAGAGTTTTTTGGAAGAAAAGATATGTTAGGCCCTAGAATTTTCTAAATTGCTCTTGACTTGTTATTAGAACAAAAGGGATTTTAAAAAGTTTATTTTAGATTCAAGGGTACACATGCAGGTTTGTTATAAGTAAATTCGTGTCACAGGGATTTGGCGTACAGATTATTTCATCACCCAGGTAGTAAGCACAGTACCCGATATGGTATTTTTTTCCGATCCTCTCTCTCCCCTGCCCTCCATTCTCCAGGAGGCCCCAGTGTCTGTTGCTCCCTCTTTGTGTCTATGTGTTCTCACTGTTTAGCTCCCACTTATAAGTGAGAACATGTGGTATTTGGTTTTCTGTTTCTGCATTAGTTTGCTTAGGATAATGGTCTGCAGCTCCATTCATATTACCGCAAAGGACATTAACTCATGTTTTATGGCTGTGTAGAATTCCATGGCATATATGTACCACATTGTTTTTTTATCTAGTCCACCACTGACAGGCATTTAGGCTGACTTGATGTCTTTGCTACTGTGACTAGTGTTGTAGTCAACATACATGTGCATGTGTCTTCATGGTATTCCTTTGGGTGGGATTCCTGGGTTGAATGGTAATTCTGTTTTTTAGTTCTTTGAGGAATCACCTCACTGCTTTTCACAATGGGTGCACTAATTTACACTCCCACCAGCAGTGTGTAAACATTCCCTTTTGTCCACAACATTGCCAACATTAAAATGGATTATTTAATCAATAAAATAACATACTTTAGTTAACAATTAGAATCATTTCATTTACATTGTATTAAAGAGAATTAAACATAATGTCAAGTTTATATCTGAACTTGCACCACAATGTTATGATTATTAACATTTCTTGTCTTCCCGTGGTTAAAATAGAACAGAGATCCCTCTGGGCAACTGCTGATGGCTATGAAGTCTGCAGCCTCTAGCTCTGCAGATTCCTGGGAGCTCGCTCTAGAGTGGTGACCCATCTCTCAGCATACTCCTAAACTGACACCTAGCAACAAGACAATTGCTTTTCTTTTTTTTTTTTTTTTGGCATTCTACTAATTTTTGTTGTTGTCATCTTTTTCAGAAATTAAGCTGTAGCTTTTTGGTAGGAGCACTTCCCTGGAATGGCGAATTCACTGTGATGGAGAAAAAGTGTGAAGATGCCTAATGGTGTTTTGGGGCATCCCTCCAACCTCTGTGACTACTTTATCCATGAAAATAAAACAATGGCAGGTGGGAGGCTGTTCCCAACGTGCTTTCTTCATGCATACCTCTCTGCTTGGTGTTTTGTTTTTTAGTTGCATGTATGTAGGGACAGAAGATGGGCATGTCCAGCTCCTCTTTCCTGGCACCAAACACAGCCATGCACCTTTGGTCAGCTTGATCGTCTACCCGTCACCAAGTACAAAGGTTAGGGTGAGGTCTGATTCCATTCCCTACAGCAAATCAGAGTATTGGGGTAAATTCAGCTAGATATCGGGCAAAATTCCCCCCCGATATTTCACGTAGGTTCTTTTCTATTTTCCCTAAGTGTCAGCCAGCCTGAGAAATAAAGGGACAGAGTATAAAGGGAGAAATTTTAAAGCTGGGTGTCTGGGGAGGCATCACATGTTGGCAGGTTCCATGATGCCCCCTGAGCCTTAAAACCAGCAAGTTTCTATTAGTGATTTTCAAAAGGGGAGGGAGTGTACAAATAAGGTGGGGGTCACAGAGACCACGTGCTTCACAAGGTAATAACATATCACAAGGCAAATGGAGGCAGGGCGAGATCACAGGACCACAGGACCAGGGTGAAATTAAAATTGCTAATGAAGTTTCGGGCATGCATTGTCATTGATAACATCTTATCAGGAGACAGGGTTTGAGAGCAGACAACCAGTCTGACCAAATTTTATTAGGTGGGACTTTCCTTGTCCTAATAAGCCTGGGAGTGCTACGGGAGACTGGGGCTTATTTCATCCCTACAGCTTTGACCATAAAATATGGCCGCCCCCCGAAGCGGCCATTTTAGAGGCCCACCCTCAGGGACGCATTCTCTTTCTCAGGGTTGTTCCTTGCTGAGGAAAAGAATTCAGCGATATTTCTCCCATTTCCTTTTGAAAGAAGAGAAATATGGCTCTGTTCTGCCCAGCTCACAAGCGGTCAGAGTTTAAGGTTATCTCTCTTGTTCCCTGAACATTGCTGTTATCCTGTTCTTTTTTCAAGGTGCCCAGATTTCATATTGTTCAAACACACATGCTCTACAAACAATTTGTGCAGTTAACGCAATCATCACAGGGTCCTGAGGCGGCATACATCCTCCTCAGCTTACGAAAATGACAGGATTAAGAGATTAAAGTGAAGACAGGCATAGGAAATCACAAGGGTATTGATTGGGGAAGTGATAAGTGTCCATGAAATCGTCACAATTTATGTTCAGAGATTGCAGTAAAGACAGGCATAAGAAATTATAACAGTATTAATTTGGGGAACTAATAAAAGTCCATGAAATCTTCACAATTTATGTTCTTCTGCCATGGCTTCAGCCAGTCCCTCCGTTCAGGGTTCCTGACTTCCTGCAACACAGAGAAGGAATCCCTTTTGCTTGGGTAACAATCCCTTACAGAGGTCTGCACCCACTGGGGGCTAACTCAGCAGGTTCCATCTGGATGCTTCCTTTGGCCTGAGGCTCTTCCTGTCTAAGAGTCCCGAATGGACAGGTCATTTGGGCTGGGGACCCCTGTGACAGAACTAGTAGCCCTCCCCTGTGGGATCTCTATAAATTGGGGGATTTGTGTTTCTTCCTGTATTAGTCTGTTCTCACACTGCTGATAGACATACCTGATACTGGGTAATTTATAAAGATTAGAGGTTTAATTGACTCACAGTTTCACATGGTTGAGGAGGCCTCATAATCATGGCAGAAGGTGATGAGGAGCAAAGTCATGTCTTACATGATGGCAGGCAGAGAGCTTGTGCAGGAGAACTCCCATTTATAAAACCATCAGATCTTGTGAGACTTATTCACTACCACAAAAACAGTATGAGGGAAACCACCCCATGATTCAGTTATCTCCAGCTATCCCTACCTTTGACACATGGGGATTATTACAATTCAAAGTGAGATTTCAAACCATATCACTGTGTATGTAAACAATGGTCACAAAGACAGAGGGGTGGTGGCAATAAGTCTTGAAGGATAAGCTGTGTTGCATTGTTTGCACATGTCTGTTCATGGGTGTACGTGTGTGCATGTATGTGTGTGTGTGTGTTTGTGTGTGCATGTATGTGTGTGTGTAGAGAGAGAGAGGGAGAAGGGAGAGAGGGAAAGGGGACTTGGAGAAGGAAGTAGCCAAACAGAGACAAGAGCAGGAGATAAAATTCTCTTGAAGAAAGTAACTGTTAAACAGATGTGTCTAATAGAGAATTATTTAATGGGTGGAGTTTCTGCAAAATGAAAAGCTCTGGAGGTTGTCTAATGTGAATAGACAACACTACTGAACTTTACACTCAAAAATAGTTCAGATGGTACATTTTGTATGTATTTTACCATAATTAAAAATTTTAAAAACAGATGTATCTATTTTAAACATAGTGTTGGGTATGACTCAAGAGGCTAATTGTATCTCCAATGTCTATTAGGAGAAGCCAGGTTTTATCTCCCATGGCTTGCTTGGCAGGTGGTAGGGATTTCAGTATTTCTGCCCCCGACAAGATGAGGCCATGAAACTCCAAGGCCTCAAACTACTTTTTCCTCTGGTTCCTCTGACTTAGCCAATGTGTGTTTCAGGAGTTGGAGACTGTCGCCCTGTCTTCAGGCAGCAGAGACAAGTGGAAGTTGCCTTGGAAAGCCTCTGTTGTTCCTAGCTGTTTCCTCTCCCTCTTCAGCCCCTGCCTATGGTCTCTGTCTGTGTGCCACTCCCATTATGCCCACGCTGCTTCCTCTGCTGAGGCCCCACTCTGCTTCCTTGTTTCCCTTCTCAAATCCCCAACTAACAAAGGAACCAGGATTGGAATGTGATGTATCTTTTATGACTTGAGATTAATACATGTATCCTGATTGAAAGTGCCTCTTTCCTATGTGCTAGGAAGACTCCATAAGAAATTGCCCTCCCTTCCCTCTACCCCAGACACAGGAAGTCATGAGCCATGAGGAACAGCAGGCTGGAGAAGACCGCAGACCTGCCTTCCAGGGGCTCTCAGTGGCTGCATGGACTTACAGCTCCATGTGTCTTTTCTGGTTTTCTGGGATATGAGTGTCTTAAGAAAGACAGCATTTTTGGAACATCTTGAATTGTCTTTCCTGATAGATAGGTGAGAGGCAGCCTCAAGGACTCAGATGTCGGGAGAAGACAAGGATCAGCAGTGTGTGACCAGCTTGGATGCGGTGCAGTGGGGAAGATGCCCACCTGTGCTGTGTACAGATCTGCTTCTTGTACGGGCCTAGAGGCACGTCATGTATATGTGTTTCTATGCACAGGTCTATTTCTAAGTGCATTTCTATTTATATTAAAATTTTATTTAATTTAATGTTATCTCTTTTCAACTTGCCTGCCTTAATCTCTTCCTTTCATTTTCCCTCTAAACATGGCCAAACTGAAATAAAATGCAAAACAAGCTTCATTTTTCCTATCCAGCATTTAATGTCTTTTTGCTAAGATATTACAGGAGAACACACAACACATGTGCATGCACATGGACTCACTGTACACCACCTTTCCCTGCCTTTTCCAGAAATGAGCCCACTGTCACAGGGCCTGCTGGGTTCTCTTAAAGGTCATGGGGAGCTCTGAATGCCCAGCGCTGTCTGAGCCTGAAATGCAGGAGCACTAGGAACACAGGAGACCATGGAGCTGGAGGGGACAGGGCAGAGCCAGGCAATTCGTGTGATCTTGGATGCTGCCCAGGCTCAGGATTCACAGGGGGGTCCTTGCCCTCTACCTTGCTGTTCTCCTTGTAGGGATGCATGGCCTGTCCACCTGGCAGCCAGTCATGGCCATGCTGTGCATAAGAACAAGCAGCAATTCAGCTGAGGACAGTCTTGGGCAGGGCCGTGGGGACCTTGCAGGTTGGTGGGGAGTGAGGTCTGCTCTGTTTGTGTTGCGATAGAAGTCTGTTTGTGTTACCTGAGGTGGCTAATTTATAAAGAAAAAGGTTATTTGGCTCACAGTTCTGTAGGCTGTAGAAGCAGCATAGTGTTTTTTGTGCTGGAGAGAGAGAGAGCACATGAGAAAGAGAGAGAAAGGGGAAGTGTGGGAGGGAGAGAGAGAGAAAGAAACAGAGAGGAGAGACAGGAGAAGGGAGAATAGAGACACAGAGAGGAGAGGCGGGGAGGGAGGTGCCAGGCACATTTTAACACTCAATCTTGCAGTGAGAAACTCTCTCATTACCTCGAGGAAGGCACCAAGCCATTCATGAGGGATCTACCCAAGCACCTCCCACCAGGCCCCACCACCAACGCTAGCGATCAAATTTCAACATGAGATTTGGAGGGGACAAACATCCAAACTATATCAAGATGCAAGGTGTTGACCCTGCTGGGAGCAGGGATGGGCCGCCTTTGGCCACAGGGACAGCAGCAGCATAGAGCTCAGAGCCACAGACTTGGGAAGGAGCCCGGTGCACTCTGGTCTCAGAGGACGTGAGTGCTGTTCCAGCCTAGCCGGTTTCTACCTGTAGGGCCTTCACCACCTAACTTAATCCTATCTGCTCACACACGACCTGGGAGAGTGTCAGGACTGCCTGCCCCCCAGGGGCCTGGTGGAATGGGAGGCAAGCGGGGTGGACCTGGGAGTAATGTCCCATGTGCGTCCTAGGAGGGGCCCTCCTTCTCCTATGTGGTTGGTACACTTAGACCATTAGATGCATTTGTAAAATCTGCAAAAATGTCAGGGACAGACAGTCATCAAGACCTGGGGAGGGACGGTGCCCCTGAGAGTGTGGGGTGCAAATGGCAGCCAATCAGTGCCCTCCACTGATTCTTTCTGGACCTCTGTGTGGTGGGGTGGCTGGGTGGGGGGGTGCAGGTGCGGGGTGAACAGGGGGTGGGCTCTGGGGGACCCACTTGTGCCTCAGCAAAGGGGACTGTTTTACTCCCACCCCCAGGCCATGTTCCTTCCTTCTTGCTCTCCTCTGTGACTCTGTCCAGAAAAAAAATTGCTTGAAATTTGGAAAAAGGCAGAGGGAGATCAGCAGAGCTTCCACCACCATTTTGGAACGTTGCTTAACAGGCCTACTGCGGGTGATGGAGTTATCTAGGGAATGTGCCTCTGTTTGACTCAGTCTTTGTTATTGATTTAAGGCCAGACTCTAAATTTACCATTAACTTGTGGAGCTTTTTGTCCAAGGGAGATGCCAGAGATTTCTGTGCAGCAGGAAAGATCTCCCCAGATGCTGTGGTTTTTCTGCTCTTTAGGAACTGAACCAGTTATGTAACTGACCTGGGATTTCACCTCATGCCCAATAACCACGATTCCTCCAGTTCTCCTTCAGCCAGCATCTCCCGTTGCTGGTTCTCTCTTTACAGAGTTGAGGGAATCAGATGCTCCTTCTGTATTTATAAGTGGTCTAGGTTTGTAACTTTCTGAAAATTACCCTATTGCAGTCTCCATGTGAATCCCCCAAAGTTCCCCACACTCCAGGGCATCAGGTTTGTCTGATGGATTCAGGACCTGCTGCCCTCCCTCCGTCCCTCTGCCCGTCCCTTGTAGGGTCCCCGCAGGGAGAGTGAGGCAGGCCTCCTCAGAGGCCTACTGCTCGCTATGGAAGGGACAGGGGTCAAGGGTGCAAGTGATACACAGAAAAATACCCAATGGCCAAGAGATGGCTTTGATGGACATGCACGTTGGCCCCTCGTGTAGGGGCTTGTCAACTGCAGGGCCACCTGGGAGTCAGCTGGGGTCCAGAGAAAGCGACGCTGAGAATGTCCTATTTGGATCCCATTCAGGGAAGAGAGCGAGTGCTCAGACGCTGATGATGGCCACCCATTGCCAGATAGGAACATTTTGGTCATGAACTTATGATGCCTGAAGACAATAAAATGAGCATCATGTCCCTGGAGCAATCATTGTTCCTTTTGTCTGGTTCCAAACTCCTTCAGATTCCTTGTTTTTAATAACACATCTGCATCCTCAAATACAGAGACATTCTGAGTGGGCCATTGGGGGCACCCTCTGTGTGGACACTCCGGCTTTCTGCTTTGCTAACCATATTCCTGGAGGCTTTGTCACCTACACCATGCTTTAGCTTGACCACCCAGGTGAAGCTGATAAAACTCCAAATCTGACTGAGCCCTGTTCCAGAAGCAAGGTGACAGAACCTCAGGGCATGGAGGTAAAAAGCTACACCTGCTTGTGGAATTTTGCCTTGACTTCCGTTGTGGATGAAACCAACTCCACTGGTATAGCCACAGAAGCCACCAGAAAGCCAGCACTTGCTGAAGTGTCCAGGAAACCAGTCCAGGGTGGAGAGCCCATGAGACCAAATAGTTTGGAAATCATCTCTGCAAATATCATTGCTGTTTTAAAACAAATTTAAAGAAAGGGGAAAGCAGGGTGGGGATTTGTGCTAGTGTGAGACAAATAGCAAACATGAGAAGCCTGTGTGCTCTTGCCTGCTTGCAGTGGAGTCAGTCTCAAAAAGCCCCTGACTCTGTGACAACAGGCAGCTCTCCTGAAAGATGCTTTGAAGACAAAGCAAGATAGCGTGCCCACAGCCCCCCACATCTCAGGCCTGAGCCACTGTGTTCCTTAAAAGATAAACCATCCTAGTCCCTGCTTCCTGCTGCACATAAGATGATGTCTGTTGGGGTCAGTGATGATGCTTCTGTCATGTATAACCAGGTGGATTCTTACACCCAAACCTTCACGTGATTCTGCTTTACTGTAACTTCTGAGCAAGTGTGATGTGATTTTGCATGTACTGAACCTCCACACTTCATATATAAACTGTCGGCTGAAGCCCTATTTCAGAGTTGTCTGATGGAACTTCTCTAGAGGGCTGCTCCTGGGCTGTAGACCTCCATTTACGGTCTTCAGTAAGAGTCTGGAATAAAATGAACTTTAATTCTTGAAAAACTTGATATTTTTCTTTAGTCGACCCTAGAAAACGGTTAGGTATCACTACTGTGCTTTTTGTCATGATGGAGAATTTACCAACCTAGGAGTTGGCTCCTACTAAAAAAAGAACAAATTGCTTTCTAAAAAAGAAAAATGATTAATTACCTTTTTTTTTTTTTTAAGGAAGCAATCATGGAAGAAGAAAAACCAGTTTCCCACGGCAGGTGTCTAACAGGCTATGTTGAGCAGATAGTGATTGATACATTGAAAAAAATACCAGGGCAAACATATAGTTAATAAACTTTAGCAGTAAGTGATAGTAGAATGGAAACATCAGGTAGCATGCTCAAACGCACGAGAGGGAAATCCAAAGGAATGAAAATTTACCCAAGCTAAAACCAGGAAATAAAACACAGTAATAGAAACAACAAACGTGGATGGATTTTATAAACTAATAGGCTAGAGAGTCTAGGAATTTATTAGAGTATAAAACTCACAGGATGCTCTTAAAAGCCATGTTGACCACAGACTAATCCTGACATGTTGAAAATTTGCTCAGGGTGAAGATATACTGAACAGCTGCTAATTAAAGAAAGTAAGGGAGAAAATATTAATATCAGGCATCACGGAATTTAGGCAAAGAGCATTAGGTTGGGTACAGAATTATGTTTCAACAAAACATACTCTGACACCAAGAAAATGCAAATAAAATGGCCCTAAATGACACACAAGCCAATGTCAGATTATAAAAATGAGAAAATCACAACTAGAGCTAAAGACTGAGAAATCTTTCAGAAGTACAAAAACATAAAGGCTATAAATGAGGTGGATAAAGTAATGAAACCATTATTTTCCTAGGTACATACAAATGAAGATGTGGCTCCCACCCACCGAACTGGAGGAAATCAAAAAGGGCGGAAGTACAGGAGAGACAGAGATGTCTGAGGACTGCGCCCCGTCACTCCCAGGTGAGAGGCGGCGGGCAAGAGCCCTGAGGCCACAGAGACGTGCTGTCCTCGAAGGGAGGGGGTGCCCACCTGTGCCAGTCATGGCGGGCGGGTCAAGGAGGATGCGCGCTCAGAGCTGACCACGGATTCAACCTTCCCACATCATTGCTCACCTTGGTGAGAGCGTGGAACAGACTGGGGTAGGTTCCAGAGAGTGCAGGAAGAGGGGAATTGGAGACTATGAAGACAGACACTTCTTTTGAAAGATTTTGCTGTAAAGGTGAGGAAAAAAAGAAACTTTTAATCTGAGTAATGTGAGTCCCCTTTAATTATCAAGCCCAGAGGGGCATTGAAATGTGACAGCAGACACAGCAGCCATGTCTCCCTCCCGCCTTGAACTAAATAATGACCTCCTGAAGCCGCTGGCTATGTGAACTCTAGACTAATGGATGCCAAGTAGCTACCGGGTGCCATGTGCGGGACACCATCATCCATACCCTATATAGTTCAACAGTGTAGAGCCAATCACCACCCAAAATTCTTTCTGTGAACCAATGAGAACTCCTGGCAAACACCTTTGTATCTGCCCACTCCTTGTCCCCTTTTGCCTTTAAATGCCTGCTTGTAGCAAAAGCTGAACAGGAGCACTCCTCCCCAAGGCAATGTGGAAGTGTGTCCTGGGCTGCTGTCCTTCACCTTGTTCCAAATAAACTCTGTATATTAATTTTGCCTTAGTCTCTTTCTTTAGGTCTCCAAAGAGGACCAGAGACATTCTGGAGAATTTGGAAAGTAAGAGGCTAAAGTAACTTTATTTATAGTTATAAATGTTTAACTTGAAAATGTAAAAATGAAATTCTTTACTATCTAATGCATATAAAGAAAATATATGATAAAAATAACATTTATAATACAACAAACACATAGGACACACCCAATGACAAGCTTTAGAATAACTTCAAGGAGGGAAAAGTGAACTTTTATTGATGGAACAAAAGATCTGGCAAAATGAAGAGACAGATCATATTCCTGACAGGAAGATTTAACATTAAATATATCACAAGTACTAGTTTCCCCAAAGCTGGGGAGGCCAGAAGGTTGGGGTGCTCACCACGGCTGCTCATGGGAGGGCGAATGGAACCTGCAATCAGGAGGTTTTCAGGAGCTGGAGGACTTTCCCATGCTTAGACCACACATGGCTACTTTGAGAATTGCCCTGTGACAACCTTTTCTTGATTGGGGTTCCTTGAATTTTGAATTTGAGGCTCTTTTGCAGTTGTTGCGGGCAATCTCCATGTCTAAGATGACCATAACTCACCCCCAGAGAAATAGCTCTGGTAGATCCCACAGGCAAGAAGCATTCTCTTTTTTTTTTTTTTTTTTTTTGAGACTGAGTTTTGCTCTGTTGTCCAGGCTGGAGTGTAGTGGTGCAATCTCGGCTCACTGCAACCTCCGCCTCCCAGGTTCAAGCGATTCTCCTGCCTCAGCCTCCCGAGTAGCTGGGACTACAGGTGCCTGCCACCATGCCCAGCATATTTTTTTGTATTTTTAGTAAAGACGGGGTTTCACCGTGTTAGCAAGGATGGTCTGGATCTCCTGACCTCATGATCTGCCCACCTCAGCCTCCCAAAGTGCTGGGGTTACAGGCGTGAGCCACTGTGCCCAGCCACAAGAAGTATTCTTGACTGAGGCTTCTAAATGGACAAAGATAGATGGAACAACTGCTAATTTTAAAAAGTAGGAGAGGAAAAAAAAACACACACCAGCCAAGGGCTGCTTTTTCCTTGAAAACCCAACCCACTTTTGAAGAATGAGAAAGAGTGGGGTTGAACATGGGGCCACACATGGTCTGATTTGCCCCGATTCTGGCTCATTCCCTGAGGAACGCCCTTACTGAGGTGGATCCAGTGGAAAATTAGATGTCCTCCATTAGACTTGCTGCACAGATGTGGGCCATGGATCAGCAGCATCGGTGGCACTGGGAGCTTGCTAGCAATGCTGAATCTCATGCCCCATCCTGGACACACTGACTCAAAGTCTGCATTTTAATGAGATCCCAGGTGGTTTGTGTGCACATTAAAGCTTGAGAAGAACTGCCCTCAAGTCTTAAAAATTTCTGAATGTCAATGGTAAGCCACCTAATTCTGTACATTAACATGCAGGACAATCGACATGTTAAGAATATTTAATATATTAAAGTATTTAAATCGTCTAGTTTTTTTTTTTTTTTCTTTTACAAAGATCCTGTATACCATTTTGCTCCTAAATAGCTTCCAAATGGTTTTTAGTTGTTGCTGTAAGTAAGTAGAAATTTTCCCCGGTTGCTGGTAGTTTGTACTGGAGAATGTTGTGAATCTGATTACATTATAACATTTTGCCACTTTTCTTACTTCCTGGAATAATTTAAGTGAAATACTCATTGACTCCTTTGATGGTAAATCAAGGAGCTTAGGGCTTACTGGGAAACAAGATGGACACACCAGGAAACACAGCATGCCTATGTGAGGACACCAACACAGACATGGTGAGGGTGGGTGCTGTGGGGGTCCTAGACTCCTCCTTCAGGTGCAGGCTTGCCTGTAGGTGTGTGGACAGTGACCGAGGTCCACAGCTTTGCTTTCCTTTGGGACCTACCAGTTTTATAGAAAAGCATGGTTTGAAGAAGCCCCATTCCCCATTCCTGAAGCTTATGAGGATTCCATGGTTCTAGGATTTTAGAACTTTCTATACCCCATGTTCTGACTTTCAAGACACCTCCTCCTTCTTTTGTCTATGCTATATTCTTCAGAAATCCCTGATATTCTGCACTAAAAGGGCGTCATGGTATCACACAGATTTTTTTTTTCTGTAAGACAACACATAATAATGTAGCAAAAAATTAAAAAATAAAAGATAATTTACATTTCCTACGTGCTAAAGTTCTGACTATGTATCATATATAGCCAGGGAAATGGTCCCTTCATAACTCCTGAGTCTTACCTCTGGTTTTTCTTTCCTTTCTCTTTCAGTGCCATCAATGCAGGGTCCCAAGGGTTCTCAGCCACATCAGCTCCAAGAAGAACTTGCTTCATTGAGGATTTAGGGGAGCTGTCTCATTGACAATGAGAAGTTCTCCTCCCCACAGCCCCGATGTGACCTGTTAAGGTTTGGGGTGCCCTGGCTCTTGGAGCTTTCATCTATGGTCTAAACCTTGAGCACCATAAACATTAGGTTGGCAGTATTTGGAGCTTGCATAAGTGCATGCACATGCCTTGTTCACACATGTCCCAGTATTTTTACTTACCCTGTTGAGGGAGTTTATTCTTTCCTTTGAATACATTTCACTCCCACCTGTAGGAAACTCCCAATTGGTCTTTCTACTTTGGTATCTTTAGGTGAATTAAAAATTTCATTTTTAATAGATATTTCATATTTGTGCTACATCCTTCTGAACTCCAGAATCATACATATGCATATGTGTATATGTGTGTAGATATCTATTTAGAGTATATATGTTTTATACATATCTATAATAAACTCGATATTCATTTCCAGTCTGGTGTTAGGCTGCATGGTTCTCACTGACAGGCAGCTCTGGGTCCTGGGAGTCTGCCATTGTTGAACTCCATTACAGGCTCCCTAGCCCTTCCACTGATGGCTGCATTTGGCTAATTTTGGGGAATGGGAGCAGCAGGAAACATGAGGGCAGCTGGAGCAAGTTTTGGGGTATTTCTTCCTGGCTGTTGGAACCCAGTTAACAGCAGCTGCATTCTTCCGCCAGGGGCCAGCGCTCCGGCTGGGCAGTCCCTCCCCACCACCTACGGCAAACCCCAGTGCGTGTGGCAGGCAGAGCAATGCTTCCAGAGATGTGTACATCCTGAGCCCTGAAATCTGTGGATATATTATGCAACCTGGCAAGGGGAAGTTCAGGTTGCAGAGGCAGTTAAGGGTGTTAATAGGCTGACCTTAAAATAGGAAGATTATCTGGATTATCCAGATAGGCCCAAATTCCTTAAAAGACGGTAGAATGGTAGGGGAGTCAGAGCTGAAGTGATTCAATACGAGAACTCCACTCACTGCAGGCTTGAAAGATGGAAGGCAGTGAGGCAAGGACTGTGGGCAGCCTCTAGGAGCCAGGAAAGGCAAGGAAATGGTTTCTTTCCTAGAGCTTCTGGAAGAATGCAGCACCCTCCCTGGCCCCACACTGTCCAAAGCCCAGTGAGCCCATCCTGATTCTGACTTTCAGAGCTGTAGGATCACAAACTCGTGCTGTCAGCTGCCAAGGCAGTGGTATTTGTTCAGCAGCCGTGGGAAACTAACACACTGGGCTTGGCCACCACTGCATCCTTCACCCGTGGGGTCTAGGGATGGTACACGTGCCCCTTTCACTGACTGTGGGTCTTTTACCCTCCCTTGTTGGTTTTCCTTTGCAAATATCCCTCTGTTCCCTCTCCTCAGATACCCTGTGGAATTTGTCTCCAATTTCCTGGCAGGACTGGGGATGAGATGGGCGACTAAGGGGGGAAGGGTAAAAACGACTTTATCCCCCTCCAGCACCCTCTAGCTCAGTCAGTGCCCACTGTATAATTATTGTCACAAAACCACAGCCAGATAATTCTCTTTTTTTTCTCATAATCAAAGGGCCATAAAATAGATTTAAAGCATAACTCACACTATCTCTGTCATTACTTGGTGCATTTTTCTCACCCTCAAAATTAGCTGTTTTTTTCTTTATAGACCAAAGAGAAGTAACAAAAATAAACTTGTGCTGAGTTCACAAGCTTCAGCTGGATGTGCTGGGGCTGGATCAACTCAGTGCCATCGACCTCCCACAGGGTGAATGGGAGCCACTCTTCAGGCCCACCTAAGCATCTGCTCTTTCCCATGGAGGGACTGGTGTCGGGCCTCCAGAAGGGGAGAGGCGACTTCAGTGTCTGGACAGCTTCCTGTGTGGACCTGGCAGCACTGCTGGTGGCGGCGATGGCTGACAGTGTCTTTGTGCTCCCACCCTGCCCAGATCTGTTAGATGCTCTCCACACAAGGCCTTCTGCCCTTCTCTGCTCCTACACCCTGATCCCAATCACACAGGAAGCATCCCCATCCTGGGGTCAGTACCCCGTTTTCAGAAACTCCTCTCTCTCTCTCTCTCTCTCACACACACACACACACACACACACACACACACACACACCATTGTCCCTCCTGAGCCAGGGCTGCTTCCCAGTGACTGGCAGCCTCCCATCTCCCTGGCTGCATCCTGGCAGGCTCAGCCCAAGCTGTGGGAAGACCAGTGCCTAAGGAAGCCATGTGGAACAGAGGACAGAGGGAATGATCAGGGCAACGGGGCATGATCAAAGGAGCCATGTGGTCTGAGTAACTGCCCACAGCTGTGGGGCCAGGCTTGGGTAGTGGGAGGCAAAGAGGCTGAAGAGTGCGGGGAAACACTCTCCCCTCAGTATTCTGTCCATCTTTTCAGGCAGGCAGTGTCTGGCTACCTTGTGGTCAATCCTAGCTGATAGCTTTCTTTCTTAGCCATGTTTTAGCACAAGGAAACGAGTTTCAACCTCTTGGCTGGGCCATGGGAGCAGACTGTCCAGTGGAAAGTGAGGTCAGAGCAGAGGCTGGCTCTGCAGTAACCTCACAGAACCTTCATCTGAGTTCCAGGTTGCTGACCCGGAAAAGGGCAGAGGTGCAGCCACAGGCCAGCTCAGAAGGCAGCTCCAGTTTCAGCTCTGCCATGTTCTGGCTTTAAGGCTTCGCCATGCAGCTCATCCCTCAGTGGCTCACTTGCAGCTTGGGAGGAAAGCCTGCCTCCCACCTCAGACAGGGCTGCTGGCCTCCCGGTGCCTCCCACCTCAGACAGGGCTGCTGGCCTCCCGGGAGTGGGCAGCGTGGGCAGGCAGAGCAGCTTCAGTGGCCTTGGTATGGGAGGGCGGTGGCCTTTCTCCGTCTAGGCCGTGGATGTATTTGGACACTTTTGTGAGTCACTGATGGGGTCAAACCAGGGGCCTGGGACAGATGGAAGAGCAGCAAGGTATCCATCCTTGCCTCCGCTGCCTCCTCCCACGGGCTGGCTGCAGACTTCCTTCCACCAGAGTTGAGAAATGTTACTTCTCAGGTCCGTTTTGTTCCTGAGCAGACACAGAGTTTGATTGTTGCAACTTCAAAGTAGGCCAGGGACAAAGAGAAAGACTGCAACTCTCTTTTCCAAAGAACAGAGAGTTCTCAGATTGCGGTATAGGGAGGGCTTGAGTTCGGGAGCCCCTAGGTTTTGCCTAAACACAGGGAGCATCTGTGGCTCCCAGGCTTCCATGGATGTGAAGACGTATGTGAGTCCGGGGGCCTTTCTGAGGAAGACAACCACGGGAGGGTGAAGATGCTTCTCCCTTTCCTCCCCAGGGCCCTCATCCCCTGTCCCAGTGATCTCGCCACCAGAGACACTGTAGTGATGGGCCTCCGGGACTTTCACACAGCAGGCTCTCCCCAGCGGGTGCACATGTGCAGGCGACTGGCATGCTCTGCTTCCAGAACCCTGCCTGCCCTTCCTCCAGGAGCCTCAGGGCTCACACCTGGGCCCTTGCAGGAATAGGTGCACATGGGAAGTGTGTCCTGTGCCTGCTGAAGCTCACTCAGCCTCACCTTGCAAGTAGGAAAAGCATAGGACATGGAGACTGCTCGCTGCGAAGGAGGAACATGACCCTACGGTGGGACCAGCTTTAATTGCTAAATGTTACAGCAAACTTCAACTATAAGACAAAACCCAGTGCCAGGCTGCAGTCAGAGAATTGCTCAAAGTCCCCCCATGCTTCTCTCTGACAAAGGGAGATGTGATGAAGACAGAAGTTTCTACAGGGTCTTTCCTAATTCAGCAATCCCTGAAGCAAGACTTGAGGGCCCTGCTGTAAGGAGAATCACTGAATCAGATCATTCTATCTGTTCTGTAGAGATAGCTGAGTGCCAGAGAGGTTAGACAACTTTCCCAAATGCAAGCTGCAGCCCAGGAGTGCTGACCATAGGCCAGTGCCCATGCTTACAGTGAGCCTGGCTGCACCGGGTGTTGTCACCAACTTAACGTCTGGCTTGGGAAACGGCCAGTAAATGATGGGTCTACGAAAGAAGGGGTGGTGGAACTGTTTTATCTCCCAGGCTCATTTGCTTTGAAAGGGAACTAATCCAAATGTGACAGAGCTCTCCAGGTATGGACTTGGCAGCCTCTTGGGAGACCTGCCTCTCAGGAGACCCCTAATCCTACAGATGGAGAAGGGCTTTAGGTGGTTTCTGGAGAAATGTCGGGGAGGTCAGAGGGGAGGGACTGAGGCCTGGAGACAGACAGAGAAATCAATCAATCAATCAATCAATCACTAAACGACTTATTTCAGTAGCTTCATCTGGGCCCTCCAGCCCAAGGTGGCTCCAAAAGTTCTGCAGAGAAGGGGCTCTCCCACAGCAATCCCAGAAGCTGGAGGTCTTGTCTTGATCTACTTTTCCACAGCGTGTATAAAAGTGAGAGAGATACAACTGTTCACATGCAGAAGTAGAGGCTCCTCTGATGTATGCAACCTGGGGAGGGAGGGAGCCCAGGCCCTCGCTCATACCATGAGCCCACCACGCTTCTGACATGCACCAGTTTCAGTGGGATTTGCTTCCCTATGTTCAACTTGTGATGCAGGTTGTGAAGCTTCCCTCACACCCACCACCCACTATGTGTTTTGTTCCTTCTCCCAAGCCCTGCCTACTAGGTCAAAATTGATGTGTGCTGGTAAAGCTGGTGATGATGGTGGCTGTCATTCTGTAAACAGTCCTGCTGTTCCTGGTTCCAACAGAAGGCTGCTCTCTCCAGCCCAAGGCCCAAGGCAAGACTGCCTTCTTCCATCCTCAGAGCCAGCAATGCAGCATCCTAGCATCTCAGCCTCCCTCTCTTCTCTTCCTTCTGTCCCATTTTCTATAACCCTGTGACCTCCCTCTTTCCTGTATAAGAACTTTTGTGCTTGTGTTGGTCCCATCTAGATAATCCCAGAGAATCTCCCCATTTCAAGATCCTTAAGAGTAATGTATCTTAATACATAAGAGTTAAACTAACAGAAAAGAACCGGAATGGAGAACTTCCAATTTACCAGAAGAGGAAGAGAAAATTGATTCTCCAAACATGAGTAAAGGGAAAAAATGATAGGAATCATGATTACAAGAAAGGAAAATAAATGAGTTGTGAATGGATTAAAAGAAAATATTAGTGACCACAAAAATGTGAGTGGATTAAATTTCCCTACTAAATTTCCCTACTAAAAGACCTACTAAGAAACCAAGGTCCAGTAATATAATGTTTATAAATGATGTCTGTAAAACGAAATGACCATGAAAGATTATATGTAAGTAAATTGATGAAAATAGGTCTCAGGAACTAAAATAAAATGCTGTTCTGAAACATTTTGGAAAACACATTAAGGCCTCAAAATGAAAGAACTGATATAAACATTAGAAAAGAGGAGGTAAAACATCTCTTTGCATATAGTTGCTTACCTGGAGGACTTAAGACTCAGGTGAAAAGGCTGCCTGGTCAGTGGACCCCCAGGAGCAACCTGAGCAGGTGGCGCCCCTACCTTTTATGCTCGGTGGAACCTGGCACTGACCACTATGTTTAGAACAGCCTGATCCCACAGTAGGCCTCAGAAAATATTTCTTGACGTACTAAATAAAGCCACCATTTAATGTCATAAAGAATGATTCATGTGAAAGATGTAATAATTCTGAACCCAAATGCACCTCAAACTATATAGATGCCTTAAAACAGAGCAAAAGTGGACAGAATCATCACCAAGTGACAGGGAGGCAGCCCCAGAGACAGCAGGCATCTTTGCATGTACCTCTCCCAGTAAGCAAGAGCTGGTAGATGCCAATCAGGAAGGGCTGGAAGAGGCAGGGCACACAGGCAACACCCACATCAGGGGGATGCCTGTGGAGTCCACATCTGCACCCAGGGGGTTGAGGAACAAGGATGGATTTCCCAGGAGGCTCCAGCCCATAATTGGGAATTGACTGTGCACTGAAGAAATCCACCTGGGCAGGGGAGGAGTAGGAAGGCGGAGGAAGAGCACGGCCCAGGGAGGAGGAACACCCAGAGCCTCAGAGGCCCAGGGCGTGGGAGGGTGGGGGGGCGCCTCCGGTGTAGGAGGCCTTCCTTCCTTCCTCCTCTGTCCTCCCAGGCCAGCTTGCTGGCTTCACCTGACCCCTTGCCTGGCCTCAAAGGCAACCTTTTGTTACTACTTTGTCCCCCATTTGGTTTATACTTTTCTTCTTGTTTCTCTGTCTCTTCCCTCATTTCGTTTTCTGCATCCCTCTCACCTCTGTCCACTGGACTTGTTGTGGGAATGAGCTACAGTCCTGTGCTGCACAGGGACGCTTCCATCAGTGACAGCCCACATGTACAACGGTGGGCCCAAGATATAGTGCCATGTTTCCATTGTACCTTTTCTGTGTTCAGAAATGTTTAGATGTAGAAACACTTACCATTGTGTTACAATTGTGTGCAGCATCCAGCAGTTACAAGCTGTACAGGTGGGCAGCCTAGAAGCAAAAGGCCATACCATACAGCCTAGGTGTGGAGTAGACTCTATCATCTAGGTTTGTGTAAGTCACTCTATGATGTTCAGACAATGACAAAATCACCTAGTGACACATTTCTCAGATATAGCCCTGTTGTTAAGCAAAGCATGACTGTATATGTCAATCATTATCTCTATGTACTGATTTTTTTTTTTTTGGTTCCTAATTTTAGGAATCTAATGAACTGCATATACTGCTCATGTATTCTCTCCCTCCTTTCTCTCTCTTTTTTCTCTTGTTCTCTCTCTCTTTCTCTTTCTCTCTCTCTCTCTTCCCCCCCTCCCCACACACAATCACACACATACACAAATGAACAATTCTTGTACAGGACTGGGGTAGCTTGTTGCATTTGCATGCTTGTTGACTATTTGATTTTCTGGAATTTCTCCCAGGCAAGACATTGGGTATGTACAAGGAGCGATACACAGAATAAGAATTTTGCTGTTGATAATAATAGCAAATGATGTAAATAACACATATGCTCAGACTAGGGACTAGGTGAAATCAGTTATGGAACATTATTCAGCATTACAGGTAAAAAAGGAATTCTTTATATAATGGGGGTTGGAAGGCGGCAACAACAGGTCAAGGAGCAAGTAAGAATATTTCTGGTATTCCCAAGTGCCAATAGAATGCGAACTGGGGTAGTGGGCTGGAGACAGGCTGGCAACCAGAGGTAGGGTATGGGCCACCTGATACAAGTGCAGCTTGCAGGTACTTGACACTCCATTTAGCCAAAATTCAACCCTTCACATTTCCTGCCCAAATCTGCTTCTCCTCCACTCCCTGTTTCAGCACATCCCACCACTACCTGCTGCTGAAGCCATTTATTGTCTGGGGGTAAGACAACAAATGACAATAAATGACTCCTCCTTCAACTCAATCAGCTCCATAGCTCCAGGCATGGCACATTTTCCCTTTTGCCTGTTAATACTGTCAGGCCTCTGAGCCCAAGCTAAGCCATCATATCCCCTGTGACCTGCACCTATACATTCAGATGGCCTGAAGCAACTGAAGATCCACAAAAGAAGTGAAAATAGCCAGTTCCTGCCTTAACTGGTGACATTCCACCATTGTGATTTGTTCCTGCCCCACCCTAACTGATCAATTGACTTTGTGACAACACACTCTCCCTGCCCTTGCGATAATGTACTTTGTGATATTCCCCCACTCTTGTGAATGTACTTTGTATGATACATCTTCCCCACCCTTGAGAAGGTACTTTGTAATATTCTCCCCATCCTTGAGAATGTATTTTGTAAGATCCACCCCCTGCCCACAAAAAATTGCTCCTAACTCCACCGCCTATCCCAAACCTATAAGAACTACTGATAATCCCACCATCCTTTGCTGACTCTTTTCGGACTCAGCCCGCCTGCACCTAGGTGATTAAAAAGCTTTATTGCTCACACAAAGCCTGTTTGGTGGTCTCTTCACACGGACACGCATGACAAATCCCCCAGCTGAAGTCACCTTTGCTTACAACTGCAATATTCCAACGGCCTCTGAGAATCATACTGAAAAAAATAGACATCTTACCATGCCATGCCTGTGCGTTTAAACAACTGTTTTCTTGGTTTTCAATATTTTAGGTCAAATGTTGGGCAAAGTACAGTCCTGAGAAAAAAAACAAATGAGGATTTTGACAACAGAAGGTGGCACAAGGAACAGGAGTGGTGAGGGCGACAGCAGGGCTGTGCTGACATCCTCATCCTACAGAGAGAAGTGCCAGGAAATCCTGGGAGGTGATGAACTGGGAGAGTGTGATGATGGTTTTCAATCTCATAAAAGCAACTAGTAGAGTATCTATCTATCTGTTGATCAATTAGTCAAAACAGTGAGAGGCAGAGGAAAGAATAATAAGCTACTGTGTGAACTAACCTCTCATCTTCTATATCCAGGACTCCACATCCTTTAGGAGCCCTGGGACGTGGAATTGGGAGGTAAGGAGTGGGATGGGCACTTGCTTTTCATCATCTTCAGGCCGCTCTGCATTTGACTTTTACTATGGGAATTTGACCTTTTTAAAAATAACTTTATTTTTGAACAGAGTGAGCACTACAGGAATAATTCACTTAGAAAGTGAAATTCCTGCATAACACAATGCCTCAGGCACAAAGTTGCAAATGGTTGGAAATACCCAGATCTCCTTTCTTTGACCTTAAGAAATCACTGTTTGCATTCTTAACAAATGCAAATTCTTCTCTGCTTAGTGTTTTACAACTAGCTTACAGCAGTTTGTATATGACAGATCTCTTTCAGTGCATGCACATATTTTGGTTGATGTTTTAAATCTGATTTCACAAATATTAAACATTTTATTTAAAATTTACTATTGGGCTGGGTGTGGTAGCTCATGCCTGTAATCCCAGCACTTTGGGAGGCTGAGGCTGAAGGATAGCTCCAGGCCAGGTGTTTTGAGACCAGCCTGGGCAACATAGTGAGACTTCATCGCTACAAAAATAAATAAATAAATACATAGATAAATCTATTATTGATACATATTTAGTCTGTTTCTCTCATTTTCTTTTCTTTTACTCTTAGAAACTATGTTGCAGTGAATAATTTTTCAGCCAACTTTGTGCACGTAGGCAAATATTTCTGTGGGATAAAAATCCTAGATGCGGAACATTGTGTTGATGAATATGTAATTTTTAAATGTTTAACAGATTGCTAAATTGCTACTAACAAGGACTATTGAATTCCCATTCTGCCAGTGTGGCATGAAGGCCACATATCAATCCAGCATTGTTGTTGTGTTTAACTTTTTTCCAATGTGTAGGAAAATAGTGACATTTCCTTGTTGGGTTAAATTTTTATTTTTGAAGAGCTTAACCATATTTTCACATGTGTAGCAGAGATATTTATATTTATTTTCCTGTGATTTGTGTTCATGACTTTTCCCCAGATTTTCTTCTGGATTGTTTGTCTTTTTAAAAAATTTTCTTGCCGGGCCTGGTGGCTCATGCCTGTAATCCCAGCACTTTGGGAGGCCGAGGCAGGCAGATCAACTGAAGTCAGGAGTTCGAGACTAGCCTGACGAACACAGAAAAACCCAGTCTCTACTAAAAACACAAAATTAGCCAGGCATGGTGGCACATGCCTGTAATCCCAGCTACTCAGGAGGCTGAGGAAGGAGAATCGCTTGAACCTGGGAGACACGCCATTGCACTCAGCCTAGGCAGCAAGAGCAAAACTCCATCTCAAAAAAAAAATTTCTTATAAGAGTCCTTCGATATTATGAAAACTAAAATTTCCAGTGTCACATTTGTCAAATTCTTACCATTTATCTTACTCCACACCCACTAGCATGACTATAATAAAAAAGACAGGTAACAAGTGTTGGCAAGGATGTAGAGAAACTGGAACCCTCACACACTGCTGATGGGAATGCAAAATGGTACAACTATTTTTGGAAAACCATCTGGCAGTTTCTCAAAAAGTTGAACATACAGTTATTATATGACCCAATAATTCTACTTTTAGGTATATGACCAAGAGATAGAAAAACATATGTCCACATGAAAGTCTGAACAGGAATGATCGTAACAGTATTTATTAAAAACAGCCAAAAAGCCAAAACAGTAGCCAAAATAACCCTACTTCTCATTAATTAATGAGTGGATAAATAAAATATGGTATGTGCATACAACAGGTTATTATTTGTAATAAAAATAAATGAAGTAGTGATACAGGCTACAGCCTGGAGGAACCTTGGAAACACGCTAAGTGAGAGGTACCAGACACAGGAGATCACACACAGCGATTCTGTTTACGTGCAATGCCCAGAAGAGGGACATCTGTGGAGAAAGCACGTTAGTGGCTCCTCCCTAGGGTGGAAAGGGGATGGAGAAATTGGCATATAAAGGCTAAAAAGTTTGAGGTTTCTTTTTAGGGTAACAAAAATGCTGTAAAATTGATTGTGGTTTGGATATAAAATTCTATGAATATACTAAAGTCATTGACTTGTATGCTTAAATGGGTGAATCCTACAGTGTGTGAATTACCTCTGAATAAATCCATTATAAAACCCCCTCCTCATTATCAGGGAGCCCAGTCGTGGTGTAGATGATGGTGGTCCCAGCCACTCCCGGCCTGCACCTCCTGGGACCTTCCTAGCTGGGTCCTTCCTAAAATCCTGATTATCCTGAGTCATGAGCAAAGTAAAATGCTTTCTATGAGGCAGTAGTTCCTGCAGCAACCAGTGTCTGCAGTCCTGATGACCCCACCTTAGACAGAATGTGTTTGGTGATGTGAACATTGACAGGGAGGAGGAGCTATGCCAAGAGGAGAGGAGGGCTGCTTCCCCTCCCTATGCCATGGGGGCCCATGCACAGGCCCTGGGACCTCTAAAAGGCCCCACCCCAGCCCTGAAGGAGCCCATGAGAGTTCTGGTTCCCCTGTGGGCTTGTGGGTTCACACCCACCACAGCGCTCAACAAACACTGCCTCCATCCTTTTCCTTTTACCAGGCCCCTTCCCCTGTGGAATACTCAGTGGAGGACACAAGCATCTCTCGGCTCTGTGTTGTGCAACCTCCCATGGACACTTGTGTTCTGCTTTGGACACAAGATGTGTGGATCATAGTGGCAGTTGGAGTGAGGCATCACCACAGGCCAACTGTTTTCAGACAACTGATGTGTGGCCAAGAGGGGAAATGGATTCCTTTTGGGTAGATTGTCTGCTTGAATTCCTGGCTCATTTTGAGCCAAGACGATTGAGGAAATTGTCTTTTTCTGTTGGCTTTTAAAGAGCTGTTTCCATAAAAGGGAATTTAGCCCTTTACCAAATATGTTCTAAATGACTTATTGTGTGTTCCCTTTCCTTTTTGGTCTTTGTGGTGTGTGTGTCTGGTGTGTGTGTTTGTGCACATGTGCACACTATACAAAATGTATAGCCAGATTTATTACTCTTTTCCGTTGGCCTCTGCGTGTTGTACCAGCTTAGAAAGGGCTCCCTAGTCGAGCATGAAATTCAGTTTCAAACACTTGAACCTTTAACCCAGGGATTCTCAGGGCTGACTTTCTGTTTGGAATTGGACCTCAGGTCTGATGTACTTTGGGCTGATCTGTATTTTATCTTGCAAAGAGAAATATTAATTTCCAAACTTGTGAGTTCTTGGGAGCTCCCCTACTGTCACCAAGGCAGGCCCTAAATGCAGAGTAGGATGAAGTTCTGCTCCTCTGTGGAACCTGGCTTGAGCAGACAGGTTTCAGGTCCTGAGATCACAAACAGGGGAGAGAACTGTGTCCTAAGTGAGCAGAATCAGGAATGCTTTCCTGGGACATGTGTCAAGATGGGGGAAGACAAGGCTGACAGGTGGGAGGGATCTGTGCTGGCTCTTATGGGTTACGTTGTTCACTCCACAGAGGTAGCTTAGGTCGGCATGGTCATTGCCAGCTGACACCTTCTACCTGGCGTGTCTGGTGGCAACTTTTGTCAGCTGGTGTCCCCTCAGCTCCTGGCCAGGCGCATTCCCAAAGGCCTGTTGGTCCCAAAGTCCTTTAGCCTGGTTCTTTGATGGTTCCTTCTGCTTCTAGGGCCATGGCATCACATAATGGGGCTCCGAAAGTCATGGCTGTCAAGTTGCTGTCACGTGTACCTAGCACAGTCCAGAGGACAGAAGTTTAGAAAGTCAGCAGGTGTGGAACAAAGGTGAGGGACTTCTGTGAACTGGCAGCCCTTGGTGAGCCCGTGGCCTTCTGAGAGCCAGTGGTCAGAAGCGTCCTTCACTTGAGCAGCATCAGAGGGCCTGGGCTGACCTCACAAAGGGGCCATGGGTGTGACTACCTTGCTGGGGAGTGAAGCCAGAGGGCAGAAGTGCCCTGGAGTGCAGACCCCAGCAGACACTCTGACCAGGCACAGGAGCATGAACTGAGCTTGCTGGGGACAGAGAACAGCCAAGGGGCAGCCGGCAGTCAGCTCAAGTCCTCACAAAGGAGGGCAATACCACCTGTGGGCCGGGACCGTCGGCTCGAGGGCCAGCAGCCAGGAACTTGGCGAAGAACTTGGATCTGAGGTGGGCCCATGGTGTAGTTGTGGTGTGCTTGCCAGAGTGGCCTCCAAGCCCACCCTGGAAGGTGATCCAGAGACCATAGAGCAGAAAGGCTCCCTTCTCAGAGTGAGCTGCTGGAAGCCCACCAGTGTCAGGTCAGTGTAAAATAAGGAGCGAGAAGAGGGTGGAACAGGTCAATGTGCTTAAAACACAGAGAAATGGGGTGACAGTGAGGAGACCATCTGCCTGGTCCTGGGTCCTCCATGTTCACACCCCCCATCTCTCTCAGCCACATCAGCTCCCCGTTAATGGTAAGGTTGAGGGACCATGGTGGATGTTTGGGCAAGAGTCCTAGAGATGGAAGGTGCTTGTCAGTCACACACACTGGTTTACGGACAGATGCAGGCAGGGCTGCCCCAGCCAGCTGATGAGCCTCCTGCACAGCTGAGGACTTGATTTGCATTTCTAGAGGAGAGCATGTAGGGTGCCAGAACGATGTCACCAGAATGATGTCACCAGAGGATGGCCAGATTAAGACCTCATGAATCTTCTGGCTATGGTATCTCATGTATATTTAGTGCCTGATGGATATCAGGTGTCTCTTAGTTTTGCCAACACGTTCTGTGTTCAACTTAGAATACACTACCTCCACATATATTTCATTAACACAACTTAAGACTTCTGCCTACATCTCTATTTGCCCACTCTCTATACACATCTTAACTGGTTTGCCTGTCTTACAAACTACATGCTCATTTATATTCTATAGTAGAATTGGATATCCTCAAAAGCAAGTGTACATTCCAAGCAGTTATCTACATATGTGTGTCTCTTAGATTGAGATAGGTTACAAGGTAGGGGGAAGGGCAGGCCCTGAGTTAAAGAGTGGATGCTTCCATCAAGTATGCTTAAGTGCTCTCTTGACCTCTTGATGAGCCTCAGTTTCCTCCTGTATAAAGGGGTTACTCACAAAACAGCCCCATGGGGGATGGCAATGATTACATAAGACACATGAAGTGCCTGTGGAACTCTCTCAACCCTAACCTTCTGAGGTTTTAATGGAGGCTCCATTTTATAGGCATGGTTGATTAACCGGTCATTGATTAACTCAATCTTTGGCCCCTCTTTCATCCCTGGAGGTGGAGGGTGGGGCTGAAAGTTCCAATCCTCTAATCACCCTGCAGCCAGCCTCCATCCTGTGGCTATCTGGGATCCCACCAGGATTCACCTCATTAGCATACATTCAGGTGTGGTTAAAAAGGGCATGTTAGAAATAACCAAGATGATGCTGTGACATCTCAACCACTCAGGCGATTGTAAGGGTTTTAGGTGCTTCCTGCTAGAAACCTGGGGTGAAGACCAAGTATCTATTTCTAATTCTACTACAATATCACCACTGTGTTAACAGAAGTTCCTTCCTTTTAATCAGCAGTGCCAAGAATAGCTGGGGTGCCAGTATCTGTGCATCTTCACAGGCAGCAGGGGCCAGCGTGCCACATCTGGCCCCAGTCCTGAAAGGATAGATGGTGCTTGGCCTGTGACCCTTGGCTGAGGCGCCATGGTCAGGCTCTGCCAGGCCCTGCTGCTGCTAGTGGCCACTGTGGCCCTTGCATCCAGAGGAGTCCAAGCCTGGGGCTCAACGAACGTGGTGAGGACATTCCAAGATATCCCTCAAAACTATGTCTACGTGCAGCAGGCACTCTGGTTCGCCATGAAGGAGTATAACAAGGCCAGCAGAGACAAGTTCAGCTTTAGGGCGCTGAAGGTTCTGAAGAGCCAGGAGCAGGTGGGTGGGGTGCTTGCTCCTTGCCCTTTCACTCCCCGCCCACAGTGTCAACAGAGTCAAACTCTGTAAAATATTTAAAGGGGTTTATTCTGAGCCAAATGTGAGTGACCAAGGCCTGTGATACAGCCCCAGACAGTCCTGAGAACATGTGCCCAAGGTGGTTTATAGTTTAATATTGTACATTTTAGGGGGATAGAAGTTACAGGCATACATCATTCAATACACACAGGTATATGTTGGTTTGGTTTAGAAAGGCGGGACAACTTGAAGTGGGGGCTTCCAGGTCATAGGTGGATTCAAAGATTTTCTGATGGTCAATTGCTTGAAACAGTTAAGTTGTTACCTTAAGACCTGGAATCAGCTGGGCATGGTGACTCACTCCTGTACTCCCAGCACTTTGGGAGGCAGAGGCAGGCAGCTCACCTGAGGTTGGGAGTTTGAGACCAGCCTGAACGACATGGAGAAACTTCATCTCTACTGAAAAAGAACACAAACTTAGCTGGGTGTGGAGGTGCATGCCTGTAATCCGAGCTACTTGGGAGGCTGAGGTAGGAAAATCGCTTGAACCAGGGAGGCAGAGGTTGCGGTGAACCGAGATCATGCCATTGCACTCAGCCTGGGCAACAAGAGCAAAACTGTGTCTCAAAACAAACAAACAAACAAACAAATAAACAAACCCGGAATCAATAGAAGGGAATGTCTGGGTAAAGATCAGGGGTCGTGGAGACCAAAGTTAATCATGCAGATGAAGCCTCCAGGTAGCAGGCTTCAGAGAGAATAGATGGTAAATGTCTCTTATCAGGTCTTAAAAAGTGCCAAACTTTTAGTTAATTCTCTCCTGGATCAGGAAAAGACCTGGAAAAGGAAGGGGATTCTCTACAGAATGCAAATTTACCCCCATAAGAGCTGGCTTTGCAGGGTCATTTCAAAATTCATCAAAGAAATATATTTTGGGGTCAAATGCTTCTTTCAGGACCTGCTATTTGTCTTGGGATGCTATAGTAAAGTTGGAATTTGGTAATTTATTGCTACAAAGATCTGTTTTGTCAGTCCGAAGACCTCTGTTTTAATGTTAAAGCTAGTCAGTTGTTTCTGAATTCCAAAGGGTGGAGGGTATAATGAGGCATGTCTGACCCGCCTTCCCATCATGCCCTGAACTAGTCTTTCAGTTTTACTTTGGAATGCCCTTGACTGAGAGGGGGTCCATTCAGTCACTTGAGAGGTCTTAGAATTTTATTTTTGGTTTACATCAGTCTGAACAGAGCCCATTATCTGTGGATGGCTACTGAAACTAGGAATAGAAGACACAACTGAGAGATGCCTTTAGACACAATATATTTCTTTTATTTTAGGAGTTTTTGAAGGAAAACAAATTATATTTCATTCTTTGTTATACTGGGATGGAGATGAAAAAAATATCCATTAAAATCACTTGAAAGTGGTTACAGTCACATCAAAAAGTAGAGATAAGAGCCCAGAAGGCAGCTTGAAGGGAGCAAGGTTGGACCATTTGTGCATTATCAATGTGGGCCATGGCAAAGATGGGTTATGACACATTGAGCGAGTACAGCTGATGATGGGAAAGGAGCCTAGACAGAAGGGAGGCTCCTCTTTACAGGAAAACACCAACTCAAAAATGTGAAAGAAATGGCCTAACTAGAAAATTATGCCATCTTCTAGTTGTATCTTCTCACCACTATCACGGTCATAACTATTTCAGGCAAAGATCATCAGTGAATCCTACAACCACTGGGTGAGAGTGTTTGGCGTGAACCATTGCAGGGATTGCTTATTAGTTACAAGGGGAAAAGACACCCTTCTAATCAGAAAATTTGATAAACACCTTTCTTACCAAATGCTCACCACCAACCCTGAGATGAATTGGCATCACATACTTCCTGACACGATGTGCACAGAGGGGATGCCAGCACCTGTATATGGTATTCTTGCCCAGAATGCATACTTTGAATGTAATCAGAGGAGAAATTAGACAAATCCATAATTCAGCACATTCTATAAGACCATTTAAAATACCAGTATCATGAGAAACAGGGGAAAATGCTAGAAAACTTTTCCCCAACAAAGGAGACCTATGAAGCCTGACGGCTAAATGCAGCAGGTGGTCCTGTGTTATCTCGGTGTCAACTAGAGATTCAGTCTGGTTTATGAATTTGAAAAGAAGAGCTTTGTTTCTCTAAAGGATTGCAGCCTGCAGGGTGGCCATTCTGACAGGCTGGGAATTCTGACAGAAGCTGGAAAGAGGCACTTTGAGGGGAGAAGCATAAGACAGGAATCTGTGCTGAATGGGTTGGCTAAGTATACATATTTAATAAGCTATAGGAGGAGTCATGAAGATTCATGAAAGAAAAATGTATGCATGCACAGTTGAGCTTCATGCCTCTTCATGGGTTGCATCTTCAAAAATTGATGCTATTAGCATTATCCAAAGGTGGATTTTCAGCCCTCTGATGGCAAAAGCTGAAGTAGGGTCAACAAAACCCTCACTGTGTATCCTCCACACGTCAGGCAAAACCAGTCCAGAGATGGTGGCCAGTTTTCAGGAAGGGATGCCCTGTGAAGCTGGAGAGCTGTCACATCAAAATGCAAAGAGGGAAGAGGGACTCTGGTCTTGGCCTCAGATGATTGACTAATGGCCATAAAAGAATGAGTCATTTATTTCTTGTTTTCCAGTGTTGGTTTCTGCTTACTCCTTAGGAAAGAATACAAATTAAAGGTTAGTGAGGAAGGGACACACTGAGGTATGTCTAACATCCCATCCCATCATGGCCGGGAATTCAGTTTTTAAGGTTTCTCCGAGGTCCCCTTGGCCTAGAGGGGGTCTGTTCGGTCCATTGGAGATTTAGGGTTTTATTTTTATTTCTCAATAAAAGAAAAGAAAAAAATTATAAAGGATGTTATTGGGACAATTGATGAGATTTTAATCTGGGCTATATAATAGAAGAGAACTTTGTACCTGCGTTAAATTTCCTGAGAGAGGTGATTGTCCTGTGGCTCGGCAGGTGCCCAAGACAGGACGTGGTGGCACACCGTGAAGGCCCAGGAATGAGATCAGTCTGCTGGAGTCTGGGGAGTGAGAGGGTGGCTGGAAGGCAACACCGAGCTTGGGTCATGGCGGTGCTGACATGAAGTGTCACGCAGAGATGCCTCTTTGTGCTCCTCCTTCTCCAGCTCATCTCTCTGCCGCCTTCCCTTTGACCTTTCCTGTTCATGTCTCCAGGCTGCCAGGCCACCTGCCCTACTTTCCTGTTTTCTTATCTGATCAGGAGAGAAGGTTCACTGGGAGGCTGCATGCCGACAGTGCTGGGACATTAGGCCCCTTATGCATCTTGCCATGCTCTGTGGGACCTTGGCTCCCTCTGGTTCTTTCTGTAGGTCTGGTTATGTTGCTTGTGTTGCTTGAGTAGAGCACAGCTGTGACCAGGAATATGCCACCAATGAGCGAAATTAAAACCTTAGAACACAGGCAGTCTGCAGCCTCTCAGGCATGTTTAACACCTGTTCTCAGTAAGTTCCCGTCCCCTCCAGAACTATTCCACTTTCTTGGGTTTCTCCATATCTAAGCTTTCCTACTTACACCAATAAAATAGTGTTTTTGTTTTATAGGCAGGTGTTTAATAATGCAGTAAACCAAATACCTGGATATCTAAAAAATTATATACCATTTTGTACTGTTTCTTGTTTTTGTTTTTGTTTTTTTCCGTGAATGAATGTTTTATTTTTCAGTTTGCTGTGAGCTTTTGAATGCAGGCAATAATTCAAAAGAATCAGGTAGAAACAGATTCAATAAGAGACTACAACACAAGTATTTCAAATTCCTTGGCCTTACAGCTACATACTGCTGCAAAAGAGCACAGAAAGAGATTTTTAAAAATGTATCATCCCCCAAACAACACACCATAAAAGCAACAAAAAAATTCTTGGTGACAATTCAGCTTAAACTTAATAATATACACATAAGATTTATGAAAATAAAACAGCCATATCTTATTGGGAGATTTAAGTTAAGAATACACAGACTTGTATCAGGGGTTGGCCAAGTTTAGCCTGCTGCAGGCATTTAAACAGAGTAGTTACAGAGACAGCTTCGCCTGCAAAGCCTACAATCTTTACCATCGGGCCCTTTAGGGAAAAGTTTATAGATGCTGCTGTTTTCTTTTCTTTTCTTTTGGATATTTGAAGTAATTTTATTAATTTTTTCTTGACATGTTAAATGTTTCTATTTATTTTTAAGGTATACAACATGATGTTTTGCTCTATACATTGTGAAATGACTACTAAAATCAAGCTAATTGATATACCCATCACCTTACATAGTTACCTTTTTTTGTTTGCGTGTGGTAGGAATACTGGAGATCTACTGTTAGAGCAAGTTTCAAGCATATGATACACTGTTAATAACTGATGTCATCATGCTGGACTATCTCTTGGTAGACTGAGTTCTGCTGCAGAGTTTGTGCAATGTGAGTGCTGGCGCAAGGAGCATCCCATCCCCAGCAGCCTGGAGCCACACGGCAATGAGAGAATTCCAGTTTACTTGGCACCAGGGCTGGTTGCTTTCCGCAGGTGCACTCAGATCTCATAGATCATTAAGTTAGAACTACCTTCTTCTACATTACAGAGGAGGAAACAGTCACAGAAAAGTTTAGTAACTTGCCCAGAGCCACACAGCTAGTAAGTAGAAGAGCCAGGATTTAAAGCCAGGCTGAGCCAGGCATGGTGGCTCACACCTGTAATCTCAGACTTTGAGAGGCTGAGGTGAGAGGACTGCCTGAGCCTGGGATCAGCTTGGGCAGCATGGCAAGACCTCATCTGTAAATTAAAAAGAAAAAGAAAAAGAAAAAGAAAAAGAAAAAGAAAAAGAAAATTAGCTGGGTGTGCCTGTAGTCCCAGATACTCCGGAGGCTAAGGCTGGAAGATTGCTTGAGCCCAGGAGTTCGAGGTTGCAGCGAGCTGCAGTTGTGTCACTGCACTCCAGCCTAAGCAATAGAACTACACCCTGTCTCAAAAGAAAAAAAGAAAATAAATAAAAATAAACTCAGGCTGCTGTGCTCTTCTTCATCAGCACCTGTCTCTGAACAATGCCCAGTGGAGTGAAGGTGGTGGGAAAAAGTGCAGCCGCAGGGGAGGGAAAGAGAGGGGCCTTCGGATGGCCGGGAGTCAGAGGGGCCTGTCTGTGTAAAGACTGAGGGGCTCCTCAGCAGCTAGGACCCCACCCGCCTCCTGTTTCCTGAGCAAGTGTGGGTCAAGATAGGATTAGTGGTTGCTTGGTAGCTGACAAGTATGAATTAGAGCTGTTAGTTTTTTGGGTTTTGGTTTGTTTGTTTGTTTTTTGTTTTTTTTTTTGAGATGGGGTCTCGTTCTTTCCCCCAGGCTGGAGTACAGTGGTGCAATCTTGGCTCACTACAAGCTCTGCCTCCCAGGTTCACGCCATTCTCCTGCCTCAGCCTCCCAAATAGCTGGGACTACAGGCGCCTGCCACCACCCCCCTACCCCCACTTGGCTAATTTTTTTGTATCGTTTTTAGTAGAGACAGGGTTTCACCGTGTTAGCTAGGATGGTCTCAGTCTTGTGACCTTGTGATCCACCCGTCTCGGCCTCCCAAAGTGCTGGGATTGTAGGCGTGAGCCACCGCACCCGGCCTAGAGCTGTTAGTTTTTTATTGTAATTTCAACTTAGACCTATGACTCAAATATACTGCAATGGTTTGCAACTAGGGGTGGCTTTTGCTCCTTAAGGGAGTTTTGGCAATGCCTGGAGGGATTATTTTGTTATTATGACCAGAGGGGGCTGCTCCTGACATCTAGTGAATGGAGGCTCAGGATTCTACTAACCATCCTGCAAGGCACAGGGCAGCCCCCAAACAAAGAGGGATCCAGCCCAAAATATCAATAGCACTGAGGTTAGGAAACTTGATATACAGTCACCAGAAAGTTCTAAGAGTACAACTGAAAGTTGTTTAAAAAGATGAAAGCAAACTCTCAATTTCTTGAATCTCCAGTCTGGCTTGTCACTCTTGAGGGCACCACTAAGAGCAGTGTGCTCTGTCCTAGATATTTTCTATGCACTTACGTATGCATCTGAAATATTTAAAAGTATATTTTATAGTCATAAAATCATGCTTTCTATGCTATTCTCTACTTTTTTTGCCACTTGAAACATGTCTTAAAAAAGTTACATAAATACACTTAGATCCACCTCGTAGTTGTATTTCATGAGATGATGTGCCATAATTTTTTTTCGCCCATCTCCTAATGGACCATGAGGTTTGTTGATATGAAAAGTGAAACAATGAATATTCCTTTGTACGTGTTGCTATGATATTGTGAGGTTGAAATCAGGTGTCGACTGGATTGAAGGATGCCTGGATGGCTGGTTAAGTCTTGTTTTCGGGTGTGTCTGTGAGGGTGTTGCCAGAGGAGATGGATGTTCCAGTCGGTGGAATGGGAGAGGAAAACCCACCCTCAGTGTGGGTGGGCACCATTCAATCGGCTCCCAGTGAGGCTAGGACAAAGTAGGCCAGGTGGGAGAGGAGGATGACTTTGCTGGCTGAGGCTTCTGGCTCTTTTCTTCCTGCACTGGATGCTTGCTCCTCCTGTCCTTAGATATCTAACTCCAGGTTCTTTGGCCTTTGGACTCTGGGACTTGCGCCAGTGGGTCCCCGGGGCCTCTTGGGCCTTTGGCTGCACTGCTAGCTTCCCTGGTTTTGAGGCTTTTGGACTTGGACTGAGCCACTACTGGCTTCTCTCTGCTTGCAGACAGCCTACTATGGGATTTTTGCCTTGTAATCATGTCAGCCAATTCTCCCTAGTAAACTCCTTTTATATACAAACTTATTCTATTAGTTCTGTCCCTCTGGAGAACCCTGACTAATACCGAAAGTATCCTGAATTTGAATTCATTGGTTAAAGAGTACATTTGCAAAATAATGGCAAATTGCCCCTTAAAAGGGCTAAATTACATTAGATTTTTTGCAATGCTGCAGGTCTCAGTACCTCTTGCCTCTCATTTTCACCAGCTGTGGTCTCATTTTGTCTTTCAGATGTTTGCCAGTCTGATGGAGGCAAAATAACATTTTTTAATTCCACTATAGAGTGAGGAATTGTCTTTCAATGAATTTATCTACATTATATGTTTAATTCTAAGAATTGTTTCCCTTTTTCTTTTGCATTGCTTGTCTTGCTCTTACAGAATCATAGATGTTCTTTATGTACTATTCATATTAAACTATGGTTCTCATATATTTCACTCACATCCGTGTGAAGAGACCACCAAACAGGCTTTGTGTGAGCAACAAGGCTGTTTATTTTACCTGGGTGCAGGTGAGCTGAGTCCGAAAAGAGAGTCAGCGAAGGGAGATGGGGTGGGGCCATTTTATAAGATTTGGGTAGGTAAAGGAAAATTACAGTCAAAGGGGGGTTGTTCTCTGGCAGGCAGGGGTGGGGGTCACAAGGTGCTCAGTGGGGGAGCTTTTTGAGCTAGAGTGAGCCAGGAAAAGGAATTTCACAATTCAGTTAAGGCAAGGACCGGCCATTTTCACTTCTTTTGTGGTGGAATGTCGTCAGTTAAGGCAGGAATAGGCCATTTAAATATCACTTCTTTTGTGATTCTTCAGTTACTTCAGGCCATCTGGATGTATACGTGCAGGTCACAGGGCATATGATGGCTTAGCTTGGGCTCAGAGGCCTGACAATATATACTGCCAATATTTTGTGCTTGCCTGTTGCTTGTAGTTTAATTTTGCTTACAGTGTCTTTAAGATATGTTTTTAAAAACACTGACACAATAACACTTATTATTTCTTCCCATATGTTGTTTGGAGTTTATATCCTGCTTAAGAAGTCCTTTTCCATTCTTGAGTATAACAGTTAGAATTGTTATAAAGTTTTGGTGCTGCAAAAGAAATAGCACTTGAATATAAAATTTTCTATTTTTCTTCTCAGCAAGGCAATTTACTTCTATAGAAGGGTGCATCCTCACAGATGGAGCAATGGTGAGCTCACACCTGGACAAGGGAGGGGAAAGTGTTCTTATTCCTGATGCACGTGGCCCCTGCTGCTGTGTTGTTCCCTTATTGGCTAGGGTTAGACCACACAGGCTAAAATAATTCTGATTGGCTAATTTAAAGAGAGTGATGGGGTGAGTTGTTTGGCAGGGAAAATGGTCATGGCAGAGAAGGAAATCAGAATGAGTCAGGGTTGAGAATGAGTCAGGGCAGTGCAGGTAATCAGAATGAGTCAGGGTGGAGCAGGCGATCGAAAAAGGTTGCTTTATGAGGAAATTAAGTTTAAAAGTAGAAGGCAAAGAGTTGAACATACTGACATATTGATTCTTTGAAGAGAAATTTAGAACTCATATCTAACACAATTCTTCTAAGATATTTATAATTTTAGCTCAGTAATCTATCTTGGAATTATTTTTATTTATGCTGTGGAGTTAAAGTTATCCAGTTAAAGTTACTGGATCTAACTTTAACTTTTTAAAATAGTAAATTTCCGTAACTGTCTCTATAAAAGGCTTCTGTGTTTTGAAAAGCCAGCTCACCATAGACTAAGTATCCAAATATAGTTGAGTCTATTGCAGGATCATTGTTGATTCTCTTTCCTTGATTATTTTATTTGTTCCTGGGTGGGTATTGTAGAGTTGCTATTGAGTAGGAAGAGTCCTTTACATTATTCTTTTAAAAACCTTTTAAAAATAAGAATTCCCATTTATTCCTTAAAACCTTTTCATTGTGAAACCAACACAAAAACAGAAAAGTTCATAATGCATAGATGTCAAGCAGAATGAATCACTTTAAAATGAACGCTCATGAAATGATTCCCCATATAGTCTGGAGAGAACATCTCAGGCTCCCTGGAGTTATGCATGCCACTCTTCCCTGCTCTGCCCTGGAAGAAGCCTTTACCGTGAACACTGCCTAAGTGTACAGCCCTCGACACCACAGCTTTACCTGCTCCTTGAACTTCATAGGTGTGAGATCCCACATTCTGTGTTATTTTGGTTTGGCTTGTGTCTTTCAATATTATGTTTGTGCATTTCATTCATGTTGTGGCGTGTAGCAATAATATATTCCTTTTGTTTTTTTCAAAATCAAGTGTTTTATTTTTGTAAAAATTTATTGTATATATTTAAAGTATACAACATGATATTTTCATATACCTGTAGATAATGAAATGGTTACTGCAGTTGAGTGAGTTAACATATCCATCATTACACATTGTTACCTTTTTATGGGGATCAAGATCCCCCAAATCCACACTTTTAGAAAAATCCCAAATACAGTACAGTAATCTTGACTTTGTCCTCATGTTGTACATTAGAACTCCAGACTTGTTTGTTCTACATATCTGTGACTTTTTATCCTTTGACCTATGTCTCCCCATTTCTTCCCCGACCCACTTCACTTTTTATGTTAAGTGAAGTAAAAAACCAGATACAGGAAGAAAAATACTACATGATCTCATTTATGTGTGGAATCTTAAAGAAAAAAAAAGTATGTTCGTTCTTACTGCTGCAGAAAATTTCATTATGTAAGCACTCTATCATGTATTTATCCTGCTATTGTTGATACATATTGGGGTTGTTTTCCGTCTTTGACTGTATGAGTAGTGACACTATGCACACACAGGAATAACTAGTGGATACTGTGCCTTGTGGATTCAGTTCCGTAATACAGTCCATTGCATTGTATTCCATGCACTACAGTGAATATCACACTAAAGTGAGTCACACACATAATTTGGATTCCCAGTGCCAATAAAGTTATGTTTACACTATACTGGAGTCTATTAAGTGTACAATAGCACTAAATCTAAAAATATATACCTTAGTTAAAAATATTATATTGTTAACAACACAAATGATACCTTAGGCCAATTGTAACCTTTTGCTGGTGAGGGATCTTGCCTCGATGTTGGTGGCTGCTGACTGAGCAGGGTGGTGGCTGCTGAAGGTTAAGGGGACTGTGGCAATTTCTTAAAATAAGACAACAGTAAAGTTTGCCACATTGATTGACTACTCTCATGAAAGCTTTCCTGTAGCATGTAATGGTGTTTGATAACATTTTACCCACAGTAGACTTTTTTAAAAAAATGGAGTCAACCCTCTCAAACCTTTCAGCTGCTTTATTAACTCAGTTTGTGTAATAGTCTAAATCCTTTGTTGTCATTTCAACAATGTTCACAGCACCTTCACCAGAAATCGATTCCATCTCAAGAAACCATTTTCTTTGCTCATCTCTAAGAAACAACTCCTCACCTATTCACATCTTATTATGAGACGGCAGCAATTCAGTCACATTTTCAGTTCCACTTCTAATTTTAGTCGTCTTGCTATTTCCACCACATCTGCAATTACTTCCTCCACTGAAGTCTTGAGTCTCTCAAAGTCATTCATGATGGTTGGATCACATTCTTCCAAATTTCTGTTAATGTTGATATTTTGAACTCCTCCCACTAATCACACATGTTCTGAATGGCATGTAGAATGGTAAATCCTTTCCAGAAGGTTTTCAACTTACTTTGCCCAGATCCATCAGAGGAATCACTCTTTATGGAAGTTACAGCCTTATGAAATGTTTTCCTTAAATAACAACACTTGAAAGTTGAAATTACTCCTACAGAATGGATGTTGTATTAGCTGACATGGAAACAATATAAATCCTTGTATATTTCCACTAGAGCTCTTGGGTGACCAGGTGCATTGTCAATGAGCAGCAATACTTTGAAGGGAATTGTGCATGTGCTTTTTTTTTTTTTTTTTGGGCATTATGTCTCAGTGGTAGACTTAATATATTCAGTAAACCGTGCTGTAAAGAAAAATGCTTTCATCCAGGATTTGTTGTTTTATCATAGGTAGAGTAGATTTAGCATAATTCTTAAGTGCTTTAGGATTTTCAGAATAGTAAATGAACATTGGCTTCAATTTAAAGTCACCAGCTGCGTTAGCCTCTAATAAGAGAGTTAACATGTCAATTGAAGCTTTGAAGACAGACATTGACTTCTCTCTAGCTATGAAAGTACTAGATGGCATCTTCTTCTAACAGAAGCCTGATCGATCTACATTGAAAATCTCTTGTTTGTGTAGCCACCTCCGTCAATTATCTTAGCTGCATCTTTGGGATAACTTGCTGTAGCTTCTTCATGAGTACTTTGCCGCTTTACCTTGTACTTTTACGTTATGGAAATGGCTTCTTTTGTTAAACCTCATGAACCAGTCTATGCTAAATTCCAACTTTTCTTCTGCAGCTTCCTCACCTCCCTCAGCCTTCATAGAATTAAAGACAGTTAGGGCCTTGCTCTGGACTAGACTTTTGCTTCAGGGAATGTTGTGGTTAGTTTGATCTTTCATCCAGACCATTAAAACTTTCTCTATATCACCAATAAGGCTGTTTTGCTGTCTTATCATTTATGTGTTCACTAGAGTAGCACCTTTAATTTTTTTCAAGAACTCTTTCTTTGCATTCATAGCTTTGTTAACTGTTTGGTGCAACAGTTCTAGCTTTCAGCCTATCTTAGATATCAACATGTCTTCCTCACTAAGCTTAATCATTTCTAGCTTTTCATTTAAAGTGAGATATGTGTGACTCTTCTTTTCACATTACAATGAGGCAACGGTAGGGTTAGTTGGCCTTATTTCAGTATTACTGTGTTTCAGGGAATAGGGAGGCCTAAGGAGAGGAAAGAGATGGGGAATGGCCAGTCTGTGGAGCCGTAGGAACACACATATTTATAGATTTAAGTTCACTGACTTATATGGTCATGGTTCTTGGTGCTCCAAAACAATTACCTAGTAACATCGAAGACTACTGATCACAAATTACCATAATAGATGTAATAATAATGAAAAAGTTTGAAACATTTTGAGACTTGCCAAAATGTGACACAGAGACAGGAAATGTGCACGTGCATGTTGGAAAAATGGTACCGATAGATGCTTGACTCAAGGTTGCCATAAACCTTCAATTTGTCAAGAACACGGTACCTATGAAGCATGATAATTCAAAGTACAATAAAATGAGGTGTGCCTGTATTTGTACATGTGTGTGCCTTTGAAGTTAGGTATACATCCAAAAGTGAAATTGCTGGATCCAAGGGTGTGCACTTCTCTCTCTGACCTCTAACCCAAGATTTAAAGGGCTCATGTGAATAGGTCAGGTCAACCAAGTCAATCTGCCTATTTTAAATCAGCTCTGCCCTAGAGGATAGCCTAATCACAGAAGTAAATTCCATCCTATTTACAGTCCTAGGGATCCCACAGGGCACACACAATAGGGAGCAGGACTCCTTGGGGGCATCTTAGAATTCTGCATACCACACTCCCTTTGTTCAATGCCTAGGAAACTTTTCTAGAATTTCTAAAAAAATGTTTTAAATGTTTTGTCAGTTGTCTCTGATTCTTCTGGGACCAGTTATTGTGTTTAAACTTGATCATTCTCTTTAATATGTTCTCTCCCCCAAGTCTTGTAAACCTTGTTTTCTTGTTCATTTTTAAATAAAGTCCACTTTTGCCATTGAGCTGCTCCATTTCCCCAAGAGGCTGTCTTTGAACAGAAGGGCTGCTAGGGGCTTTGTGCAGGTAGAATGCCCTGAGAGGCAGAAATTTTGGAAGAATCTACATTTCAATAAGGTGTGGATACTAAGATTGGCAAAGAATAGGAGACTTCGGAGAGAATCAATACAAATACACACTAAGCAAGTTCTAGTTCTGGGTCATAGTTTTATTTCCTCAATATCTATTGATTAGGCGTGAAGATGCTACAAGCTCTGCTGTGTCCCAAGCTCTAATAAGCAAACCATTAGCTTCCCCAGGAAAATAATTTTGGGGGGAATCGTTTTCTTGCTTTATTTTGGAGACAGTTACCATTACTTTAAAATTAAATACTATGATGAGAGAGAGAGAGACAGAGATATCAAGGTAAGAAAACTTCTAAATTACCCCAAAACTTCTGGACAGAAAACAGTTGAAGAGCGGGAACGCAAAAAAGACATTCTTGGCCTTGAGTAGTCAATGACATGTTTATTTACCAGAGATGACAATTGATATTATATATTCTTTAATGATATATGATTTTTACATTACTCATTGACAGGTGACAGATAGTTTGGAGTACTATATTGAGGTCAAAATTGCCCGAACAATTTGCAACAAAATTTCAGAAGATGAAAACTGTGCATTTCAAGTGGATCCCAAAATGCAAAAGGTATGTGGCTGAGACAAGGAGAATCCCTTGCGCTGGTAAGATTTGTGTACCAGATCATATCCAGGACTGTGGATGACCAGGTTCTAGACACAGAGCATCATTTCTATTATCTGTTGCTGATGCCAACCTTCCCTTCCCGAATGTTATGGGATCTTTGGGGTGTTGCTTTTCTGGCTGAAAACCTCTATGGCTGGTGGCACCTTTGCCCAAGTTCTTGTCCTGTTTCTGGGAAGAATGAGGTACACAGACAAGCGGAGGGTGAGCAAGACAAAGAGGAGCTTCATTGAGTGTTAGAACAGCTCAGAGGAAACCCCGTGGTGGGTAGCTCCTCTCTGTAGGCAGTTCATCCAGAGTGTTCAGCTCTCAGCAGAAAGGGTAGCTCCTCTCTGCAGCTGGTCATCTGGTAGTCTTCCCAGATCTCAGCAGAGAGAATAGCTCCTTTCTACAGCTGATTGTCTGTCCTCTGCTCTGTCTGAGTCTGGGGGTTTCTATGGTCTTCAGAGGGAGAAGTGTGTGCTGATTGGTCTGTGGTCAGCCATAGGTGGGCGCAGCAATAAGTACAAGTTCCCCCTCTGGTCTGCAGGACTGGCAGCCCAGCCCAGAGGCCTTAGGCCCTCCCCAGACTGAAGGTGGGGCTTCGCCCGGGACCCACCCCCTTCTGCCCAGGAGCCTGTCTGCCTTCCACCACCCTTCACGGCCCAGGCTGTTCATGCCAAGGGGCGCCCACAGGCCAGTGCTGAGCTGTCCTCAGCACCCCCTTGGCCTCCCTCCTGTGCTTCTCGGTGCCCAAAGACTGGAGGGGGCCGAAGCAACAGGGGGCCAGAGTATTACAGCTGCCCGGAGCATGCATGCACCCGACTGGATTGCGACAACTCCGGGGTTCTGCCCCAACCTTGATCCATGATCAGAGCAGGCGCCAGGAGCGGGGAGAGGCCAGGCAGTGTAAGCAGGCATCCCAAGCCTGTGGGGGGCAGGGAGAACTTCCCAGGCCCTCAAGAGCACAGAGATGCCCAGGTCTACCCCTGGACCTGGGCAGCTGCAGCTGAATCCAGGGGCTCCTGCCTCCCACAACTCAGAAGCTGTGTGGCTCCTGCTTTTCCCGGAGTCCTGGGCCCGATTTCCTGCTGTAGCCGGCATCTTGGCAGTGGCCACTCTCCATGTGCCGCTGCTGCCATCACCACCAACACACCAACACTCACTCGCACACACACACACACACACACAGAGTTAGTGGCTTAAAGTAAAATGAACTCATTATTTCTCACTATTCTGCAACCTGGGCTGTGTTCTATTGGGGCAGGAATATTCTAGATAGCTGCTTTACTCATGTGTCTGGCACCTCCACTGGGATGGCTGAAACAATGGGGGGCTGGCTAGGCATCCTTCTCATACTGCTCAGGGACTCCCCGTGGGGCAAACTTGTAGAGTGATCAGTTATCCTGGTTTGTCAAAGACTGTAGGCTTTCCTGGGATGTAGGCCTTTCAGTACTAAAACCAGGGAAATTTTAGCAAACCAAGATGTGTTGGTCATCCTACACTTGGACATTCTCACAACATGGTGCTTCCAAGAGAATCAAAATTCTTAATTAGATCCTAAGAGGAAGAAGCAGAAGCTGCCATCAGAACTGATAGAGAAGAAAGTGATGGCCGCCATGTTGGTGCACTGTCAATTCCGGCACCCTTTGCTGAGGGGTCCTGGCCCAGTAGAAGGTACAGCATGACCTTCCTCCACTGCAGTCCTTGAAATAGCATTCCTCTCCCGCTGGGATTCCACAAACCTGTGATTGCTTTGAAGCAGGGGATGTTGGAAGCAACGCTTCTTGGCTGATTCTGATACCAGTGGGCTAGGGGAGGTCCCCAAATGCCAGCGGGACCTTGACCCTGGATGATGTCTGGGCTCTTGACACCTTCATGAGAAGGAATTCAAGGATAAGTTTGAAAATAGTGAAAATACAGAGATTTGTTGCAAAGCAAAAAGAACACACTCAAGACGTGGGGAATGTGGGTGTGTACTTGAGAGAGAGACCCATGTGCAAGAGGGTTTGGTGCTCCTCCCTTTATGGGTTTCTTTAACCAAAGGCTGGAATATTCATGAAAATTCCTGGAAAAAGATGGAGATTTCTTGGACCAGTGTGCCACCCATTTTTACAACAAATATGGGTGTTCCCAGAGCTCCATGGTGCTGATGGGTGTGTATTTAGTATGTTAATGAGCACATAATGAAGTCCTAGGTGAAACTTAGGTCAAATCCAGTGCCATGTTGGGTCCAGTCAGTCTTAGCCAGCTTGGTCCACACCCTGGTTTTCAGGGTATCATCAGCCCCTAGCTTCTGCAGCTATTTCAACAGTTTCCTTTTGCTAGTCATGCAAAACTGCTGCCTGGAATGTTCTGTTTTCCTGCAACCACCCTGTAGTATTCCTGTCTCAATTCCACTAGTCCAGCTGCTGCATGGAAGTCCTACAAGGCTCTGGGACAGTCCCAAGACTCCAGCCCAATGGCCCTGCATGCTCCCCATAGTCTCAGAGGTCCAGGCTGCTGCTGCTTCAGGCCAAGATGGGGGACAGCCCCAACCAGGCCAGGGTGTTGTCAGATGGAGACTGTCACAAAGGCAAGTTCATCACAGAGGAGCCAGGCTTAATAAAAACGTCCCTTACTCTCCTCATAGTTAACTTAACAGGGATACATTTCAGATTTAAATTTAATATTTTAAAATGTATATAAATATTTTTAAAAAGTATATTCTCATAAAAATATATGGGATAACAGTGAGGTCATGCCCCTTGGTCTTCTTGATGATGCCCCAATTCTGCCCCCTGCCAAGGAGTTTCCACTGGGATCATTTGTGTGGACAGCCTTAAGATAATTTCACTATAAACTTACAAAAATGACATAGTCTTTTTTCTCTTTCTCTTTTTATTTAAATAACTGCTGACACATTGTGTGTTTTTTGATATAACTTCCTTTTTTTCACATTTGTCTTGGTAATCTTCTCATTGAAATTATTTCCAAATTTTTACTTTCACAAATGAAACTGCATTGAAACCCGTACATATGCATATTTCTGTGCCCTGTGTATTTTTTCATCTATTTACTAAATACCTGAAGCAGGCACAAGACATGGATAGGCGGAAATAGTGGCAGATAAGTGATTGGCAAAAACTGCTCAGACATAACGCCAATTAAAAATATCCTCATATTTAGGCCAGGCGTGGTGGCTTATGCCTGTAATCCCAGCACTTTGGGAGGCCAAGGTGGGCGGATCACCTGAGGTCAGGAGTTCAAGACCAGCCTGGTCAACAGGCTGAAACCCTGTCTCTACTAAAAATACAAAAATTAGCTGTGCATAGTGGCATATGACTGTAGTCTCAGCTACTCAGGAGGCTGAGGCAGAAGAATCTCTTGAACCTGGGAAGCAGAGGTTGTAGTGAGCCAAGATCACACCACTGCACTCCAGCCTGCGCCACAGAGTGAGACTCCAACTCAAAAAAAAAAAAAAAATCCTCATATTTTAATGAAGAGCAGACATCATAGCAGAATGCCAAGTGCAAGCAGGTGGCTAAATCTAGAGAGTGAATTCTTATAAGAGATTAGAAATAATTTTAAATTAAGTAATATTTAAAAAATTCAAGAAAGTACTAAAAATGATATATCAAATGCCCATCTGCCCACCACACAAATTTTACAACTATTATCATTTTATTACATTAATTTTAGATATCTATTTTTTAATTTATTTTTATTTTTAAAAATAAATTTTATTGGGTATATTTAAAATATATCACATGATACTATGTGATTCATATAGATAGTAAAATGGTTACCATAGTGAAGTAAAATAACATATCCATAATCTCACATAATTATGCATTGTTTTTGTGACACGAACAACTAAGTCTAGTCATCTAGCAGAAATTCCAAATATAGTATAATTTAATTAACTCATGATGTACATGAAACCTCATCCTATATCTGCTAATTTGTAGCTTCTAGCCTACATCTCCCAACCCCCCACAACCCGCTCTGTGGGTAACCATTACTTTATTCTCTCTCTGTATATTTGGCTCTCTTTATTTTTTTTTCAGATTCTACATATAAGTGTGATCATGCAATATATTTCTTTCTGTGTCTGGCTTGTTTCACTTAGTACAACGTCCTCCAGGTTCATCCATGTGGCCAATGACAGGATCCCCTTCTTCTTTAAGGCTGAATAATATTTCATTGTGTGTGTGTACTGCATCTTCTTTATCCATCCATCCGTTGATGGGCACTTAGGTTGTTTCCACATGCTGGGTATTGTGAATAGTGTTGCAACAAACACAGGAGTGCAGATATCTTTATGAGGTGACGATTTTATTTCCAGAGGGATTGCTGAGTCATATGGTAATTCTATTTTTAATTTCTTCAGGAACCTCCATACTGTTTTTCATAATGGCTGTACCAGTTTACATTCCCAGAAACAGTGTACAAGGGCTCTCTTCTCTCCACACCCTCACCAACATTCATTATCTCTTGACTTTTTGGTAATAGCCATCCTAATGGGTATTATAATTTATTTTAAAAAGTAAAATGTTACACATCTATTATGCTCCCCCCTCAAAGATAACCACTCTTCTATCATTGCTGGGTAACATTTCTACCTATGTTTAAAAACTTTTGCCTATGTGAAAGAATTTTGTGTGCTTTTCAAAATTTACATAAATTTTGGAACTTTCTGTTTTGTTTTGTTTTTTATTTACAAGACTTGCTTTTTAATATCCTTCTTTTTGGGAGCAATAAGGCAGCTCCTGTTGGGGCCACAGCCTTAGGTGGAGGAACACAGCCAACCTGCTGTGACTCCCTGACCTCACTCTCCTCCTGCTTCACACTTTTCTGATTTTATCCTTCCTTGGCCAAACTCTACCGGAAGCCAGAAGGGGCCCATTGACACTGTCCATGGTGGTCATAAAGCAAGGGTGCCCAATGGCATGGTCCAGAGAGGTCAGAGGATAAGGATGTCCATTGGAGCAACTCACAGAGGTCAGAGGGCAAATGTGCCCATTGGAGCAGCCCATGGAGGTCAGAGGGTAAGGGTGCACATTGGTGTAGTCCGTGGAGGACAGAGGGTAAGGGTGCCATTGGAGCAGCCCGTAGAGGTCAGAAGGTGAGGGGCCCACTGGTGTAGTTGGTGGAGGTCAGAGGGTAAATGTGCCGATTGGAGCTGCCCATGGAGATCAGAGGGTAAGGGTGCCCACTAGAGCTGCCCATGGAGGTCAGAGGGCAAGGGTACCCATGGGAGTTGCCCATGGAGGTCAGAGGGCAAGGGTGCCCACTGGAGCAGCCCATGGAGGTGAGAGGGCAAGGGTGCCCACTGGAGCAGCCCATGGAGGTCAGAGGGCAAGGGTGCCCACTGGAGCAGCCCATGGAGGTGAGAGGGCAAGGGTGCCCACTGGAGCAGCCCATGGAGGTGAGAGGGCAACGGTGCCCACTGGAGCAGCCCATGGAGGTCAGAGGGCAAGGGTGCCCACTGGAGCAGCCCATGGAGGTCAGTCTTCCAAAACAAGCCAGGTAGAGACAGGAGGAGTGCAGACCTCGGGGGACAAATGGAGAAAATTTAGCACAGGGGCAGGCGTGGAGATGTGAGAGACATATGAATCCATTATTAGTCTGTTGAGATACCTCAAATGAGAGATGATGTTGGTTAGGTTGGGGAGGTGCTCAGATTCTGGGTCTATGGAAATTTATTTAGAATTTGCTGATTGATTAGCCATGGAGCTTGAGAGGAGGAAAATCAGGATGGCTTCAGGTTTGAGAGGTTGGGAGGTGGTTTGCTGTCTTTGTTTTCTCTTATGATTGCATCCTCTATCTTGAGTACACGGAACTCAATAAACTTTTTTCCACTTGCCCACATCTATTTATCATGTGGAGATTTTTATCTGTCTCTGTCCTTGCATGGGGTCCTTTCCTGTTTCATAAAGCTCTTATAGGTTGGACTCTATCTGTTTCCTTGGTTTATTTATTGTCATTTAGAAAGGAAGAAAGTGTGGATATCTGGGATCCTTGGAAAATAAATTTTAAAACCATATTTAATAGTTATTGGCCTGATTCATTCAATGTCAAAAAGTTGGAAATTTTCAAAAATATTAAGCTTTTTCAAATCAACTATTAATACCCTTATCTAAATCTTACCACTGTAAATATATTGATATATATTTTAGTTTAAACATATTTTTTTTTTTTGTAATTGAGACCATGATGAATACTGTTTCATGATCTAGATTTTTATTTAATAATAAAACCTAAGCATTTCCAAAACTGTAAAATTATTAGACAGCATCATGTAATGAAACCATTTGATATTATTTTATGATGCTTCCATATATTATTTAGCTAATTCCTGAGAATTGATTATTTAAGATTTTCCCTAATTTTTAGCTACTATGCACAGTGCTATAATGAATAGTCTTGCTTCTATGTGTGTGTATGTCTGATTATTGTTTCCTTATAGCAAGGTTCTCAGAAATTGAATTAGTCATCCAATATTTTTTCACCTCTTACAAATTTTAATATACATTGCTAAAATATCCTCTAGGGTTGATCTTGATAATTGGGTTATTCAGATCCTCTGTTTCCTGATTGTTTTCTGTCTACCTTGGCTGGTCTGGAAGTTAAGCAATTATTTAGTCAACTCTCTGGCAAACCCGATGCCCACTCTCTCTCTTTGCACCACTGGCACACACAGGCTCCCCCGTTCCTGGATCCCCCTCTCGCCCAGGTGCAGAAGCCTGGACTCAGTTCTTCAAGGTGCTGTCTGGATTGCTGGTGGCATGTCCTATTGTCTCTCCAAAACTGTTCCTACACCTTTATATCTTAGAGAACTTCTTCTCTACTTGATGCTGTCATTCAAGTTTACATTGACTTCATGGAAGTATTCTTACTTTATATTTTTATTCTAAATGAAGATTTTAGGAGAGAGAGGAGGGAAAGAGTGTTCTCATTCCCATGCACGGATCCTGAAACCTACATGTTCTGCAGGACTCTGGAACGAGAGCTACTTGTTTCCTTCCAGCCCTACAGCTGCAAGCTTTCCTCCTTGGTTGCTGGCACATTTTTATTTCCCCAAAAGGTGCAGGACCTGGTAATATTCTTGCAATGTTGCATTCCCTGGGTAGGACTGTCTGTGCAGCATGGGGTCTCTGTGGGCTACAGGGAGTCCATGTGGCTGGATGAGAGTCAGGAATGGAGATGGGGATTTTCCAATAATAACCCATCCTTGGGCTCTGACCCTTGCTCTCCTGTTGTGAATGAAGCCACACCCATGATGGCTCAGATCACAGCAGATGAACTGATGAGGACTTCTCTGGTGAGGGGGCTGGATCCTCTGTTGTCTGATGAGGCGTGGCTGACTCAGACAGATTAGCCCTGCTGAATCTAACAGATTAGCCCTGCTGAATCTAACTCCTGCCCGGAAATAGGAACTTCTGCTTTTGTTTTCTTCTTTTTAGAATAGAAACTGACTGTTCTTTTTGTCTCTTTCAGGTGGTTTTTTGTACTTTTATTGTTGCGTCTAAACCATGGAAATTTGAACTCACCATGCTGAAGAAACAATGCAAAGACATGTAGTTATTTTCTAGCTGTTCTGCCACACTCATTTCCATTTTAAAGAAGAAGCAAAGACACTTGCAAGAACTAATACAACACAGTCAACCCATTAACTTCATTTGTTTCGCCTTTTTGCATTTTTGTGTGTTCTTCATGGGCTGATGTTGAAAATCCATGATGAGTTTTGACAGCATTGCACAGCCTATTCTAGCTGGAAACTTCACCTACTATCTGGGATAATCTGCTACCAATAAATGGAAGTGGTTTCTACACCTCACCCAACTCTGAGTACAAATTACTTTTCATGGACAAATCTTTCTAGATAACCAGAGGACCCAGCCCTCAATTGCTTCAAGCATGCTGGCACTTACTGTAAGGCTCTGAGAGTCTTGGCTGCCTTGAGAGTTTCTGTCCGTGGATTTCTACAGAAATCTCCCTTCCCAGGACTTTTTGGAAGACACAGCCCGTTAGCTTAGAAACAGTTAGTTTTAACCAGACCCAACCAGAGAGACAGCTGGGCCGTTTAGAGATTTTCATTGGTTTTGAATTGAAGCAGAAAAGTTAATGATGCAGGGAGAGAAGACTACATTCATGTGTATGTGTGTGTGTGTATGCATGCATGTGCATGTCTGTGCATAAGTGTGTGCTCACAATTAGATGTATCAGTTAATGCTGCATGACAAATCACCTGGTCACTTAACGGCTCAAGCAATTGATTTATATGTCTCATGGTGTCTGTGAGTCAGGCATCTCTGGATGGCCTGGCTGGGCAGCTCTGGTTGTCACATCTCATTGTGTTACACTCTGATATTGACTGTGCTGCCATTATTTGAAGGTTTGATGGACTCTGGAGAATCCTTTCCAAGGTAGCTCACTCCCATGGCTGCAGGTTGATAATGGTTATTGACTGAGGTCTCTGTTCTCCATGTGGCTTCTCCACAAGACTGCATGTCAGCTTGGTATCCCGGATGACTTGCTCCAGACACAGTGTTCCCAGAGACCAAGACAGAAGCCACTGTATCCTTTGTAAACTAGACTCAACCCAGAACAGCCCTGGCTCAGTGTGGACTACACAAGGACATAAAGATAGGAGATTAGGGTCACCAGAGGCCATCTGGGAGGCCGGCCACTACAGTGTGTACACATGTGTGCATGTGTGTGCATGCATGTGTATGCGGAGTGGACTGAAGTGATACCATGACCATAAAGAGGTGCTTTCTGAAATCCTGATGCTTAGGCAGCAGCACCAATGTGCAAGCTGGGGCAAGGAGACAATATTGTGTAATAGCCAGTAATAATACAGGGTCAGGTTCTAACTTAGACACATGACAGAAGGATGGTGACGCTCAGAGGCCACCTGCATGACAGCTGTCCTTGAGGGCTCTTCTGTGACAGGGCTGACTGCAACCTTCTGAGCCTCTCTGCCTGATGGCTTTCTCTGCCAAAGAAGGGCAGGCTGGAGTGCCAGTGGGTAATACCCCTGAGAGGAGCCCTCAGCCAATGATAGGAGTTGGAGGATAAACATCCTGGCCTTTTATCCCCTGGGATATAACACCAGTTGTGTCTACCCAGTCACTGAGGAGTGTCCTGCAAGACTGAGACTTAGCTATCCATATTGCTAATCTCTCTATCCGTGCTGCTTCTGCCCCTTACCATTTCTACTTTTCAACTGCCTTTCTGGAATCACTTCTAAATAAGCCACTTGTGCTTGAATTTTTTGTCTCAAAGTCAGCTTTTGGAGGAGCCAACCTGATAGTGGAACCCAGATCTACTGTAAGTGGCACCCTGAGACCCCCAGGGGCTTGCCTGGCTGAGATCAGACATCAGGACACCCTTTACCTTGACAATGGAAAAACCAAATTCTGCCAAAATATTTAAAGAGGTTTATTCTGAGCCATATGAGTGACCAAGAAAGGGAAACACAGTCTCAAGAGGTCCTGAGAAAGTGTGCCTGAGGTGGTCCGGTTACAGGTTAGTTTGAAACATGTCATGGAGCCAGAAGTTGTAGGTAAAATTATAAATCAATACATGGAAGGTATACATTGGTTTGGTCCCAAAAGGTGGGACACCTCAAAGCATTGGCTTACAAGTTTTAGGTGGGTTTAGGGATTCTTTAGTTGGAAATTGGTAGAAAAAGTTAAGCTTTGTCTAAAACATGGAGTCAGTAGAAAGGAATGCTAAGGGGGTCTACTATCTTATCTGTCAGGTGATGCCATGCCAGAGTCAGGTTGGAAAGCAAGTCACAATGTACTGGGTCAGAAAGGACCTTTTTGATGAAATTTTCTGGTTTGTAAGACATGATTCCTCAGGTCTTTAAACAGGAATTTCAGAAAGAAAGAAAAAACGGTAAGAGTTCAGTCCTCAACCTGCACTCTCTAACATCTGCCACCAGCTGAGCTCTTGGGTGGGGGCAGGTGAAGTGGCGTTCTTCATGGCCCCACCCAACCCTGGGCCCCTTTCTTTCCCATGTGCTGGCAGGGTTGTGGGGACACTGTCAGAGCAGTTCTTGTTCCATTCTCTCCCTGTCTCAGGAATGGGATCCCTGTGCTACTAGCTGCAGCACCTGAGGACACATCTCTCTCATCTACCCTCGCCTTCATCCCCAAGCTCTGTGGGTATGCAACCTGTCCTTCTGGGGCACTTGGTCTCCCTTGCTTCTTGGCCTGAGCTGGCCAGCCCTATGTGGTCTCATGAGCAGCTCGCTCATGAGGAGGAAGGTGCTCTTTGCTGAGCCCTGACAGTGTGATTGAACATTGGAGGGACCTGGATCTTCACATGTCCCGGTTTGCTTGTTTCCATCATACTCATACCCCATGTTGTCTTAGGGCCTACCAAACCCTACTGCCCACATCTAAGGTCAGTTTTGTTAATGTGATCTGTGCATGGATTCAGGTTTAGCTCTTCAGAACCATCTGGCCTCTGTTGACCCATTGAGTCAGAGTCAGGATGAAGAATTAAGATCAAGACAGTTTCACTGACTCATGGAATTTTTGAGTTTATTGACTAACAGCAATATTTTTGTGTGAGTATGAAAGGAAATGGAATGTGTGGACATAGAGGCTCCTGAGATATCTCTAAATTGTCTCCTTCTCTACCAAGGCTGTGTTAGCCTTGGCCACACCAGGAAGGACACAGACATATATAAAAGAGGCTTCATGCAGTGTAGCTTGCCCTTCCACCTTCTACCATGTGAGGACACAGCAGGGAGGCCCTCACAAGATGCTGGCATCTTGGTCCTGGGCTTCCCAGCCTCTAGAGCTGTGAAAAATAAATTTCTGTTTCCTGTAAATTAACCAGCCTGTGTTACTATGTTATAGCAGCACAAACAGAAGAGGACAGTTCCTTTCCTGGGCTCAGCAGGGGCCAGGGAAGAACCAGAACTCCAACTCACAGGAGGTATGTGGACATGAGGGACTCTGGGTCTTGGGACCTGAAGTGGAGATTTGGAGTGAGTGGGAGTTGTCCTGAGACCACATACAGGGCCAGGACTGACAGCTGAGATGTTTCCTTGTGTATGTATCCTGGCAGTTCCCTGCCCTCCCCAGGCTCCACCCCATCTTCCCTTCCTCTGCCTCAAGGAGGGAGGTTTGGGGAGTCTGCAAAAACCTCCTTACATTTTCCTCGTCACTTTGTGTTCATTATTATGGTCAATCTCCCCAGGGCTGTGTCCCAGCCCTGACCCCCTGGGAAAAATGAGGAAAGTATCCAGATGTCCCCCAGCAGATGGGAAAGTGGCCACAATGTACAATAAAGTAGTGTATATGTAGCACATTTTGGAACTGATTTATGCTTAGTGTTTTCCTCTACTGCCACTTTTGACTTCAGCTGTAACCATTTGAGGACAGCCAAGCAGAGGCTGCCATCTTTATATAAATGACTCAGGGACAGCAGATGAGAGATTAGGAGCTGAAGAGTGCAGGGTTAAATGAGAACTCACATTTCTGGGGAAGGAGGAAGCTAGTGATGCTACACTACAATCTGTGCCCCTTTTCCTTCCTGGGGTTGGGGTCCAGGGATGCTACTGACCAGATGTTCCCAGCATGTCTCTGGCCTTAGCCTCTGGCACAAAATTTGCTCAGGGGCCCACCTCATGGCTACACTCAACATCTATGAACCCAATTTCCTGATTCTTCACTGCACAAATTCCCAAAGGAGGAGAAGTGTAGCTGTCTCCAGGAGCAAGCACAGACAGGCAAGGCAAGCTAGGAGAGGTCTTTCCAAAGGAACAGGGTTCGCAACGCGACACCTGTCCTCTAATTAGGCCTGTGCACCCGGGTCATGTCATGCATGATGTAGAGTCTGGAAATACAATAGAAATAAACACATGTCCCAGAAATTGTGGATGTCCATTTCTTTGGGATGCAGAAAACTGTTAAAGACCTACACATGTAGTCTGAGTCAGGCAGGAATTAGTGCATCCTCCCAGGGGCCAGTGCCTTAGAATTGGCTCCTCTCCCCTTGCTCCATGAGGGACGGCTGTGCTCCAAAAGGGTCCTGAGCCAGGACACCCCATCACCTCAGTGAGCTCACTCCCCATGAGACCCTGTCCTGGGAGCTGCCTCAGAAATGGTTCTCAAATGGAATGAGTAGTGTGGATTCTTTGGATCCGCAGGAGGTGCTGTGGATAAAGCACCTCCTCTGAGCTTCCTTCTGCTGATGGAGTCAGGATCAAGAGACGGACCAAGAGTGGGCACAGACAAGGGAGGTGGTGGGAGAGTCTCAAAGGAAAATCTGTTCAAGTGTGGAACAAGGCAGGGCAGGGCCGTGTGGGTTCTAGAGACCCACGCACCAAATGGGACAAAGTGCAGCAGCTGTGCCTACCCCAGTGCTGGCAGGCCGCAGGGAGGTCTCCAGGCTTGGCTCCCTACTCTACCTTGCCTGAACGCCCATGATCTAGGGACCACCCTCCCAGCACTTCTAGGGAGGACACATCCCAAGACGATGGTCCAAACGCACCACAGGTCTGTGTTGGGTCCCACCAGGCTGACCCTGAAACGCAGAGTGGTGGGTGCAGGTAGTTTATTTGGAGGTGATCCCAGGAGGCACATGTGAGAAAGGGAGACAGAGAAAGGGAAACACAATGTGTCTGTTATCAATGGGTTACACTGGGGCTGAGGGTGTTTATCCTGCTGGGGAGCTCTGAGAACCATGTGACACACACCTCTGAATCGGGTGCCAGGAGGCTGGGAGACTGGGACATTCACCTGCCTCCCTCCTGAAGATGGAGCGTGACTCTCAGACTTGACCTAAGGGGTTGGCAACCATGGCCCGAGGATCAAATGCAGCCCAGTCTGCTTGTCTCCATGTGTAAACAAAGTCTTGTTGGGACAGGACTGCTTTTATTTGTTTATGCATTGCCTATGGCTGCTTTCAACATACAAAGGCAGTGCTGGGTAGCTGAGAAAGTGACTATATGGCCTACAAAGATCAAAATAGTTACTCCTTAAATCTTTACAGAAAATACATGCTGAAGCCTGGTCTGGGAGATGTGGACAGGGTGTCCATAGCTGCTGGCTATTCTCAGCTAACACACTAGGTATACATGCACCCTGAGCATTAGTGCCAATATCACATTTGTTGTGTGGGATCCCGAGTCCCTGTCCTGCTCCATGTGCACATCTGATGCCCTGGGAGGCCACCCTCACTGCCCCTCTGCAGCCTGCAAGGGTTCCTGAGATGGCAGCTCAGACGCACCTTAGCTGTGCCTCCGGAGTGGCTCAGGAGGCCCAACAGGGGAGAAAAACACCCCTGAGAGCCCAGGAGACTGCCCTGCTGAGAATAACTCCATCAACTGCCCAGGCCCCTTCCTCCAGAATCATGGCACACAAAGCTTCTTAAAATGCTAATTGTTAAGATTTATACTACATGATGAACGCAGACAATGAAGAATTTCTAAAATACCTGAGCATGAATTCCTAACACATGAAAAGTAAGAACACACAAGCACAGAGCTGCTCAGGCACTGAAGGGTCATGTTGAGGAACTGCCAATGTGCTGGAAAGGAGAGGGCGGCATGTGGCCAGGCCCGTGGCTAGGACTCACTCAGGAATGCCCACCTGAGCAGGTCTTGTTCCAGAGGTCAAACCGTGTCCTCCAGGGCTCTGTTCCGATGGTGAAGAAGCAGGTGCAGGTCTGAGGGAGCAAGCACATGAAGGGACAGTGTGTGGGGGCTCGGGACACAGAAGCTTGTGGCTTCTGCTATCAATACAGGTTCCATCTCATTCTTACCCATTGCCAGGGCTGGGCTCTGGACCCCGAGTGTGGCCCTCCAGCCTGAGTTCTGGGCTGTTCCAGACTTTCAGGGTGGTCTGTGGCTCCCTCCTGACCAAGGAACACCTGTAGTAGCACCCTCCTCCCCAGCCAGCAGCCTCCAGGGGAAACCCAGGCTGTCTAGTGTCTTTCATCCTCCAAGAACAGCATAGCACACTCCATTCCAGAGGGAGCTGCTCTCAGATTTAAATAACTACTTAACCTATTACCTAATCCTCTGATAAGGGGATGGAGTAATGCTAGATGTGTCGTGCATAGTGTCCGGGTTCATTATGTCCTTGTCCCCAGAGCAGGTACTGCAGCTCAGGACAGGACCAGGGAGGGAGAGCAGTGGGGTCCCTCCTCTGCCTCCACCTGCCTCAGGCTCTGGATCAGGAGAGGGGGACCCTGAGAACTGCACACTCAGAGACAGGTGATATCGGATCCCCACCAGGCTCTTTCTTCAAAAGGCAGAGGAAGGCTGGGGAGGAAGACCAGAGAGGGGACAGTCTCTACTCAGGCCTAGGAGACTAGGACCCCAGGGGGCAAGAGCAGTCTGAAGGCCATGTGCCCTGGGTACAGGCAGCTGCAGTGGCGTGACGTGGCAGAGTCAGGAAACTCAAATTGACCAGGAGCCTGCAAGTGGACCCCTGGCTGCCTGCCCCTCTGTGCTCGCCACTAAGGCACAAGCAGGGTAGCCTGGTAGAGGCTGCTGCAGGCTCACTTCTCTAAGTCTCTTTGTCAGCTGCACTCATGTCCACACCACACCCCATGTGGCATCCACAGCTGTATCTAGGAGGGAAGCTGGTGTCTTGTCTTACATTGTTCAGCTCTGGGCTCTCTTGAAAAGGGCAGTTGTCAATATCGTCTTCAAATTTCCCACACATGGTTCTGCCTAGTTGCAGATTCATGGAGAATGTCATCTTATCATAACCCTGTTGAATAAAAAAGATTAAAGTGGACAGACTCTTTGAGTTGCTCATAGGTAACTCCTTGTGAAAATGCCACCTTGTAGGAAGAGGCTGCAACACTCTCCCCCACTAGGGAGCTCGTGCATGGGCCTGGCATCAGCTCACTGGAGGTAAAACCCAGGACACCTTCTCTAGACTGAGGAGTTAAGAGCAAACAGCAAATATGTGTGGTGGGTCCTGGGACAGACACAGGCTGTCAAACCCTATTAATGCATCCTCTATCTCCAGCTTCACCTCCCTGTCTCCCATGATGAGACCCGGCTTCACTCTCAGCAGGCATGTGAGCGTGCAGCTGTGTTTTCAGAGGACACGTGCTGCATGCTCAGGAAGGTGTTAGCTCTCCATCAGTTTTCAGGGTAACCTCAGCCCTGGGGCAGGGGGAGCCTTATCTACAGTGTGTGCCCAACCTTTCACCTGACCTCCAGCAAGAGGAATGCAAGAATGCCACCCAGCGCTCCCACTACACACAGGCACACACCCTTGGGACAACGGCTTTAAGAAACACCATCTGCCCTATTGCAAAGTGCACTCTGAAGTTCTCCTTGCTCTCCTTCCCACTCCATTCTATGTCATTCCACTCCATAGACTCCCTCCCCATCCAGCCAGGACCTTGCACAGAGTCTTTCCAGAGCTTAAGCTCTGTGCGGCACTGGGGTCCCTCTACCCTTCTTTCAGGCTCTTGGTGCCGACAAAGGAAGAGCAATGTTCCTTCTCCCTCTAAACTAGACGTTCTCCACTAGGAGGGCATTTTAATTGTTCATGCCTGCAGCCCAGATGAATTGCACATTCTTGAATCATTTAGTGATTCCATTAAAAGGAGAATATTTTAAGATTAAGGACCATGGACTGTGGAAGAGTGTAACACAACATTCAACTCATTAAGTGTAGACGCAGTGAGGAGCCCAGAGCAGGTGGAAATCAGAGAACTGACTTCACAGCGGCCTCTCAGGGCCGATGGTGCTTCCTTTTTACTTCTGAATTATCAGCTCTCTTTGTCTCTCTGTCTCTATGTCTCTTTCTGCCTATTTGTCTCTGTCTCTCTCTTCCCTTTCTTTTATTCTGATTATCTCTTTTCCTAATTCTCTTTTTTAATTTCTTTGAAATGTTTCTCAGTTTCTGTCTATGGACATTTTTTGTGTGACCCATTTCCTCACCTGATGCATTGTTTTCTCAGTTTTCCTTATTTTGAGGTCATTCTTCAGTTAATTGATGCCATAAAAATCATGGAGGTTGAATAATATATCTAGCATTGAGTAGATCTGGACTCAAAAAAATTATAATGTATATCTTTCATAAAGACAAAAAGCAAATTTCTGAGGTTGTATTTTATACGAGTTTAGACTACAAATGGTGAACCAAGAGTCCTGGTTAAGCCCTTCCCCACACGTTGCCACCCCTGCCCATCACTCAGCAGCCCATGCCGGACACTAGTGCAGAAGAGGTTGTGGTCACCAACCTTCTCCTTCCAGGAATCCAGGACACGCACCAGCTTGTAGGCATACCAGTCCTTGCTCTGCTTGTTGAATGTGTACACGGCAAACTCCAGGATGGGAGGGAGATAAACAGCGATTTGTTTTTGGTCATTCCACTCCTCTTCCTCTTGGAAACACCAAGCATAGGTAACCAGGAGCTGGAAGCTGAAGAGAAACAGCAGTGGCGCCCAGGACACAGCCCTGCTCCGCGGCAGACTCCACATGGCGCAGGGCACAGGAAGCACCCCTCCCTCCAGCCTTCCCAGCCTGGACTCCCACAGGAACCTACTGCACACTGTTCTGGCCCTTAAACTCTTGAGCTCAGGCAGAAACTCCTCCCTCCAGGCCTCATCTCTGGCATTATAATCTGTCCCTCCCATATGTGGCTTCACCTCCTCCAGACAAAGCTGTTTCAATCATCTCTTGTTCAGGCAGAAGTAACAGCAACCATGGGGGCGGGTTAGAAAGATAAGGGACCCCAGTGGGCAAGAGCAGGGCATGAGGTCCAGCCACCACTGCTCCCTAGTGCCTCAGTGGGCTAGAGGAGAGCACCCACTTTCTCGGGTGTCCCAGGGTCAGTCCCTGAAATAAGAATAGAAGTACAAGAGGTGTGAGTGGAAGATGATCCCTGGACATGCCAGTGGGGTGGGGAAACAAAACCAGATGGGTCAAGGACTAAAAGGAGGAGCTGCCAGGAGTAAAAGCTCTGTGAGTGAACAGAAGGCATGGCTGCACGGGGACTCATAGGAAGGCTCCACAGCACCTGCCTGAGTATCAGCAACCTGATGCTCTGGGGCCCTGGGGCTGAGAGTGAAGACTGCTCTTGGGCATCCTTCATGGCTGCTTTAAAGCTTAGGACCTGCTGCACTGGCAGAGCAAACCTCCCGACAAAGAACGTAGGAAAGATTAGTACAGGTACTTGCAGCTGGATTCAGCCACTGGAGATACAAGTTTGGCTAAGTTGGGGGATGGTCCTAGGAACCCGACACTGCTGGAAGTCAGGGATAGAGGAGGGGGCTGGGGACAGAAACAATGCCATGCATTCAGCACCAGGTCACTTTCTCCTGAGCATAGCTGGACATAGATGTGACCTGTGCTGAGCTCTGACCTTGGATGTGGCGGCCATGAAGGACAATGTGCCCAAGCCGAGGCTACTCCCATGAGCTGGTGTGGTGTACCCTTCCTTCCCAGGCCTGCAGGATGGAGGGAGCATCCAGGTGGGACTCAGTCTGTGGATGGTACTCACAGGAGTGGGTCTCAGCAGAGTTGCCTCCAGCACAGCCCTCACCCTCTGGCTGACCCTCTCAGCCCTGAGTCATGAGTGACAAATGCCATTTCATGGTTCCACCCCCTGAGATCCTTGTCCCTTCCAGCAGCTGGCAGAACTTAATGAATTCACCTGAGTTCTCCCAGAGATGCAGAGAGTTGGGGGTAGGAGTGGAGGGGTGGTCCTAGCCTTGGAGACCTGAGACCCAGTCCAGCTGTGCCAGGAGCTGATTCTGCACCTTCACCCTTCCCTGAGCTTTCTGGGCCTCCCTTGTCCACTCCTCCGATGGGCATAGCATTGTCCATCCAGCCTCCTGAGGTTTGTTGCTTACTGGACAAATTGCCCTCATGGAGTCAAAGTGCTGTGATAATCGCAAAGCTGTATGCTTAGATTGGCAATAGTTCTGCGCTGGTAATTCCTTTCCTTATCTCTGCTGAGGGTATGTGGGGACCTTGCATATTTGACGTTTCTCCCCAGTGTTCAGGCCTGGACCACAGCCTGGGGAAGGAATGAAGGCAGGGCTCAGCACTGCCACCAAGGCTGACAGCAAAGTGGAGACTCTGGGAGGTATTCTCACCACTGTGATGACTAAATGCACCTGCGTATCTCTCCAGAGGGGAGCACAGATGAAGGAGGCCAAGGCACAGGAAGTTCCTGCAGAAAGGGGCTCAGAGGGAGGGCGTGCAGGGGCCCTGGAGACAGGCAGTCTGGCTTCCTTCCCGTGCTCTCTCCAGAGCCCCACTTGGGTCCTCCCTCGCACTCTCCTCACCCACCTGGAGCACCCTACCCATCTGCGCCATGTACTGTGCATCTCCTTGATCTTCATATAGAGTCTATTTTTCTTTCTGAGTCACAGAATCATCGTTTGTCCAAGTCAGATTTCTCTCCATTGTGGGAACAGGTGAATAAACTCACCCTCGCTCCCCAACAAGAGTATCGTGGCCAAGTACAGGAATCTGTAGTTCACATTTACAGGCCTTTGTCCAATTCTTTCACATACATCACTAGTCAAAGAGCAAGGAAAAGAATCTTCTTATTGCAGTAGTGACTTGGTACATGATTTGATCTCGGGCTGAGAGCATGCACAGCAATGCAAATGAAGGTTATATGATCATAAAGAAAAAATCCATCAAGAAGCCGTAATAGTGATGAACCTGCATACAAATACCACTGTGGGCTTGGAGCATACAACAGAACAAATGACAATGTTGCAGGGAATATGGCACTTCCACAACCATGTTGGGAGGGTTTAATATGTCTCCTGGAAGCTAGCTTACAGAAGCCTACATGTTATAAAGGATACAGCAGAGTTGACAGATACAGTTACCTAGTCGACTTCAGTAGTTGCCTGTAAATTTCTTTACCTAATATAAAGTGTAAGGTATGTTTAAATTGTGGCAAAATAAACACATTTACAATCTTAACAATTTTAAGTGTACAGTTCACTATTGTTTAAATATATTTACATTGCTCTGCATAGAATATAATTTTTAAAGGAATTATCTATTAATTATGAAATTAAAGTGTTAATTGTATTACAGGGATATTGGCAAAACAACACTTAAGGCATAGCTGGTGGGGTTTGGGTACACTGTACTTACTGAGGATGACGTAATTGGCTGCTCCCTAATGTGTAAGCTCTCACTCCAACATTCCCTGAAGCTCTGTCCCACTGCCTGACTCTCATGGGTCGCCAGGCTCTTTCTTCGCAAGAAACCTGATTCCTTGTTGGCAGGAGCTTTGAGTCTTCATCGTGGGCCTCTGTGCTGCCTCTGTGCTGAACATTGACAGGGGAGAGGGCTGGCATTAGCAGGGCAGCCCCATCCCATGGTGCTCTCCAGCTCCCATGGAGTTCTGGAACAGAACAAGTTCTGTGGAGGATGGTGCCAGGATGGGTGGCTTGAGGGAATCTGGAGGCAGGAGCCCCCAGCCAAGCAGTCTGTACCTCCCTGAGGGCAGCCTCACAGCCCAGAGATGTGCCACCATCTACTGGCCTAGGGTCTGAGCTGGTTATGAAAATGACCCCAACAAAGGTGTTTGGAAGATGAGTGGTGGCTGGGTGCAGTGGCTCATGCCTATAATTCCAGCACTTTGGGAGGCCCACGGGGGAGGGTAGCTTGAGCTCAGGAGCTCAAGACCAGCATGGACAACATAAAAAAAACCCATTTCTACAAAATAGACAAACATTAACTGGGCATGCTGGTGTGTGCCTGTAGTCCCAGCTATTTGGGAGGCTGAGGTGGGAGGATCGTTAGACCCCAAGAGATGGAGATGGAGGCTGCAGTGAGCCATGATCACACCAGTGCACTCCAGCATGGGCAAAAGAGTGAGACCCTGTCTCAAAAAAAAAAAAAAAGAAAAGATCAGTGGTTACTAATACACATTGCCCCCCTCCTTTTTTTGTAATTTAACATTCTATTTTAGATTCAGGAGGGCACATGTGCAGGTTTGTTACATGGGTATATTGTGTGATGATGAGGTTTGAGGTATGATCGATCCTGTCATCCAGGTAGTGAGCATAGTACCCAATAGTTAATTTTTTAACCCTCGCCCCCCTCCCTCCCCACCCTACTAGTTTCTAGTATTTATCTTTAGCTCCCACCTATAAGTGAGAATATACTGTATGTGGTTTTCTCTTTCTATATTAATTCACTTAGCATAATGGCCACTAGCTTCATCCATGCTCCTGCAAGGGATATAATTTTGTTCTTTTTTATGGCTGTGTAGTATTCCATGGTATGTATGTAGCACGTTTTCTTTATCAAATACACTGTTGATGGGCAATTTGGTTGATTCCATGTCTTTGCTATGGTAAATAGTGCTGCAATGAACAAAGAGTGTATGTGTCTTCTTGGTAGAATGATTTATTTTCCTTTGGTTATATACCCAGTAATGGGATTGCTGGGTCGAATGGTCATTCTATTTTTAGTTCTTTGAGAAATCTCCAGTTGCTCTCCACAGTGGCTGAACTAATTTATATTCCCACCAACAGTAAGTGTTCCCTTTTCTCTGCAGCCTCGCCAACATCTGTTATTTTTTGACTTTTAAATATTAATCATAGCCACTCTGACCAGTGTGAGATGGTATCTTATTTTGTTTTCTTTTTTAACTTTTATTTTAGGTTCAGGGGTACATGGACAGGTTTGTTTTATAGCTAATTTGCCTGTTAAGGGGTTTGGTGTACAGACTGTTTCATCACGAAAGTAATAAGCACAGTACCTGATAGGTATTTTTTTTTATCCTCACTCTTCCCTGGCCTTCCACCATCCACCCTCAAGTAGGCCCTTATTCCTTTCTTTGTGTTGATGTGTACTCAGTTCTCACTTATAGGGGAGGACATGTAGCATTTGGTTTTCTGTTCCTGTGTTAGTTTGCTTAGGATAATGGCCTCCAGCTCCATCCATGTTGCTACAAAGGACATGATCTTATTCTTTTTTATGGTTGGGTAGTATTATTTACTACATATGTACCATATTGTCTTTATCCAGTCTACTGTTCATGGACATTTAGGATGATTCCCTGTCTTTGCTATTGTGAATAGTGTTGTGATGAACATATACGTGCATATGTCTTTATGGTTTATATTCCTTTGTCTGTATACCCAATAATAAGGTTTATTATGGGTTGAATGGTAATTCTGCTTTGAGTTCTTTGAGAATTCACCAAATTGCTTTTCACAATGGCTGAACTAATTTACATCCCTACCGGCAGTGTATAAGTGCTCTGTTTTCTCTACGACCTTGCCAGCATCTGTTTTTTTTTTTTTTTTTTTTAACTTTTTGGTAATAGCCATTCTGACTGGTGTGAGATGGTATCTCATTGTGGTTTTGATTTGCATTTCTCTAATGATTAGAGATGTTGAGCATTTTTTCATATGCTTGTTGGCCACATGTATGTCTTCTTTAGAAAAGTGTCTCTTCACGGACTTTGCCCACTTTTTAATGGGGTTATGCATTTTTTTCTTGTAAATTTGTTTAAGTTCCTTATAGATGCTGGCTATTAGACCTTTGTTCAATGCATAGTTTGCAAAAATTTTCTCCCATTCTGTAGGCTGTGTGTTTACTCTGTTGATAGTTTCTTTTGTGGGGCAGAAGTCCTTCAGTTTAATTAGATCCTATTTGTCAACTTTTGCTTTTGTTGCCTATGTTTTTGTGTCTTCATCATGAAATCTTTGCCAGTTCTTATGTCCAGAATGGTATTGCCGACATTGTCTTTCAGGGTTTTTATAGTTTTGAGTTTTACATGTAAATCTTTAATCCATCTTGAGTTGATTTTTGTATATGGTGTAAGGAAGGGGTCCAGATTCAATCTTCTGCATATGGCTAACTGGTTATCCCAACACCTTTTGTTGAATAGGGGGTCCTTTTTCCATTACTTGTTTTTTTTCAGCTTTGTTGAAGATCAGATGACTGGAGGTGTGTGACCCTATTTCTGGGCTCTCTATTCTGTTCCAATGGTCTATATGTCTGTTCTTGTACTAGTACTATGCTGTTTTGGTTACTGTAGCCCTGTAGCATAGTTTAACATTGGGTAACATGATGCCTCCAGCTTTGTTTTTTTTGCTTAAAATTGCCTTGGCTATTCAGGCTCTGTTTTGGTTTCACACTAATTTTAAAATAGTTTTCTCTAGTTCTGAGAATTATGTCTTTGGTAGTTTGTTGGGAATAGCATTGAATCTGTAAATTACTTTGGGCAGTTCGGCCAGTTTATTAATATTGATTCTTCCTATTCATGAGCATGGAATATTTTTCCATTTGTTTGGTTCATCTCTCATTTCTTTGAGAATCGTTTTGTAGTTCTCATTGTAGAGATCTACAACATAGATCTTAGCTGTATTCCTATGTATTTTATTCTTTTTGTGGCAATTGTGAATGGGATTGTGGTCCTGATTTGGCTCCTGGCTTAGCTCTTGTTGGTGTATAGAAATGCTAGTGATTTTTGTACATTGATTTTATATCCCGAAACTTTGCTAAAGTTGTTTATTAGCTGAAGGAGCTTTTGGACTATGGGATTGTCTAGATATAAAATCATGCCATCTGCAAACAGGGATGGTTTGCCTTCCTCTCTTCCTATTTGGATGCCCTTTATTTCTTTCTCTTGCCTGATTGCTCTGGCCAGAACTTCCCATACTATGTTGAATAGGAGTGAGAGAGAGGGAATCCTTGTCTTATGCTGGTTTTCAAGGGGGATGCTTCCAGCTTTTGCCCATTCGGTATGACGTTGGCTGTGGGTTTGTCATATATTGCTTTTATTATCTTAAGCTAGTTCCTTCAATACCTATTTTATTGAGAGTTTTTAACATGAATGGATGTTGAGTTCTATTGAAAGCCTCTTTTGCATATATTGAGATAATCATTTGGGTTTATATTTTTTTGTTCTGTTTATGTGATGAATTACATCCACCACTTTGTGTATGTTGAATCAAACTTGCATCCCAGGGATAAAGCCTACTTAAGTGTGATGGACTAGCTTTTTGATATACTGCCAGATTTGGTTTACTAGTATTTTGTTGGGGATTTTTGCATCTATGCTCATCAAAGATATTGGTCCGAAGTTTTCTTTTTTTGTTGGGTTTCTGCCAGGTTTTGTTATCAGAATGATGCTGGACTCATAGAATGAGTTAGGGAGGAGGCTCTCTTCTTCAATGTTTTGGAATAGTTTCAGTGGAAATGGTACCAGCTCTTCTTTATACATCTGGTAGAATTCAGCTGTGAATCTGTTTGGTCCCAGGCTTTTCCTCACTGGTAGGCTTTTTATTACTGACTCAAGTTTGTAACTTGTTATTGGTCTGCTCAGGGATTCAATTTCTTCCTGGTTTGATATTGGGAGGTTGTATGTTTCCAGGAATTTACTCATTTCTTCTAGGTTTTCTAGTTTTTGTACATAGAGGTGTTTGTAGTAGTCTCTGAGGGCTTTTTGTGTTCCTGTGGAGTTGTAGGTAATGTCCTCTTTGTCATTTCTGACTGTGTAATTCACATCTCAATTTCATTCAGTTTAACTGTGATTTTGGTTATTTTTTGTTTTCTGCTAGCTTTGGGATTGGTTTGCTCTTGTTTTTCTAGTTCCTCTAGGTGTGATGTTAGCTTGTTAATTTGACATCTTTCTAACTTTTTGATTGGGATGTTTAGTGCTATAAACTTTCCTCTTAACACTGCTTTAGCTGTGTCCCAGAGATTCTAGTATGTTGAATCTTTGTTCTCACTAGTTTCAAAGAATTTCTTGATTTCTGCCTTAATTTCGTTGTTTACTCAAAAGTCATTCAGGAGCAGGTTGTTTAATTTTCATCTAATTGTATGGTTTTGAGTGATCTTAGTATTGATTTCTATTTTTACTGCACTGTGGTTTAAGAATGTGGTTGGTATGATTTTGGTTTTTTCAATATGTTGAGAATTGTTTTATGGCAATTGTGTGGTCAATTTTAGAGTATATCCATGTGCAGATGAGAAAAATGTATGTTCTGGTTTTTTGGGGTGGAGAATTCTGCAGATATCTGTTAGATCTATTTGGTTGACAGGTGAGTTCAGGTCCTGAATATTTTTATTAGTTTTCTGCCTCGATGATCTGTTTAATACTGTCAAATGGGTTTTGAAGTCTCCCACTATCATTGTGTGGTTATGTAAGTCTTTTCATATGTCTCTAATAACTTGTCTTATGAATTTGGGTGCTCCTTTGTTGGGTGCACACATATTTAGGATATTAGGTCTTCTTGTTGAATTTAATCCTTTAACATGATATAATGCCCTTCTTTGTTTTTTTTTTTTTAAATTAGACTAGTAACCCCTCCTTTCTTCTGATTTCTGTTTGCTTGATAGATTTTTCTCCAACCCTTTATTTTCAGCCTATTGGTGTTATTGCATGTGAGATAGGTCTCTAGAAGACAGCATACCATTGGGTATTGCTTTTTTATCCAATTTGCTACTCTGTGCCTTTATAATTGGGGCATTTAGCCTGTTGACTTTCAAGGTTAGTATTTATATATGTGAATGTGATCCTGTAATTATGTCGTTAGCTGTTTATCATGCAGACTTGAGTGTGTATTTGCTTTACAGTGTCAATGGCCTATGTACTTAGGTGTGTTTTTGTGGTGTCTGGTAATGGTCTTTCCTTTCCATATTTAGCACTATATTTAGGAACTCTTATAAGGCAGATCTAGTGGTAATGAATTCCCTTAGCATTTGCTCTTATGAAGTGGATCTGATTTCTCTTTCACTTATGAAGCTTTGTTTGGCTGAATATGAAATTCTTGGTTGAAATCTATTTTTTTTTAAGTGCTGAATATAGGCCCCCATCTCTTCTGGCTGATAGAGTTTCTGCTGAATGGTCTACTGTTAGCCTGATGAAGTGTTCTTTGTAGGTGACCTACCCCTTCTCTCTTGTTTTATGAATTTGGGTGCTCCTGTGTTGGGTGCATACATATTTAGGATAGTTATGTCTTCTTGTTGAATTGTCTTGTATAGTATCTCGCAAGGGTTGCTTTTAACACTTTTTTCTTTCACTTTGACCTTGGAGAATCTGATGACTGTGTCTTGGGTATGGTCGTCTTGTTTAGTATCTTGCAAGGGTTCTCTGCCTTTCATGAATTTGAATGTTGGCCTCTCTAGTGAAGTTGGGAAATTTTTCATGGTTGACATCCTGAAATATGTTTTTCAAGTTGCTTGCTTTCTCTTCTTCTCTTTCAGGGATGCCAATGGGTCTTAAATTTGGTTTCTATATAATCCCATATTCCTCGGAGGTTTTGTTCATTCTTTTTTATTCTCTTTTCTTTATTTTTGTGTGCTTGATTTAATTTGGAGAACCAGTCTTCAAGTTCTAATATTCTTTCATCATCTTGGTCTATTCTGCTGTTAATAGTTGTGATTGTATTCTGAAGTTCTTGAAGTGAGTTTTTCAGCTCTATTAGATCAGTTTTGTTCTTTCTTAAACTGGCCATTTGGTCTTTCAGCTTCTGGATCATTTTATTGTATTCCTTAGGTTGCTTGGATTAGGTTTCCACTTTCTCCTGAATCTTGATGATTTTCATTCCTATCCATATTCTGAATTCTAAGTGTGTCATTTCAGCCATTTTAGGCTGGTTAAGAACCATCACTGGGGAACAAGTGCAATCCTTTGGAATTAATAAGACATTCTGGCCTTTTGAGTTGCCAGAGTTCTTGCACTGGTTCTTTATCTTTTCTGTGAGCTGATGTTCCTTCAGTCTTTGAAGTTGCTGTCCTTTAGATGGGTGTTTTACTCTTATCTTTTTTGATGCCCTTGGGGTTTTGATTGTGTTGTAAGGTGAGTTCAGTCACCTGGTTTCATTTCTCAGCACTCCTGGGCTGCATACGCTAATCTGGGTGGCTACTACCAGGTCCCTGACTTTGTTTTCTAACCCTTTGACATTAGAAAACTGCTGTGCTGGAGGGGCTGAGGTGTTCCCAGTCTGTTGGCCACAACAGTCCAATGAATAGTGCTGGTGAAAGCTCTTTGCTGGGGTGGTGGCAACAGGATCCATGCTCACCTGTGTGTGCCAGCAGCTGCAGCAGCATGGCAGGGTGCACATGTATCATCTGGAATACAGCACTGGGGAGATCAGGGTGGCAGCATTCCTGCATGCATTCAGGGGCATGGTAAGGGTGGGGAGCTGGTGAAATTAGGATTGCTGGCTTCTGTGCACACACTTGCACCAGTGGTGGCAGTGGCATGGCAAGGGCAGGACTGCCAACATCTGTGTGCTTGTTTGTGCCATTGGTGGCAGTTTGAGAGGGTGCCTGTGCATCAGCAGTGGTGAGCCATTGGGGTGTGTATACATGGCAGCAGTGGGGTGGCAGGGTGTGTGCACATCAATGCACAGGCAGGAGATTGGAGGGAAAATCTGCCCATAAGTGCTGGCAAAGCAATGAAAAGATCAAAGTGAGCAGAAGGCATCAAAGTGGTGGGGGAATGCTGTAGCAGAAGGAGGTTGCAGGTGAGTGGGGACCAGTCTGCTGAAGCTCTCCAATGGTCAGGTGCAGCCTACAAGTGAAGGAGTTAGGCTGAGGGCCCCAGGGAAGCACTCTGGTTGGGCATCAGAACTGCAAGCAGGGATGGCCAGACTGGCCCCATCTCATGGACAAGACCACCCTGCTCTGTCCAGGTCTGACAGTCACCTTAAGACTACCGTCTGCTAGAGGAGCATGACTAGCCTTGGAGGATGGGCACCCCTGGCTGTACTCTACTACAGATGTTCCCATACCAAGCTCTCTCAGCTCCACATAGGCTGGAGTTCTGCCCCTGCCACCTCTCTAAGTAGTTACTGTCTCTGCCAAGTCCCTGCCATGTCAAGTGTCCATGGGGCTCTTGGGGTTTCCCACTGCTAGGATTCTGGTCTCTCATGGTGGGAGTAGGCCACTCCTCACCTGTTCAACTCACACCTTCCCTATGAGTCACTGGGGGCCAAGAATGTGTCTGGGTGCTTGGCAGTCCTTTTCAGCATTCCCAGTTTCCTTTAACATTCAGCCCAGCATCTGCATCCTCCCTCCATATACTGTCAATGCCTTCCTTCTGAAGATCTGCTCAAAGATTGCCAGTCTTCCCAATGTCCCAGTCTCTTGGTAGAAGATGTTCCTTCTGGCTGCATCTAGCCAGCAATCTTGGCTTCTCTCTTCATTGTGGTTTTGATTACTCTGATGACTAGTAATGTTGAACTTTTTTTCATGTTTGTTGGCTGCTTGTATGTTTTCTTTTGGGAAGTGTCCATTCACGACCTTTGCCACACTGGGCTTTTGAGTTTCCTTTTTGTAGGAATTTGCCAGTAGAGGAGGGAAGTGGAGTTAGGGAGAAACAGCAAAAGAGATGGAGAGACATAGACAGAATGAGCCCCCAGGGATAGTCAAGATGCATCCATTAGGTGGTCATCAGTGCCTTTTAGTGGCCACAGTCATCACAGTTCTGTGGCCACAGTTTCTGTGTGGAGATGCTGGGTTCTAGAAGGAGACTTTCATAGCCTCCAAATCTAGTAATAAATGGGGCTCTGAAAAGACTGAATAATGTACTCTTTCCAGACACAACTTAAGCTTTGTCCCTGTGAAACATGCCTACAGCATTTATCTGCAGCTATTTGTATACTTCAGAGAGGATGAGAATTCTCTGAAGACATGTTAAAAACCAAATATCTACCCCTCCCCTTCCAATTACCCCCAGGAATCTGACCCACTAAGTCTGGGCAAGGCCTGGGAATATTCATTTCTTACCAGCACCCAGGGAATGGACATGTTTCTGGTCCCTAGACTATACTTTGGGTAGTCCAGTTTCAAAATACTTCTTTGAGATGTGGATACAGACCAAACCAGAAGTGACAAGTAATTCACCTTGAAGGACATGGAGGTGGAGGATGGGAGTGCGAATGGCTTTGGGGAGACAAACAGAATCAGGGAAGGGTTCAGAACATCATGCCTGATGATAAAGATAAAGGATTTCTAGACCCAGATGTCAGCCACCAGGATGATACCTCTGGAAAGGAAAGAGTCTGCTTTAAATCTGTGAGCTGATCCTCTCCACTGTGGCCCCTCGGAGCTGAGGCTTCCCACTAGCTACAATTGTGAGACTCACATTTACATTTTAGTCAATGCCCAGAATTGACTGTTTAAAGTTTTCTGATTTTAGCTATTATGAAGACTGTTGTGATGAACATGTCATTTTTATGTATTTGTGTGTATAACTGATTATTTCTTCCTTGGAGACAGAGTTCTCAGAAGTTGAATTGCTCAATTTTCTTAACCTCTTAAGGATTTTTATTTTTAAATTTAATTAACTAATTATTTTAATTGCCAAATAAAAACTGTATATATATATATGTATATACACATGAACATATACACACAGAAACACATACAAACAGCATAGAATGTAATGTTTTAAAATATGTATGCATTGTGGAATGGCTATACCAAGATAACTAACATATGCATTACCTCACATACTCATCATTTTTTGTGATGAGAATAAAACCTAATCTATTAACAATTTTTGAGTATAAAATACACTGTTATTAACTATAGTTATCATTTTCTACAACAGTTTTCTCAAATTTATGTCTTCTAATTGAAATTTTGTTTTCTTTGACGAGCATCTCTCTAATCTCAGTTTCTCCCTTCCCCATCCCTACAGCCTCTGATAACCACCATTCAACTCTCTGCTTCTATGATTCTTACTTTTTAAGATTCCATATATAAGTGAGATAATGTGGCTTTTGTCTCTCTGTGCTTAGTTATTTTACTTAACACAATGGCCTGCAGGTTCATCTATGTATTCACAAATGAGAGAATTTCCTTTCTCTTAAAGGATCAGTAATATTCTATCTTGTATATGCACCACATTTTCTTTATCTGTATATCCATTGATGGACACTTAGGTTGATTCTATGCCTTGGTTATTGTGAATAATGCTGCAATGAGCATGGAAGTGCAGATTTCTCTTTCACAGACTGATTTTATTTCCTTTGGATATACCCAGTATTGGGATTGCTGGATTATGTAGTAGTTCTATATTTAATTTTTTGAGTAACAGCTATACTTTTATCCATAATGACTGTATTAATTAACATTTCCAGCAACAATGTGCAACAATTCCTTTTTCTCCAACCTTTGCCAACATTAATCTCTCATCTTTTTGATAATATTCATTCTAACATATTTGAAGTGGCATCTCATGGTTTGATTTATTAATACATTTCCCAGATGATGAGTGATATTGAGCACTTCTTCATATATTTGTTGGTCATTTTTGTGTCCACTTTTGATAAATGTGTATTTATATTCTTTGCCCATTCTTGAATTGGGTTGTTTTCTTGCTATTGAGTTGTTTGAGTTTCTTATGTATTTTGAATATTCATTTCTTATCAGACGAATCATTTGTAAACATTCTCCCCCATTCCATAGGTTTTCTCTTCACCCTGTTAATTGTTTCCTTGCCTGTGCAGAAGCTTTTTCATTTGATGTAATTCCATTTTTGCTATTGTTGCATGTATGTTTATGGTCCAATCTTAAAAATCATTGCCCAGAAAAAATGTTATAAAGCCTTTCCGCTGTGTTTTCTTGCAATAATTTTACAGTTTTGAGTCTTACACTTAACTACAAGATCATTTTGAATTGATTTTTGTAGGTAGTGTGAGATAAGTGTCTATTTTTATGTTTCTGCATATGGATATCCAGTTTTCTCAACATCATTTCCTGAAGCGACTGTCCTTTTCTCCCTGTGTGTTCTTGGCATTTTTGTCATAAACCAATTGACCATAGGTTCTTAAATTTATGTCTGGGCTGTCTAATATTTCCTTTGGCCTATGAGTCTGTTTTTATTCCAGTATCATGCTGTTTTGATTACTCTAGCTTTGCAGTAGATTTTGAAATCAGGTAGAGTAATGCTTCCAGTTTTGTTCTTTTTCTTAAGATTTATTTGGCTATTCAGCATCTTTTCTGGTTCTCATACAAATTTAGGATTGCTTCTTATATTTATGTAAAAAGCATCATTAGAATTTTAATAGGTATTGCAATGAATCTATAGATCACTTGGGTAATATGGTCATTTTAACAATATTTATTCTCCCAATCCATGAACATGGAATATCTTTTCATTTATTTGTGCCTTCTTCAATTTCTTTCACCAGTGTTTTATGGTTTTTGGTTTACAGATGTTTCATTTTATTGGTTAAATTTATTTCTAAATAGTACATATTTTTGTGTAAAATAGGTTGTTGTTATCGTGTAGAAATAAATAAATAAATAAATAAATAAAAAGAAAGTCTACTGATTTGTGTATGTTGATTTTATATCCTGAAGCTTTACTGAATTTGTTTATTAGTTATAACAGGTTTTTTTGTGGAGTCTTTAGGATTTTCCATACAAAAGATAATGTCATCTCTAAACAGATACTATTAAACTTCTTCCTTTCTGATATGGGTGACTTTTCTTTATCTTGCCTTATTGCAATGGTATGACTTCCAGTACTATATTAAAGAGAAGGGGCAAGAGTGAACATCCTTGTCTTTTGCTTGATCTTAGAGAAAAAAACTTCAAATTTCACCATAGAGTATAATGTTAGCTATGGTTTTGGCATATGCTGTATTGAGGGTTTTTTATACCTGATTTTTGAGGGTTTTTATTGATGAAAGATGTTGAATTTTGTGAAATTCATATACTGAATTTATTGAGCAGATCATTTGTTCTTTGTTTTCCATTCTGTTAATGTGGTGTGTCACATTTACAGATTTTCATATGCTGAACCATCCTTGCATTTCAGTGCTAAATCCCAATTGATGATGGTAAATCATCCTTTTACCATGCTGCTGAACTGACATTATGATATTTTATTGGGGAATTTTGCATCTATGCTCATTGGAGATATTGGTGTGCAATTCTCTTTTCTTATACTGTCATTCTCTGGCTTTCATATAAGAGTAATGGTAGTCTTATAAAATAAAGTTGTAAATAGTCTGTTCTCTTCAATTTTGGGAAATACTTTGAGAAGATTTGGTATTAGTCCTTTAAATGTTTGATAGAATTCAGCAATGAAGCCACCAATTTCTGGGCTTTTTTTTTGACAGGAGATGTTTTATTACTAATTCAATTCTTTTACTCATTCTTGGTCTCTTCAAATTTTTTATTTCTTCATGAATCAGGCTTGGTAGGTTGTATGTTTCCAGAAATTTATCCATTTTTTTACTGTATACAATTTGCTGACACATAATTGTTCATAGTAGTCATTTAAGATCCTTTGTATTTCTGTGGTATCAGTTGTAATATCTTGCCTTTCCTTTCTGATTATATTTATTTGACTCTTCTCTTTTTTTCCTAGTCTAGTTAAAGGTTTGTCAATTTTGTTTATCTTTTTAAAAAACCAATTCTTTGTTTTGTTGATACTTTCCATTGTTTTCCTAGTCTCTATTTTATTTCTTTCTGCTCCAATCTTATAATTTTCTTCCTTCTATTAAGTTTGGGCTTAGTTTGTTTTTCTTTTTCTGGCATCTTGAGGTGCAATATTAGGATGTTTATTTGAGGTTTTTTTCTTATTTGATATAGACATTTGTTGATATAAATTTCCTCCTTAGAACCACTTTTTGCTGCATTCTATAAATTTTGGTAAGTTGTGTTTTTATTTTTGTTTGTCTCAAGATAATTTCAAAATTTCCTTTTAATTTATTAATTTACCCATTGATTATTCTGAAGCACGTCTTTAAATTTTCACATTATTTGTAAATTAAAAAAACTTTCTGTTATTGATTTGTAGATTCATACCATTGTGGTCAGAAAGGATACTTGATATGATTTCATTCTTCTTAAATTTGAAAATTTTTTTGCCTAATGTAAAAAGTATCTAGAAATTGTTGTTTGTGCAATTGAAAGTAATGTATATTCCACTTCTGGTGGCTGGAATGTTCTGCACATATCTGTGAGGTCATTTGGTCCAGGGAATAGTTCAATTATAATGTTTCCTTATTGTTGTCTGTCTGGATAATCTGCTCATAGTGGGAAGTAGAATATTGAAGTTCCCTACTCTTATTGTTTTGCAGTCTACCTCTCCCTTGAAACTATTAACTATTGAATTATATGCTTAGGTGCTCAGATAGATGCCTGGTGTATTTGCATTTATAATTCTTATATACTGCTAATAATCAGTTCTTTTATTACAGGATATTTTTGTCTTACTGAAGTATTTTTGACTTAAAGTTTATTTTATCTGATATCAGTATATGTATCTCTGCTCTCTTTTGATTTGTTTGCGTAGAATATCTTTTTTCATCTCTTTACTTTCCACCTATTCATACATTTAAGGTAAAATGAATCTCTTATAAGCAGCATAGACATGGATCTTATTTGTTTATCCATTCAGCCATTCCATGTCTTTTGATTAAAGATTATAATCCATTCATATTCAAGGTAACTATTGATATGTAAGGATTTACTACTGCCCTTTTGATAATTGTTTTCTGGCTGTTATGTAGATTTTTGTCTTTCTTCCTCTCTTGTTTTCTTTGTTTATGATTAGATGATTTTATGTAGCAGTATGCTTTGAATTTTTTTTTTTTTTTTTTTTTTTTTGAGATGGAGTCTCAATCTGTCGCCCAGGCTGGAATGCAGTGGCATGATCTCAGCTCACTGCAAGCTCCACCTCCCAAGTTCATGACATTCTCCTGCCTCAGCCTCCCAAGTAGCTGGGACTACAGGTGCCCACCACCATGCCTGGCTAATTTTTTGTATTTTTAGTAGAGACAGGGTTTCACCGTGTTAGCCAGGATGGTCTCGATCTCCTGACTGCGTGATCTGCCTGCTTTGGCCTCCCAAAGTGCTGGGATTACAGGCGTGAGCCACTGTGCCTCGCCTGAATTTTTACTTCTAATATTTTGTTTATCTACTATAGATTTTTGCTTTTGGTACCAGGAGGCTTACACAAAATATGTTATAGTTATTACAGGCTATGTTGAGCCAAAAATAACTTAACTTCAATTACACTGAAAAACTCTACACTCTTCTCCCAACATTTTATCATTTTGATGTCACAGTTTACATCTTTTAATATGTATATCCCTTAACACAGAGGTTCCCAACCCCTGGACTACAGGCTAGTACTGATCCGTGGCCTTTTAGGAACCAGGCTACACCGCAGGAGGTGAGCAGTGGCTGAGCAAGCATTACCACCTGAGCTTTGCCTTCTTTCAGGTCAGCAGTGGCATTAGATTCTCATAGGAGTGTGAACTGCACGTGAGACGGATCTAGGTTGCATGCTCCTTATGAGAATCTAACTAATGCCTGGTGACCTGGGGTGGAACAATTTCCTACCAAAACCATCCCCTACTCTCAACCCCCCAGTCCATGGAAAAATTGTCTCCTATGAAACTGGTCCCTGGTGCCAATAATGTTGGGGACCACTGCCTTAACAAATCATTGTGGCTACTATTATTTCAAAGAATTTTGTCCTAAAATCTTCATACAAAAGATATAAGAGATTTGCAAATTACCATTATAGTATTAGAGTATTCTGAATTTCATTATGTACTTAGTTTCACTAGGGAGATTTTTATTTTCATATATTAATATGCTACCAATGAGTATTGTTTTCTTTCAGCTAAAATAATGTTCTTTAGCATTCCTTTCTTTCTCTTTCTTTCTCTTTCTTTCTTCCTTCCTTCCTTCCCTCCTTCCTTTCTTTCTTTTGATGGAGTCTTACTCTTGTTGCCCGGCTGGAGTGCAGTGGTGTGATCTTGGCTCACTGCAACCTGCACCTCTGCCTCCTGGGTTCAAACAATTCTCCTGCCTCAGCCTCCAGAGTAGCTGGGATTACAGGCACCCACCAACACACCCAGATAATTTTTGTATTTCAGTACCATGTTGGCCAGGCTGGTCTCAAACTCCTGACCTCATGATCCACTCGCCTCGCCCTCCCAAAATGCTGGGATTACAGGTGTGAGCCACCATGCCAGGCCAGCATTTCTTTTAAAGCAGGTCTAGTGGTGATGAACTTCCACAGTTTAATTTGTCGGGGAAAATTCTTATTTGTTCTTCATTTCTGAAGGACAGATTTGTTGGGTTTAGTATTATTGGTTGCCAATTTAAAAAAATCTTTGCGTTTATTTAATGTATCATTCAGCTTTGTCCTGGCTTTTCAGGCCTCTGATGAGAAATCAGAGGATAATCTTATAAAGATTCTCTTGTATGTGACAAGTTGATTTCTTCTTGCTGCTCTCAAAATTCTCTTTGCCTTTGGCAGTTGAAAATTGTATTATAATGCATTGGTAAAAATCACTTTATGTTTAATCTATTTAGGGTTATTTGGGCTTTCTGAATCTGTATGTTAATTTCTAGCTCCAGATTTGAAACACTTTCTGCCATTATTTACTTAAAGATGTTTCCTGCCTCTTCTTTTTCTCTGTTCCTTCTGGGAACCCTGTATTGCATTCATTGATTTGCTTTATAGTTTTTATAATTCCTGTAGAATTTATTTACTCTTTTTGTGCTTTTTGTTTTGTTTCTCTCACAGGGTAATTTCAAATGACCTGGTCTTAATCTTACTGATCCTTTCTTCTGGTTAATCAAGTCTACTGTTGAATTTATTTGAAGAAATTTTTCAGTTTAGTTCATTTGTCTTTAGCTCCAGAATTTGTGTGGTTCTGTTTTGTGGTTTCTCTCTTTTTTGATCTTATAATTTTGCCTGTGTACACTTTTACTGATTTTATTTATGTATATTTTGATATTCTCTTGTAGTGCACTGAGCATCGAAATATTATTACTTTGAATTCTTTGTCAGACATTTGTAAATCTCCATTTTTTTAGGGTCACTTACTGGTGCTTTATTTTTATGGTAGTGTCATGGTTCCCTGATTGTTTGTAATCCTTATGGCCATGTGTTGGCCACTGTACATTTCAAGTAGGCACTTGTTCCAATATAGACTGACTTTGACAGGAAAGCCCTTCACCAATCATCCTGTCCAGAATTCTGAGCAGGCATCTGGTATGGTCCATGGTAAGCCTGTTGCTAGAGTTCTTGGGCGGGCTCACCTGGTGCTTGGTTCTATAGGGTTGGGCTTGTAGCCTGGGTTTACCAGGATTAACCTGTTGATTGGGTCTGCAGTGATGGGTCTATAGCGTTTTTCCATGTGGTTGGGCAGGAAGTTGAATTAACTGGGCAAGCCTGAATCCTGGGTCCACAGAGGCTGACTTGGCACTGAGGAAGTCCTGAGTCTGTGTCTGCAGTGTCCAGCCAGGTGCTGGGATGGGTGTGGTGTCTGTGATGGAACTGGAGCCTGAGTGTACAGATTCTAGCCTAGCCCTGGAGAAATCCAGGAGCCAGGGTCCTTGGCTATAGGCTGGTGTCCTCAGTTTTCAGAGGTTGTCCTGGAGACTGAGTCCACAGGGGTGGTTCTTGAGCCTTGGTCCACAGAGAAAGCTTATGCAGGAATCTACTGGTGTGGTTCTGGATCCAGGGTACACTGAAACATGTCTGGATCTTGGGTCCACTGGAGCCTGGTGCTCTGGGTACCAGCCTGGGTCCTGGGGCAGTGTAATGCAGGGGATGCAGGGGAGTCCTAGAACCTAGGTCTGCAAGGTCTGGTCTGGAGCATAGGGCTACAGAAGCCAGGCTGGAGGCTGGATGTGTGCATGCTGGCCTGGAGGCTAGATTCATGAGGACTGGCTTGGAGCCTGGGACACAGGGCCTGGTTCAGATCTGAAGTCATCCTGAAGGCTGAATGTGTAGGTACAGGCCTGGGTCCTGTGACTGTGCAGGCTGGCCTGAAACCTGATTGTGCAAAGGAAATCCTAGAACCTGGGTTTGCAGAGGCTGGACTGGCAGTGGAAACTTTTGAGATAGGCCTGATCTTTGGGTTTACTGGAGCACAGGATCACAGGGGATGGTCTTGAGTATATGCAGGCTTGTATGCTCAGTCTTCCAGTGCTGACCTGAAGTCAAGGGTTTTAGTAACTGGACAGGTGCTGTGTTAGACCTGAAGACTGACTCTGAGGAGCCAGCCTGGAGCCTGTATCTGTAGGAGCTAGCCTACTGCAGGGATTGGCCTGAAACCTGGGACCACAATAGCTGTCTTGGTGTTGGGGTGGGGCTGTAGCCTTGGACCATGGTGCCAGCCTGAAGGCTGGGGTCCTGTGGAACTGCCTGGCATTGGTTTTACTGTGGTAGATGCATTGTTGAGGTCTGAGGCAAAGTTCAATACTCCCTCACCTTCCTTCATGTAGGGGATGTTTCTGTCCACAGTGTACAGCCTGGAGAGAGAGGAAGGGTGATGTGGGTTGTATAAAACTCTCCTTACTGTGCTCTTCAATGTTTTATTCTTATTTCTGTGCTACCCAAGTGTTGCAATCTGTCACTTGGTTTGATGAGCTCCTGTGAGGATATTTTATGTATAGTTAGGTTCAAATTGAGGTATTTGTGAAGGGATGAATGTGGAAAGTTTCTATTCTGCCACCTTATTGACATCATTCCAAGGATTTTTATTATAATAAACATTGTGAAAATGTCCTATGTAATTGAACTTGAAAAGTGGACAATTTAATTCCTATATTCCTGAAGGTTTTCATTCTGCCTAGGCTGGTTCAGAAGTTAAGCAGTTAGTTAATCCTCTGCTAAGTCCAAAGCCCTCTCACTCCCTTCCTACCTCTCCCATGCATCTGCACATCCCGTACTGGAAAATCCCTCTCCTCTGGGAGAAAGTATCTTGGTCTTGATTTATTTCTTGAACAAATCCTATACCTTCATATCTTATATAACTTCCATCCTACTTGATGCTGCTCTTTCATGTTTCTTATGCTGTTATCCAGGTTCATGAACCCCTAGGGATTTGCAAGAATGCAGACCTATTTTCCAAAGGTGGGGAGGCCCTGAGGTTCAACATTTCTAAGAGATTTTCCAAAGATGCTGCTGCTGCCTCACATGTCAGGACCATTTTACGAGGGTGAGCCTAGAAGTCTTTCTTCCACCCACCAACCTGCTAAGGATCAGGAAAGGCATGTGAGCCACCCTTCAAGAGCAGAGGCCACAAGACCAGGGGAACCCAAGGCCGTGTCTGAGCTCATCCATGTACATGAGGTGCCTGAGAGGAGATAGTCATTGCACCTCTGGCCACATGGGTTATTGGCTGTGATCCCTGAGACAGCAGCTCAGATGAACCACTTGCACCACATGGAGCTGGCTCAGGAGTCCATCTACCCAGATCCTACTTGTCTGCCCTGCTGAGAATAACTCCATCAAACACCCACCCCCTTTTATTGAGAACTACAGCACATGAACTTTCTTAAAATGCTGATGTTTAATGATCTATACTACATGATTAGGCTCAAGATGTGTGGATTTTCTAAAACACTGGTCTGAGATCTCAAACACATGCAAAATAGGATAACAAACAAGTACAAAGCTGCTCAGCCACTGAAGAGTCATCAGGAGAGAAGTGCTGATGTCCACAGAATGTGGGAGCAGCACATGGCCAGGCCTGTGAATGGGTTTCACTCAGTGGAATCCCTCCAAGCAGGTCTTGTTCAGGAGGCTGAACTGAGTCCTCCAGGGCCTGGTGCTGATGGTGAAGAAGCAGGTGAAAGTCTGAGAGAACAAGCACAGGAAGGGACAGTGGGTAAGGGAGGCTCAGGAAGCTCATGGCTCAAGCTCTGAACAATGGCTTCCTCTCCACATTGCCCTTTCCCAGGTCAAGCAGTGGGAAGATGGGGCCTCTGGCTATCATGTGCTGCCCCCAAGCCTGAGTCCTGGGCTGTTCTGGAGATTTGAGCTGAGCTGCAACTCTTTTCTGACCCAGGGGCTCCCATGCCATGTTCCCCACTCCCCAGCAGTGGCCCTCAGGGGAACCCTGGGCTGTCCTGGTGTGATCCCTGCACCTAAGTGCAGCAGGAGAATGCGTTGTCCCAGTGGAAGCAGTTCCCAGATTTAAGCAATCAGCTACCTATTTTTTAATATTATAATAAGGGGGTTGATTAAGCATAGGAAGAGTTTTCCCAGAGCCAGGCTTTACTTGGAGCTTGTCCCCCAGAGCAGGTGCTGCAGCTCAGCTCAGGGACTGGAAGGGAGGGTAATGGGGCTCCTTCTCAGCCTCTACCACTTTTGGGTCTAGGGGAGGGTAGGGAAACCCTGAGAACTGCATCCACAGACAGAGGTGATGTCAGATCCCAGGTTCTTCCAGAAGGCAGGGGAGGAAGACCAGAGAGGGGACCGCATCTTACTGGACCCAGGAGACTAGGACCCCAGGGGGAAAGAGCAGTCTGAAGGCCATGTGCCCTGGGTGCAGGCAGCTGCAGTGGCGTGACAGGGCAGGGTTGAGAAACTCAGATTGGCCAGGAGCCTGCAAGTGGACCCCTAGCTGCCTGCCCCTCTGCACTCCCCACTAAGGCACAAGCAGGGTAGCCTGGTAGAGGCTGCTGCAGGCTCACTCCTCTAAGTCTCTTTGTCAGCTGCACCTGTGCCCACACCACACCCCATGTGGCATCCACAGCTGTATCCAGGAGGGAAGCTGGTGTCTTGTCTTACATCGTTCAGCTCTGTGCTTTCTTGGAAAGGGCAGTTGTCAATGTCGTCTTCAAATTTCCCACACCTAGTTCTCCCCAGCAGTAGCTCCATTGAGAATACAGTCTTGGACTCCACCTATTGCACACAGAGAGATTAATGTGAACATGCCCTCCTTGTTGCCCCTAAGTAGCTGCTGGTGAAGATGTAATTTGTGAGGAGAAGTCCCAACATTCTTCTCCATTAGGGAGCTTGCCCATGGGCCTGGCATCAGGAGATCTTCTTTAGATTGGGCAGTTAAAAGCAAAAAGCAGATGGGCATGGTGGCCCCAGGGCAGACACCCATGAATGTATCCCTATTTCCAGATGCACTTCCCACTCTCCCATGGTGATACCCCAGTTTCACTCTCAGTCAGTGTCTGAACCTGCAGCTGCATTTCCAGAGGATGGCACTATGTGCCTGGGGAGGGTTTTGGCTCTCCAAGAGCTTTCAGGGTAACCTCAGCTCTGGGACAGAGAAAGCCTCATCTACTGCATGTTGTCAAACCTTCCATCTGACCTCCAGGAAAAAAAAAAAAGCAAGAATGCCACCTAGCACTCCCACTACACACAGGCATTCATCCTTGGGACAATGGCTTCAAGAAACACCATCTGGGGCCGGGTGTAGTGGCTCACACCTGTAATCCCAGCACTTTTGGAGGCTGGGGCGGGTGGATAACGAGGTCCGGAGTTTGAGACCAGCCTGGCCAACATGGTGAAACCCCGTCTCTACTAAAAATACAAAAGTTAGCTGGGCGTGGTGGCAGATGCTTGTAATCCCAGCTACTCGGGAAGGAGGCTGAGGCAGGAGAATCGTTTGAACCTGGGAGGCAGAGGTTGCAGTGAGCTGAGATTGCGCCATTGCACTCCAGCCTGGTCGACAGGGTGAGACTCCATCTCAAAAAAAAGAAAGAAAGAAAGAAAGAAAGAAAGAAGGAAGGAAGGAAGGAAGGAAGGAAAGAAAGAAAGACCATCTGCCCTATTGCAAATTGCACCTTGCTCTTCTTCTCACTCCATTCAGTTTCACTTCATTCCATCTCCTTTCTCCCTATCCGTCCATTTCCCCAACTCCAAAACTGACTCTGGAATTGTCACATCCAGGAACCCACGTGGCAGGCTCCAGCCCAGAGAGCAGGGGTCAGAGAACGAGCCAGGGCCTTGCACAGGGTCTTTCCAGAGGCATAAGCTCGGTGCAGGGTTGGGGTCCTTTGTCTCTTCTTGCAAGGTTTCAGTAATGAGGTAGGAAAAGCATTTTTGCCTCTCTACCCAACTAGAAGTCCTCTACTTAGCTGGGCGCGGTGGCTCATGTCTGTAATCCCAGCACTTTGGGAGGCCGAGGTGGGTGGGTCATGAAGTCAGGAGTTCAAGACCAGGTGGGCCAACATAGTGAAACCCTGTCTCTACCAAAAATACAAAAAATTAACCAGGCGTCTGGCGAGTGCCTGTAATCCCAGCTATTTGGGAGGCTGAGGCAGGAGAATCACTTGAACCCAGGAGGCAGATCTTGCAGTGAGCGGAGATGACGCACTGCACTCTAGCCTGGGTGACAAAGCGAGACTCCATCTCAAAAAAAAAAGTCCTCTACTTGGTGACTATTTTCATTGTTCATGCCTGCAGCACAGATGAACTGTGCATTCCTGATTGCATTCTGTAGTGACTTCATTAAAAGGAGAACATTTAGGATTAAGACCTGTGGTCTGAGGAAGAGTGTAAAACAGTCTTCAGTTTATTAAGTGCAGACACACCAAGGAGCTCAGAGAAGGTGGAAATCAGCAAAGAGGAACTGACCACCCAGAGGTCTTTTGGGACTAGCGGGGGTTTCTTATTGCTCCTGAACCCTTACTGTTCTCTTTTTTAATTTTCATTTTTTAAATTATCTTTTTTATTACATTTTTTGGAAGTATTTCTCAATTTCTCTCCATTCACATTTTTTGTTCAGCCCTTTTCCTTATTCCATATCTTCATTTTCTTGGTAGTCCTAATTTTGAAGTCATTCTTCAGTTAAATAATGTCATAAAAAGATGGAGATTAAACAATATGTTTTTCACGAGAGTTGATTAGGATCAAATTATTTGAAATTTCTAACTTAGATGTTATCAAAATCAAAAACTAACTAAACTACCTTGTATTTTCTTAAGTATGGACTACAACTGGTGAACAAGACTCTTCAATAAGACCCCCTGCCCCCACCCCACTCCCATTTTTCACTGAGCAGCATATGCCAGATGCCAGGGCAGGAGGGTACGTGGTCACCAACCTGTTCCTTCCAGGAATTCAAGATGTGCATCAGTCTGTAGGCATAGTAGTCCTTGCTCTGTTGGTTGAATGTGTGCACAGCAAACTCCACTGTGGCAGGGAGGTAACGAGCCATGACATCGTGTTCGTCACAGTCCCTTTGCTCGTGGAAATGCCAGGCATGGATCAGTAGGAGCTGGGAGCCTAAGAGAAGCAGCAGCAGCGCCCAGGGCAGACCCCTCTTCCATGGCAGGCCCAGCATGGTGCTGACTGTAGGCACCACTGACTTTGCTCTTCCCAGCCCCTGTGCCCACAGGAGTTAACTGAACACAGACCCAGCCCTTAATCTTATCTGCTCAGACAGCCCTGTGGGACAAACTTGTCTCACCCCACACTGGCGACAGGCCCTCCTACAGGACAGGAAGGACAGGATCCTGGATTAAAGGGAGGCAGCTCTGGATGCGGAGTCACTCATCTGCCATCCTTCTGCCCTATACTTTCTAGGCCAGCGTAAGCCGCAGGCAGGAGAGGAGCTACCCTCTGCCACTAGCTTTGAAGGCTGCTCCTTCAGAACCCACAGGTTCTGGGTGTTCTCAGGTGCCTGGTGTCCTTGGATGATTCTGTGCCTTCACTTCCCACAGCAAACTGAGATAAGACCTGGGGACATCTCGACTCTCACTCTCCCCTCCTTCACCCCGTCGAAGAGAGGACCTCCATTGTTCAGAAAAATAATTAAGATATCAGTTTGTTCTTTTGTTGTATAATACCTCAACAGTTGTACTCTGTGAACCAAGGGAAAAAATGAAAAAAAAAATGGCAATTTTTATCAACCATTTTGACCTGGGATGGACAATGAGTATTGTGAGAAAATGGCAGGAAAGACAGAGACTCAAGTCCTGAGGCCCCAGCCTGGTCATGCCCAGCCCAGCCCTGCTTGCATTTCTAAACCTTGTCAGCTCTGGTTCCAGCTGAGCCAGAGCCAAGGTTTCTACAGGGCCCACCGCCCTACATCTGCAGCCCCACCACACACATTCATGTTTTATCAAACTGGAATACCGTTCTAGACGAAATTTTTAAACACTTCCCTGGGAGATCACATGTTTCTGTCTCAGTGAGATAGAGGTTGGACCATTCTTCTGCCCCTTGATCATTTTTGTCTCCATCTGACCATCCTTCTTGGTGTTATAGACTGAGCTATTTTGCCAGCACTTAGGTGATACTAGGTGGTTACTTTTAAATCAATTTCCTGGTGATAACTAACCTGAAAGAGGAAATAATAATATTTTGTTGCTGTAAGAATGAACATTAAATAGTGCAGGACAGGTGAAGTATGCAAAAGTGAGAACTTTGAGTTTGGCTGAGAAGACCATGGTGCTGCAATATAGGCAAGAACCTAGCATTGTTGCCAGATAACAGAATAGAAAGTTCAGTCCCAAGTCAGGGAGACTGATTCTACAAGAACTGTTCTGACTGTGTCGCATACCGTGTTCCCAGATCACAGCAGGGCCAGGCCCGGGAAGAGCATCACTGCATCTGTCTACACTAGCACAGCACTGGCCAGGTCAAGAAAGCTGCAGGTGAAGAGAGTCATGCTGCCTGACCCAACACTGGGGTGGTCCTGAGTTTCTCCTCACAGGAGACCTCACCCATCACAGACAGAAGAAAATAGCTAGTGTGTGGGGAGCTGCTGCCCAGGAGCCATATGCATCTTGATCCTCTGCCTTGACTCCAGGAAGTGGGTGACACAGAGTAGCTGAAACCTGTGTTCTGATTAGCAATGATCACAGGTGAAATCTGGCCCTATTGCATTATTTCATGTTTTTTTTTTTTTTTTTTTTTTGATGGAGTCTCACTCTGTTGCCCAGGCTTGAGTGCGGTGGCGTGATCTTGGCTCACTGCTGCAATCTCCGCCTCCCAGGTTCAAGAGATTCTCCTGCCTCAGCCTCCTGAGTAGCTGAGATTACAGGCGTGTTGCACCATGCCCAGCTAATTCTTTGTATTTTTAGTAGAGATGAGGTTTCACCATGTAGGCCAAGCTGGTCTCGAACTCTCCTGGCCTCAAGTGATCCTCCCACCTCAGCCTCCTAATGTGCTGGGATTACAGGCATGAGCTACTGTGTCCAGCACCTATTGCATTGTTGAAATGTCACTGGTCTTCTGGATCTCACCCAGCTGACCCATTCTCCTCATGTTTATTTAACCTTGGCAAACAAACAGCTCAACCACACAACTATTTGCAAAATTATTTGTGAGATCTACTGGGTTGTGAAAGATTTTCACATGAGAAAGATTTTCAATCAAACACAACTCACAAGTCAAGGGATCCATGACACAAGATTCACACTTTCCTTTTCACTTGGCAAAGCCTTGCTTATGATTGTGAAGCAGAAGCCAGCACTACAGGATTCCTTACCACTGCATGAGTTACACAAGAATGAAAACTTCTCATGGATTCCCTAAAAACTGAGATTGGAAAATGACATAATAACAACAAAAATAATGGTGCAAATTGACATAGTTATATGTCATAGATGTGTCTTTGGTCTTTTCCAAAACAAGAGACAGGTCAAGAAAGACCTGAGGTGACCCTGAGCTTGCATCTCTGCCTGACTTCCAATCTCAGTGCAAGCAAGGAACCTTGGCTAGGCCAGAGGTGTGAGTGGCCTACGCATTGAAGGTGTGCCCCAATACACACACCAAGTGGGCTAGTTTTGGAAGGGTGTTGTTGTTGTTGTTACAATTGTTTAGTGACTTTGACCACATGCGACAAGTAACACACTCTTCCCAGAAATAGTTTAGAAAAGTCACTAAACAAAGACACAATTACAATCCACAGCAAGCAACGACAAATCTTAGGGAGAAAGTAGACTCAGATTCCTGGACTTAACACAATTTAACATTTAAATAACCAGTTTTCCAAAAAAAATTGTAAGGCATACAAAGGGACCTGAAAGTAAGTCTCATTTACAATCTTCTTTGTGGTGCAATGCCTTTTCAGCTTGATGTAATCCTGTTTGTTTATTTTTGTTTTTGTTGCCTGTGCTTTTGAGTTCTTACCTAAAAAGTCTGCCCACACCAATGTCCTGAAATGTTTTCCCAATGCTTCTAGAAGTTTCATAGTTTCAGGTCTTAAATTTAAGCGTTTAATCAGTTTTTTTTTTTAAATATATATATAGTGAGAGGTAGGGATCTAGCTTCACTTTTCTGCAGTATGATTATCCAGTTTTTCCAGAAGCATTTATTGAAGAGACTGTTCCTTTTCCAATGGGTTTTCTTGGCATCTTTGTTGAAAATGAGGTGACTGTGAACATGTGGATTTATTTTTGGGTTCTCCATTCTGTTCCATTGGTGTATGTGTCTGTTTTTATGCCAGTGCCATGCTGTTTGGTTACTGTATCATTGTACTACAATTTGAAGTCAGGTATATTTGATGTTCCCTGTCTTGTTATTTTTGCTAAGGATTGCCCTGGCTATTTGAGTTCTTTTGTGATATTATAGATACTTTCAGATATTTTTGTCCTTTTCTGGGAAGAATGTCATTGATATTTTGAATAAGGACTGCATTGAAATTGTAGATAGCTTTGGTTAGTATTGACATTTTAACAACATTAATTCTTCCAATTTATGAGCATAAATATCTTTCCAGTTTTTAATTTCCTCTGCCATTTATTTCATTAATGCTTTATAGTTCTTTTTGTAGACATCTTTTACTTCTTGAGGTAAATTTATTTCTAATTATTTTATATTTTTGTAGCTACTGTAAATTTGATTGCACTCTTGATTTCTTTTTCAGTTTGTTCACTGTTGGTGTATGTCAGTGCTACTGATCTTTGTATGTTGATTTTGTGTTTTGAACTTAACTGAATTCATTTAGCAGTTTTAATAGTTTTTTGATGAAGTCTTTAGCTTTTCCCAAATATCATAACATGTCATCTATGAACAGGGATAATTTGACTTCTTCCTTTCCAATGTGGATGCCCATTATTTCTTTCTCTTGCCTAGTTGCTCTGGTCAGGACTTTGAGTACTACATTGAATAAAAGTGGTGGAAGTCTTGTTCCAGATATTGAAGGAAAGAAACAATATATAACAAACCCACAGACTTCATTTTGAGGTATGTTCCTTTAAGCCTGTTGTGTTGAGAGCTTTTATCACGAAAAGATGTATGATTTTGTCTAATGCTTTTTCAGCATCTATTGAAATGACCATATGGTTTTTGTCTTTGATTTTGTTAATGTGATGTGTCATATTTACTAATTTGCATATGTTGACCCATTCTTGCATCCCTGGAGTGGATCCCATTTGGTGATGGTGAATGATCTTTTTTATGTGTTGTTGTATTTTCATTTGCTAGTACTTTGTTGAGGATTTTTTTTTTTTTTTTTTTTTTTTTTGCTCCTATGTTCACCAGGGGTATTGGCCTGTAGGTTTTTATTGTTCTCATTGTACCCTGAACTGGTTTTGGTGTCAGAGTAATGCTGGCTTTGTAGAATGAGTTTGGAAGTATTCTGTTCTTTTTTATTTTCTGAAATAGTTTGAATAGAATTGATAGTACTTCTTTACATGTTTGGTAGAATTCAGCAGTGAAGCTATCAGGCCCTAGGCTTCCTTTGACGGGAGACTTTTTTATACTGCTTTGATCTTGTTACTCATTGTTGATCTGTTTAGGCTTTCTGTTTTTTCTTGGTCCTTCTTGGTATGTTATCACATCCAGGAATGTATTCACTTCCCCTAGGTTTTCCTCATTTTTTGCCATATATTTGTTCATAATAGTCTCTAACAATTCTTTATATTTTTGTATTATCAGTTGTTATGTCTCTGTTTTTGTTTCTGATTATATTTATTCGAGCATTCTTTCTTTTTTCCTTACTCTAGATAAAGGTTTGTTGATTTTATCTTTTCAAAAGAATAACTTATTGTTTTGTTAATCTTTTATATTTTTAAAATTCTCAATTTTGATATTTATTACTTCTTTCCTTCTACTAATTTTGGATTTGGTTTATTTCTGCTTTTCTAATTTCTTGAGCTGCATTATTAGGTTGAAATATTTGAAATCTTAATACATTTTTGGTATAGGCATTTATTGTTATAAACTTGCCTCTTAGAATTCCCTTAGCTGTAGATTTTGATATGTTGTGTCTCCATTTTCATTTGTTTTAAGTAATTTTTAAACTTCTGTATTAATTTCTTCATTGACCAATGATCCTTTAGAAATGTTGCTTAACTTCCATGTGTTTGTATAATTTCCAAAGTTCCTCTTGTTATTGATTTCTAGTTTTATTCCATGGTGGTCAGAAAAGGCACTTGATATGATTTCAACTTTTTGAAATTTATTGAGATTTTTTTTGAGGCCTAACATATGTCCTATCCTGGAGAATATTTCATGTGCTGATAAGAATGTGTATTCTGTAGCAGTTGGATTAAATGTTCTCTAAATATCAATTAGGTCTACTTGGTACTCTAGAGTGTCTTTTAACTGAATTTTTTTGTTGATTTTGTCTTGCTCATCTTTCTGATTTTTTCTGGCTCATCTTTCAACTTACTGAAAGGGGTATTAAAGTTCTCTACTATTATTTTATTGTAGTCTATCTCCGGGGCTTTATATCTATTAATGTTTGCATTATATGCTTGGGATATCCAATGTTGGAAGCATAGATATAGTTGTTATTCCTTTTGTTGAATTCACCCCTTTATCTTTATATAGTAAACTCCTTTTTCTCTTTTTTACAGTCTTTGACTTAAAATATATTTTATCTTGTGTAAGCTTAGCTACTTTTGCTCTTTTTTTTTTTTGAGATGGTGTCTCGCTCTGTTGCCCAGGCTGGAGTGCAGTGGCACAATCTCAGCTCACTACAAACTCTGCCTCCCAGGTTCATGCCATTCTCCTGCCTCAGCCTCCCGAGTAGCTGGGACTACAGGCTCCTGACACCACGCCCGGCTATTTTTTTGTATTTCTAGTAGAGACAGGGTTTTACTGTGTTATCTAGGAAGGTCTCGATCTCCTGACCTCGTGATCCACCCACCTCAGCCTCCCAAAGTGCTGGGATTACAGGCGTGAGCCACCATGCCAGGCCCTACTTCTGCTCTTTTTATGGTTTTCATTTGTGTGGAAGATCTTTTTCCATCCCTTCGCTTTCAGACTGTGTCCTTACAGGTGAAATGGGTTTATTGTAGGCAACATATAGTTGGGTCTTTATCCTTTATCCATTCAGTCACTCTATATCTTTTAATTGAATAATTTAGTCCACTTATATTTAATGTTATTATTGACAGGTAAGGACTTACTGCTGCAAATTTATTACTTGTTTTTCATCGTTTTGTAACTCACCTCTTTCATTCTATCTTACTGTATTCACTTGTGGTTAAGTAATTTCCTCTGGTAGTATCTTTTCATTTGTTGCTTTTTATTCTTAGTGTACCTATTATAGGTTTCTGCTTTGTGGTTACCTTGAGGATTCCAAAAAATTCTCTTATACATATAACAAGTTACTTTAAACAGATGAGAACTTAACTTTGATCACAAAGAAAAGAAAAGGAACAAAGGAAAGATTAAAAACTCTATAATTTAACTCCATCAACTCCCCATTTTGACTTTTTGTTGTCTTAATTTATATCTTTTTTATTGCCTATCTCTTAACAGGTGGCTGTAATAATTTTTGATAGATTTGTCTTTTTTTTTCTTCATACCAGACATATGAGTGGATTACTGACCACAATTACAGTGTTAAAATACTCTGAATTGTCTATATACTTACTTTTACCAGTGAGTTTTATATCTCCAATAGCTTTCTTTTTGCATGTTATCATCCTTTCTCTTCAGATCAAATACATCAATTTAGCATTTCTTTTAAGATGGGTCTAATGGTTATGGATTTTCTCAACTTTTGTTTGGGAAATTCTTTATCTCTTCTTCATGTTTGAAGGAAATATTTGCTGATTACAGTATTTTTATTTGGCAGTTATTTCCCTTCGGCCCTTTGAATATGTAATCCCACTTCCTCCTGGCCTGTATGGTTTTTGCTGAGAAGTCTGTTGCCAGACAAATTGAAGCTCCTTTATGGTTTTATTTTTTCTTTCTTCTTTTATTTTGCTGTTTCTAGAATCCTCTCTTTGTCCTTGACCTTTGAGTGTTTGATTATTATATGCTTTGAGATGTGTCATTTGGGTCAAATCTGTTTGGTGATCTGACCTTCTTTAACCTGGATATTTATATCTTTCCCTAGATTTGGAAAAATGTCTGTTATTATTTCTTGTTTTAAAAATTTTATTTCAATAGTTTTCGGGGAACAGGTGGTTTTGGTTTACATGGATAAGTTCTTTATTGGTGATTTCTGAGATGTTGAAGTACCCATCACCCAAGCAGTGTACGATGTGCCCAATGTGTAGTCTTTTATCCCTCACCCTCCTCTCACCCTTCCCCCAACTTCCCAAAGTCCTTTATATTATTCTTATGCCTTTGCATCCTCATAGCTTAGCTCCCACTTATAAATGAGAACATGTGATACTTGGTTTTCCATTCTTGAGTTACTTAACTTAGAATAACGGTCTCCAATTTTATCCAGGTTGCTGCAAATACCATTATTTCATCCCTTTTTATGGCTGAGTAGTAATTCATGGTCTATATATACCACATTTTCTTTTTCCACTAATTGGCTGATGGACATTTAGGCTTCTTAGATTTTTTTTTGTAATTGTGAATTGTGCTGCTACAAACATGCATATGCAAGTCTCTTTTTCATATAATGACTTCCTTTCCTCTGTGTTGACACTCAGTAGTGGAATTGCTGGATCAAATGGTAGTTCTACTTTTAGCTCTTTAAGAAATCTTCATACTGTTTTTCATAGTAGTTTTACTAGTTTACATTCTAACCAGCAGTGTAAAGGTGGTCCCTTTTCACCACATCCATGCCAACATCTTTTTTTTTTATTTTTTAATTTTGCCCATTCTTGCAGATGTAAGGTGGTATCATATTGTAGTTTTGATTTGCATCTCTCTGATAATTAGTGATATTGAGCTTTTTTTCATATATTTATTGGCCATTTGTATATCTTCTTTTGAGAGTTGTCTATTCATGTACTTTGACCACTTTTTGATGGGGTTATTTGCTTTTCTCTTGCTGATTTGTTTGAGTTCTTCATAGATTCTGGATATGAGTTCTTTATCAGATGCATAGTTTGTGAACATTGTCTCCCAGTCTGTGGGCTTTCTGTTTATCCTGCTAATTATTTCTTTTGCTGTGCAGAAGCTTGTTAGTTTAATTTAGTTTAATTAGGTCCCATCTATTTATTTTTGTTTTTGTTGCATTTGCGTTTAGGTTCTTGGTCATGAACTCTTTGCCTAAGCCAATGTCTAGAAGAATTTTTCCAGTGTTATCTTCTGGAATTTTTATGGTTTCAAGTCTTAGATTTAAGTCTTTGATCTATCTAGAGTTGATTTTTGTATAAGGTGAGAGATGAGGATCCTGTTTCATTCTTCTACATGTGGCTTACCAATTATCCCAGCACCGTTTCCTGAATAGGGTCTACTTTCTCTACTTTATATATATTTTGTGTATATAAAGTAGAAAGCTTTGTCAAAAATCAGTTGGCTGTAAGTATTTGGCTTTATTCTGAGTTCACTATTCACTTCCATTGGTCTACATGCCTATTTTTATACCAGTACCATGCCTTTTTGGTAAATATAGCCTTGTAGTATAACTTGAAGTTGGGTAATGTGATGCTGCCAGATTCTTTCTTTTTGCTTAGTCTTGCTTTGGCTATGCAGCCTCTTTTTTGGTTCCATATTCATGTTAGGATTTTTTTTGTAGTTCTATGAAGAATGATGATGGTGTTTTGGTGGGAACTACATTGAATCTGTAGATTGCTTTTAGCAGTATGATCATTTTCATAATATTGATTCTACCCTTCCATAAGCATGGGATGTGTTTCCACTTGTCTGTGTCATCAATGATTTCTTTCAGTAGTATTTTGCATTTTTTCTTGTAGAGATCTTTCACTTCCTTGGCTAGGTATATGCCTAAGTATTTTATATTTTTGCAACTGTTATGAAAGGGATAGAATTCATTATTTGATTCTAAGCGTGGTCTTTCTTGGTGTATAACAATGCTGCTGATTTGTGTACAATGATTTTATATCTTGGAACTTTACCAAATTTATTTATCACATCTAGGGGCTTTTTAGATGAATCTTTAGAGTTTTCCAGATATACAATCATGTAATCAGTGAACAGCAACAATTTGACTTCCTCTTTACCAATTTGGACGCCCTTTATTTGTTTCTCTTGTCTGATTGCTTTGGCTAGGACTTCCAGTACTATGTTGAATAGAAGTGATATAAGTTGGCATCCTTGTCTTGTTCCAGTTCTCAGGGGAAATGCTCCCCCTGAGCAATGGGGAAGCATTTCTCAACTTTTCCCCATTCAGTATAATGTTGACTGTGGGTTTGTGATAGATAGCTCTTATTACCTTGTCCCTTCTAGGCCGATTGTGCTGAGGGCTTTAATCATAAAAAGATGCTGAATTTTATCAAATGTGTTTTTCTGCATCTATTGAGATGATCATATGATTTTCTTTTGTAATTCTGTTTGTGTGGTGTATCACATTTATTGACTTGTGTATGTTAAATCATCCCTGCATCCCTGGTATTTCCTTGTAGAGATCTTTCACCTATAGAACCTCCTCATAGCATGAATATGGAACTAAGGAGTGGTAGCCCACTTATTATGGCTATTATCTTTTTGATATGCCACTGGATTTGGTTAGCTAGTATTTTGTTGAGGATTTTTGCAACTATGTTCATCAGAGATATTGGTCTGTAGTTTTGGTTTTTTGTTATGTCCTTTCCTGGTTTTGGTATTAGGATGATACTGGCTTTACAGAATGATTTAGGAAGGATTGCCACTTTCTCTTTCTTTTGGAATAATTTCCGTAAGATTGGTACCAATTATTCTTTGAATGTCTGATAGAATTCAGCTGTGAATCCATCTGGTCCTGAATTTTTTTTCATTGGCAATTATTTTTATTACTGTTTCAATCTTGCTACTCGTTATTGGTCTGTTCAAACTTTCCATTTCGTCCTGATTTAATCTAGGAGGATTGGATATTTCCGGGAATTTATCCATCTCCTCTAGATTTTCTAGTTCATGTGCATAAAGGTGTTCATATTAGCCTTGAATGATCTTTTGTATTTCTGTATAGTGGTTGTAATAGCTCTCATTTTATTTCTAATTGAGCTTTTCAGATCTTCTCATCTTTTCTTGGTTAATGTCATTAATGGCTCATCAATTTTATCTTTTCAAACAAGCAGCTTTTTGTGTCATTTATCTTTTGTATTTTTTGTTTGCTTCAATTTCATTTAGTTCTGCTCTGATCTTTGTTATTTATTTTCTTCTTCTGGGTTTGGGTTTGGTTTGTTCTTGTTTCTCTAGTTCCTTGAGGTGTGACCTTAGATTGTTTATTTGTGCTCTTTCAGACTTTTTGATGTAGGCATTTAATGGTATGAACTTTCCTCTTAGCACCACTTTTGCTGCATCCAAGAGGTTTTGATAAGTTGTGTCACTATTATTCAGTTCAAAGAATTTTAAAATTTCCATCTTGATTTCATCATTTACCTAATGAAGTGCAGATTATTTAATTTCCATATATTTGTATAGTTTTGAGAGTTTCTTTTGGATTTACTTTCCAGTTATATTCCACTGTGATCTGAGAGGACACTTGATATAATTTTGATTTTCTTAAATTTATTAGGACTTGTTTTGTGACCTAGCATGTATTCTGTCTTGGAGAATGTTCCATGTGTTGATGAAGAGAATGTATATTCTGAAGTTGTTGGGTAGAGTGTTCTGTTAAAACCTGTTAGGTTAATTTGTTGGAAGGTATAGTTAAACCCGTTTTCTCTTTGTTGACTTTCTGGCTTGATGACCTGTCTAGTGCTGTCAGTGGAGTACTGGAGTTCCCTGCTGTTATTGTGTTGCTGTCTATCTCATTTCTTAGGTCTAGTAGTAATTGTTTAATAATTTGGGAACTCCCATGTTAGATGCATATATATTTAGGATTATGATATTTTCCTGTTGGATTAATCCTTTTATCATTATATAATGTCCTTCTTTGCCTTTTTACACTATTCTTGCTTTCAAGTCTGTTTTGTTTGGTACAAGAATAGCTATTCCTGCTCACTTTTGGTTTTCATTTGCATGTAATATCGTCTTCCACCCCTTTACCTTAAGTTTGTTTGAGTCCTTATGTGTTAGGTGAGTCTCTTGAAGACAGCAGGTACTTGGTTGGTGGATTTTTATTCATTCTGCCATTCTGTATCTTTTAAGTGGAACATTTACTTCATTTACATTCAGTGTTGGTATTGAGATGTGAGGTCCTGTTCTGTTCATTATGCTAGTTATTGCCTAAGTACCTTGATTTTTTTATTGTGTTATTGCTTTATAGGCTCTCTGAGATTTATGCTATAATCAGGTTCTATTTTGGTGTATTTCAAGTTTTTGTTTCAAGATATAGAATACCTTTTAGCATTTCTTGTAGTATTGGCTTGGTAGTGGCAAATTCTCTCAGCATTTGTTTATCCAAAAAAGATTTTATTTCTCCTTCATATGTGAAGCTTAGTTTTATTGGATACAAAATTCTTGGCTGACAATTATTTTGTTTCAGGAGGCTAAAGATAGGACCCCAGTGCCTTCTGGCATGTAAGGTTTCTGCTGAGAAACCTACTGTTAATCTGATAGGTTTTCCTTTATTGGTTACCTGATGCTTTTGTGTCACAATTCTTAAGATTATTTCCTTCATCTTGACTTTAGATAACCTGATGACTATATGCTAGGTGATAATCTTTTTGTGATGATTTTTTCAGGTGTTACTTTATCTTCTTGTATTTGGATGTCTAGATCTCTAGCAAGGGCAATTAAGTTTTTTTCACATAGTCTCTTAAATAAGTTTTCTAGACTTTTAGATTTCTCCTCCTCTTCAGGAACACCAATAGTTTTTAGGTTTGGCCATTTAATATAATCCAAAGTTTCTTGAAGCCTTGTTCTTTAAATTTTTTTCTTTGTCCTTGTCTGATTGGGTTAATTTGAAAGCTCTGTCTTTGAGCTCTTAAGTTCTTTTTATTTATTTTTTATTTATATATTTTGTATTTTTCCATAAGTTATTGGGGTACAGGTGATATTTGGTTACATGAGTAAGTTCTTTAGTGGTGATTTGTGAGGTACTGGTGTACCCATCACCTGAGCAGTAAACACTGCACCATATTTGCAGTGTTTTACCCCTCATCCCCTTCTCACTCTTCCCCCCAAGTCCCCAAAGTCCATTGTATCATTCTTATGCCTTTATGTCCTCATAGCTGAGCTCCCACATATCCGTGAGAACATACGATGTTGGGTTTTCAATTCCTCAGTTACTTTACTTAGAATAAATAGTCTCCAATCTCATCCAGGTCACTGCAAATGCTGTCAATTCATTCTTTTTTATGGTTGAGTATTATTCTATTGCATATATATACCACAGTTTCTTTATCCACTCATTGATTGATGGGCATTTGGGTTGGTTCCACTATTTTGTAATTGTGCATTGTGCTGCTATAAACATGCATGTGCAAGTATCTTTTTTAAATAATGAATTTCCTAGATGTTATTTGTGCTTCTTGTATTTGGATGTCTAGGTTTCTAGCAAGGCCAGGGAAGTTTTTCTCAATTATTCCCCAAAATATATTTTCCAAGTTTTTAGAATTCTCTTCTTCCTCAGGAACATCAATTATTCTTAGGTTTGGTCATTTAACATGATCCCAGACTTCTTGGAGTGTTTGTTTATATTTTCTTATTCTTTTGTCTTTGTCTTTGTTGGATTGGGTTAATACTAAGACCTTTTCTTCGAGCTCTGAATTTCTTTTTCCTACTAGTTTAATTCTGTTGATGAGACTTTCCAGAGCATTTCACATTTCTAAAAGGGTGTCCAAAGTTTCCAAAATCTTTTATTGTTTTTTCTTTAAACTATCTATTTTCTTGAATATTTTTCCCTTGACTTCTTGTATTGTTTTTTGGATTTCCTTGCATTGGGCTTCTCTTTTCTCTGGTGCCTTTCCAATTAGCTTAATAACTGAATTCCAGAATTCTTTTTCAGATAAATCATGGATTTCTTCTTAGTTTGGATCCATTGCTGGTGAACTAGTGTGATTTTAAGGGGAGTGTTAAAGAGCCTTGTTTTGTCATATTACCAGGGTTGGTTTTCTGATTTCTTCTCATTTGGGTAGGCTCTGTCAGAGGGAAGGTCTAGGGTTGATGGCTGTTGTCCAGATTATTTTGTCCCACAGGGTGTTCACTTGATGTAGCACTCCCCTCTTTTCCCATAAAAGAGGGGAGTGTTTGTTCCTGTGAGCCGAACTGCAGTGTTTGTTGTCTCTCTTCTAGGTCTAGCCACCCAGCGAGTCTACCAAGCTCTGGGCTGGTACTGGGGGTTGTCTACACAGAGTCCTGTGATGTGAACTGTCTATGGGTCTTTCAGCCGTGGATATCAGCACCTGCTCTGGTAGAAGTGGTGGGGGTGGGGGTACATTGGACTCTGTGTAGGTTCTTAGATTTAGTGGTTTAATGCTCTATTTTTGTGCTGATTGGCCATCTGCAGAGAGGTGGCACTTTCCAGAAAGCCTCAGCTATAGTAGTGTGGAGAGGGACCAGTGGTGGGCAGGGCCCTAGAACTCCCAAGAGTATAGGCCCTTTGTCTTCCTCTACCAGGGTGGGTAGGGAAGGGCCATCAGGTGGGGGCGGGGCTAGGCGTGTCTGAGCTCAGACTCTCATTGGGCGGGTCTTGCTGTGGCTGCTGTTGGGGATGGGGGTTAGATTCCCAGGTCACTGGAGTTATGTACCTAGGAGGATTATGGCTGCCTTTGCTGAGTCATGCAGATTGTCAGGGAAGTGGGGGAAAGCCAGCAGTCACAGGCCTCGCCCAGTTCCCATGCAAACCGAAGGGCTGGTCTCACTCCCACTGTAACCCCCACAATAGCCCCAAGTCTGTTTCTAGGTGGTGGGCAAAATGAGCTTGAAAACTTGCCCCAGGCTACTCACCTCCAGGCTGTGAAAGAAAAGGGCTTGGTTCTTCCCTTGCCTGTGGAGTCTACACACCGGATTTGCACCCTTTCCTGAGTTCTGGCCAGGAGGCTTCTCACCCATTCAAATTGTTACACAGTTCAGCTAGAGATTTCCTTCTCCCTGTGGAGTCTTGCCCCACCACTCTTCTGGCAGTCCTCCCAATGGATCCCTGTGGTGCCAGGCAGGAATGGCCTACTTGGGGGACCCAGCAAGCTCCCAGGGCCTTTCTGCTGCTTCCTCTATGCCTGTATTTCACTCTAAATTGACTCAGTTCCAGGTAAGGTAGGAAACTTATCCCACCAACAGACCTTCAGTTTCTCCATTGGGGGTGTGAGTTCAAGAGAGGAGGGTCTCCCTTTCCCACTTTTGCAGTTGGAGCACTCATAGTATTTGAGGTGTCTCCTGGGTCCTGCAGGAGCAATTTGCTTCTTTGAGAGGGTCTGTGGATCCTCTTGGGATTGCTGGATTGTTTTTGCAGTCAATCTGGAGCTAGAATTCACAGTGTGAGCTTCCACATGCTGCTCTGTTCAGAGCTATAATCTAGTCCTGTCTCCTGTCTGCCATGATGATCCACCACAGATTCTGTTTTAGCTATTAAAATAAATTTATTAGGTTTATAAGTAACAATATGGTTAGATCTCAAAATCAGGATTCAGTTTTTCTTATTTATTTATTATGCTTTAATTCCTGTGATACATGTGCAGAACATACAGTTTTGTTACACAGGTATACATGTACCATGGTGGTTTGCTGCACCCATCAACTCGTCATCTAGGTTTTAAACCCTGCATGCATTAGGTATTTGTCCTAATGTTCTCCCTCCCTTTGCCCCCCACCCCTCGACTGGCCCTGGTGTGTGATGTTCCTCTCCCTGTGTCAATGTGTTCTCATTGTTCAATTTCTATTTGTGAGTGACAACATGCGCCGCAACCAATTTTTTTACTGTTGAGTTTTGAGAGTTTGTTACATATACTAGATACTAGTTGTTTGATGGATATATGATTTGCAAATATTTTCTCCCACTCTGTAGTTTGTCTTTCCATCCTCCTCACATGGGCTTTCACTGAGCAAAAGCTTTTAATTTTGATAAGAAATAATTTATCAATTTATTATTTTATGTATTATGATTGGAGGTTTAGTCTAAAATGTATTTTCTGTGCATGGCATTTTCATATGCATATTAATTTATATTCTGTGCTCTAGAGGTCTGCCCTTTTTCATTACTAATATTTTTTATTTCTTTATCTTTTTCCTTCCCTCTCTCTCTTCTTTCCTGATTCTGCCGAAAAGCTGAGAGCAATGTTGACCAAATACTCACGGTTGAATACTTCCCCGTCGTGCTGGAGTTTGTGTCACACATATCCCACCTGCGGAGCATGGACTCATATGCCTACAAGCTGGTGCATGTCCTGAGTTTCTAGAGCAAGAAGGTTGGTAACCACATCCTTTCCTTCCCAGCCCTCCTTTACTTGCTACCAATAATTGATAGGGGTGTGGTGTCTAATTAAGGAGTCTTGGTTTATCATTTGTTGTCCATAACAAGGTAAAATTTGAGGTATATAGTATAGTAAGGAATAATATCTAGTTTAGTAATTTTAAGTTTTTAGAAAACATTTTACTTTGAAACATCTAAGAACTTATTCAAATCTAATTAATAGTGCTTAAAACATTTTTTCAGTCTTCATCTTTTCTATGACATTATTCAACTGAAGAATGACTTCAAAATAAGGACTACTAAAAAGATGAAGCTACTGAGTGAAAAAAAATATATGGACTAAAAATGTCCATAAAGAAAGATTGAGAAGTACTTCAAATTTTATGTCAAAGACATAAAATAACAACAGATACTTAGAAAAATGGGAAAACTGGAGACAGACCGAGAGACAGAGAGAGAGAGAGAGATGCAGATTCAGGAGCAATAAGGAACCCCCATCAGTCCTGAGAGGCTGCTGTGTGGTCAGTTCCTCTTCTCTGATTTCCACCTGTTCTGAGCTCCTTGGTGGATCTGCACTTGATGAACTGAAGGGTTTTTTACACTCTTTCACAGACCACAGCTTTTAATCCTAAATGATTTCCTTTTAATCGAGTCACTACAGAATGCAATCAGGAATGCACTGTTTATCTGGGCTGCAGGTATGGACAATGAAAATGATCTCCCAGTGGAGCACTTTTGGTTAGGAGGGAGAAGTGGGATTGCTCTTCCTCCTTCAGCACTAAGATCCTGCAAGAAGGCCAGAGGGACTCCAACCCTGCACAGAGCTTAAGCCTCTGGAAAGACTCTGTGCAAGGCCCTGGATGGTTCTCTGCCCCCTGCTCTCTGGGCTGGAGCCTTCCACATGGCTTCCTGAATCTGGCAGTCCCTGAGTCAGCGTGGGGTTTGATAAGAATGTATGAATGAGGAAGGAGGATATGGAATGGAAAGAAATAGAATTGAGTGGAGAGAAGAGCAAGGAAAATTTCAAAGTGCATTTTGCAATGGGGCAGATGTTATTTCTTGAAGCCATTGTCCCAAGGGTGTGTGCCTGTGTGTAGTGGGAGCACTATGTGTCATTCTTCTTGCTGGAGGTCAGGTGGAAGGTTTGACAATATGCTGTAGATGAGGCTCCCTCTGTCCCAGGGCTGAGGTTACCCTGAAAACTCTTGGAGATCCAACACCCTCCCGGGCACTTGGCACAATCCTCTGGGAATGCAGTTGCAGGATCAGGTGCCTGCTGAGAGTGAAGGTGGATCTCACTGTGGGAGAGGTGGAGGTGAAGCTGGAGACAGAGGATGCATTAGTGGGGTCTGACTCAGCCTGTGTCTGCCCCAGGACCCACCATGCACACCTGCTCTTTGCTCTTAATTCCTTAATCTGGAGAAGGTTCCCCAGATTTTACCTCCAGTGAACTGATGCCAGGCCCATCAGTGAGCTCCCTAATGCAGTAGCATGTTTGGGCCTCTCCCTACAATGACAGCATCTTCACTTTCAGGTATTTAGGTGCAGAAAGAGGGGCGTGTTCACTGTAATCTCTCTGTGTACATTAGATAGAGTCCAAGACCATATTCTCAATGGAGCTACTGCTGGGGAGAACTAGGTGTGGGAAATTTGAAGACGACATTGACAACTGCCCTTTCCAAGAAAGCACAGAGTTGAATGATGTAAGACAGGACACCAGCTTCCCTCCTGGACACAGCTGTGGATGCCACATAGGGTGTGGTGTGGGCACAGGTGCAGCTGACAAAGAGACTTAGAGAAGTGAGCCTGCAGCAGCCTCTACCAGGCTGCCCTGCTTGTGCCTTAGTGGGGAGTGCAGAGGGGCAGGCAGCCACGGGTCCACTTTCAGGCTCCCGGCCAATCTGAATTTCCTGACTCTGCCCTGTCACGCCACTGCAGCAGCCTGTACCCAGGGCACATGGCCTTCAGACTGCTCTTGTCCGCCTGGGGTCCCAGTCTCCCAAGCCTGAGTAGAGGCTGTTTCCTCTCCGGTCTTCCTCCCCAGTCTTCGTCTGCCTTCTGAAGAAAGAGCGTGGTGGGGATCCAATATCAACTCTCTCTGAGTGTGCAGTTCTCAGGGTCCCCCTCCCCTAATCCAGAGTCTGATGCAGGTGGAGGCTGAGGAGGGGCCCCACTGCCCTCCCTCCCTTGTCCTGTCCTGGCCCCTGCTGAACCGCAATGCCTGCTCCAGAGGACAGGGACAGGGGACAAGGGGAAACCCAGCTCTGGGGACAGCCTACCTAGGACAGGTGGGCCCCCTCATCAAAGGCTTAACTAATAGGTTAAACATTGGCCTACATCTGAGAGCAGCTCTGGGGAGACAAAGTGACTTTTGGTGCTCTTGGGGGTATGAATCACACAGGCCAGCCAGTGGTGTCCCATGAGGCCACTGTCTGGGAAGTGGGTCCTAACACAGATTACCTTGAATGAAGAGGGAGCCCCAGATCTGGAAGCAGCTAAGAAATGTCCCAGGAGTGAGGTTGGATGGGCCCACATGAGGATGAGAGCCGCATTCATCAACTGACAGCTTGGGAAATGTGCAAGGTGGATATTGATCCTTTGCTCAGAGTGGGAGCCACGAGCTTTCTGAGCCCCCTGTCCCCAATGCCTCGCCCATGCTTTCCCTCCCAGATGCTCACCTGCTTCTTCACTTTTAGGACCCAGCCCTGGGTAATTCAGCGCGAACTCCTGAACAAGACCTGCTCAGAGAGGTTCCCCTGATTGCTTCTCACCCACAGGCCCAGGCTCAGGCTGCCCTCACCTCTGAGGACACTGGCAATTCTCCAAAGGTGACTCTGCTGTAGCCGACCAGCTCTATACTTGTTTGTTCTTTTCAATTTACAATTCCCTTGGATTCGTGACTGGGCACGCAGATGCTGTCAAAGGAAATTCCACACTTCTCCAGGTTCCTCATATAAAATATAGGTTAGAAGCTTTGTGTGCTAGTGTTCTGGAGGGAGGGGCCTGGGCAGTTGATGGAGTTATTCTCAGCAGGGCAGCCTCCGGGGCTCTCAGGGGTAAGTTTTTCTCCCCTGTTGGGCCTCCTGAGTTGCTTCCAGAGGCACAGCTAAGGTGCGTCTGAGCTGCCATCTCAGGGCCCCTTGCAGGCTGCAGAGAGGCAGTGAGGGTGGCCTCCCAGTGCACTGGATGTGCACATGGAGCAGGACAGGGACTTGGGATCCCACACAGCCCACGTGACATTGGCACTAATGCTCAGGGTGCATGTATACCTAATGTGTTAGCTGAGAATAGCCAGCAGCTATGGACACCTTGTCCACATCTCCCAGACCAGGCTTCGGCATGCATTCTCTGTAAACATTTAAGGAGTAACTATTTTGGTCGTTGTAGGCATATAGTCACTTTCTCAGCTACCCAGCACTGCCTTTGTATGTTGAAAACAGCCATAGGCAGTGCACAAACAAATAAGAGCAGTCGTGTCCCAACAAGACTTTGTCTACACATGGAGACAAGCAGACTGGGCTGCTTTTGGCCCTCGGGTCATGGTTACCAATCCCTGACCTAACAGGCCTTCTGAGTGCAGCTGCCGCTGGTATCCCAAGTACCAGTATATGGGCAGCTCCCAACTCATGCACCTGCGACGTGCCCAGCTTGGCTAGTGGCTTTCTCTGTGTAATTGGAGCTCCTCCAGCAGAGCAGGTACACCCCTGTTGTGTGGGAAAGGTCAAGTCTGAGAGTCACACTCCTTCTTCAGGAGGGAGGCAGGTGAATGTCCCAGTCTCCCAGCCTCTGGGCACCCAATTCAGAGGTGCATGTCACATAGTTCTCAGAGCTCCCCAGCAGGATAAACACCCCCAGCCCCAGTGTGACCCATTGATAACAGACATCTTGCGTTTCCCCTTCTCTGTCTCCCTTTCTCACATGTGCCTCCTGGGATTACCTCCAAATAAACTACCTGCACCCACCAGTCTGTGTTTCAGGGTCAGCCTGGGGGGACCCAACACAAGACGTGGTGCTTTTGGACCATCGTCTTGGGACTTGTCCTACATAGATCTGCTGGGAGGGTGGCCCCTAGATCATGGGCATTCAGGCAAAGCAGAGGGGAGAGCCAGGCCTGGAGACCTCCCTGTGGACTGCCAGTACTGAGGTAGGCACAGCTGCTGCACTTCGTCCCATCTGGCCTCTGGAACCCACACAGCCCTGCCCTGCCTTGCTCTAGACTTGAGCAGATTTTCCTTTGAGACCCTCCCACCACCTCTCCTGTCTGCTCCCACCCTTGGTCCTTCTCTTGACCCTGACTCCATCAGCAGAAGGAAGCTCAGAGGAGGCGCTTTATCCACAGTGATCCCAACAAGTGTCTTCCAAACAATCCACCCCACTCATTCCATTAGAGAACCATTACTGAGGCAGCTCCCAGGACAGGGTCTCATGGGGAGTGAGCCCACTGTGGGAGTTGTCCTGGCTCCCTCCCTCATGAAGAGGGAGCAGAACCCTCCCTCATGAAGCAAGGGGAGAGGAGCCCACTCCAAGGCACTGGCCCTTGGGAGGATGCACTAATTCCTGCCTGACTCATGTTACATGTGTGGGTCTTTAACAGTTTTCTATACCTCCTAGAAGGGAATATTCACAAAATATAGGATTTTTCCTGGCTACAAATATATCTCCAGGGCTCAAAGCAGTGCATGACATGAACCGCGTGCTTGGATTTTGCATGCAGACAGGGCTAGCATTGAGGGCTCTGTTGCTTTGGAAAGATCTCTCCTCTCTCACACTTACCATCCATTCCTGCTCCTGAAGTTGGCCTCCTGGTCACTTCTCTTCTGGAATCTTTATAGTGAAGAATCAGGGAATTGCGGCCATGAATGCTGTGTATAGTCACAAGGTGGGTCTGCAAGTAAATCCTGTGCCAGAGGCCAAGGCCAGGGACATGCTGGGAACACCTAGTCAGTAGTATCCCTGGGCCTCAGCCCCAGGAGGGTAAAGGGGCATAGATTGTAATGTAGTATCACAAGTTTCCTCCTTCTCCAGAAATGTGAGTTCTCATCCAGGTCTGCATCCTCCATCTTCTAGTCCCTCATCCTCTGTCTCTGCATCATTTACTTGGAGATGACAATTTTTGCTTGGCTGCCTTCAAATGGCTACAGCTGAAATCAAATGAAATAGTAGAAGAAAATACTAAATATAAATCTGTTCGAAAACGTGTTAGATATGCACTTCCTTATTCTGTACTGCAGCCACTTCCTTGTCTGCTAGGGAGACATCTGGACACTTTCCTTACCTTACCCAGTGTGTCAGGGATGAAACATAGCCCTGGGGACATTATAGGACTGAACACAAAGTAACAACAATGTGGAAAACTTGGGTAGGGACTTCCACACTTCCTGTGCCTCTCTTCTGGAGACAGAGCAAAGGCAGATGAGGTGGAGCCTGAGGAGGAGAAGTGGCTGTCAGTATATATTCACAGGGACCACATCCTAGCTGTCGGTGGTTCTAGCTCTGTGTCTTGTGTCTGGGTGACTTCCACCAACTCCCAGAAGAGACTAAGAATCTCTAGATAATAACATTAGACACATGAATGGGTAGAATCAAATAGAATTAAAGTTTTACAATAAATAAAGGTTAAGATCAGTTTGAGGGATAACGTAAGAGCAATCTACCTGCAGCAAGAATGGAGAGGGATCCACAGTGGGTAAGCAGGTGTGTGGCAGTGGTGGAAAGGGAGCAAGTGGGCTTTGGACTTCTCAGAAAATTACCTACTTCCTTAACTTCTGGGCCAGCCAAGGTGGAGTGAAGTTTATCAAGAACACAGGAATTCGAAAATCCAATGCTCAAAATCAATTGCAAAAGTATTACAACAAAAACTTTAGACAAAATAAATTTAACAGTTTTTTGCTGTTTAAACTTAACAGCAAAGAGCAATTCACAAATTGGGTAGCAATCAAAAGTAGAAAGTGTTTAGAGCCCTCTGCTCTAGTAGCATTAGCAGCAAACTTTTGTAAGCTGAACATGGAAGCAAAATATAGAAATTAGCTGATTAGCTAGAGCTAGGCATTCGCTTTGCCTGGGCATGGTGTGGTGGGAGGCCCTAGGCATTTGCCTCATTTGGGAATCATGTACTGGGAGATGTCTAGTTATATAAGCAATTGGCTGGTTTGACTGTTTGTGACTGACTGAGGCTAGGTTTGTTTTTTTTAGATGTCAGTTACAAGTAATGCCTCCAAGGTAAGCATCAGTTTGCTTACATAAGAGCTACAATACAGAGACAACCTCAAGCTAATGGCCTTCTTATTTGCTTTAACAATATGAGAGGTTGACCAAAGCTTTGGGCATTAACTCTGCTCTCTGTCATCATTATAATGGACTTAGTTGGTCTCAGTATGGTATTCATAAGACGCCAGGCTAACTGAATAATTCTTTTTGTTGTTCTTCATGTTTTTGTCACTCTAACTGGGGTGATGTTGTTTGACAAACAGTAGGTGGCTCCACACAAACATTTAAGACACAAGAGGACACAGTGCACCAAGAGGACTAATCTCACCATCAGGAGGGAAATACTGAGACTAAAGTATGCTCTATAACCAAGGCCACCATGACCCAAATCAATTAAAGTCAAATAAATCAAAGAATGAGCCAAAAGAAAAATGTGCTTGTTTTAAACAAGTGCCTTACTAGTTGATTTCTTGAAACTGAGTTTCTCCTATACCAGACATAATTATTTAAGTGCAGCAGACAGTGACAGCTATCTCACACCCCCGTCCCTGTTCAGCAAAGAGGTATTCCAAAGCAATACTGTGAACTAAAGCAACTTTAGCAAGATAATTTGGAGGAGGCTGTGGCATTATAGCCTTTGCAGTACAGTCAGCTATATGTTTGCAACATATGTCTCATCACCTCATTTATATTTGTGTCAGTACACAAAAGGAGTATTCTACCACAAGATGCCAATTTAGGGGGATATATGCCTGCTGGCAAATTCTTTGTTATTTTACAATGCAAATTAAAGGGTGTTGACCAAGGCTTAGTTTCCCGACAGTTATGGAGTAAGAGTTGTACTGTTGAAATCCGCAATGCACATTTTATTTCTCATTTATCAAAGCCTGGATTTGCTCATTCTTATGGTTGATTATTAAATCTTCTACGGATAAAAATATATCCTGGAGGGGCACAACAGACAGTTCCCTGTGGGGTGCTTTGTGTGTTAGTGGCCACCAGAAGATAAGCATGAGTATTACACATCCAAGGCTATTTTATTGTATTATCAGATGGCTGAAGGCTACCCACAATTAGGGGATTTGGGTTATGAATGTATCTATAAACTGTTGCATAATCTTTCCCTTTAGTTTTTAAATTCAGTTTCTGGCAAGACTTCACTGCAAAATCCTCACTAGAGGTTCTGTCTACTGTTAGATTTAAACAAGAAATCTGAATATATGATTCTTAAAGTATAATCCACGTATGCAATTCCAACAGGCAGTCACACTAGGAGTATCAGTAAAATTTGTTATAGGGTGAACTAGAGGATCTCTAAAATCACGTAAGAATTTAAGTTTAGCATGACATCTCCAACATTCAGTTATGATTCTTGCTGAAGCTATTGATTGGGAGATCCTGATCATAGCATTATTCTGCCACTCATACACAAAAATAATGCACAGGGAAAAGAGAGAAAGGAACAATTATTTTATGATGACATTAAGAGAAGTCTTGATTCATGATCTTGGGAAAGCTGTCTACATCTAGAATGTCATCTGCTTCTGGGGAGAAACCACACTGTGCAGTTTCACCTTGGAATCATCAATGGATGTGCAGCTACAAGAGTTTGAAGGGGACCTTTTGAGTTGAGAAATGTGGACCCAAGGCTCAAGGCCCTTAAGTTTTGCTGAAGTGTGGATACTGAGAAGAACTTGGTATGGTCATTTCCAGTGGGGTTTAGGCACAGTCTTTTTCTGGTGTCATTTTTAAAAGACCCAATCTCTGGGTTCTAAATTACGAAAGGTCTGGTTGTCATCAGTTGGTGGGTCATGGAAGGCTCCTTTTACTTGATGAAAATATACTTTGAAATAATGCAGTAAAATTTATAATGCTGACTCATGTTGGAATTTATAAAATCAGGAGATACATAAGGCTCTCTTATTAGGTACATAGGTCTCCTGGTAATGAGTTCATGAAATATTAATTTGTGTTTTCTTGCAGGAGTGGATCTGATTGCCACCAAAACTTATAGTAATACATTTGGCCAAGAAAGTCTTGTTGATTGATTAGCTTTTCCAATTTCAGTCTTAAAATGCCATTTGCCCTTTCTCCCATTAAAATTAAGTATGGTAGAAATAATGGTAATGCCATTGTTTGTGTAATACCTTATTTAACTGTGTTATAACTTGTCCAGTGAAATGAGTATTTCTATTGCTGGAGATTTATTCAGGAATTCCTTGTAAAGGAAACACATTTTCTAAAAATTTTCTACCTACTATTATAGTATTAGCCTTCCTGCATGGGAAAGCTTCTATGCAACCAGAGAACACACAGATTTTTGTAAGAACATGTTGATATCCCACTGAGAGTGGCAAATGAATGAAGTTCAACTGTAAGTGCTCAAATGGTCCAGCTAGTGGTGGAAATATTCCACCTGAGGTTTTTATTATTTGACAGTACTTCTTATAGAATTTAACATATCAAATAAGCCTAATTAGTTTATCATTATTTGTAAGGAGAGAAAAAAGACTCTTTTGAGATGTGACATGGGTCAGCTGGAAACTCCCAAAGTTAGTTTAAGGTCACAAGACTTAATTTAGAATTTGATTTGGGACATAGATTTTTTTAAAAATTTAAAAAAATTAAAAAAATAAAAAAATTAAAAAACAGAAAAACAATTTGATTTGGGGAAGTGGTCAAAAATATTAAGGCTTGAACACTTGATTAAATAGGATATGAAGTCACTGTGACAAAATGTTGTTACTCAAGATGATGATGAATAGATTTTAAAGGCAAATACAGAAAGTTACATTGTTATAGTGAAAACCTTGGCTCTTTTAATGGTGAGGTTTTGGTTTTCTAAAGTAACTAAAGACTTGACAAAAGAAAACATGAAGCATAGTAAATTGTTTTGCTAAGACACAGTCTTTGTTTCCTAGCTAGAATTCTCTAAAGGCTAAAACACATCTTTCACAATTTCACATGAGGGCACTCCAATAATTCAAGATATCCTTGTCATTTTAACATAGGAGGCCAAATTCTAGTGTTACATCAGTATACTTTTGATATGAATAATCAAATTATAAATAATTTCTTTCAAATCTTATCAAACTTTATCATACACGAAATATTTCCCAAGATTTCTTTCCACAAACCTTCTACAAATTCTTTTATATCAATTTGTTTTTGTCCTATCTGCTTTCTCTTTTCCATTGTGGAACAACCAGCCATTCTACTTTAGGTTAAAAAAAAATACTTTTTTCTTAAAGAAAAACACATCCTTTATATCTCGTAGCTTCCCCTACCTAAAACTTGTCTTACTATTCTTACATATGGAGTTGGTTCTCTTATTATTTCTAGCATTAATTACCATATGTTAGTTATAACTCTTAACTACTATTAGCTTGAGTTTGTAGTGAAAACTAGGGGGTAAGCAACAGTGAATGGCCTGTTTGTTAGTGATGATGGTGGTATTGTTTTTAGGTATTTTGGATTCTTTTCTATTGCACCTTGCAAATGAACAATGTTGCCAAGATTAAAACTTCCCCATGTGAATGCTGTCATCCTAAATTGTCCTTAGCAAGGTTAACTTGTTTGTCCAAAAATATAAAGGTTCGTGGTCCCTAATTATCGTACATAAAATTAGCCAGTATCCCAGCAAGTGGAGTCCCAGGCTCCTTTCTTTGGAGAAATCAATTTTCAGAAAGTACCTACCTGAGGGCTCTAACTGGTCTCAGTTCTGCTATTTATTGGATCCAATCTGATTCTGAATGGAGACTGGCTAAGGAAATGTGCAAATAAAGTTGGAGAGGTCAAAATGCAAGTCTCTGGAGCTCCTATTTGAAAAGAAACTCACCCCCACTTTCCAGCTGCAGCAAGAGAGCACCGTGGCTCAGTTGGTGCCTTTGATGGGTAGTAGGTTTTCTTAGATGCAGCTGGAGTTTACCTTAGGATTCCACATCTGACACTAAATTGTTAAAGAAAAACTTTAAACAAAATGAATTCAATAGAGTTTATTTGGGCAAAGAATAATTCATGAACTGGGCAACACTCAAAACTGGAAAAGACTGAGAAAGCTTTTCTCTAGTAGTATAAACAGCAAGGTTTCCCAGGCTGAACAAGGGAGCAAAGTCAAGAAATTACCTGATTGGCTTAGCTAGATGTCTACCTTATTTGGACATGATGTAATGATAGGTGTAATGACTTCAATATTTATCTGCAGGCACTTGTAAACTTCAGAGAGACCAGAATCCCCTGAATGCATGTTAAAACCCAAGTTTTAGCCACCCTACTTTCCAAGACACTGGCCAAGTAGGTGTGAGTGGGGCCAGGAAAATCGCATTTCTAAGCAGCACACAGGGAATGGTGATGTTCCTGGTCCTAGGTGTTTGCCTTATTTGGGTATCTTGTGATCAGAGGTCCCTAGTTATATAACAAACTGGCTGCCTGTTTGTGATTGATTGATGCTAGATTTTAATTTGTAAGTCAGCCATGAGAAATGCCTCCAAGTTAAGTTTTGGTTTGCTTATGAAAGAGCTCCAGGTACAAAAGCAACCTCATGATAATGACCTATTACTTGCTTTAATAGAGGACATTGTAACAATGTTTATTAAAAATTCTTAAGAAATTTTAATAAAAATATTGGGCAATAGTTTAATCTCTGAGCACATTGCCTATAAGAAAGCAATAACCATATATACACAACGATAAATATAAAAGAAGCATTCATCATACCACTTTTCATAATACAAAAAATTAGAAAAATTTAAACAATTAATTATGGGAACTGACTAAATATAAGCTCCAGCTCTGAGGAACTGCAGTGCAGAGCGCCAGGCTGTCAGGGCCAGTGCAGCCTCTCTCTTCTCCAGAGGCACCATCCTGTTGCCTGGGGTCTAGAAACTCTCCTTTTTCTTTACAATCAGGCATGGTGTTCTGACTCCTTCCCCAATTCAGCGTGTGATGAAGAAACCATTCTCAGCCTCATCCCAATGCCCTTTGAGGTGAGTTACTTCTCACCTGTGGTTTGGTCTGCATGCACCCCGCAATGATGGCTTCTGAACCTGCACCATTCCAAGTGTGGCCTGGGTACCTGGAGCAGGTCTGTCCCAGGAGAGCTGGTGAGACATGCAAATTCCCTGGCCCTGCCCAGACCTAGTGGTTCAGATGCCTGGGGGATAGGGAGAATAAGAACTTAGGTTTAGGGTATTTAGAACTTGCCTTCAGGGTATTCTAGTCCCTCTGAAGTTCACAAGTAACTACAGATAAATGCTGAAGGCATCTTCATGGAGAAGAAACTTAAGTCTTGTCCAGAAAGAGTACTTTATTTAATTTTTAGCTGGAGGATGTGATGGTTTCTTTCTCGAGGCCAGACTGTGGACCATAGGGGTATATCCTGCTGGGAGGCAAATGCAGAAATTCAACTCTGAATTGGGTGCCCTGAGGTTGGGGAGACTGGGACATATACCTGCTCACTTCCAGTGACAGAATGTGACCCTCAGATTTGACCTTTCCCACACCTGCAGGGTGCACCTGCTCTGCTGATGGAGCTCATTTGCACAGATCAACCCCTGAGCAAAGCTGGGGGAGATACAGGTGCCTGGTGTGGGAGCTGGTAGCATGGTGTGTCTCAGGGGCACCAGGGTCCAGAGGAGCTCTTAGCATCAGAGACTGGTAACTATTGACAGGCCACGCAGCTCACTGCCTGTTTGTGTAAATAAACACTTATTGGAACACAACCACTCTTATGTGTTTGCACATTGGCTATTGCTCCTTTCAAGATATGACAGCAATTCTGAGTAGCTGAGAGAGACCATCTGCCCACAAAGGCCAGAATAGTTACTCTCTGGCTTCTTCAGAAAATTTTTTTGCCAAACCCTGGTTTAGGTGATTTGGGCAAGGTCTTGGTAGCATCTAGTCTGCCTGTGCATCTCACACTGCTTCCCCTGGGGGTGTGCATTCCTGCAAATCCTGCATTTTCAGGGGATTTCTGCATCCCTGGGGATTTGTAAGAGTGCAGATGCATTTTCCAAAGGTCAGAGGCCAAGAAGTTGGACATTTCTAAGATTCTTCCAGAAGATGCTGCTGCTCCAGATGCCAGGACAACTTTATAAGGGTGAGGCTAGAAGTCCTTCCTCTACCCACCAACCTTCCATGAACCAGGAAAGGTGTGTGAGCCACCCCTCGAGAACAGAGGCCACATGTGCTGAGTGGGACCCAGAGGCTCTGTCTTACTCAGTCGTGCACATTGGGTGTCCTGCAAGATCACAGACATTTTACCTCTGGCCACATACGTCATCATCAGCCATGAGCATGGAGACGGCAGCTCAGACTTATCTTGGTTGTGCCACCTGGAGCTGGCTCACGAAGTCTTAAGGGAGGGAGGACCCCACTGACACAGATGCAAATAGGCTGCCCTTCTGAGAGGAACTCCATCAACTGCTCAGCCCCCTCCCTCCAGAACATGGCACAGGAAGCTTCTGGAAATGCTGATGTTTAATGACCTATTCTACATGAGGAACCTGGACAATGAGGATTTTCTAAAATGCCAAGTCATAACACCTCAGACACTTGCAAAGTAAGAGAACAAATATGCACGGAGCTGCTCAGCCACTGATATGTCAACTCCTGGGAACAGCTGGTGTCCACGGGGGAGGGGGCAGCATGTGGCCAGGCATGTGAGTGGCTTCCACTCAGGAGAGCCCCTCTGAGCAGGTCTTGTTCAGGAGTTCAAAATATGTCTTCCAGGGCATGGTTTCAACAGTGAAGAAGCAGCTGAAGGTCTGAGGGAACAAACAGGAAGAGACAGTAGGGCGGGGTTTGGGGAGGTTCGGGAGTCTTGTGGCATCTGCCCTCAACACAGGTTCCATCTCCACCTTGCCCATTCCTGGGGCCAGCAATTGAGCCACGTGGCTCTGGCCTTCAGGTCTAGCCTGAGCCTGAGGCCAATCCTGAACTACATCGTGATTTGAGGCTCCCTCCCTCCTTAGCCAGGGTCACTTGTGCCATGCCTCCTCCTCCAGCCCGTGCCCCTCAGGGGAACCCCAGGCTGTCCTGGCGTGATCCCTGCATCCAAGAGCAGCAGGAGAATGCTTTGTCCCAGTGGAAGCAGCTCCCAGACTTAGGCAATTAGTTACCTATTTGTTAATCTTACAATAAGGGGTTGACTAAGAATGGGAAGTTTTCCCAGAGCCAGGCTTTGCTTGGAGCTTGTCCCCTAGAGCGGGTGCTGCAGCTCAGCGGGGCCTAGCAGCGAGGGCAGTGGGGCTTCTTCTCAGCCTCCACCACTTTTGGGTCTAGGGCAGGGTAGGGAAACCCTGAGAAAAGTACCCAAAGACATTGTCACCATTGTCTCCAGGCTCTTTCTCTAGAAGGCAGGGAAGAAGTGGGGAGGAAGACTAGAGAGAAGGTTCTGAAGGCCATGTGGCCCAGGTGCAGGCAGCTGCAATGGTGTCAGAGGGCAGAATCAGGAAACTCAGATTGGCCAGGGGCCTGAAAGTGAACCCCTGGGCTTCCTGCCTCACTGGGCTTCCCACTAAGGCACAAGCAGGGCAGCCTGGTACAGCCTGCTGTGGGCTCACTTCCCTTTGTCCCTCGGAATGGCTTTGTCAGCTGCTCCTGTGCCCACACCACACCCCATGCAGCATCCACAGCTGTGGACCTGAGGAAAGCTGATGCCCTGTCTTACATTGTTCAGCTCCAGGCTTTCTTGAAAAGGGCAGTTGTCAATGTCATCTTCAAATTTCCTACATACGGTTTGGCGCAGTTGCAGATTCATGGAGAACACCATCTTACCTCGCCACTGTTGGACAAAAGAAGATTAAAGTGGATGCACCATCTTCCTGCCCCTAAGTAGCTGCTAGTGAAGATGCCATTTGAGTAGGAGAGGCCCCAACACTTTACTGCATTTGAGAGCTTGCCCATGGGCCTGGCATCAGCTCACTGGAGGTGAAACTTAGGGGATCTTCTCTAGACTGAGGAGTTAAGAGCGAAAAGCAGGTGGGCATGGTGGGTCTGGGGAGGATGCAGGCTGAGTCAGACCCCACTAACACATTCTCCACCTCCACCCACCCCCATTTCCCATGGTGAGACTCCAGCTTCACTCTCAGCAGGCATCTGATCTTGCAGCTGCATTCCCAGAGGACAGAGCCACATGTCTGGGAGGGTGTTGGATCTCCAAGAGTTTTCAGGGTAACTTCAGCCCTGGGACAGAGGGAGCCTCATCTACAGCGTGTTGTCAAACCTTCCAAGTGACCTCCAGCAAGAAGAATGACATACAGCGCTCCCACTACACACAGGCACACACCCTGGGAAAATGGCTTCAAGAAATACCATCTGCCCTATTGCAAAGTGCATGCTGAAGTTCTCCTTACCCTCCTTCCCACTCCATTCTATTTAATTCCACTCCATAGCCTTCTTCCCATCCATCTATTCTTCCCAGCCCCCAAACTGATGCTGGGACTGCCATATCCGGGAAGCCATGTGGAAGGCTTTTAGGACTTACAGTCATTTAGGACTTATAGACCATAGCAAGGAGCTTAGATTTTATTCTAACGGTATTAAGAATGGAGGCTTACACTGAGGTCTTGGAGAATCAAGCAAAGCACTGGGAAAGCAGAAGCATGAGGCCTGGCCAATCTCAATCTCTGAGACTTCCAAGGTTCCAGCATGAACGTTAGCAGACACCATTACTTGACCAGATGCCCCTTTGAGGGTTGCATCAGGCTTTTAATTCTCCTGAGAGGAGGCAGCAAATGAGCAAGGAGGAAAATTCCTCTGTACCAGCATTGCAATCCTGAGGATGGCAGTGAAGAATCCACCCCAGGAGGCAGAGAATCAGCCAGGGCCTTGCAGAGTCTTTCCAGAGCTTAAGCTCTGTGCGGTACTAGAGTCCCTCTGCCCTTCTTTCAGGCTCTTGGTGCCGAGAAAGGAAGAGCAATGCTCCTTCTCTCTCTAAACCAGAAGTTCTCCACTAGGAGGGCATTTTAATTGTTCATGCCTGAAGCCCAGATGAACTGTGCGTTCTTGACCACATTAATGATTTCATCAAAAAGGCAAGCATTTTAGGATAAAGGTCCACTGAGGAAGAGTGTAAATTGGCCTTCAGTTCATTAAGTGCAGACAGAGCAAGGAGCCCAGAGAAGGTGGAGATCAGAGAACTAACCTTTCACAGTGGCCTCTCAGGGCTGATGGTGTTCTTTATTGTCCTCAAATTCTCACTGTTCTCTCTCTGTCTGCCTGTCTCTCTCTCTCTCTGTCTCTCTCTGTCTCTCTGTGTGTGTGTGTGTGTCCTTGCTTTTCCATTTTCATTTTATGACCTAGAAATATTTATCAGTCTCTTTGGTTATTTTCTCTTCTTGTCAGCTTCATCTCCTTAGAGTCCTTATTTTGAAGTCACTCTTCAGTTATACAATGTCATAAAAATCATGAAGATTGAAAAATATATCTTGCATGTGAATAGACATTTACCTAATTTAAAAAAAATTTTAAGTTCAATGTTTTCCCAAACTGAAACTACCGTAATTGGTTATGGACTACCCAACTATGGACTGCTGATGGTGAACCAAGTCTCTTAGACCAAACACCTTGGTCCCTCACTTAGGGGCAGATGGAGAAGGACAGGCCAGAAGAGGATGTGGTCACCAACCTTTCTGTCCATGCTATCCTCCTTCCATGAACTCAGGACACGCAACAGCCTGTAAGCATGCTCCTCCTTGCTCTGCACGTTGAAAGTGTTCAAGGCAAACTCCACTGTGGCGAGGAACATAGGATCCTGGACTATTTTATTATTCCCACCCATTTCCTCTTCAGAACACCAGGCATAGGTCACCAGGAGCTGGAAGCCCATGAGAAGCAGTGACAGTGCCCAGGGCAGAGCCTTGCTCCTCTGCGGACTCGACATGATGCAGGCTCCAGCAGCCCTTGCCTTTGCCCTTCAGATCCCTGGCGTCCACTGGAGCCTTCCAGGGCTCAGGTTTGGCCCTTAAATTCTCCTGCCGGGGCAGAAACTCCTCCCTCCAGGCCTCATCTCTGCGGTTACACCCTGTCTCTCCCACACGTGGCCTCCCTTCTTCCAAAGGCGTTTAAATCATCTCCTGTTTAGGGGAGAGGAACAGCACCCAGGCAGGTGGGTTGGAAAAGACCAGCAATGGGAGAGAGAGTGCCCTGGACATGAGGCGCAGCCCCAGCACCTCCGCGGGCTAAAGGAGACCTCCACTGGGCGCCCCAGAGTCAGAGCCCGGCACAGGAACACAAGTGTGAGAGGTATGAGTGGAAGGTGAGCCCTGGACTCAGCAGTGGGGGTGGGATGGGAGTGGAGGATAGGTGGAAAGGCACAGACGAAAGGATGGAAAGGGATGACAGTGGACGCTAGAATCGTGGGTGAGCAGGTACAGCGCCCCGAGAAAGCACTGGGCCTCTTGAGAGAGAGGCGGGGAGCCCGGGAGGACTGGCGCGATGTCCTGCAGGTGTCTGCTCCCCCGAGGGTCTCGGGAGGGGCACCAGCCTGGAGGTCGTGGGCAGTGGTTGAGGAAACCAAGAGCAGGAGCCCCCAACCCTGTTCTCTGCACCTCCCTGAATGCAGCTTCCCAGCCCAGGGACGCGCTACCAAGTGCTGGTACTAGGGGCCTGGCTAGTTATGGCTGCCCCTATTCCTCAAAGGTGTTTCCAGGACAGGTGGCCGCTTGCAATTGGAGCAGTGGAGAACCAGAAAGACGAAGATGCCCTCAGGGATGGCTGAAGTGCGCCCATTAGGTTGTCACGGGTGCCCTCCTGTGGCCACAGCCGGCACAGCGCTCTGCAGCACAGTTTGTGGGTGGAGATTCTGAGTTCTCGACCAAGACGCTCGTAGCCTCCAACTCCAGCCGCAAATGGGGCTCTGAAAAGACTGAATAATGCACTCTTCCCAGACCAGACTTAAGCTTTGTCTCTGTGAAATATGTCTTCGATGTTTATCCGTAGCTCCTTGTAAACTTCAGAAGCAACCAGCATCCCCTGAAGTCACGTTAAAAAGCAAGTTCCTAGTTTCCCCACCCAAAGATTCTGACCCAGTAGCTGTGAGCAGGGCCAGGGAACCTACATTTCTCACCAGCTTCCAGAGGATGGTAGTGTTCCCGGTCTCAAAACCACACTTTGAGTGGTGCAGGTTCAGAATACTTCCTGGGAAGTGCATACGGACCAAACAACATATGAGAAGTAACTCAGCTTGAGGAGCATGGAGGTCAGGGGATGAGAACGGCTTTTGTTTGGCACACAGGATGGGGGAGAGGCTCAGACATCATGCCTGGTGACAAAGAATAAGAGTTTGTTTCTAGACCCTGTTTGCAAAGAAAAAGCAACTCAATGTGACCATTCCAGGAAAGAAGCCAGATGTGCCAAAAACATCACCCAAGGAGTCTGTATCCTTTCTCTGATGGCATTGAGTTCACTGGAACTGCAGCTGAAGCGTAACTAATGTGATTTCTTAGCTGGAGAGTGATGGTGCACGTAGGGGTAGGAAGGGCGTGTCAGTGAGGGCGGAAATGCCTTCGTGGGTTTTGGGATGAGCAGGCCATAAGGTGCTGTGAGAACTAGAATCCTGATGCCTGGAGTAGGTTGTGAGTGTCCTGAGAGAGGCCTGCAATGCCCACGGAGGTCACTCTCACCTTGTAAGGTCAGGGGCTGGCAAACTTGGGGCATCCTGCCAATCGCCAGTGGGTCCCCCACCGTTCTGACGGCAGATACCCACATGCACTCCAAGGGAGTGCCCACACTCGCTCTTACATGAGCAGTGGTTTAGGGTCCTGGGCACTGTGCGGCCAAGGAGGGGACGGGGATCCCCACACCCAGATGTGAGACCTCGGGTGTGCAGACACCATGGACCCCTACAAGTGTGTCTGTTTTCTTGTTGAATCCCCCGTGGCCTGGGATGGCCTCCCTTCCTAGGTGGAGAGAGACGGGAATATCAAGACATAGCCAGTTAAAGAGAAGTACATGTGGGCTCCAGGCTGCGGAGCCCCAAAGATGTGGGTCAACACGTGGCTGAGGCCAGAGTGAAACCGGAGGGCCCGGCTGGCCAGCCCACACCTGCCGCTCACAGCTCTCTGCGGGGCTATCCCCAGGTCTCGGGTCTGGGAGGCTTTCTGTCCTGAGTCCCCTTGCAAGAGTTCTGTCTCACTCAGCTTCTTCCTGGGCACTCATTGGCCTGTCTGTCTCTGGGGCCACTGGGACTTGTGTGGTGCCCTCTTTGTGTTGCTGGCACTGGCACTAAACACCCATGTGGTTTCATAGGAAGGTTCCAGTAACTCCTCACTGAAATGGACCTGCTTTTCCAGAAACCAGGCCCTGTATTTCTGAACGCATTCCTTTGAATGATTAGAGAATGCTGGCAACGACCAGGACCAAGCCACTGGCCCTTTTCTGTGAAGCTGAACCTGAGGTGGTGGACCAGGGGAAGCCCAGTGACTCTTCGGGACACAGGACGCTCTCCCCAGCTCCCGCAGACCCTCCAGCTGAGTGCTCTCCCTGGGGTCTGACTCATGTCCCTCACTGCGCGGCCTACTCAGCCACATGCTCTAAAGGTCCTGTGCGACCTTGCTCACTGCCTGTTTCAAGCCGGGCCAGGCTCAGCGGGGCCTGCCAGTTTCAGGATCGCCTGCTGGGCTTTGGGATCACTTCCTCAGGACCCTCCCCATTCCCCCTGCTTGGCATTTCCCTAGGAGACTCCCCAGACAAGCCAGCATTCCCAGAGGTTTCCGTGTGCTGGAAAACAAGGTGGTGTCCAGGAGATCAAAGGAAGACAGCAGGGGCAGGGAGGAGCCCCAGACTCAGAGCAGAGTGAGTGATCCAGTGATTGCTGTCATAGCAATCATCAAAGGGGCAGCTCGGGGCAGGGGGGTGAGCGGGGCTGGGGGGCTACTGCCAGGGAATTCCAGAGCCCCCTCCACTCCTCCCTCCCCTCCTCCAGTTTTTCCACCTGGGGGGTTCTTAGCTCAGTCTTCAGCTGACTTTGAGTTTTTATAATTTAAGGAATTAATCTCATATAGACTTATGGCAAATTTAAACTAAGAGAGAGGAATAATGATTGAATTAAAAAATGACAAAAGGAGAAATAAAAATACAAACATTACCGGTAAATATATAGGCCTAAATCAGGGGTCATTCATACCATGTGCAAATCGGAAGGCCCATGGGCTGTTTCTTCTCCTTCCTGTGGGTCCAGCAGGTCCCTCACCCTGGCTAAGTCGGGAGTGCTGCCCTGGGCCCAGGAGCTTTGCTCTGAAGAGGAAGTGCTGCCCCAGTCACCCTCAGCAGCCCTCCTGTTTGCTGGCCTTTGCCGAACACACCTGCCTTCACTCCTCAGTGGGCGTTTCCTAAGCTTCTGCTGTGCTCCCGACGGAAGCCTCTCCCATCCAACGCAGCCCAGTGTTTTCTTTCACAAGTACTTTAGTTTTTAAAAAACTGTAAGTTAATTTAAATTTAAAAGAGTACAAAAATGTCATAATACCACTTATTTTTTATTTTTAAAATTTTCTGTAGAGATGGAGTCTCACTATGTTGCCTAAGCTGGTCTCGAACTCCTGGCCTCAAGTGATCCTCCTGCCTCAGCCTACAATTCCACTTTTACTAAGTGAAATGTAGGTTTCAACATAATAGAAACTCCAGATACCAGTGGCTTAAACAAGCTGGTGTTGCTTTCTCTCTCAGGATGCTGACAATGGCTAGAATTCTTTTATAAGCCTCACTCCTGCTGGGCACTGCCTTAGGCGCTCATTGACTCATTTAAGCCTCACATAGTAACAGTTCAGCCAATATGGTATATATCATTACATTTTATGTTTTTAACATTTTGCATAAATAATGACTGTATTTCTTACCACTTTATGCCTTTACTGAAATCATATTTGTGAGCATCACCTGTGTTGACACTTGTCGCTCTAGCTCCTTCATTACCACTGTTTTGCTTAATTCACTGGGACCTTGACCTGAATGACTGTAGTTAATTAAATCCTCCCTGATTGGGAATGGTGAAATAGGGTGGCGCTTGTAGGGTCAGGTGCTTGTGATGATAACTAACAGACTGTGGTTTATTAAAGCATTCTCTACTGACTTGATTTCACACTGGATTGATTCCACTCATTTCCTCTTAAATTGGGGTTGCAATGGGCACCTTTGTCCTAGTTTTCATGTGCACATGTATGAGAGCTTCTCTAGGGTCAGCCCCAGAAAGAAAATTGCAGACATATGAGATCGCCTCCTTTCAGTTTTATTAGGGATCGCTGTGCTAATGATTTTCTTTTCTTTTTTCTTTTTTGACACGGGGCTCTTACTATGTTGCTTAGGCTGGTCTTGAACTTCTGGGCTCAAGTGATCCTCTCGCTTTGGCCTCCCGAAGTACGAGGATTACAGGCATGAGCCACCACTTGCGGCCTGATTTCTTTCACCATATAGATTTTTCTTAAAAATTGAAGACGGTTTAATGTATCAATGTTTTGTTTAGGGTATGTGCTTTTGTAATTTTCATTTCAACAATCCTTTCCTATGCTCTTCTATGTTCTCTTTCACCATGTTCTTTCTTTTGCTTTTCACATTTAGGTGTGTGATCCAACTGGAGGCTGAGTGTGTGTGGTGTGAGGTTGGAATCCCAGGGTCGATCGTCTACTCCACCGCCTGCGTGCACAGCTGGCTTTTCCAGCATTGACGATGGAGCAGTTCATTCTCCACCCTCTGATTCCAGCAGCATTTCTATCATAGTCCCCTTTCCCCAAAAGGCTGGTTGCCTTTGAGCCTCTTTTCTATTGTACTGGCTGTATGAAGGAGGCACAGGCCTGAGCTAAGAAGGTCATTGTTTGATCTTGGCCAGGAAAGGAAGAAAAATTCTTGGGCACATCCCAGACCTAGGCACACTTCCTGGGCCCTGCCTGCTAGAATAGATGGGTCCTCTCCCTGGTTCTAGCCCCTGACTCTCTGCCACACCCTCCCATCATTGGGCTGCTGCTTTGTGCTAACATCCTCTCTTTGGGGCATATGGTCTGAGTTTGGATCCCAGCTTTTTGGAAAAGCTTCATGTATTGGCAATGATTATTGATGCTACTGTTATCATCACAAGAACCTCACCCTGCAAGCTCACCGTGCCCTTCCTTCATTCTTTGGAAACGTGAGATTTGTTCTTGCAGGCAGCTTGCCTTCCTGGGAAGTTGAAATTACCTTTTTGATGCAGACAAGCACTTGTCCTGAAGAGTAACAGGAGGAGCCAAGTGTCTATCACTGAGAGGCGGGAGTGCAGAACTGGAGACAGGATAAGTGGGGCAATCTTGACTGATTGCAAGGAAATAGTACCGTTATTGGCTCCATTTGTAGAGGCTGGAGTCTTTAGATGATTTGTATGGTTTATAGACTCCACGGAAGGAGGAAAAGCAGTAGTTGAGGAGGTCTTTGGAGTTGGGCACATGTGAGTTCAGTTCTCACTTGCACCTTTTACTAGTTGCATTTCCTGGGGGCACATTTCTACTTTATGTGAGCTTCTGTTTCCACAACCGTGCAATTGAACTCTTGTGGTATCTCCTTCATGGAGCTGTCATGAAGATGAATGGGGAGATGTATGGAAGGCACTGGCAGGAGGCCCAGCAGGACCAGGCCCTCCGGAGATGGTGTTTGTGCTGCTCATTCTCATCACCAGTTCTGGGGGGAACATCCCTCATGAGCCAGGCTTGTTGATAACAACCTTCTCAGCAGGCAAGTGGCAGAGGAGCTGAGGAGGGACCCAAATGTCCAAGCTCCCATCAGGGATAGGCAGGCAAAAAAGAGGAGCAGAGGATTCCATGGCTTGTCAGTAATTACCAGGTTCTCTGGGACAGTGTAGACAGGGCACGGAAATGGGATTGCATTTTACTGTTTGGCTTTGAGTTTAGACTTTTGGTCCAAGTCAGGTTGGGATCAGAACTCAAGAGAGTTTCTTCTGAATAATTAAATATATTGATTGTCTCTTCAAAAGGCTCTGACAACCAAACTCACGTTCCCAAGCTTCATTTTAAAGTGTTGAGATGCTTGGGCTCACGTCCTTGTGTTCTGCTTGGAAACCTGGTGCACCTCAGTATTCCTAAGCCCCCTTTCCTCACCTATAGTTTTGGATCAAGTTTAGCTGAGAGATCATATACAGTGACACTGTGTGACCTCTTACAGTATGATTTGACTGTTTGCTGTTAGAAGACCCAGTATCCCCCATCCTCATTCTAAAGTCAAAACAGCATCCAGGCTCCTCTTTTTCTCTACTGGGAGCAAGTTTTATTTTAAAATAAAATCAAGGATAAGCACCAGATGTAATCATCAGCTGAGACCCTCAAAACCTTTCATTCCAACCACTCTAATTTCTGTCACAATGGCCCCTTGTCACTGTGAGCCTTTCTGTAGAGGGTATTTGGGGCTGTCTTGCCTCTGACCACTTCATGCACACTGATCACAGTGTTCTCAATACTTTCCATTTTGACACTTTTGGGCAATGTTTACCTCTACTTCTTTGAAAACATTCTCTTTAGACTTGGCCAATTTGACAAACGTGTTCTTTCTGCCTTCTTTAGTGGTTGTCCAGGCATGGACAATGGCTGCTTTCTCCTGGAACTGGTTCCATTCAGAGTCCTTTTGGATTTCTTGCAATAGTTTTCCTTTGATTCAACCAAATTTTCCACTTCTTCAATAAGTGTTATTTAGAGATCAACCTCAAATCTCCAACACTGGCACTTATTTTGAAACCTTAAGCAGTAAACCCATGCCAGAGATAATATGTCCTTTTGGGGGACAAAAACCGATTCAGTCTATTTTCCACCTTCTTTACTTTTCCAGACATATCAGTGATTCTTGACACGTTAATATCTTCCTTAAGCCTCACCACAATCCATGTAATTTTAGGCTAAGGGATTAGATTTGGGATCGATTTCTCCAACATCCATATATAGTGGTTCAAGATAAAAGATAACCTATATCAATATTTAAATCTAAATGCCAAATATTGGAGGTGGGGTTATACCCAGATGGGTCAATTGCCATCTTTCACATCAGAGGCTGGACACATATTCTCTGAAATAGGCAAATGCAGTTATTGTTGGGTAGGCCTATGGTCTAGAGAAGTTGTGAGGTAAGATGCCAGGAGAACTGGAACATAGCAACCTGTTCTTTAGGACTGAAACAGAAGCTCGGAGCCGACGGAGTCTTGGATTTTTGTCTTAAGCTCATCTGCAATTTCTATCATGTGCAGACAGTACTTTGACAATAATAAAATAATGTTTTTAATTTTTTTTTAGCTTTTTTTGCATTCTCTTGAATTCAGAGTCTTTCAGGCCCAAAAGGGTGATGTGGGTTGGGGGCCAGGGGTAGGAGGATTGGGTGGGGTGAGAGGACTTGCTCCTTAGGGGGTGCTCCACCATGGACACTCAGATGAGAAGCAGGTGGGGGGAGAGGAAAGCTCCTCGAAAATCCAGTGGGTCACGTGGGAAGTAATTTGTGGCACTTGTTTTTAGGTTTACCAGACTAAATGGTCTAAGATAATCATGGGGGATACTTCATCCACTGCCACACGTTTCAAGAGCTTAAGGCTAGAGTCTTTGACGTCAAATTCTAGGCTGCAGAATGTGCCTGCAGGGCTCCCCAGCCTGTACCCCATCTCTGTGTTCCCCACTCTGTTTCAGGATATTTTTCTACAGGGCTTGCACATTCTCATGAGATTACAAGATTGCTTCAGAAAAACTGAATTCACAGCAATGCTTACTCACCCTGGTTTGCGTACACACACACACATGCACACACACACACACACACACCCCCCAAAAAACAAAACGTAAACAACAAAGACTCCCTGGTGGAACTTCAGAGCACTAAACTCAGCCCTGGGTCAAGTGGGCTCTGCCCCAGAGCCTTTTGTATTTTACTTTGTCCTTAGAAGGATATCAGAGTCCCAGAAGTGCGGCTGGTCTCCATGGTGGCTTGGGTCCTGGAAGAGACAGCCAAAGGCTATTTGGCAACAGAGAGACCATAGAGCCCTAGAGGACTCAAGCTTAAACCTCCAACTACAAATTATAAATTATTAATACTTCCAGTGGACTTGTCTGTCTTTCCTTGCCAGAATCAACAATTCTCAAATCTGACTGCCCATCTAAGCCACTTGGGGAGCTTAATCTATAGATGTTTATATGAATTCTGAAGCCTTACCTGATGGACTCAGTGTCTGCAGTGAGGCCTGGGAACTGGATCTTTAACAGCCATGGCGCCTTCTGCAGGCTGGCCTTCGGTAACCACTGGGTGGTTGATCCAAAGGTCTTTCTGAGCTCTCCTGGCCCAGGATCCTCTGATTCAATGAATGCATGCCTAGCAGGGCAACACAGAGCAGGGCTTCAGTCACTTACTGCATTCACACCTGCCCATCAGCGCATTCTGCCTGCACCTCGCCTCTCCCAAGCTCTGATTGCTTCTGAGAACTGAAAGCGCTCAGTTCTGGAAGAGCCCAGCACTGGTCCTGGCTCTCACTGGGACTCCTTTGGATCCCAGCTCAGCGGGACCCTGCAGGAAGACAGTGGGTTCTATTGCCTGGGGGTAAATCTGTTCTGCAAACCCTAATGGTTTCCACTGGAACGCCCTGCCTGTTCCAATCTTGGTAATGGGTAATGACCTTGCCCTTCAGGAAATTCTTTCTGGCATAAAATGAGACTTCCATGCCTGTGACTACTGAAAAGGAAGTGACAGATGCAAGAAATACTCTGAGGGAAAAAGTAATTTAACCTAATGTAAAGGGTTTTTCAGTGGTAAAATGTACATAATAAAAAACTTACCATTTTAACCATTTTTAAGTTTATACTTCAGTGGCATTAAGTACATTCACATTGTTGAGCCGCCATCACCAGCATCCATCTAGAGCATTTTCATCTTCCCAAACTGAAGCTCTGTCCCATTAAACAATAACTACCATTATCCTTACCCCCAGCCCCTGGAAACCACCATTCTACTTTTTGTCACTATAAATTTGACTATTCGAGTTACCTCATATGTGTGAAATCAGACAGTATTTATTTTTTTGTGACTGGCATATTTCACTTAGCATAACGTCTTCAAGGTGCATTCATGTTGCAGCAAATGTCAGGATTTCCTTCCTTTATAAGGCTAAATAATATTCTGTTGTATGTGTATAGTACATTCTGTAAATCCACTCATCATCCATCAATAAACACTTGGATTGGTTCCACCTTTTGGCTATGGACATGGATGTGCAAATATTATGTTTGAGTCCCTGCTTTTGCTTCTTTTGGGTATATATCCAGAAATAGAATTTGAATCAAACGGTAATTCTATTTTTATTTTTATTTTTATTATACTTTAAGTTCTAGGGCACATGTGCACAATGTGCAGGTTTGTTACATAGGTTACATAGGTATACATGTGCCATGTTGGTTTGCTGATGGGTTTTCGGATCCCATCAATTCGACATTTACATTAGGTATTTTTCCTAATGCTATCCCTCCCCCAGTTCCCCCCACCGACAGACCCCAGTGTGTAATGTTCACCACTCTATGTCCATGTGTTCTCATTGTTCAACTCCCACCTATGAGTGAGAACATACAGTGTTTGGTTTCCTGTCCTTGTGATAGTTTGCTGAGAATGATGGTTTCCAGCTTCATCCATGTCCCTACAAAGGGCATGAACTCATCCATTTTTATGGCTGCATAGTATTCCATGGTGTATATGTGCCACATTTTTTAAATCAGTCTATCATTCGTGGACATTTGGGTTGGTTCCAAGTCTTTCTATTGTGAATAGTGCCACAATTAACATAGGTGTGCATGTGTCTTAATGGTAGCATGATTTATAATCCTTTGGGTACATACCTAGTAATGGGATCGCTGAGTCAAATGGTATTTCTAGTTCTAGATCCTTGAAGAATCACCACACTGTCTTCCACAATTGTTGAACTAATTTACACCCCCATCAACAGTGTAAAAGCATTCCTATTTCTCCACATCCTCCCCAGCATCTGTTGTTTCCTGACCTTTTCATGATCACCGTTCTAACTGGTGTGAGATAGTTTCTCATTGTGGTTTTGATTTGCATTTCTCTGATGACCAGTGATGATGAGCATTTTTCCATGTGTCTGTTGGATGCATAAATGTCTTCTTTTGAGAAGTGTCTGCTCATATCCTTTGCCCACTTTTTGATGGGGATCTTTGTCTTTTTCCTTGTAAATTTGTTTTAAGTTCTTTGCAGATTCTGGACATTAGCCCTTTGTCAGATGTTCTTCCATTTGTTTGTATCCTCTTTTATTTGTCAGATGGGTAGATTGCAAAATTTTTCTCCCATTCTGTAGGTTGCCTGTTCACTCTGATGACAGTTTCTTTTGCTGTGCAGAAGCTTTTTAGTTTAATTATATCACATTTGTCTATTTTGGCTTTTGTTGCCATTGCTTTTGGTGTTTTAGTCATGAAGTCTTTTCCCACGCCTAAGTCCTGAATGGTATTGCCTAGGTTTTCTTCTACGGCTTTTATGGTTTTTAGGTCTAACATTTAAGTCTTTAATCCATCTTGAGTTAATTTTTGTATAAGGTGTAAGGAAGGGATCCAGTTTCAGCTTTCTATATACGGCTAGCCAGTTTTCCCAGAACCATTTATTAAACAGGGAATCCTTTCCCTATTGCTTGTTTTTGTCAGGTTTGTCAAAGATCAGATGGTTGTAGATGTGCGGTGTTATTTCTGAGGTCTCTGTTCTGTTCCCTTGGTCTATGTATCTGTTTTGGTACCAGTACCATGCTGTTTTGGTTACTGTAGCCTTGTAGTACAGTTTGACATCAGGTAGCACAATGCTTCCAGCTTTGATCTTTTTGCTTAGGATTGTCTTGGCAATGCAGGCTCTTTTTTGGTTCCATATGAACTTTAAAGTAGTTTTTTCCAATTCTGTGAAGAAAGTCATTGGTAGTTTGATGGGGATGGCATTGAATCTGTAAATTACCTTGGGCAGTATGGCCATTTTCACGATATTGATTCTTCCTACCCATGAGCGTGGAATGTTCTTCCATTTGTTTGTATCCTTTTTTATTTCACTGAGCAGTGGTTTGTAGTTCTCCTTGAAGAGGTCCTTCACATCCCTTGTAAGTTGGATTCCTAGGTATTTTATTCTCTTTGTAGCAATTGTGAATAGGAGTTCACTCATGTCTTGGCTCTCTGTTTGTCTGTTATTGGTATATGGGAATGCTTGTGATTTTTCCACATTGATTTTTGTTTCCTGAGACTTTGCAGAAGTTGCTCATCAGCTTAAGGAGATTTTGGGCTGAGATGATGGGGTTTTCTAAATGTACAATCATGTCATCTGCAAACAGGGACAATTTGACTTCTTCTTTTCCTAATTGAATACCCTTTATTTCTTTCTCTTGCCTCATTGCCCTGACCAGAACTTCCAACACTATGTTGAATAGGAGTGAAGAGAGGGCATCCTTGCCTTGTGTCGGTTTTCAAAGGGAATGCTTCCAGTGTTTGCCTATTGCTTATGATATTGGCTGTGGGTTTGTCATATATAGCTCTTATTATTTTGAGATACATTGCATCAATACCCAGTTTATTGAGAGTTTTTAGCATGAAGTGCTGTTGAATTTTGTTGAAGGCCTTTTCTGCATCTATTGAGATAATCATGTGGTTTTTGTCATTAGTTCTGCTTATGTGATGGATTACATTTATTGATTTGCATATGTTGAACCAGCCTTGCATCCCAGGGATGAAGCCAACTTAATCGTGGTGGAAAAGCTTTTTGATGTGCTGCTGGATTCGGTTTGCCAGTATTGTCTTGAGGATTTTTGCATCGATGTTCATCAGGGATATTGGTCTAAAATTCTCTTTTTTTGTTGTGTCTCTGCCAGGCTTTGGTATCAGGATGATGCTGGCCTCATAAAATGAGTTAGGGAGGATTCTCTCCTTTTCTATTGATTGGAATAGTTTCAGAAGGAATGGTAGCAGCTCATCTCTGTACCTCTGGTAGAACTCAGCTGTGAATCCATCTGGTTCTGAATTTTTTTGGTTGGTAGGCTATTAATTATTGCCTCAATTTCAGAACCTTTTATTGGGCTATTCAACGATTCAACTTCTTCCTGGTTTAGACTTGGGAGGGTGTATGTGTCCAGGAATTTATCCATTTCTTCTAGATTTTCTAGTTTATTTGCATAGAGGTGTTTATAGTATTCTCTGATGGTAGTTTGTATTTCCGTGGGATTGGTGGTGATATCCCCTTTACCATTTTTTATAGCATCTATTTGATTCTTCTTTTTTTCTTTATTAGCCTTGCTAGCAGTCTATCAATTTTGTTGACATTTTCAAAAAAAAAAAAAAACAGCTCCTGGATTCATTGAATTTTTGAAGGGATTTTCATGTCTCTATCTCCTTCATTTCTGCTCTGATCTTAGTTATTTCTTGCCTTCTGCTAGCTTTTGAATGTGTTTGCTCTTACTTCTTTAGTTCTTTCACTTGTGATGTTAGGGTGTCATTTTTAGATCTTTCCTGCTTTCTCTTGTGGGCATTTAGTGCTATAAATTTCCTTGTACACACTGCTTTAAATGTGTCCCAGAGATTCTGCTACGTTGTGTCTTTGTTCTCATTGGTTTCAAAGAACATCTTTATTTCTGCCTTCATTTCGTTATTTACCCAGTAGTCATTCAGGAGCAGATTGTTCAGTTTCCATGTAGTTGTGCAGTTTTGAGTGAGTTTCTTAATCCTGAGTTCTAATTTGATTGCACTGTGGTGTGAGAGACAGTTTGTTGTGATTTCTGTTCTTTTACATTTGCTGAAGAGTGCTTTACTCCCAACTATATGGTCAATTTTGGAATGAGTGTGATGTGGTGCTGAGAAGAATGTATATTCTGTTGATTTGGGGTGGACAGTTCTGTAGATGTCTATTAGGTCTGCTTGGTGCAGAGCTGAGTTCAAGTCCTGGATATCCTTGTTAACCTTCTGTCTCGTTGATCTGTCTTATATTGACAGTGGGGTGTTAAAGTCTCCCATTATTATTGTGTGGGAGTCTAAGTCTCTTTGTAGGTCTCTAAGGACTTGCTTTATGAATCTGGGTGCTCCTGTATTGGGTGCATATATATTTAGGATAGTTAGCTCTTTTTGTTGAATTGATCCCTTTACCATTATGTAATGGCCTTCTTTGTCTCTTTTGATCTTTGTTGGTTTAAAATCTGTTTTATCAGAGACTAGGATTGCAACTCCTGCTTTTTTTTTTTTTTTTTTTGCTTTCCCTTTGCTTGGTAGATCTTCCTTCACCCCTTTATTTTGAGCCTGTGTGTGTCTCTGCACATGAGATGGGTATCCTGAATACAGCACATTGGTGGGTCTTGACTCTTGATCCAATTTGCCAGTCTGTGTCTTTTTATTGGGGCATTTAACCCATTTACATTTAAGGTTAATACTGTTATGTGTGAATTTGATCCTACCGTTATGATGTTAGCTGGTTATTTTGCATGTTGATTGATGCAGTTTCTTCCTAGCACTGATAGTCTTTACAATTTGGCATGTTTTTGCAGTGGCTGGTACCGGTTGTTCCTTTCCATGTTTAGTGCTTCCTTCAGGAGATCTTTTAGGGCAGGCCTGGTGGTGACAAAATCTCTCAGCATTTGCTTGTCTGTAAAGGATTTTATTTCTCCTTCACTTATGAAGCTTAGTTTGGCTGGATATGAAATTCTGGGTTGAAAATTCTTTTCTTTAAGAATGTTGAATATTGGCCCCCACTCTCTTCTGGCTTGTAGGGTTTCTGCTGACAGATCCACTGTTAGGCTGATGGGCTTCCCTTTGTGGGTAACCCAACCTTTCTCTCTGGCTGCCCTTAACATTTTTTTCTTCATTTCAACCTTGGGGAATCTCACAATTGGGTTGCTCTTCTCGAGGAGTATCTTTGTGGTGTTCTCTGTATTTCCTGAATTTGAATGTTGGCCTGCCTTGCTAGGTTGGGGAAGCTCTCCTGTATAATATGCTGAAGAGTGTTTTCTAAGTTGGTTCCATTCTCCCTGTCACTTTCAGGTACACCAATCAAATGTAGATTTGGTCTTTTCACATAGTCCCATATTTCTTGGAGGTTTTGTTCATTTCTTTTCACTCTTTTTTCTCTAATCTTGTCTTCTCATTTTATTTTATTAATTTGATCTTCAATCACTGATACCCTTTCTCCCACTTAATCAAATCACCTATTGAAGCTTTTGCATGCGTCATGAAGTTCTCGTGCTGTGGTTTTCAGCTCCATCAGGTCATTTAAGGTCTTCTTTATACTGTTTATTCTAGTTAGCCATTTGTCTAACCTTTTTTCAAAGTTTTTAGCTTCCTTGTGATGGATTAAAACATGCTCCTTTAGCTCGGATAAGTTTATTACCAACCTTCTGAAGCCTACTTGTGTCAACTTGTCAAACTCATTCTCCGTCCATTTTTGTTCTGTTGCTGGTGAGGAGCTGCAATCCCTTGGAGGAGAAGAGGTGCTCTGGTTTTTGGAATTTTCAGCTTTTCTGCTCTGGTTTCTCCCCATCTTTGTGGTTTTATCTACCTTTGGTCTTTGATGTTGGTGACCTACAGATGGGGTTTTGGTGTGGATGTCCTTTTCATTGATGTTGATCCTATTCCTTTCTGTTTGCTAGTTTTCCTTCTAACAGTCAGGCCCCTCAGCTGCAGGTCTATTGGAGTTTGCTGGAGGTCCACTCCAAACCCTGTTTGCCTGGGTATCACCAGCAGAGGCTGCCAAACAGCAAATATTGCAGAACAGCAAATATTGCTGCCTGATTCTTCCTCTGGAAGCTTCATCCCAGAAGGGCACCTGCCTGTATGAGGTGTCTGTCGGCCCCTACTGGGAGGTGTTTCCCAGTCAGGCTACACGGGGATCAGGGACCCACTTGAGAGGGCAATCTGTCCATTCTCAGAGCTCGAACACTGTGCTGGAAGAACCACTGCTCTCTTCAGAACTGTCAGACAGGGACGTTTAAGTCTGCAGAAGTTTTCTGCTGCCTTTGGTTCAGCTATGCCCTGCCCACAGAGGTGGAGTCTAGAGAGACAGTAGGCCTTGCTGAGCTGTGGTGGCCTCTGCCCAGTTCGAGCTTCCTGGCCACTTTGTTTACCTACTCAAGCCTCAGCTATAGCTCCCCCTGTCAGGCTGCAGCCTTGCAGGTCGATCTCAGACTGCTGTGCTAGCAGTGAGCAAGGCCCCGTGGCTGTGGGACTCACCTAGCCAGGCACGGGAGGGAATCTCCTGGTCTGCTGGGTGCTAAGACCATAGGAGAAGTGCATTATTTGAACAGGGGTGTACCATTCCTCCGGGTACAGTCTGTTATGGCTTTCCTTGGATAAGAAAGGGAAATCCCCTGACCCCTTGCACTTCCCGGGTGAGGCGATGCCCTACCCTGCTTTGGCTTGCTCTCCATGGGCTGCACCCCCTGTCCAACCAGTCCCAATGAGATGAACCAGGAATCTCAGTTGGAAATGCAGAAATCACCCATCTTTTGCATCAGTCTCGCTGGGAGCTGCAGACCAAAGCTATTCCTATTCAGCCATCTTGGCAGTGACCAGTAATTCTATTTTTAATTCTTTGAGGAACTATTGTAAGTTTTCCACAGTGGCTGCACCATTTTACATTCCCACCAGCAGTGAAGAAGAGTACTAATTTTTACACATCCTCAATTATAGCCACCTTCGTGGGTGTAACAGGGTATCTCACTATGGCCTTGATTTGTGTTTCCCTAATGATGAGTGATGTCGAGTATCTTTTCATGTGTGTACTGGCCATGCATGCATGTATCTTTGCAGAAATATCAATTCAAGCCTATTGCCCATCTTTGGTCATGTTGTTTGCTCTTTTTTGTTGTCAAGTTGTAGGAGTTCCTTATATATTTTGGATACTAACCACTTGTCAGATATGTAATTTGCAAATATTTTCTCCTTTTCTGTGGGTTGCCTTTTCATTCTGCTGATAGTGCTAGTGCCCTTTTTGATTTGATATTATTATTGATATGGTTTGGCTCTGTGTCCCCACCCAAATCTTCTGTTGAATTGTGATCCTCAGTGTTGGAGGAGGGACCTGGTGGGAGGTGATTGGATCATAAGGGCAGGTTCTTTTCTAAAAATTATTTTATTATTATTTTTTAAGTTCCAGGGTACAGGTACAGAATGTGCAGGTTTGTTACATAGGTAAACATGTGTCATGGTGGTTTGCTGCACCTAACAACCCATTACCTAGGTATTAAGCCCTGCATGCATTAGCTCTTTTCCCTAATGCTCTCCCCATCCTACCTTCCCCCAACTGGCCCCAGTGTGTGTTGTTCCCCTCCCTGTGTCCATGTGTTCTGATTATTCAGCTCCCACTTATAAGTGAGAATATGTGGTGTTTGGTTTTCTGTTCGTGCATTAGTTTGCTGAGGAGAATGGCTTCCAGCTTCATCCATGTCCCTGCAAAGTACATGATCTCATTCCTTTTTATGGCTGCATAGTATTCCATCGTGTATATGTATCATTCTTTATCCAATCTATCATTGATGGGCATTTGGGTTGATTCCATGTCTTTGCTATTGTGCCGCAATGAACATACGAGTGCATGTGTCTTTATAATAGGATGATTTATATTCCTTTGGGTATATAACCAGTAATGGGATTGCTGAGTCAAATGGTATTTCCGGTTCTAAATCTTTGAGGAATCACCACACTGTCTTCCACAGTCGTTGAACTAATTTACATTTCCACCAACAGTGTAAAAGCATTCCTATTTCTCGGCATTCTCAGCAGTATCTGGTTTTTTTTTTGTTTTTGACTTTTTAATAAAAAGTGGGAATGCATTTTGCATTCACATAAGGTCAGTTCTGTTTCCTTTCATGGGCAAAGAAGTATAACTTACAGACTATAGAAAGCAGAGACACTCTCGTATTTTTACTTAAGTGAATAAAAGTTGGGCCCACCTGCTCCCTCTCCTTTCTTTAACAATAGAACTACTGAGCTGTGATTTTGCCCAGTATCATCCCCCAGGAGACCAGTTCCCAGCCTCCTGACAGCTGGGTGTGGCCGAGTGAGTCATCTCTGGCCAGGGAGATGGGAGCAAAGGACTGCAGCCACAGAGGCTTTAAGCTCCATTGCCCATACCCTGCTTTTCTTATGAAGAGAATTTATTCTCATCCCAGTGGTATCACTGAAAAGCTAAAGGCCGGGAAGATGAATGGAAGGGCTCGTGCTTTGGACATTCTATTCCTATGAATCATATTTACTTGGGAAATTAAGCAGGAAAGAGAGCATTTTGGAAAACATGCTTCAGTTTCACTTTCAAAACAGGAACAAAGAAAAAGTTAAAAAAAGAGAGGGGAAAACCAGCTGTGATGGCTAAACTTTTTGTGTCAACTTGGCTAGGCCATGGTGCCAATTGTTTGGTGAAGCACCAATCTGTGTGTTGTCGTGAGGGTGTTTTGTAGATATTGTTAACATGTACAATCGGTTGATTTTCAGTGAAGAAAATAACCTTAGATAATGTGGCTGGACCCCATTCCGTTAGTTGAAGGACTTAAGGGCAAAAGCTGAGATTTCCAGAAGAAGAGTGAAGTCTGTTTTAGACTGTAACATATCCTGCCCGCCTGACAAATCCTGAACTTGCCAGGCCCCACAATCACATAAACAGATTCTTTAAAATAAATCTCTTTACATATATACATATATATATATACACACACACACATTCTCTTAATAAATATAAATGTATCTTAATATATGTACAAATATGTGTATACATTTCATGTTATATATGTATAATTTTCTATTTATGTGCACATAATATATATCCTATTGGTACAATCTCTCTCTATATGTAGATGTGCGTGAGTATATTTATCCTGTTGGCTCTGTTTCTCTGGAGAAACCAAGTTGATACATGTATTAGTCTGTTCTCACACTGCTATAAAGAAATACCTGAGACTGGGTAATTTATAAAGGAAAGAGTTTTAACTGACTCACAGTTCCACATGGCTGGGGAAGCCTCAAGAAACTTATGACCATGGCAGAAGGTGAAGGGGAAGCAAGGATGTTCTTCACACAGCAGCAGGAGACAGTGTATGTAAAGAAGAAACTGTCAAACATTTACATAACCATCAGATTGCATGAGAACTGACCATCATAAAGATAGCACGGGGAAAACTGCCCCCATGATCCAGTCACCTCCCACCAGGTCCCTCCCTCAACATGGGGATTACGGAGATTACAATTCAAGATGAGATTTGGGTGTGGACACAGCCAAACCATATCAATACACTGACTAATTCAGCAAGAAGAGAGAGACTTCCCTATGAATTTAAGGACCGGGACCAATTTGACACAAAGCACAATGTGGTTCTGAAGGCTGGCAGAGAGGGAGATGAGGACCAACCTTGATTCAATTTCTCTCGCAGGGGCCACTAAAAAGGTGAGAGACACCTGAGCTATTGCTGAATTAGAAACACTGACTGGGACTATCTTAAGTGAAATTAGCCAGACACAAAAAGACAAATATCGCATGTTCTCACTTATATGTGGGAGCTAAAAAGTCTGATCACATGGAAGCAGAGAGTGGAAAGATAGATACCAGAGACTGGGAAGGGTGAGATATGGAAGGGGGAGGATGAAGAGAAGTGGGTTACAGGGTACAAATGTACAGTTAGATAGAAGAAACACATCTGATGTTTGATAGCAGAGTAAGGTGACTATAGCTAAACAAAAATGTATTGTATTCTGGTGATGGACTCCCTAAACAGTCTGACCTAATCAGTATGCATTTATATAAATGCAACAAAATTTCACATGTGCCCCATAAATTTGTACAAATAAAAACAAACAAAACAAAATTCTTATGCCTAAAAAAGAAAGAAAGAAAGAAAGAAAGAGTGAATGGGGCCAAAGGCATCTCACTGATGAAGAGTAGAGTGGTCTCAGAGGACAGGCCAGAATGATACCTCGGGTGGTTGGTGGGGTGCAGGTAGGATCCAGGGAGCTACTGGCATCCGGGCGGAGCCTCTTAGGTCTGCACAAAGAGGACTCCCAGTAAGAACAGTTGAAGGTTTGCTTCCTACAACTGTTAGAATCACCTGGGGCGTGTGACTTTAGTTGTCTGGATGAGGCTTGTGAACCAGCATCCATTCAATGCATCCAGGTGATTCTTATAGTTGTTGGTTCAGGTTCTTGACTTCGCCACACAAAATAATTTGAGAGCAAGTCCAAAGTAACAGTAGGCAAAGAAGTTTGTTGCAAAGCAACAGCTACACTCTGAGAGGCAGAGGGGGCTGCTCAGAAGATGAAACAGCAGCTAGTGCCGTAAGGGGAATTCCCTTATGGGAGCCGTTCATACACATTCATAAAATACTGGTGAGGTCAAGTACGCAAAGGTGGACCTGCGGTTGACGCATGCACTCAGCATCTACGTGCTCTAACATGCATCGTGTGCATCATTAGCACATAAAATCTCCACCTAGGAATGTGTTTTTTACTATTAAGATGAGGGAAATGACACTATAAGCCAAACCTTCAGCCTACTTGCACAGGTGGGACCCCAGAGAAGTTCTTAGCCCTCCACTCCCCCCAAAGTAGGAATTTGTAGCTAATATATTCTTGGGCTTTGGAGCTGATTGGCTGGAGATTAGGGAAGCTACATCATGAACAAGGGGCTTTTGTTCTCTTTCCCTGCTGTATTGAGTATCAGGAACTTACGACTCTGGCGGTTGGCTGGTACCATGTAGGACTGCTTACCTTGCAAAAGAGTTAGATGCTGACACGTGAGGATGCAAGTGAAAGGAGCCCGCTGAGAAGTGATCTCACAGGGCTTCACACAAGTGGATGAGTCAGTATAGCCCCCTAACCTTCCTTATCCAGCCTCATTCTGTGCCCCCAGGAGTGAGGACCACAGTCTTAGCAACCAGGCCAGGTCTTCTGACCAACTTCACCAACCTGAAATCATCGAAGCTCCACTGGTGGTTTCTCAGGTGATGCAGACAATGTAGGTGAAGATACAGATTTGATTCAGCTTCAAGAGGACGTGCTTGATAAACAAGGAAAATAAGAGAGGATGAGGAGAGGTGGGACCTACCAAAGGGGAGTCAGCCACCGGCGTCTCAGGTCAGTGCTTATTCTGATGGAAAACAGTTATCCCACTCAAGGTGAGAGAATAAACAAGACCTGTTCAACATCACATGACTTGAGCAGACTGGAAGTGGCTGATTTATATCCTTCCTTAGGGTATCCCTTGGGCAAAATGCAGTGGACTGTGTAAGAAGAGGAAAGGAGTGGGGCTTGAACACAAGGAAAGAATCAAGGACTTTCCAAAATTTCACTGCAAGCAGGCATGAGCACACACTGCTTCTCATGTTTACTACTTTGCCTCACAGCTTGTGAACACACATTCTTGGGCCACACCCCAGGGTTTCTAATTCAACAGGCTGGGGTGTGGCCTAAGAAGCTGCATCTCTTACAAGATCTCTGGTGCTGCTGCTGCTGGTCCAGGAACTGCACTTTGGGATTCTCTACCTTTAAAAAATACACCCAATCACAGTGAGAAATGGGCTACAGGCACTGCACCGTCACCTGTCACACATGCACTAAGGCTTGGGGGTCTCAGTGGCTGAGAGCCTGAGACTGAGCCAAATAAGAATTTGGGAAGAATTGTTTGTACCCTTTAAGAATTTTATTGTGGGCTGTAATTTCTTTAGACTTCAATGTCTTAGGACTTCAACTTGCAAGGGGAGTTGATCTTGTGTTTAGTTTTTCCTGGGAATGAGATGATGGGGGTTGGGTGATAAATTTATGGTCAAGTTTGGGGCATTTGCACATTGGCTTGTAACTGGCGTAAGTTGTGGTGTTGTTTAATTTTGTTGAGGCTTGACTAGAATATATGGCTGGAAATTATTTGGGACTGAAAGAGAAGCGGTAGTAAACATTTGCCTTGGGTAAAATGTAGCTTTGGGATGAAATTTTTTTAAACAGCTTTATTGACATTTAATTTTCACATACCTCACCCACTTAAAGTATACAATTCAGTGGTTCCGAGTATATTCACAAATCGTGCAAATAGACCTATAATCTGATTTTAGAACATTTTCATGATCCCTCCAAGGAAACCTCCTATTAGCAGTCACTCTGCCTTCTATTGCCCCCAGCCCTAGACAACTACTAATCTACAGTCTCTCTCTATACATTTTTCTGTTCTGGGTATTTCATATAAATTGAATCATATTGTATGAATGCTGACTTGTTTCAGCATGGCTTGCTGACTTCTTTCACTTAGCACATTTTCAAGATTGCTCCACGTTGTAGCACAGGTCATGTCATTCTTTTTTATGCCTGTTCATTTTCCATTGTATGAATAGACTAACACTATATCTTGATTATCCATTCGTCAGTTGATGAACATTTGAGGTTTTTTTTTAATATTTTTTTCTGATTTTAATAATGATGCTATGAACTTTCATGTGTACATTTTTTGGTGAACTTAATGTTTTTATTTGTAGCTGACATATAAATATGAGTAGAGTTGCTAGGTTATATGGTAGGTCTAACCTTTTGAAAACTTGTGAAACTGTTTTCCAAAGCAGCTGCACCATTTTACATTCCCACCAGCTATGTATAAAGATTCCAAGTTGTTATTTGTGGTCTCTTTGACCGCAACCATGTAGTGGCTTTGAAGTTGCTTTTTATTGTGGTTTTGATTTGCCTTTCCCTAATAGCGAATGGTGTTATGCACCTTTTTATGTGTTTATTGGCTATTTACATATCTTCTTTGGAAAAACGTTTATTCAGATCCTTTGGAACTTTTAAATTGGTTTGTTTCTTTAAAAACTTTGAGTTATATAAAAATTAGGTTATTTGACTTTATTTTTAAATTGGGTTTTCTTTTTTAAAAGAATTTTAAATTGGGTTACCTGTCTTATTGAGTTGTAAGAGTTCATTATATGTTCTGAATACAAGTTCTATATCAGATATATAATTTGCAAAATTTTTTTCCTATCATGTGTGTTTTTTTTGTGTTTTTTTTGGGGGGGATGAATTTAATTAGTGAGTTGTTCTGGCCTATTTGAGGGTTTCCTGAGTTCAAATCAATTCCATTTATGAGAAGTCCCGGGGGATCCCCATTAAGTTTGGTTGGTACCGGAGAGGTGCCTCATGAAGATAGAAAAAGGATGTCCAGATTGATTGCTGATTTCAATCCCAGGGGCACAGCTACACTTCTGGCTGACCACAGCTTAATGATGAGCCCGATTATATCTCAATAAAGGAAGTTACAGCTAATTTCTCATTGAACACAAGTCCATTGCAGCATCTTCAGAGGCAGGGCCAGCCTCTATTTTTCAGTCATGGTGACATCTGTGTTCCTTGCATTTTTAAGAGTGGCCTGCTACTTGTAAGGTCCAGGGGGCAGGTCCTCCACTTTCTGCAAGCTGGTCCTTGAGGCATTACTTCTGAAACAGTCAAGAAATGTCATGGGACTGTGGGTCTGAGAACCGACTAATGAGTTATTTTTGTCTGTCAGTGAGGACAGACAAGCGCACAGGGCTGGAAACCCAACCCAACTGGCCTGGTGGTTGGTTCGCATAACTAGGAAGTTCAGAGCAAGGGCGGGCATCAGGCTCTGCTTGGTGCAGGGACTCCATTATAACCCACCTGCTCCTTGCTGTCTGTTTCTCTCTTTTTCTGAGAGACAGGGTCTCGCTCTTTTGCCCAGGCTGGAGTTCAGTAGTGAAATCATGGCTCATTGCAGCCTCAAACTGCTGAGCTCAAGCAGTCCTCCCGCATCAGCCTCCAGAATAGCTGGGAGTGCACCACCAGGCCTGGTTTCCTTGCTGTCTCTTGTTTTGTTGCTCCCCATAACTTGGCTTCATTCTCGAACAGGCTCCAAGTTGACCCCAGACCTCATGTCTTTTTTATCTTCACACTCAGCAGGGAAGGAAGAACCCACTTATCACACAGTCAAACAAAATCCCACCATTAAGCCTATGTGGGTCCTGGGCAGCCACACATAGGTCACGTGTTGTCCTCATGCCAATCACTGAGGCTTCAGGGGAGGGAGACCCACTGCCCTGACCAGCTTAGCCAGGGTCAAGTGCTCCAAGCTGTGGTCCAAAGGGTAGAGTCAGCTTCCCTGGAAAAAGGCGGAGTGAGAGGGGAGGAGGGGTGAATCCTCACGGGGAAACTGCTATTGTTGTTGTAAGAAGGTGGGGCAGTCATGGCTTGTGAGTCAGACGCTGGCCGCTGGCCTCAGAGGTGTGTTTGGTAATGATGCCTCCATGCATACAGCATGAGCTGCCCAGTCAGAGAAGGCACAGAGCCTGTGGGGTAAACACTTCCCAGCATCATTCCCTGCCTGGTAGCCATTCAGGAAAGGCGGCATTTTCCTCAGTCTTTTCATCAGGGTCCTGGATTTGGGTAAAATAAATAGATAAATAAATAACAGTTGCTATTCGTGATCTCAAGTCCCTCACAAAGAAGGTGGTCCTGTTCACTAGGAAGGCCTTTGGTTTATAAGCACCTTGATGAGTGTGGGGAAGTCTACAAAGAGCTGTGTTGTTCTACCCCACAAAGGAGCCTTTGGACTTGCTGAGGGACCCAGTGGAGAGGAGGCGTGGACAGATGGGGAATTCCACTGCGAAGGGCACGCAGGGGAACAATCAGGCGGGTGACTGGTGGGGGGGGTGGAATGTGAAGGTCAACTGGCAACTACCTTTGGGAGGGAAGCCAAGGGCATTTCAAGGACAGAAATACCCAGTGCTGGGTTTGAGGAAGCGGGGGTTACTGTTCCACAGGGCAGGAGGTGATTTCCTGAAATCACCAACAAATTTCATTGCCCCAAACAAAGCTTTGGTGGAAGGAATTTCCATTTGCTTTTGCTTTGTTGAGTTTCATTTACTGGAAATCAAGGGGGCTGGGCTAAACGTTTGCAGAGATATCTGGCACAGGAAGTGTGTCCACAGGCAGATGTGACCATGAGACTATCTTTACCTGCTGCAATTTGCAGATGTTTTAGGGGCAACTGGACTTTGACTGGGACTCTAATTGAGTTATAGTACAGTGGTTCCTTGGGGAAGCAATGGGAGGAGTATTTAAACATCCAATGTCCACGTCCCATCCCAGAACATAATCAACTTTTCCGACTGGGACCACGAGATTGCCACGTGCAGCCAGGCTCCCCAGTGATGCCATGTAGAGCCAAGCTTGAGACTAGAGTTCAGATGAGCCTGACCTGGTCTCAAGGGAGCCAGAGCCCCAGCTGACGTCACAGTGGCCTGAGCACATCTGACTTGACCCCATAAGCCTCAGGTGACAGGATTTGGAAGTGACCCACTTGGCATCCCAGCACCAAGGGTGAGAGCAGGTATGGGTAATTAAAGGAATGTCTGTTCCCTATTTTAGTCACCATTGTGTTCATGGCTTCTCAGTTTTGTGTGTTTGAGCAATGAACTCAGACAGCACAGCAGAGCATAAGGAGAGGAAGGGGTGACTAGCTGCTGTCTTCCTGGGCCTCGTCTCTCCAGCTTCGCCCTAGAGTTATGGGACAGGGCTGGTGATTTGCTCTCTCTGCATCTTTTAGGGAGGCTTGTGGCCTAGTCCAAGGTCACTCCCGCCAGCCAATCATAAGCCAGCTCCCCTCTGTCTCTCACAACAACATGGGTGGCAACATCCCAAGCCTCTAAGTCCATAAATAATAAACCACCAAGGCAGAGTAAAAAAAAAAAAAAACAAAACAGGCAAAATCAATAGTCTTCTATTGAACTATTAACTAGTCTATCAGCAAAGACTAGAGGTACAATACTTGGAAATATTCCTGACCAAAATATAAAATATCCAGGAATAAATTTCACAGAAAATATGAAAGATGCATAAAATTTACTCTACTGAATACCATCAGAAAAGCAGGAATGTATTGCAAGATGCATGGTATTCTAAAATGAAAGCCTCAAATGTTAAACGTTGTCAATTTTTTTTTCCTAAAAAAACATAATATTTCTACTTATTGAACCTGAAAAATGTTTCATTTGGAGGAACAAATACATTTAGAAAACAAAATTTTGGGGGAATAAAGAATAAAGATATAAAAATATTACCTAACAGATACAAAAATATACTTAAAATGGAGTAATTAATAAAATGGAAAAGAACAAGCCAGAATTAGGACTGAGATCCTGAAACTGACCTATGGTTATGGAAATTTGCTGTGGGTGTCAGCTGGAGTGGCTCTGGGACATCTCCTGTGGAGACTCCATCTTGGATGCCAATGCTGAGCCTCAGTCCCATCAATGCTTCTAAGATTTCTATTTCATCTGCTGTTTACTGTAAATCCAGCCCTTAGGTAAATTCCTTCTGAAGCTCCTATACCCTTTCCCCTATGGCACAGAATCCCAGGGTCTGGGGGTAATGGGGTGGGGATCCACTGTCTTGCAGCCACGCAGGACACGGCTTCTGTTCCCAGGTCCCTATTACAACTTTCTTTCTAAGAAACTAGAGTTGTCAGCCTTTCTTCAGCCTCTCAGCTCCCTGGGCCTTTGAGGGCAGGTGTCTGCAGGCTTGCCATCGAGGAACACCCCGCCAGCCTGACCGTCCTGGGGAGAGGGATCCTTCTGCAGAGGCTGGCTTCCTTCAGGGCAAGAATGCCAGGGAGCTCAGAAGCTACTGGGCCCTTCCTGATCCCGCCGCAACGTTCACCAGCATCACAATGCAAGAGGTGTCAAAGCACTATGTTATAAAGCCACCAGTGTAGAACCAGATCAATGAAAAAGCCTCTCCAACTTACTGTGTTTATTCAGAGCCAGGCCCTGTAATGAATCTATTTATATGGATAACTGTAGATGAAGTATATACTTAAATCAACATTTAAAATAAATGTAAAAGTAACTCTTGCAAATAAAAGGTGCAAGGGCGAGGCCTCCTCTCCAGGATGTGCTGGTCACAGTGACCTCTGGGTCAGAGGGGCTTCTGGCTCACTGGCCTCATGGGGGCCCAAGGGAGGCATTTACAGGCTCGCCGGCTGCGGAGGGGAGGCAGTGGTGGCACCAACCTGCTTCCCTGTGGGCTGTGGCCCATGGGGCCACCGGGCGGAGGGCAGGGAAGGGAGCAGACACACAGGGAGGCTGGGGAGCCCTGTGCATAGCCCGCCCCCAACCTCAACTTCCCCAAGGAAGAAGTGTGTCAGAAAAGGGACTGGGCTATATGGTCAGCTGTCCATTTCCACTGCGTGCCTGGATGGAGGTTGCCTGTGTCAAAGGAGATCCTTCACCGAGGTAGAAAACCAGGAGCACCTCCCTGCAGGGACCCTTTACCCCTGACCACAACCACCACTTCTATCCCCCAACCCCCAACAGAAAACTGAGTCACTAAGACCGCCCACCCCCAGCAGGGTGAGGCCCAGACTCAAATCTCCTCAGCTTATGGCCTCCTAGGGGGTGCTACACTTCCCTCACCCCAAAGACCCTGTTAAAGCAAGTCAGGGTGGAGAGGAAAAGGAAGCAGATGCTCCCCACTCTCCCTGCCATGTCCCCTGCTCTGGCTTTGCAGGGACAGCATGTGGGGTGCTGGCCTTGGAGCTACTGGGGTGGATTTTCCTTTGTCATTTCACCTTCAGTGTTCATGGCAGCAGCCAAAAGAGGGGATCAGTGCAGCTCCGAGGTTAGAAGGTACCTGGGAGCCCTGCCCCAGCAGCACTGGCTGAGGGCTGCACCCGTCCTGAAACGGCAAAGGGAAGGACCATGCAGGGTGGGCTGTGTCTTAGGACTGTAGCCTCCTGCTTATGGCACAAAGATCCACTATTCTATAGGATAATGCTGACATGAAGGGAATGTTCTCTCTTAATCCTCCTTGGAAAAAGAAGAGTCCACTGCATTGTCGGTCTCATTTGTGCTTTAACTTCATCCCTACCATGAAGCTGGACTAACAACTTGTTTTAAATCCAAGTCCAGAGAAAGGGCTGGTGGCTATGAGCCTGTAAAACTCTGAGGGCACAGCCTCCCAGGATGGATGACAGCAGGTGCTGCTTTCTCTGTGTGATCTTGCCAGTCTCTGGTCTGGCTGGCGTTTCTCCCACTCAGTTACACACACAGGCTTTTTGGACTGCTTCCACGTAGGGGCCTAAGTCTTTTAGAAAGAAGCACACATTGATTGCTATTTAGTGTCTAGGGGATTTGATGAGAGCAGCTCAGTCCCTGGGGTCTGCTCAACTCTGCAAGCAGAGATGGAATCTATGGCCTGGTGAGTTCCACCGAGGCCTGGCCCCTGCCTGTGAACACAGCCAGCCCCCTCCTCCTGGTCTGACCAGCAGCTCAGACCAAATCACCAGCCCAGCTTCTGGGGGCAGCAGCCTGGGACCCCTCCTCTCCCTGACCCCCTCACCAGGGGCTGCTGTGGCTCAATGCCTGGGTTCCCAGCCCCTGGCTGCTCTCTCCCTGCTCTGAGACTCAGGTCTCCTAGAGCAGCAGCTCCCCTGACGACCTTGCTGTGGCCGCGTCAGCTCCCAGGCACTCCTCTCATCTTCACACCAGCAGGACAAGGAGGCTTCATAAAGGAACTGTGGAAACCCTGCCTGTGAGTGTGCACATCCCCAGACAGCCAAGAACTCAGAGGGAGCCAATGCTACTGTTTTATTGCAGGAGGTGGGGGTGTATGCACCGCACACCGGGGCTATGAGAAGCAAGAAGGAAGGAGGGAGGGCAGAGCCCCTTGCTGAGCAACAAAGGCCACCTGCTGCCTTTTCTGTCTGTCTCCTGGTGCAGGCACATGGGGAGACCTTCCCCAGGGCAAGGGCCACCAGTCCAGGGGTGGGAATAGGCACAGGCCAGCCCGGTACAGACCCCTAGGCGTCCTGACAGGTGGATTTCGACAAGGTCATTGTGCCCTGCCAAGGCACAGCGTAGATCTGGAAAGAGCAGAATGCTTTCTGTGAAAGAAAACACAGGGGACAATCAGTGTGGGTTACAGTTCAAAGCAGAAGATGCCCAGGCACGGGACATCACAGTGCGAGTGAAGAAGGATGGAGGTGAAACACTGGGCCCTTACCTACCCCTCCACCCACCCCCGATGATCCCAGAGCACCGCTGGACTGGGCAGTGACTGCTCCATCCCTCTCCCAGGGCTCCATCTCCACCTAGTGGCATGGGCCCCCACCCCAGCCTGCAGGATTCCTGCCCCAGCACAGCCCTGTGAGGAGCAGCCTGTGCAAGGCCTCGGGAGCCCTAAGGGTGCAGGGCAGAGGGAGGCGGCTCACTGCCCCCAGCTCCTTCCACCTCCAGCCCCCAGGCCAGCACTATGAGGGGCCAGAGGGAAGAACCCAGGGAACTGGAAATTCCAACTCATAGTGCATGGGGTGGTGAGGAGATGACAAGGAGAGTGTGGCTCTCCCTGGAGCAGAGACGTCACAAGAAATCCTGGGTCCTTGGAGAGGCTGGTGTTGGGTGAGCTGGGGCAGATCTGAGGGTTTGGCTGCTAACAGGCCTCTAGTACCCTCTAATCTGCTCAGCGTGGCCGTGGCTGTGGGCAGGTGCCTGAGGCTGGGATTAGACAGAGCCCCATCTCCCTGCCCAGCACCCAGCCCTGCGGCTGCTTCCTGCAGTCCAGTAGGCAACACTCCAAAGCACACAGGGTGGAGCTCCCAGTACCCCAATCCCAAGCTAAAGCCCTCTTAGCAAATCAAATTCATCACCCCTCTCCACACCACCCCATCTACATGCACACACATAGGCATCTACATGAACTCACCCTAACCTTCACCCACACGGATCTATGCATGAATCCACATACACCCTCACACATCTATCTACCCACATGCACACACACACAGTGCAGGTAATTCCTCATAATACAGCACGTATGTGCACAGAAACCCCCATGTATGTGCATGTATGTGCACAGACACCCCCACACATATGTGCACACACATATACTCACTCACACACCCACACCTATCCATGCATAAACCCCCACACTTCCCCAACACATCCACACACCCACTTGCACACACTCACGTGCACCTCCCCACACAAACCTATACTTGGAAACACATATGCACCTCCACATGTACAGACACTCAGGCACATGCACACATACCCTGCAGAACATGTGCATCACACACACATACACACACACCCCTCTGCAGTGTTATGACTGGCCCTGGACCCATATAAGGCACATACCCTTTTCAGATGTGGCTGGTCATGGAAGGGGCAGTTGTCCAAGTTGGGCTGGGTCTTGGTACATGTGGTTCGGCCCAACTCCACGTCCAAGAAGTAGTTCACCCCAGCTACGATCTACACATGTGAAAGAGCAGGAAGCAGGGACAGCACGCTGTCAGTTTCTTACACACACAGGAACTTCACTGTGACTGGGTCACTGGGCTTGCCTGGGGCTTCAAGCCTACCTTCATTAGCTGCCCACACTGTCACTTGCAAGGCACACAAGCCACCTCCTCCTGCCAGCTGGCAGGGATGCCATGCCCCAGGCCTCCCCAGTAACTTGTTTCTTTATGCCAATGCCAAGGATTAAGTGAATTCTGCTACCTATGACCCAGGTGGCAGGGACACTGGATCTATTTTAGGAAGGCTCTCATGTGATGATGAAATTTCGGCTAACTTCCAGCTCCTGGCATTCAGTCCACAGAGCATCTCATTCCTGCCATTTAACCCAGAGGTATTTTTCCTCATTTCTCACTAGCAGATGAGATGCTCACATACATTGATGTTTTAGGCCAATAAACATTGCTTCCCACATGCCTCTATTCCAGGTGTGATTTTCGAGGCAATATTTCTAAAGTGAGTCACACACCTGCATGTCTTAGGGCTGCAACTTCAGAAGAGAACTGAATGCTTTCCCTGCACAGTGCCGCCCCCAGACATGACTTGTCAGAACTGTGGAGAAGCATGGGATGAGGGACCCTGGGACCAGGGTGCTAGACCTTGCCCTGTGGAACCACACACAAGTCCTGTAGAACTACATGCAAGTCCTGTGATCCCTCCGGTGTCAGTCTGCTGCTCTGTAAAATAGGCTCCAGGGCTCAACGATCTACAATGCCCTGTGCTTCACTCCCAGTGAGAGAGAGGTGCAGGGCAAGCGGGGACCCTACACCAGGGAGTGGCCCTCCTGTGCAGGGAGAGCGCCCCAGCTGACGGCTGCAGGAGGAGAAACGCGGCTGGCCTGGACTCCTCTGAATTTCCAAGAGAAAGTGGAGGAGCTCTAAAGTCTGTGTCACTGTTCGCTGCTCTGCTACGGGATGCAGGTCAAGCTGGGCCTGGTAGCCCTACTGAAGCTCCCTCCCGATCCAACCCCCTACTCCCCTCTGCTGGGTGTCCTCATCTGGCTAAGGTCTAACTGCATCAGCTGGTAGAGGCAGGGTCAGGCATGCTCCACCCCAGCAGGGACTCAGCTGCCCTGGGCTGTAGGGGGTGGTCAGCCGGCCTGAGGGTGAAGGCCACTAGTTCTAGGGGGCTGTGCCCAGGGGTGTGACTTGGGGAGGGAAGCAGGGCTCTGCAGGACAAGGAGCCAGGCTCATGTGTGGCCCCTGCCGAGAGTACTCTGGGAGGCGGACGAGCCTCACGGCCTAGATCTCATCATGAGCAGCATCAAGCCCACCCAGAGTCAGCATAGTCTCCATCCACACCTGCTGGACCCTGGGAAATGGCACGGTCGTGGCACAGACCCAGCGGCTGCTGCAGATTAAAAGAGGCTGAGGGGACAGGACAGGGCTGAACTCACGCACTCATGGCCCTGGAGCGTCCTAGGGCATGAAGGCCGTCAACAGACAGGGAAAGCTGAATGAGTCTGAGCATTAGATCATGAATGTGTCAGTGCTGATTTTCAAAATGGAATCGTGGTTATGTGAGATATTGCTCTTGTTTTTAGGAAAAACACACTTAAGTGTTTACTTTCAAAAGATTCAGGCAAAAAATGCATATACAGTACATATACACACACCCATATTCACATTCGGAAAGTGAGCGGTGGGGGGGGAACAAACAGGGCAAAATGTTAACATCTGTGCTAACATCTGAGGGATCTGGGTGAAAGATCTACAGGGATGCCCTGTGCTATTTTGCAGCTGCTCTGTAAGTCTGAAATTACGTGAGAATAAAAAGTTAAAAGAAACAAAAGTGCTTAAAAATTATTTGGTGGAAGAACAAGGAGACAGCCAGATGAGGGGCTCTGTTTTTCCTTTTCCTGCGTATTCAGCAGCGCACCCGGAGCCCAGCGTCCCAGGAGGTCGGGACAGAGCTGGGTGGGACGTCTTGTGCCTGCCCCCGCGCTGCGGCGCGGCTCCAGCTGGCGCCTGGAAGCTGATGTTAGGCGCCGGGCGCGGACCTGACGTGTCCGTGCGGTTCCAGGCCAGGCCAGACTCAGGGCATTCCCGGACACGCCCGCCAGGGGCTCGGGGGTGACAGCGAAGACCGGGAACAGGGTCCGGGTGAGAAGCCCAGGCGCCGGGGAGGAGCAGCACGGGGTCCGGGAGCAGCGCGGGGCGGGCTGGGGCGGCGGGGCCGGGGCTCCGGACCCTGCGAGGGGCGGCACGCACCTGCTTGCGGGCGCGCACCACCTGCAGCGCGCGGCTGTGGTACATGTCGTTGCTGGCTTTGTTGTACTCGCCGACGGCAAAGTCCAGTGCACGCCGCACACCCTCCTCCTCCACGCTGGCGTCCATGGGGCCGCCCACCAGGCGCGGCGGCTTCCCGGGACTGGAGCCGGCCGCGGGGCTCACGGCTAGGGCCACGGCCAGGATGGCCAGCAGGAGCAGCGGGGCGCGCAGGGGCCCGGCCATGGTCGGCTAGGACGCGGGACGCGACGAGTGGGACGCAGGCGAGAGGCTGGAGCTAGATGGAGAGAACCCGCTGCGATCCCGAAGCGAGGCCGAGAGCCCCGCGGGGCCGGCGACTGCTCTTTTATCCCTTCCGGCCTTCTCCGGTCCCCCCTCCCCCCCCCGCGCCCAGCGCTTCCTTTTCCGGAACGCCTCTTAGCTCCCGCCTCCCCTGCCTCTCCCCACCTCCCGGTCCCTCCCTATCAATCTCCTCCCCTCCCAGCCTCCCCTGCCCCTCCCGGCCTCCCTGTCCTTCCTCATCCATCCCCTTCCCTCCCCATCCATCCCCTTCCCTCCCCTCCCAGCCCCTCCCGGCCTCCCCTCTCCCTTCCCGCCTCCCCTCTCCCTCCCCTCTCCCTCCCCTCCCCTGGCCCCCCAGTCTCCCTGTCCCTCCCTATCCATCCCCATCCATCCCCTCCCCTCCCCCTCCCTCCTCTCCTACTCTCTTCCTTCCAACTTCCCCTGCCTCTCCTATCCTCCCCATTCCTCCCCATCCATCCCAGACCATTCCCACCTCCCCACTTCGGGCCCCTCCATGCCTCCACTCTTCAGGCTCCTTCTCCTCTATCCCATTCCCCTTTCAACCCCCAGACACCGCCTCCCCTGCTCCTCGTCTCCCTCCTCCACTCCTGTCTTTGCTCCCACTTTGCCCCCCTAGCTCTGCTCCTCTTCATCGCCCCTCCCTCCTCCCGCCCCTCGTCCCGCCCCTCATCCCGCCCCTCCTCTGTCTTCCCTTCCTACCCACTCCTGGCCTCTCCCTGTCCCTGTCCCTCCTATCTTCTTCTTTCCCCTCTTTTCACCCCACTTCTGGCCCCTCTTCCCCCACCCCTTCCACACCTATGCCCCCCTTCTACCCGCTCCACCCCCTCAGCTCCATCTCTTCCCAAAGACCTGTCCCTCCTCCCAAGCTTACGTCACCCTGCCCTCCAGAGAGGTGTCAAGGCCCCCTGGGCCCTAAAAGCATGCGACCCCCTAGCTTCATTTCCTCAGAAAAGGGAAAGATAGAGGTCTCGGCCTTCCAGAGTCTTCGGAGGTCCAGAGTATCCGTGAGCATTTGGTCAAGGTCTAGAAATCACTAAGGCAGAGGTGTGATTCCAGAAGCCGCAGAAGACTCAGGCCATACCCTGTGCTAGGGAACTTTTCAAACAGAAGAATCAACGTTTATTTGAGTAAAAAACTCTGGGTTCTCCTTTCACAACTTCTTCTTATTCAATAAACAGACTTTTCACCAGCTTCCCCCTGCACCAGGTGATCTAGGAGCTAGAGACGGAGCCTGGGTGACTGAGCCATGGACACTACATTGCAGGGCTGCTGCCAGACAGAGATGTGACACGAACCCAGGAGCAATTTAAAACTTTCTGGGAGACACATTTCAAAAAGTAAAAAAGAAACAGGTGAAGGTAATGTTTATAATATTTCTTACTTAACCTAATATATCCAAAATATTATTTCAACACATAAGAAGAATCATTTATAACATAGGTTATTTTATTTTGGGTGTGTGTACTGAGTCTTTGAAATTCCCTGTGTATGTGGGTGTCAGTTGTACTGGCCTCGTTTCAAGCGCCCCGTGGCCACATGTGGCGGGTGGCTGTGGCACTGCACAGCCCAGCATTAGGGTGTGTGGGAGGATGGCGAATAGTGATCAATAATTAATATCAGGAAATTAGTCTCTCTGTTGGAAGTGAGAGTATGGGATAGAGAGAGATGATGCCACTGGACCTGGTCAGGGAGGTCTCTATGAGACTGGAAAGGTGAGAAGCACTGCCTAGACAGGAAACAGCCCCAGGCAGCGGGAAGGGCCAGTGCAAAGGCCCTGAGGCGGGGCTGGGCATGCCTGCTCCAGGAAGAGGAAGCTCCTGGAGGGAGTGTGAGCAGGGAAGGGAACGACCTGGAGTCTCATGGTAACTGTGGGTGGGGCTGGGTGGAAGGTGCAGGGAGACCCCTGGCAGGCAGTGGGGGTGTCAGGAGAGGGAGCAGCAGCCACAGGAAGAATGTGGGAGCCCACGGGTGTCTCTTGCTCCTCCTCTCTGGGCTTCATGCTGCGGCACTGGTCCTCTGCACTGCTTGGAAAACTCACCTGAGTTTAGAACATCGCTGTGAGTGAGGCAGAATTTACAGACAACAAAATGTCTAATCTGGGGGATTTCATTAACGCATATACCCGTGTTACCACTTTGTCCAGACCTGTGACATCTGCCTTGCCCCAGATGGTGTCCTCCTGCCTCTGCAGCTCACCCTCATGCCCATCCTGCCCTGGCAGCCCCCATCCTGCCCTATAGACTCGTTTGTTGCCTGTTCTTGAGCTTCCCAGGAATGGAGTCCTGCAGAGCAAATCCGGCTGTGTCTTTGTCCTTTGCTCAGTGTGGCTTTCCAGTGGGCCTTGAGTTTCTTCATTGCCAGCACTGTGAGTTCTCCTTCTCCCCAGACTGAGAGGACCTGATCAACTGGGTGCCCTGTGGGCTGACACAGCCCCCAGCTTGGGATGCTGCGGGTCTGGACTGGAATGTGACTCCAGGAGTGGGGAAGGTGGAAGGAGGCTCTGAACAGACAGCTGCTCCCTTTGTTCTCTCAACCCCACCCTCCATGCCTGAAGGTGACCCTGTGGCAAATGCCCTTATGGCGAGGTGGCAGCTTGGCCAGAAACACCAGAAAACCCTGGGCCTTTGCAGGGCACCCAGAGGACTCTCCTGAGAGTGGTGGAGGTGAGGGTCGGCCAGGGTCAGCCCAGACCTGCTGTGATCCTGGGGCTCAGCCGTGGCTGGGGCTGGATCAGCAGGAACCCGACAGTGGGAACAATATTACTCATGGATGCTCACGTTCAGTGGTAGGACCTTGTTACCTGAGGCCTGGTGACCATCTCACCCCACTGTCAATCCAGCACCCCTAGAAAAGCCATGCACCCCAGCAGATACAGCAGGTGGCCCAGATGGTGTTTACTGCTGGGTGAGGGAGGGAAGGTCTTCAAACAGGGCTGCACATATGCCTCCTAGTTAGACAGGAAATGGGGAGAGATTTTCAGAGAAGGGAAAGAGAGGGCAGCCCCTGGCCAGGTGCTTGCGAGCAGGATGGTCATCTCCCAAGTGTGGGAGTTGGTTCTTCTCTGTGGTTCCCACCTTCCCTGGCCACTGGGGCTCGAGTCTCAGGAGGATGTGTTGTACAGAGGGTAAGCTGAAATACACAAAAATCCCCTGTCTTTTGTCATTAGGAAGGAGGTGCAGGTCACCCAAATAGCAGGAGCATGGTGGTAGGTGGGGTGTGAGGTGGGAGCTGAAGTGCTGGTCTATTTCCCTGTATGTGATTCCACTGCCAGTGGTCATCCTCTGTCAGGACGTGCCCTGCAGGCACATGCTGCAGGGAGGGTCAGCTGGCCTGATGCAGCGACCTCTCTAACTCTTGTAGGACAGACACCAGTGTAGGGTGCTCTCAGGAGCTGCAGGAGCCGTGTTCAGTATGCTGTAATAGGAAGTGAAAGGTTACAGTAGCTGGGCAGCTGCTCCTGATATTTGGTAACCTTGAGCAAATGCTTTGCCTTCTCTGTGGTCATGTGTCTGGAGAGGTGGACTGCCTTGTAAATTGTTGTGCCTGGGCATCAGTGATGATGTTTAAACACGATTAAAAGTGACAGAGCAGCCTACAGCTTCAAAGACTTGCTACAGAGACACAGAGAGAAACAATGGACCTAGGACTGAGCCTGGGGCCTCCAGCACCCATGTAACTTGGAGGAGTCCAGCTGCCCAGGAGGAGGCATATTTCCCTTCTGCCAGGTGATGAAAGAGAAAGCTGTGTTCTCCCAGGCTGCCTTTTTGACTGTTGATCCCATTATCTGAATTAGTAGAGTGAGAAATTAGGTAAATGGCAGAAATTCCCTATAATAAATAAGCAATAATAACAACACTAAACAATGCTATAATAAATAAATGACCAAACACATAAACAGCACCTAAAGGTGCAAGTCATTAGATCCAGTTGGCCAAGAGTTGAGATTCTGCACTTTGGGTTTTGAGCAATTAGCACTCGGTGTCTATAGTAGGAGCTTGGACTGAGCAGCCACGGGATTTGGTAGCTTCTCAAAGGCAAAGCCCAGGAGCCTTCTTTATGGAGTGCCCAGAGTTCTCTGGGGTCAAGCTTGTCCCTTACACACAGGCTCCCTCCTTCTCCCCAACGATGGAGGACATGCAGATGCTTCTAGACCGCAGGCCAACGTTGGTAATGCATTTGGCTCCAATAGAGATGATGCCACATCATTAGGAAACTGATCCGCACGGTGAAGCCGGCTGGCAGCCTTGCAGACAGAGGCGAGAAAGGGCAGGGCCTGGTGTCTGCGGCCTGTTTTGCACTTCATGGGGGGATGAGAATCCTTGGGACATTTCTGCTCAGGAGCAAATGTGTAAACAGCGCTCATCATTTTGGATTACAGGGTTAACATTTATTTTCTCAAGAAGTGCATTCACCAGAGCGGAGCCAGTGACTGAAGAACCACATCTGAGTGGAAGGGGGAGAGAGAGAGGCCTCCAGGGACACAGGCTGCTGGCTGGTGCTGCCAGGGCTCCACCTGACTCCCTGCAGAGGCCTGGCCACGAAGAAAACACATGGCTCTGAGGGGGTTGAGCAATCCCTTTGGCATCTCTGAGTGGTCAGTTTCCTTTCTAGACCCACGTTCTTGTAACACGCCCCTCTTAGTGTTTCTGCAGTCTTGAATATCAGTTGCTTTAGCAGAGTTCAGTGACCGGGGAGATTGGTTCCTGTTCCTGCCCAGGATCCTGCTAAGCTGACTCACTGGGTGCTGGAGCTGGAGCCCCAGGCCTCCTTCTGCATCTTGTCAGAATCCTGCTAGGTTAGTTTAGCCAGGACTCTCTTCCCTTGATGTCTGCTTAGTAAGTTTTCACCTGCTAACACCACCCCTCCACGACATGTTCCTTGGCTGTAAATCCCACTTATTCTTGTGTTCAGGGTTGAGCTCTGTCTCTCTCTTATTGCGATAGTGTTGACCCCCACTGCGACAGTCTTGAATCAATTCTCCCTTACCATTTTAATAAGTGTCTACAGAATATTTTTTTAACAGTAGAAGCCAGCCAGGCCAAAACTCTGCCCTACCAGAAAATCCTGTTGCCAAGTAAGAGTAAGGGGCTTGGAGGACTAGAAGCAAACAAAGAATGGGAAGAGTGCAGATGGAGTGAGGGTGATGGGAAAGGGACGGGTGTAGGGTAAGGTGGCGCTGTGGGGCTGTGGCATGTGTTTCCCCCAATATTTTATTATGAAAATATTTAAACATTCATCAAAGTTAGAGTAATTTTACAGCAAACACCTATCTACTCACTGCCATGATTCTGTCATTAATATTAGACTTCTTTTTTTTCTCAACTATCTACTGCTCTGCCCGTCTAAGCATCCTCCATCTTTTTAAAAATGCATTTTATAGTAGGTTGCAGACATTAGTATACTCCACTCCTAAACACGTGTTAGTATGCATATCATTAACTAGAGCTCATCATTTATTTATACCTTTTTCATTTGTTATAAAATTTACCTATAGTGAAATGCACGAATCTGAAGCATACATTAACTAAATTTTGACGAAGTCACACTCTATCAGCTACAGAGCATGATCACCCCCCAGAAAGTTCCCGCATCCCCTTTTCCAGTCAACTGGGGGCCTCACTTCTGAGACAGCCACTGCACCAATGCTTCATTTACTATTGATGAGTTTTGTTTATTGCAGAAGTGCATGCCGACAAATTTTTACATCATGTAGACTTTTATGCTTGCCATTTTTCACTCAGCATGATGTTTTTGAGATGTATCCATGTTAAACAGTATATTCATACATCAGTCTTTGATTGCCGCACATGAGGCTCCTGACACTCACAGCCCTGGATTTCAGGCAGCATTTGCTGTAGTGAGGAGGCAGCTCTCAAGCACTCGGAGTTTTCGCTGCTACTTCCCCTTTCTCCTTTCTAATCTGGACCAGCTGCCCTGCCTTACCCCCACTCTCCCTGCTCCTTCTCTTTCATCTTTCTCTTTCTCCTAAGGTTACTTTCACTTTTTGCTCCAAGCAGAATCTAGAAGGGGGAAAAAGTATCACCATCAATGGAGCAAAACCCAATTTTCTAAGACAACGAACAGATTTCTCCAACTCTTCTCCATATTTGAAAATAAAATTTCTTGTATTTTTAGAATCAAATTAGCACATGCTTATTATAAAACGAAGAAGAAAATGAATAAAAGTGTAAGAAAGATAAATTACATGTGTGCATGTGAGTTTGTGTGCGCATGCTTTTGTGCATGTGCCTGTGTGTGTACACGTGTGCATGTGAGTTTGTGTGCACATGCTTTTGTGCATGTGCCTGTGTGTGTACACGTGTGCATGTGAGTTTGTGTGCGCATGCTTTTGTGCATGTGCCTGTGTGTGTACACATGTGTGCATGTGAGTTTGTGTGCGCTTGCTTTTGTGCATGTGCCTGTGTGTGTACACATGTGTGCATGTGAGTTTGTGTGCGCATGCTTTTGTGCATGTGCCTGTGTGTGTACACGTGTGCATGTGAGTTTGTGTGCGCATGCTTTTGTGCATGTGCCTGTGTGTGTACACATGTGTGCATGTGTGCATTTTCACCAAACTGAGATCATGTGGTGGTTATAATTTCATGTTGCTTTTTTAAACTTCATTATGTCATGAGCATTTTTCATGTTGTTAAATCGTCTTTGAAAGTTTTGTTTCATTTCCTATTGAGTATTCTATAGTTTAAATTTTTTTGCTAATGATAGACTTTTAGGCTATTTCAAATTTGTTTTTCTAGAATGAATAATACTGTGATACACACTGCTACAGAAAAAAAAATCTTGGTGTATAGGTTGTTTTCTTCCTAGAAGTGAAACTTTTGAGTCCGGGGCTACAAAGTTTTTTTTTTTTTTTTTTTTTTTTTTTAATGAATCTCAAAAAAGACTGCCAATAGCTCTTCAGAGAGATATACCTGCCTCAGTCAGGTCCAGCTAGCCACAAGGCAGTTCTAGTGGTCAACTGCAACATTCTGCGCTTTATCTTAGGTGTGAATGTTGGTGAGTGTAACTGTCCTCAGTTGTCATGCTGGGCCTGAGACCATGGGTAGTCCTACCTAAAGGGCAGTGCTCTTTCTAGGCATCGTTTGCACCTGAATCACATCGTGGTAGACCCGTCTTGTTCTTACTGATCCTTTATAAAAGGTGTTACCTTTTTCATTCTTTCACTTAGTTTAGTGAGTATTCATTGAACACCTATGATGTGAGATTCTGACTTTAACGAGGTAAAAGGTCCGTTTGTGCTTTCAAGAAGTCCTGGGTCTGTAAGGAGAAAGCCATCTAAACAGGTATTTCAACACAGCGTGGTGCAGGTCATCACAGGACACTAAAAGGTGCAGACACCAGTGCCGCGGCTCCAACCCTGGGGGTCTCCTGAGGCACATCTGGGGCTTTAACACCAATGCTGCACCCATGTCTCTAGCATGGATGTCTCCAGCATGAACTCCTGATGAACCTCCAAGTCCATCTCAGTGCCCTTCTCCTGGAAGGCTCCAGACACCTCAGGCCACCCAGGTCTTCAGCTGTACATGGGGCCCACCCCTCCATCTCCCTCACTCCCAGCCTCTCCTGCTCGGTAAGGGCTGCTCCACCTTTCTGGTTGCTCAAGCCAAAAACCTGGAGTCCCCTTCACCAACTTCTTTTCTTACATCTGATTTATCAGGAAATGTTGCCGGTTCCACCTTCAAAACACATCCAGATGATCTGTTCACTGCTTTTACTTTCATGGCCACCACTGGGCCAGACCACCACCAGCTGTAGGCAGCATCTGACGGGTAGCCCCAGAAGCCCATGCACATCTCTGAAGCCCAGGGCTCCTTTTACAACCTTAATCGAATCACGCCACTCTTCTGTTCAAAATTCTCAGACCACATGTGGCTCTTGAGCACTGAGATGTGGCTGGCATATTTGTGATTTTATTGAATATTCATTAGCTTAAGTTTAAACTAGCCACATAAGGCCTGTGGCTGCTGTGCTGAATGGTGAAGTTCTAATTGTTTCAATTCTCACTCAGAGTAAAATCAAAGACCTCCCAATGGGTCCACAGAGCCCTCATGATCTGACTGCCATATTCTGACCTCCTATCTTACTGCTCTTCTTGCTGCTCCTGGAAGGTATGAAGCATGCTCCTGCCTCAGGGCCTTTGCACAAACTGATTCCTACACCTGCAGATCTGTGGTTCTCTTCCTCACCTCCTTTACTCTTTCTATAAAGTTCAGCGTCAAAACAAGGAAATGTAAAGCCAGTGGAAGTAGCACCAGAAACATCCAATGTCAGGCAGGTAATGGTTAATTTATGTCTAATTTATCCAAGAAGAAGGATTTTATGAAAAGAAGAATGAGTGTTAGCCTGAGTCCCCTCCTAGACCATGACTCCTTGCCTGTGGGGTCCCTAAGTGGCCCAGACATCCTTGGACACACAATATAACACCTGCATGCTTGTAACTAGAGTAGTTGTGGCCACATGCCTGTGCATGAAGCACTCATGGTGATTTTTAAGATAAAGAGGAAATAAGTGGAAAATAGCTATTTGGGAAGGCTGGAATATGGGCCAAAGAAAACAGTATAAAATTAAAGCATAGAGAAGTTTTATCTGGGGGAAGAGAATGAATGTATCATGCTAACATATATGTCCAATGCATTAACTTAGTTAATAGAAAATATTTTCTGGTTAAGAAAAATAAATAATAAAAATGAAAAATTTTATTTTACCTTCATTTATTCCTTCTCTAATGCTCTCATTTTCTTCATGTAGAACAAATTTTTGATTTACATTGTTTTCCTTCTTGAAGAACAAGACCCAAAGTGATTCATAGGCAAGTTTGAGAAGCACTGTGTCAGGTGCCTGAGGCATGGCAGTTGGTCATAAAGGCTGGTAAAGAAAAATAATTCTGTTCCCTAAATTGCAGCTGTAGTAACCACAGGGACAGAATCCTGAAACAGCAAGGAATGGGTGGTTAGGATCCCTCAGATTCCTCTACTGCAGTGTCCTTCACTTACCAGCACTTGAGAAAGGAAAGTAGTAGCAGAGAGTTTGAGACTGCATTTTTTACTTTTACTTTTTGAGATAGGATCTCACTCTGTCACCCAGGCTAGAGTGCATGGCACCATCTCGGCTTACTGCAATCTCTACCTCCAGAGCTCAAGTGATCCTCCCGCCTCAGCCTCCTAAGTAGCTGGGACTACAGTTGCACGCCACCATATCCAGCTGATTTTGTATTATTTTTTGTAGAGATGAGGTTTTGCCATGTTTCCCAAGCTGGTTTCAAACTCCTGGGCTCAAGCAGTTCACCTGTCTCAGCCTCCCAAATTGCTGGGATTACAGGTGTGAACCACCATGCCTGGCCCCAAGACTGTATTTTGAAAGATTTCCAATTTACAGAAAAGTTGCAAAAAGAGATGGTCAGTTTTATTTGTTATCTTGGGTAGACTATAGTCCCCAGGTTTTCAGTCAAACACTAATGTAAGTGTTGTTGTCAAAGTAGTTTGCAGAAGTGATTAAAGTTAACAATCAGTTGAGTTTAAGGAAGGGAGATTATCCTAGATGACCTGGGTGGACTTGATGCAATCAGTCCAAAGGCCCTAAAAACAGAACTGAGTTTCCCTGAGGAGGAAGAAATTGTGACTGCGGACAGCAGTGTCAGTTTGTGTCTGAGAGCCCCAGCTGCCCTTCCTGAGGATCTACCTTTTTTGTTCCTGCCAGCTACCACCACTGCGTAAGCCGATGGCTTACAACAAGGCACGCCTTGGAGATATTGCGGGTTCTGTTTCAGACCACCACAGTAAAGTGAATTTTGCAATAAAGTGAGTCACAGTCACACATACTTTTTCATTTCAAGTACATGTAAAAGTTATGTTTACACTATACTGTAGTCTATTAAGTTTGAAATAACATTATATCTAAAAACAATATATATATACCTTTGTTTAAAAATACTTTATTGGTAAAAAATGCTAACAATCATCTGAGCCTTCAGTGAGTTAAAATCTTTCTGCTGGTGGACAGTCTTCCTTCAATCCAATGGCTGCTAATTGATCAGAGTGGTGGTTGTGAAGGTTGGGGTGGCTGTGGCAATTTCTTAAGATAAGACAACAATGAAATTTGGCACATTGATTGACTCTCCCTTTCACCAAAGATTTCTCTGTAGGCCCAGCACGGTGGGTCACGCCTGTAATCCCAGCACTTTGGGAGGCTGAGGGGGTGTGGATCACCTGAGGTTAGGAGTTTGAGACCAGCCTGTTCAACATGGCATGGCAAAACCCTGTCTCTACTAAAAAAACAAACAAACAAAAAAAAATTAGCCAGGCATGATGGCATAGGACTGTAGTCCCAGCTACTTGGGAGGCCGAGGCACGAGAATCACTTGAACCTGGGAGGTGGAGGTTGCAGTGAGCTGAGATCGTGCCACTACACTCCTGCCTGGGTGACAGAATGAGACTCCGTCTCAAAAAAAAAAAAAAAAAAAAAAGAGAGATTTCTCTGTAGCATGAGATGCTGTTTGATACATTTTACCCATAATAGAACTTCTTTCACAATTGGAGTCAGTCCTCTCAGATCTTGTCACTGCTTTATCATCTAAGTTTACATAATAGTTTAAATCCTTTGTTGTCATTTCAACAATTTTCACAGCATCTTCACCAGGAGTCGATTCCATCTCAAAAAACGGCTCTCTGCTCATCCACAAGAAGCAGCTCCTCATCTGTTCAAGTGTTATCATAAGATTGCAGCAATCCAGTCCCACCTTCAGGCTCTACTTTTCAATAAATTTTTATTTATTTGCATTATTATTTCAATAGCTTTTGGAATACAATAGGTTTTTGGCTGAATGAGTGGATGGATGAATTATGTAGTAATATGGTAATAAAACAATTCCTGGATGAATTATATAGTGGTGAATTCTGAGATTTTAGTGCACCCATCACCTGAGTAGTGTGCATTGTACCCAATATGTAGTTTTTTATCCTTCACCCGCCATCCCAGCCTCCCACTTCTAAGTCTCCAAAATCCATCATATCACTCCTTATGCTTTTACATACCCATAGCTTAGCTTCCATTTATGAGTTAGAACATGCAGTATTTGGTTTTCTTTTTCTAACTTACTTCACTTAGCATAATGGCCTCCAGCTCCATCAAAGTTGCTGCAAAAGACAGGATTTCATTCTTTTTTATGGCTGAGTAGTATTCTATGGTACCACATTTTCTTTATCCACTGGTTGATCAATGGGTACTTAGGTTAGTTCCATATCTTTGCAATTATTAATCGTCCACTTGTAATTATTGTTATCTTTCTCTTTCTACCATATCTGCAATTACTTCCTCTGCTGAAGTCTTGAGTCCCCCAAAGTCATTTATGAGTGCTGTAATCAACTTTTTCCAAACTTCTGCTAATGTTGATATTTTGACCTCCTCCCATAAATCACAAATGTTCTTAATAGCATTTTGAATGGATAATCCTTTCCAGAAGGTTTTCAATGCACTTTTCCTTGATCCATCAGAGGAATCGCTATCTTTGCCAGCTATAGCCATATTAAATGGATCTCTTAAATAATAAAACATGAAAATCAAAATTACTCCAGGATCTATGGGCTGCAGAGTGGATTTTGTGTTAGCAAGCATGAAAACAAAATTAACCTCCTTGCACATCTCCATCAGAGCTCTTGCATAACCTGGTGCATTGTGAATGAGCAGTGATTTTTTTAAAGGATTTTTTTTTTTTTCTGAGCAGTAGGTCTCAAAATTGGGCTTAAAATACTCAGTAAACTATGCTGTGAACAGAAATGCTATCTTCGTTTTATCTGTAGAGCATAGATTTATCATAATTAGTAAGGGTTGTAGGATTTTTGAAATGGTAAATGAACATTGGATTCAACTAAAAGTCACCAGCTGCATTAGCTCCTAACAAGAGAGTCAGCCTGTCCTTTGAAGTTTTGAAAACAGGCTTTGACTTTTCCTCTCTAGCTATGAAAGAAGGTGGTAACTTCTTTCAATAGAAGGCTGTTTCTTTGACATTGAAAATCTGTTGTTTAGTGTAGGCAACTTCATCAATGATCTTAGCTAGATCTTCTGGATAGCTTGCTGCAGCTTCTACATCAGCACTTGCTGCTTCACATTGCACTTTTACATTATGGAGATGGCTTCCTTTCTTAAATGTCGTAAGCCAATCTCTGCTAGCTTCAAACTTCTGCAGCTTTCTAACCTCTTCCAGCCTTCATAGAAGAGAGTTAGGTTCTTGTTCTAAATTAGGCTTTGGCTAAAGGGAATGTTGTGGTTGGTTTGATCTTCTATTCAGACCATTCATACTTTCTCCATATCAGCAATAAGGTTATTTCACTTTTTTTTGAGACAGAGTCTTGTTTTTTCACCCAGGCTGGAGTGCAGTGATGCAATCATAGTTCACTGCAACCTTCTTGAACTTCTGAGCTCAATCCTATTGCTTTAGCTTCATGGGTTGCTGGGACTACAGATGCACATCACTGCATCCGGCTAATTGTTTTTATTTTTTGTAGAGACAAAGTGTCACTTTGTTGTCCAGCCTGGTCTTGAACTCCTGGGCTTAAGTGATCCTCCTGCCTCAGCCTCCCAAAGTGCTGGAATTACAGGTGTGAGCCATTGCACCAGGCCTATTTCACTTTCTTGCTATTTGCAGGTTCACTGGAGTAACACCTTTAATTGCTTCCAAGAATTTTTCCTTTTTATTCATAACTAGGCTCTTTGGCACAAGAGACATAGCTTTTGGCCTGTCTTGGCTTTCAACATGCCTTCCTCGCAAAGCTTAAATCAGTTCTAGATTTTCGTTTAAAGTGAGAGATGGTGGAAGAGATGGTGCAACTCTTCCTTGCACTTAAACACTTAGAGGCCAATGTAGGGTTATTAATTGGCCTATGTTTTTTTTCTTTCTTTCTTTTTTTCCAGAGACGGAGTCTCGCTCTGTCGCCCAGGCTGGAGTGCAATGGCTTGATCTCCACTCACTGCAACCTCCGCCTCCCAGGCACAAGAAATTCTCCTGCCTCAGCCTCCCAAGCAACTGGAATTACAGGTGTGTGCCACCACGCCAGGCTAATTTTTGTATTTTTAATAGAGATGTGGTTTCACCATGTTGGCCAGGCTGGTATTGAACTCCTAACCTCAAGTGATCTGCCTGCCTCGGCCTCCCAAAGTGCTGTGATTACAGGCATGAACCACTGTGCCCGGCCTAATTGGCCCAATTTTAATATTGTTGTGTCTCAGGGAATAGAGAGGCCCGAGGAGAGGGAGAGAGATGGGAGAATGGTTGGTTAGTGGAGCGGTCAGCACACATATATTAAGTTTGCAGTCTTATGTGGGTGCTGCTCATGGCACCCCAAAACAATTACAATAGTAACATCAAACATCGTTGATTACAGATCATCACAGCAGATATAATCATGATAAAAATGTTTGAAATATTGTGAGAATTACAAAAGTGTAATACAGACATATAAAGTGAGTACATGCTCTTGGAAAAATGGTGCCAATAGACTTGCTCCTCTCTTGCCACAAACTTCCAATTTGTATAAAAAAATGCAATGTCAGCAAAGGATAATAAAATGAAATATGCCAGTATATCTCTTAATATATCTCTCTTACTAGGTCTGTAAGTTGGTATATGGTATTAATTTAACTTTTATTAATTTAACTTATATATGGTATTAATTTAACTTATATGGTATTAATTTAACCATATACCAACTAACAGTCCTCGTAAGAGAGAGGTTGAACCCTGAGTGATACACATCCATATGCCAACTTTAGCATTTGCTTCTCTCTCTTATTTTATATATACATACACATATTATAAATATTTATATATATACACATATATATACACACACACACACACATATACATATTAGAGGGTAAGTTGTAGATATTATGGCTTTTTACCCCTAAATACTTCTGCCTAAGAAAGAAGTTCTAGCTTGCTGTGGTGGCTCACCCTTGTAATCCCAGTACATTGGGAGGCCGAGATGGATGGATCACCTGAGGTCAGGAGTTCAAGACCAGCCTGCCCAAAAAGGTGAAACTTCGTTTCTACTAAAAATACAAAAAATTAGCCAGGTGTAGTGGCAGGCACCTGTAATCCCAGCAACTCAGGAGGCTGAGACAGGATAATCGCTTGAACCCAGGAGGCAGAGTTTGCAGTGAGCCGAGATCGAGCCATTGCACTCCAGCCTGGGCAACAAAGAGCAAAACTCCATCTCAAAAAAAAAAAAAAAAAAAAAAAGAATAAAAAAGAAAAGAAAGAAGTTCTTCTGAAGAAAAGGCTTTTTGGCACTTGTTGTCACATAATTATCAGATTTAGGAGATTTAACACCAATACACAATTATCTAATAGTAGTTCTTTTAAAAATTTCTCCAATTATCCCCAATATATCCATTCCAGCATTTTCCCATCTGCTCCCAGATCAAATCCAGGATCTCACTTTGCATTTTGTATCATGTCACTTTAATGAACGTGCATGGGAACAACTGCTGTCCTGTATTTGTCCTCCATGTCATTGACAATTTTTGAGGAATACAGAACAGTTGTTTTTATAATAATATTTTACATAATTTATAACCTTATCAATTTGAGTCTTTTTGTTTCTTGATGATTAGACTTGAGGCCAACACTTCTGACAGAAGCTTCACCTGGGTGAGGCTGTGTCCTCCTCAGTGCGTCACATCAGGAGGCCCAGGATGTGGGTTTGTCCTGTTACTGGTGACATGATGTTGATCATTATTTAAGGCAGTGTCTGCAGGTTTCTCCATAAGTTTCTCCATACTTATTGTTAATAAGTAACCTATGGAGAGATGCTTGGAGACATTATAAAATACCTTGTGCACCAATCACTTCCCCCAGTGGTTTTAGTGTCTATTGATGACTCCATCCAAGTATGTTATTGTTCTGTGGTTGCTTCCAGGCTTTTAAATGCTGTTCTTTGATTCAGCCTGCAGCAGGCTGTTAGGGAAGGCTCTTCCTTCCTAACACAGAGTCCCAAAACACTGGGCTTCAAGGGAGGTGGTGTTATATCCCTGTCCACAAAATATTTTGTGCACTTCCTTTTTCCTGAGCAAGATATAAGGTACTCTGGGCATGTTTTGTTAGGACACCTCTTTTTAAGACCTCTTTTTATGGAAAATGGCAGCCTTCCGTTTTAGCTGTCAAAGTCCACAGGCTTTAACTGTGCTGGCTGGTGGCTGGAAGTGGGTCCAGGCAACAGTTCAAAGTCAGAAGCCTGAGATCTGTGTCCTTCAGAGGGCTGGTGGCAGCTTGTGCCTGGGCATCTCAGCCCCGGACGGGAGTCAGGAAGGAGCCCCTGAAGGGGTGAGCCAGTAGCTGACTCTGGGACAGTCCAAGGCCCCCACACACGACCCAGGCCCAGGCCCCGCCTCCCTATGGTGACCGTGCTGCTGAGCTGAACTCCAAGGGCTGCTGCTCCTCCAGCACCATGGTGAGGGAGGACTTGATCTTTTTTGAGATGGAGTCTCACTGTGCTGCCCAGACTGGAGTGCCATGCGGTGATCTCAACTCACTGCAGTCTTCCAGGTTCAAGCGATTCTCCTACCTCAGCCTCCTAAGTAGCTGGGACAACAGGCGCTTGCCACCACGCCTGACTAATTTTTGTATTTTAGAGACAGGGTTTCACCATGTTGGCCAGGCTGGTCTCGAACTCCTCACTTCAGGATTTGACATTCTTAGGCACTGTGGGCCTCTCCTCCCTCTCTCTCTCTACTTTCCCTTTTGGCCCTCACCCATTCTCTGCCATCTGTGCTCTCTTATTCTGCAGTGGTGGCCACCCTTCCTCCACTCTGTGGCCCCGGGACCCTCTCCTTCCTCCCCTCCAGTGTCAGATCAAGGGAGGCCACACAGAGACTGCCCATGGCTGACCATGCCCTAGAGGGTCTCACCCCAGTCACAGAGCAGACTTCTGTGGGGAGCTATTCCAGGCACCTCCCCCAGGGTTTCTGCTTTAACTCCTTGAGGGGAGGCCCAGGCATTCATCATTTTCAACCTGCACAGGTGATTCTAGAGTCAGACAGGAAGTGTCAAGGGCCATGGATTAAAAGGTCAAAGCACAAGCTCCATGAGACAAGGGACTAATCTCTCCTCAGTCTAGAAGTCACATCAAAGATTTAGCAGTCAAGGATGGGGGGAAATTCTGCTGTGCATTTATTTTAATTCCTTACCAGGGCAGACCTGGAGGTTTTCTTTGGGATCCCACCAAACCCTGCTTGAGTTGAAAAGCAAGAAGCACAGGTAGCAGGTAAATTCAGGTGCTCCTTGGAGCAGCTGTTAAGCTGGGGCTATGAGGCACTGCCTGGATCCAAGTCTCTCAAACAGAACAATTGCACTAAGATATTAAGAATACACACACCTGCATCTTACCAAATGTTTTCATTTTCACAAGAAAAACACCATGTGCTGAGTCTTAGCTGCAAATCCTGTGAAAATCCCAGAAGGCATGGTTCACAAGTTCAGACTTGTATCACATGCGCATTACAGAAGGCAAGGCTTCTCTAAGCCCCAGGGCAGGTGGGTAATAGAGACCAGCACTGCAGCAAATTCCAACACGCATCCAATCATGGTCTCAGTTGGCTACCTGGCTGTGTTGAGAAGCCAAACTCTCAGCAAATGTTACCCATAATTTGCAAGTCAGAAGTCTCCATTCCCATCCTCTGGTTGTGCTGACCCAAATCCCGCTGGCCAGGCAAGAGTCCAAGGGCTGTGTGGAGATATGGGGCCAGGAGACCTGTGGCAGAAAGGTCATCCTATTACTATGTAGGTTTCTTTCTAACATAGCCACCATAGTGTTCAGGGAATTTAATTCCACATCACCCCGAGACTGTGAGAACTAGTGAAAAGAGGTCCTGATGGAGGGCAAGGGAGTGGGGAGGACTTGGATGGGGCAAGGCTGGGAATAAAGAGGTAGAGGCAGGAATGGAGGGTGGGGCAGAAAAACAAAGGTTTTTAAGCTAACTTGCTATTTACCTGCACCCGGTCCTCTTATATGTGCTGCCTCATTTAACCTTCAAACAACCCCGGGTGACATTTCCCCTGTATTATAAATATTAAAACAGAAAACTGAAGACAAGCACATCCTTCACAGTTAGGCAGAAAGGGGATGCAAACCAAGTCTGTTCCTTTTCTGCAGAAGTGGGAAGTGTGCCAACTGCAGAGACAGGGGTCTAGAAGACCAAGGAGGAGGCAGACAGGGGAACTGGGAAGGGAGGGACCCCTGCAAAACCAGGAACCCCACATGCATCAAGGCAGAGCCTGAGCAATGAGGGAGCCCCTCGTGTTTGCTTTGCCAACTGTGGTGCAAATAACAGGAAAATAACCTGGCCTATCTTTATTTGTAAGCACCCAGATATTCTGGCAATCGTTTATGTAACCTTCAGCTTACACTTGCTTCTCAGTGACATTAAACTCAAGTCCTAAGATCAGAAGAGCTAACTCAATGACAAAACATGCTCAAGGTTTTGGTGGTGATACTTCAAGGAGAAGAAAAAGTTAGTGCAGAGAATACACTTTTTAATGATATGATCAGTGGTGGGAATCAAAATCTTATCCCAAAAGAGTTTATTAAAACAAAACAAATAACTGATGTTAGAAAATGTTCTTTCTGGCACCTTGCAGAATCCTTTGGGGATTCTGAAGCAAATTTCTTAAGCAGTCTGAATTCTCAAAATTTAGTCTAACATTCTTCATTAACAGGCCTGGGTAAATGCAAGCTTCGTCCCTTCCAGAATTTAAATTTCTCCTTATGAGAACAGAAGAGGGTAGAATAAAGGAGTTTATTGTCAGCTGACACTCTCGTACTTAAGACTCAGGGCAGAAATTTCAGGCTGGCACCATTGCCACTTCACTTGGATGGAGAGCAGCATCTGGAATATGTTAGAAAAGGCCTTGCTGTGCTGCAGAAACCGGAACATGGGGCTTGGTCCAGGACTCAGCCCGGAATTGGCTAAATACACAACACTTTTGTAAAACGGCATTGACATAGGCTTTTGTTTCTCCTCTGCTTCAAACCCCACGCACGCCTATTTGGTGCCCAGCCTTGACACCCACCCTCGCACTCCCACATAGGTGATCCGGACTTGGCTGCTGGGGCTTCAGGGTTGCCAGCCTGTCAGGCAGGGCTCCCCCTGAGGACCGGGGGTTCCCTCAGCCCCCTCGCTTCCTGGGCTGCCTTCAGAGGGCCGGTGTTGCCTTCTTTTCACTTCCTCACTGAGTGACTGGAAAAGGGCCAGACCTCTCCCACCCCTCGGGAGGAAGTTCAGTTCTTTTCCTTCCCTCTTTCACTTCCCCCTGCCAAGCCTGGAGCACACGCGAGGGCCAAGCCTGGAGCACACGCAGGCCCCACCCTGTGCTCACCACCCTGTGCTCACCCAGCGGCCGGGCAGTCTGGGCGGAGGAGGGCACCAGCAGGAGAGGGGTCCTACAACTCTGAGTTCCGCAGAAAGGCCTCCCCGGGAGGGGCTGGGAGCTCGCCCAGCAAGGGCAGGCACTTCCCCTCCCTTTGGCCACTTGGCCCTGGAGGGCTTCTTTGGAGATAAATCCCAGAGAAGGGGAGGGGAAATTATGTAACTCGAGGAAAAACGCTATGCGGAGTCCCGTGTACTCACAATCTCTCTGGTGGAAACTAGGCTTCACCGTCACAAGGTGACAACGAAATGCCCTAACCCCGGGCTGCCAGCAGCACAGGGCCATGGAATCCAGGGAGAAACAAGCGCTGAGTTGAGGGGTGTGTAAAATGCAGGTTCTGATTCGATAGCTCCGGGGCGGGCCTGAGCTCTGCATTTCTGATGCTCCCAGGGATGCTGATGTTGCTAGTCTGGGGACCGCGCTGAGGTCAGGGCTGCGGAGGGCAGGCACCAGGTTGAGCAGCGGCACTGCTAGTGCTGAGTCAGCTCTTCCCTCAGCCCCTGAGGTCTGGAGTGCTTCCCGTTGGGAGATTTACTAGTTTTCTTGCTTGACTACCCTGGCATTAACAGGTAAGGTAAATGGGAATACATGGCTACAGTTGAGTTCTAGTGGGCGAAATGTCCAGTTACATGTTAGCTGCAACCCTTAACAAGCAGAAGTGAATAATCTATTCGGCTACTCCACAACACAGAATGTGTGCCTATGTTTCGTATGATAGCATGAAAGTAATGCCTTAGAATTACTAATGACTCTGAAGCCTCCAGTTGTTTTAAATGTGCCATCCTAGTTATCTCTTGGAAATACATTGAGAAAAAACAACCCTTTCACAGTAGCCCAGTGACCTTTCTACAAACTTACGCTTGTGAAGGAATCTTTATTAGATCCTTAGCCAAATGTAATATTTTACTTTAATGTTCTGAACTGGACATTTTCAGCTTTAATGTTTAATTTTGGGTGGCCAAGTCATGTCTAAACGGGCTTCTTCTTTGAGATCTCCTCTTTTGCATGTTGTGGAAAAAGTCAGAGCTTCCGCTGTACGGAAACTGAAGAAGCCAGACACCTTGTCTTCCTGGTCCTGGAAGGTAGGGCATGACACCTATCTTCGGGTCGACCAATCAGATATTCCAATTCTGGATTTTAAATTGAGAATCGATTATATAAAGAGACAGGACAGTGGGCTGGGAGAGGGGAAATGCCACGTCCACGTGCGAGGCTGTGGTGTTGGAGGGCCTGATGGCTGTCCCTCACCCTGACAGCTGTCCCTCACCCATGGCGCTAGGTGGCAGGGCTGCAGCTTGCTCCCCAGGGAGGCGTGAGGTGTGACCTCCGTCCTGCTGCAGCGGCATGCCCACTCAGTCTGCACTAACTTGCCAAACCTCGTTATCTAGGTTCCCATAGGTTTGTGAACCACCTCACTTCTTTTCAAATGAATCTTTTTTTCTCCCAAGTCAATTCGGCTTGGTTTTATTTATTTGTAATCAAGCACCCTGGAATGTACCATGCTTCTCACCTTTAAGAAAATCCCATTACAGGTATAAAAGACAGCACTGATTAGTTTCCTTTCTTTTTTGATTCCTAACTGCTGATTCAGGAACCTCTGGGATTCTCAATAATTTTTAGCATAATAAAATAGCATTACTGCCATCATAAGTATATTTAGAACACAACTTCATGTCATTTGGTGTGTGATTCCTGGAGCATTATTTGAGTGTGTATTATGTAATCTAATAAGTATCTTTTCCAATGAAGTATTACTTTGCTGGATGTCATATGTCCAGCAAGGCATGGCTCTGTCTGCTTGAGACCCAGATATACTAAGTCCAAGAGGGTAGCTGTGCAAGGAGAATCTGTGTCTTCAAATGTTAGCCATAGTGTGCTTTCATTAACAGAAGATCATGAATACCCCCAAGTTAGTTGCTGGGTATCCTGATAATTCATCAGGATTTCCTTTGCAGATAGTATCGGGCATACCAACCAATCACATCATCACAACATTCTCTGATGTGTGATCAGGTATATTCTAAGGAAACTTAACTGCTCACTGACATTGACAAATAGATGCCACAGAAATGCCCAAGGATTTTAGGGCTGACAAATAAAATGGGAGAGGAGAGTACCCTGGCGCTTACTGCAAGTTTTACATTTCCAACTCATCACTTTGGTGCAAGGATTGCATTAATAGTACAAGCAGCGTGGGCCAAATGATCTTGTCATGAAGGCGAACAGTTAATTACCACTTACTGGAACTTGTGTGAAAATAAAAATTTTACCTGGAACTTAGTTGCGTAAAAATAAAAATTAAGAGGCTAACACCTTTAATGCCAGAATACAACACAAAATGGCTCCATTGCTTGATGAGTAATTGAACGATTTTCTGGAGCTTCCTACAGCCCTGTTAGAGTTAGTAGTTTAGGAAATGGTGTTTGGGCATGGAGTTAAGGCCGCACACATACACACACAGACATACACACCACAGACACATACACACAGACATATGCACATACACACACACACGTTCCCAGATCAAGCCAAGGGTGGAGCTGCTTATTCTCTCAGCCCAATAACGAGATGCAGATGAACTGAGAAAGAAGTTTATTTCTGTAACCAGGTATGGGGAGAAAGAAGGCCAGGAAAATATCGCCAGACCAACTCAAAATCACAAAGTTTTCCAGAGCTTATATAACCTCTAAGCTGTATGTCTACATGTAAGTGTGCAATCATCTAAAGACATAAGTGATTAACTTCTTCTAATCTATAACTGAGGTCTGAGTCCTGAAGACCTTCCTTTGGAGCCTCAGTAAATTTACTTAAGCTAGATGGGTCCAGGTGCTGGAGTGATTACCCTTATCTTGTCTCCTGCTAAATCATGGAGGTTTGGAGTGTTCCTTCAGACCCCAGTAAACTTGTTTGTGGAGGTCTGGGGCGTTTCTTCAGACCCCAGTAAAAACTTGTTTAATCTTAAACGGGTCCTGTTAAGAATTCCTTCGTTATCTTGTCATACTTCAAGGCCCAGGAAAGGCCCGGGCAAAACTCTTGGTGGGCTTTTGTTACATTCCAGCCTTTGTATAAGAGGACTGGCTCTCTCAGCTTTTAATATTTAACTTAACCACTTAGTCAGTGCTGAAACAGTTGTTACAGAGGCCTGCCTGTTCAGCCGTTAGTGAGACCTGGCCTGCCACACACGGACACACACACACAGACATACACACAGACACACACACACACACATATATACATGCATACACAAACCACATACATACACACTGTATTAGGGTTCTCTAGAGGGACAGAACTAATAGGCTAGATGTGTGTCTAAAGGGGAGTTTATTCAGGAGAATTGACTCACACGATCACAAGGTGAGGTCCCACAATAGGCCATCTGCAAGTTGAAGAGCAAGGAAGACAGTTTGAGTCCCAAAACCTCAAAAGTAGGGGAGCCGACTGCAGACTTTAGTCTGTGGCCAAAGGTCCAAGGGTCCCAAAGCTGAAGAACTTTGGGTCCGATGTTTGAGGGCAGGAAACATCCAGCACAGGAGAAAGATGTAGGCCGGGAGGCTAAGTCAGTCTAGTCTTTCCACATTCTTCTGCCTGCTTTTATTCTGGTCTCGCTGGCAGCTGATTAGATGGTGCCCACCCAGATTAAGGATGGGTCTGCCTTTCCCAGTCCACCCACTCAAATGTTAATCTCCTTTGGCAACACCCTCACAGACACACCCAAGAACAGTACTTTGCATCCTTCAATCCAATCAAGTTGACACTCAGTATTAACTATCACACACACATAGACATACACATACAGACATACACACAAATACATACACACACAGACACACACACATATGCACACATACACTCATACACTCATCTACACACAGACATACACACAAACACACACATATATAGACATATACACACACACATACACATATGTATACACATGCACACACACATACACATACATACACACGTGCACATACATACACAGACCCACAGATACAGACACATACATATACACACGCTCGTACACACACAGGCATACACACAGACATACATACACATGTGCACATATACACATAAACACACACACACAGACACACACACAGACACACTCATACACACACAGAGACATACATACCCTCATAAAAGTCCAGCTGGGCTGGGCCTTCTCAGTGTGGGCTGTGCCCCCAGCTGGGGGAGAGGCCACTTTTACATGGCCTTTTCCACCTGGCCTGCCCTCCTCCATTCTCTGGCCTCTGGCTTCCTGCCTGTCCTTACATAAACGTCTGAATCTTAGGCTTGGGCAAAGCAAATCCTCAGACAAGCTTGGATTGTGGGAATGAAGAAACTGAACAAGATAAGGGCTTAGGAAAACTATGGAAGCTTTGAGATTTGTCTCCATTGCGAGCTGGATGGAAAGAGGCTTCACAGGGCCTCCGGAATTCAGGACTTCTTAGAATTGGCTGCCCTGAGACCTAATATGAACCCAGAACTTGATCATTCCACGTGATCAAATTCGACTCCAGCTGTGGCTCAGCCTCATGGTGAGTTATGATCACATCACCCTTGGCAAGCCAAAGGTGGGGATGGAAAAGAAAAAACTCAGGCAAAATTAATATAAGTAGAATGGTTATATGGGCCAAATGTAAAAACTGCAACTTGGTTGCATAGATTCAAGTTGCCATAAAGATATGCTCCAATTAGCAGCAGTTGCAAGTGAGTTTTTAAAGAAAAAAAAGGCCATTTCTAAATTGTTTACCAAGAATTTACATTAAGATAACATATGCTGTAAATTGGCTATACATTTTTCCAGGATGGGGAAGATAATGGGTGAGACAGGTCATCAGGAATAGAATGCCTTTAAACAATTGCCCTCAGCCATGGGTAGGAAGGACATGACTAAAGTCCCACACTCACGTCTCTCTGGGCCTGATAAGGTTTTGCACACCTCACGTAGCCCACACTGCTCTGGCTATTTTTCTGTGGTCTCCCAGGCATTGAAACCGTGGGAAGCAAGTCTCCTGCCCATCTCTGTTCATCCCACACAGTTGCAATTGTGGAGGGACCCTCCAATGACATTGGACACTGGAGGCCCAGAGAAGGAAGTAAGTAGAGCCGAGAAGGGTGTATTTCTGATTTGCAATTTCATTTTAATTTCTGTTATCTCTGATCTGGCTTACACATTATATAATTTTAAATGGGGACTTTAAACACTCCTCTGCAACAGCCCTGCTGTGGGATTCTTGTTTTTGCGGTCATGGTAAAAATCAACATTTTTTCTTGGTTTTAATTTTGAACTCACCTTCTTTTCCCCATTTGTTGTCTCCTAAATGCTTAGGTCCTCTGAAGAGAATAAAATAGTCCACCTAAAGCAATACCAGAAGTCTCTTGGGATTTGTGAGGACAATAGCTCCCTGTGTGTGCTGGAGACCTTGGGCAAAGTCCCCAAGTCATATCCATAGCTACAAGGTGTCAGAAGAAAAGATTACAACATATCCCGTTTAAAGGTCTTTATTGGCTTTTGGTTTAGAGGCTAGAATTGGGCAATACATCATTCATAAAACAGAGTGTTTGATGAGCGGAAATGAGGAAGCGGAGGGCTGAGGATAGCAGACAGAGGACAAAAGCACAGGTATTCATCTGCCTGAAGACAGTTAAATGCTGTCCTCTGAATCCAAGAGATGGGCAGCTGTTAGGATTTGCCAAAAGGAGACTATTTGTTTATTTGGAGACAGGGGCTCGCTCTGCCTCCTGGGCTGCAGTGCAGTGGCACAATCATGTCTCACTGCAGCCTTGACCTCCCAGAATTAAGTGATCCTCCCACCTCAGCCTTTCTAGTAGCTGGAACTAGAGGTTTGCACTACCATGCTGCACTAATTTTTAAAATTTTTAGTAGAAACAATGTCTTGCTATGTTGCCCAGGCTGATCTCAAACTCCTGGGCTCAAGCCATTCTTCCACCTCCGCCTCCCAAAGTGCTGGGATCACAGGTATGAGCCACCGCGAATGACCAGAAGGAAATACTTAAAGCTCTTGTTTCTAGTCCTTGTAACAAGCATCTTAAGTACTTGCTATGGAACACAGATTGTTATGGGGGCAGCCAAGGGTTCACTTGGAATAAGAGTGGAGAAGATGCACCATGGAAAATGGGATAACTCATGCATTAGTCAGCTGCTGTTCCCTAGGAAAAACCTTAGCATCTTGGGGGCTGACAGCAACAAGCTATACCTGTCATGCTCTGCCGCCTGCACATGGGCTGGGGGTCAGTGGGTCTGGGGCTGGCTTGGCTTGTGTCTTCATGCTGGGGCCCATGCTGAAGGGGTGGTGCCTGTCTGGGCCAGGTTCTTCTCATGGAGGCTCAGAGGAGAGCAGGAGGACCAGCCTCTCACACATGCAGGGTTAAGGGCTCTGTGCTTGTCCCATGTGTTAACATCTTATAGGCCAAGCAAGACCCATGACCATGCACAACGGCAATGGGGGTCTACTCTGCATTTTCTGGAGAGAGGCGCTGCTAGCTGCATGGCACAGGGCATGGATGTATACTTTAGTTCCAGAGAGGGAGCCAGCTGTCCATCCATCCTGTCACACCCCCGTGAATCTTGGAAAAACACTGCTGTGGATTTCATGCTGGGAGTTGTTGGCTGAACTCCTGCTATCAAGGCTGACTTTTTTCTGTCTCATCTGTTCCATCCTGGGATGTCTGGGAAGTGTTGGCTTCTAAGGAGTCTTCTAAGTGCAGAGAGCTGCCTTTTCAGGCCCTCTCTTTCTTCTCTATAAAAATAAGCAGGTCAAAGGCCATGGCTTCAGAGAGTCCTTTTTAGGCCTATAGTTTGTGATCCATTGATTACTGTGTTACTCCGGATGAAGAATTTACCCCCTTCTACCTCCATTCCCACCTCTACCCATTGCTGGCAATGTGATACCAGACTCACAGGCCCATTCTGGTGGGGGTGTGCATGTGGGAGAGGGGGCTTATGGTCAAAACCCAGGAGGAAACAGAAGAAGGGGGCTGGGAAACAGTAGTGACCCCCCTGTGCTGCAGCGGGAGGTGCAGGAAGAGTGAGGAGTGGGGAAGGTGGCTGCCCCTTGTGAGGCAACACGTCTGGTGGAAGCAGAGGGCACTTCTTCCTCAGCCTCTGCCCATGCATTCTCTCCAGTGCCCCAGTCCCTGCTGTCTCACACCCCGTTTCTCTGCTCCAAGGAACAGTACAGGGTGTGGGCGCTGGTGAAGCGCATCCTTAGTAACCAGCTGGCCTGTAGCTTCATGATGCTGTGGCTTGGCTGGGAAGTCCATGCTAGGCTGGGAAGCAAGAGCCAGGACCTTCCAACAAGCTGAGCACACAGGCCTGTGCGTGCTGGGTGGGGCTCGGGTCTCAGTGCTGAGGCAGCACTTTGCTGTATTTTAATTTTTAATTTTTTGTAAAAGATAAAAAGATGATGGAAGTACGTCAGGAGGACGCAGGAAGCACCTTAAAGGGGCTCTCACTAGTCAACTCTGAGATAATTTAAATGTTCAAATAAATGATAGTAATAGATTACAATTCATTGAATAAAATAAGAAACCGTGAGTCTTCTAGATCTATGGATAAATAGATGATTAACAAATAGAGAGATGGAAAGATAGATACAGATAAAGGAGAAACATTCTTCCTTGGAGTAAAAAGAATGCCATTAATAAATATAGAAAAAAAGAAGCAATTTTATTTTTCTATATTTATTAGAAAAGAAGTAATAATAAACTTTTTTGTTGTAGTTTTGAAGTGACTTCAAACTTACAACAAGCAGCAAGAGTGACATAAAAGAGCTCCTGTACACACCCAGACCCTCCCACTCCTCACATTCTGTCTGGTGCGCTTTTCCCTCTTTCTATATGTGTACGCACTGTTATAGCGTTTCCTGAGCCATTTCAGAGCAAGTTGCAGGCATGACTCCTTTTGTCCTTAGACATTCTCATGTGTGTCCCCTGAGGCCAAGGACATTCTCCAGCACAGCCTCAGTGCAGTGAGCGGAATCACAGCACTAGCATGGGTCCACACTGTCGTCTAATCTGTCGTCCATGCAAATCATCAACCGTGTGTCGTTGTCAGGCTGCCTCAGCCTCCTCTCATGTGAAACAGTTTCTCAGTCTTTCTTATCTTTGTGATCTTGTCATTTTTGAAGATAACTGGCTATTTCACAGAATGTCCTCAACTGGGCTTTGTCAATGGATAAGATTCAGGCTATGCAGATTTTCAGAGGAGAACTGTAAATGTAATCTTGTATCCCTCAGTACCTCCTACCAGGAGGCCATAACAACGCTGTCCCACTGCTGATAGACACTAACCTTGATCTCTAGGTTCAGATGGTATCTGACAGGTCTCTCCACAGTACGGTTTACTCTTCTCTCCTTTATAATTAGGAATTATTTCATGGAGCGATACTTTGAAATATATATATTTATGTCTTACTTATAAAATTTTCACTTTTGCTTTCTAGCTTTAGCATACAATAATAATTCCTGTTCGAATCAATTGTTATTATGATTCCTTTCAAATTGTATTCCTAACTTTGTTTTTTAAAAATACTTATAAATGGCATTCATTCTACTGCAAGGAAACACTTTTCTCTTTTACCTACCTATCCATCTATCTGTTAGTCATCTATTTTTCTATAGATCTATCCAACTCATGGTTTCTTACTTTACTCAATGAGTTAGAATGTATTGCTCTTGCTTATTAGAATGTTAAAATTATCTCAGAATAGGCTAGTGGGAGCCCCTTTAAGCTGCTTCCTATGTCCTCTTGACATATTTCCAACATTATTTGAGCCTATCCTTACTTTCTGATATAACAAGAAGTCCCAGATTTATGTTTTACTTTCTCTGATCCAAGCTGAAAATCAGTAGTTGGAATCTGCAGTGAATGTACAAAGCAATTCCTGCGTGCTGCCTGTACTCACCACTCCTGGAATGCCGTGAGTCCTCAGTCAGTGGTTCTCAACCTGGGGCAATTTTGCATCCCAGGGCACATTTGGTAATGTCTAGGAATGTGTTTGGTTGTTCCAATTTGTAAGGCAGGTGCTACTGGCATTTAGGGAGCGAGGGCAGGGATGCTGATCAACATTCTGCAATGCACAGGACATTTCCTAGGTCTCACATGGCCACAGTGCAGAAGTTGAGGAACCTTGTTCTTGGCCTTGTCTGTTGGTCAGTGCTACAAAATACACACAGAAACATACCCATGTGTAGATAGCTATTGTTCTATTACCTATTTAGGTATTAAAAACTCTGAGTTAATATTGACACCAAACCCAATGCAAGGAGATTCTTTCCAGTCTCCTCCTTTCTATAGTTGTGGCTCCTTTCTTGGACAATTATAAATCTTAATTCCATTATCATCAATATATTTACTTGCTTTCTCTGTACTAGAACTCACAGAAGGTGAAACATTATTCTAGATCAGTGTTTCCAAATTTATCTTCATGGGACACTCTTTCTCATGGTTGCTGATATGTGTTAGCCCTTCCCTGCAAAACACAAAGGGTATGAGGAACAGAATCATCTAGGAAAGTTGGAAGAGAATTAATCAGATTCTTATTGCAAGTATTTTATGTTTTAATGAATATTCTAATGTGCATTGGTATCTCTGAATGGAGGCTTTTGTATACAGTATAATTTCAATGTATTCATCAGGGAATCTTTGAAAATGTAATTAGCCATATATATTAACTCATAGCCACATTTGTGCTGTGTGCAACAGTTTGCAAACACTGTTTTAGATCTTTTGCACCCTGCAAGGAGTTTTTCTAGATTTTTCCAGGAACATAAAGCGTTTCATGCTTTTGAGGAAATTCATTACTGAGAAATATTTATACAGCAGGTTTTCTCTGTACTAGTACACTATTGCATTAGACTGTGTATGTGTGTAAGAGATTGTGTGTGTGCATGCACCTGAACAAGGCACCAATCCCTCAGGAGCCTGAGAGCTGCCCACTATGGGTCCCCTGATGGCTCACTCCATTCAGCAGCTCTTGTGTTCCCCCGAAAGCCCTCACTGCTGTTCTCTGAAGTCTCTGGGGTCCCACTGCAGCATTTGTTATGACTGTCGGAGTTCAGCAGCACTGTGGCATTTTCCTAAGGTAGCATCACATTGGAGATGTACTCACTTTACCTCCTATGCTTCTTACCAGTGGGCTCAACCTACTCCAAGGCACCCTCTTCTGGTGAGAATCACAGGCCGAGAAGGAAAGAAGTGGGTGTCTATCAGCTGCCGTGCCTGTGCCTCTCTGCTTCATTTGTCTCATGCACATGGCGCAGTGTCTACTTGCTCAATGCTGTGGTCTCAGCCCTAGCACTGGACTCAGTAAGGAACTAGTTGAGCGAATGAATGGATTCTCCAACAATCTTTATAAAATGTGTTTTCCACATTTTTCAGACAAGGAAACTGCAACAAAAAGTGTCAGACCCCACACTGTGATCTCATCACTGCTGAGCTCTGCCTGGAATCTTGGAACTCTCCAGCGATCTCCTCTCCTTAAGAGTGGATGTGGGATGCCTCCATGCATTCAGTCAAAATAAGGTTATGGTGTGCCTGTTTTATGCCAGGAATTATCTTCTCATCAGAAAAAGAATCTCTCTATGTTTTGGCAATATGTGAAGAAAAAAATGATGACATGTAAGAGGTTCTTGCCAAATTGCTCGGCACAGAGAAGCCCTGGAGAAAGGGTGACAGTGTTGCTGGTGGGGGCTCTGCTGGCTGGTTTCCAGGACTCTTCTTCTGGGACAGCTTGTGCTTCCTGCCACCCTCCACAGGGTCATTTCTTATTCTTCCCCACTTGCATTTTGATATTTTCTTTTAAGATTTTACTGTTTTTCAAAAGATCCAAAAGTAATGAAAACTCTAGCCATTGAAATGGCAGTTCTAACAAGTCGTCTTAGAGTCATTGTCACCTCATGGGGGCTGCTAGCAAGGTATCCATATGAAATAATCTTATCCACACTGGGAAAGTCTCTGACACACCCATAAAGGCATGTTCATCCAGTATGCACACTGAGTGTCCTCCACACTTCACGGATTATGAGAAGCACAGACACGTTACAGAGAATGAGATGGATACAATATTGCCTTCAATAAACTGGTGGCCAAACCAAATTCTAACTGCAGAGAATGATCAGGAAGGATTGATTTGAGGAAATAACATGTGAGCTAGACTTTTAAGAAGGAGAAAGAGCCAGCTGCAGAAGGCCAACAAGAAGGGTGTTTAATGCAAAGAAAATCATAAACCGACCCCTAGCTGGAAATGATCCTAACCTGTGGAAGCTCTTGAATTGAGTGAGGGACCGGCCGGCAGGAGAGGTAAGCATACCGGGTTTGGTGGATGAGCAGACATCAATTCCTGCCACACCGTGCACACTGTGCTGAATAATTTCTATTTTACTCCAAGTGAAATGAGACGCCTTCGAAAAGTTTTACCCGGACATGAGCAGACACCTTTTATATTATTAGAAGGCTGGCATGGCCACAGGGAAGGAACAGGCTTTTAGTCAGTGAGAATGGGAGGGTGGAGAACAGTCAGGGGACATTGCAGTTGCTCAGGAAAGAGAGGTCAGTGACCTGGGCCTGTGCCATGGCCGGGAGGTGGAGCACAGGAGACTCAGGATGCCTGTGAGAGGCGGCGGGGTAGGACTTGCTGAGGGCTGGGGTGAGGGCGCAATGAGGAGGAAAGAACAGAACTCCAGCCCAGGCCTGAGTAAGTCACAGGATGGTTACTCAGCCAAGGCAGAAGTGAGGATGAGCAGATTGTCAGGGCTGGGGATTTGGGGAGGAATCCAGAGCTGTCCTCATAGAGTGTTGGGACGTCATGCATGTAGGACTGTGGATCTCAAATGCCACCCCTGGATCCAGCTTAGAGGTTCAGGTTTTACGAGAGTGCAGGGGAGGGCACCTCTCAATTTTAATCATGGCCTTCATTTGGGGCAGTACCACATGGTTTTCCATTATGAAATAGTGGTAGTCGATTTTAATCTTTGCCAACCATATTTGGAAAATTAACATTAGCAATTCTTAATCTAAAAAAGCACTGATTACAGGAACCCAGAGTCTATAACCCATGGCTTGGAAGGTGTCTGAGAAGGATCCTGGGCTGTGTCAGATTTCGCAGAGAGGGTGGGTGGCTAACCTCTGAGAGACGGAGGGCGTCTGACGGGAGCTAAGGTGGGAAGAGTCTCGCAGAGTGGCAGTCGTCCTACCCCATGATAAAGAAGATGACAATATGTTGAAATATGACATGTGAAGATGAAGACATCATGAAGAGAATCCTCCAAGGTGGCAGGTAAACCACAAAGCTACAGGGCAATTCCTGTGCCCACAGCCACCTGCCCTGTAAATCCTGCTCTGTTCATGAGCTTGCAGAGACCCTCTGTAAGGTGGGGCTGGCATCCTCCACTTCACCACAGTGACCAATAGAGGGCAGCATTCACCCATGGATGACTAGCACCTCAGGCGCCTTCTACTCCACCTTCATCCTGGGGAGCAGGCCCTGAAGGTGTCCCTGGGGTCGACATAGGGTCTGCATTGAAGGAAGAAGCTCTACTAACTAAACACTCCCTGAGTGATGTATGGGTTCTGCAGAGGCCCCTCTGCTTGGCTCTGTCCTTGCTGCTCTGGGCTACCTGGGTGTGCAGGGTTTTATTGATCAGAGCAATGGCCAGTAGATGGCATAGCCTCCTGTTCCTGCAGCTGTCCCCACGGCCCCTGCTGGACAGGCCCAGAATGTACGCTCTAAGAAGACAGGGACTCTCTCAGGGTGGGTGAGGGACACGTGGACACCTCTGTGGACAAGTCTGGTTTCTTTCCTCTCTTTCACTCTTCCTCTCTCCGCTGATATTACTGTTCACTCTCTTCCTCCCCTCCCCCTTTACTAAAGCTACCCATCTCCCATCTCCTCGTTCGTGGTCCTTTCTGGAGGTCAGAGGAATGAATGCCAGGGAAAATCTACTTTTGTTCCTGTGGTTAACAGGAACACGTGATCCTTTTGTGACAGACACAGTTTTCCATCCACAATGAGGTTTCTAAGGAGAAGATTCAGCTTAGTCCTGACCTGATAAATCTCTAGACAGTGGAACTCTCTTACTGGTACCTGCTCAGGCTTGGTGCTTACATTCTGCTCCAAATAGCTTCATCCTCTCTCATAAAACGTAATATCACCACCACCTCCATCCAAGCAATCACCATTATCATCACCACAATCACCACTGTCCCATCAGCATCACCATTATCAACACTGCTCTAACCATCATCATTAGTGTCACCAACACGATGTCCACCAACACCACCATCATCACCCTCAGTATCATCAGCACCATTATCCCCATTATCATCAACACCCCCATCCCCACTATTACCATCACTGTCAACCACCATTACCATCACCACCATCACCATCATTATCAACACTATTGCCACTGCCATCACTATTACTACTAACATCACCATCATCTCTATCACCACAACCATCACCATTACCATCACCATCATCATCACTACCATCACCACCACCATTGCCATCACCATCAACACCACAATCACCATGGTAATCCTCATCAGTAACACCATCATCATCATGACTACCATTACCAGTATCAACATGACCACCACAACCACCATCATCACCACATCACTATCTTCATTACAATCATCATCACTATAATCACTGCCACTCTCACCACCATCATCAATACCATCAGCATCACCTTCTCCATTATCATCACCGCCATCACCATTACTGCCACCACCGTCACCATCCCCACTTTTGCCACATCATAACCACTACCACCACCATCACCAACATTATCACCACCATCATCACTACCATCACCACACTATGACCATTATCACCAATATGACCACTACAATCCCCATCATCACTGTCACTATCACCACCACTACTATCATCATCACCACAATCACCACTGCTGCTATAGCATCATCATTAGCATCTTCACCACCATCACCATCTCCATCTCCACAATACCATCATCATCACTATCATCATTTTCACTGTCACTTCCAGGTGTAAGCAGTTACTCTGCACTGGACATTGTGTTCTGCCCTTTATCTACCTCGTGTGATTTTACAGTCACTCTGATTCTATATTTTATACAGAAAAAGAAGGTGGTAATTGGCTTTGTAACATGATAGAAGAGAATGATAACCTGCCTTCTATTCTCAGAACTATTTTGAAATCAATAAAAGAGAAGACATTTTATTTCTCATCTCCCACATTGCTGGATCCTTTCTAGATAGGTCTCGTCTGAACATCCACAGTGATGTCCTCACTGGTTCACTGGTCTGCATGCTTAGATTCTGTTTCTCTGGTTTTCAGATGTTCTGAAAGCCATATCCCCTGTCACATGAGGCCCTGGAAACTTGCCTTCTGTGGCTTCCCTTCAGCTTTTGCCCATCATGTGGCTTGGCCTCTAGAGAAGCTGGACTTCCTTGATGTTCTCAGACACGTCCTTTCCAAGCTTATATGAATTTGCCCTTCTGGAAAGTGCACCTGTAGCTCCCCATCCACCATAGATCTTTGCCTCTTTAAATATAACATGCTTCTCAAGTTCAGGTCTACACAAACCTTTTCTATAAATCCTTCTCTGGTCCATGTAACCAGGTGTGAACCTTTTGATTTTGGTCTCCTACAGCACTTTTATGTTGACTATAGGCATTTATCCTCCTCCTCTCATGGTCTTTCTTACTTGTGTGTATATTTCTGTCCCCCACTAGTCCATGAGGTCCTGGAGAGCAAGGACTGAGTCTCCTTCCCCATGTGATGTGCCTTTCAGAGATCACTGAGATAATCACAAACAAAAACTAGCTAATAATAATAAAGTCACCTTACAATGAACATAACATTCAATAATTTATTCTAGCATCACATAACTACTTAGTAGTTACTATTACTGTCTCCATTTTACAGATGAAGAAATTGAACCACAGAGAGGCAAGTACTACAAAGTCACACAGCTTATAAATGGAAGAACCAGGCTTTTAACCCATGTAGTCTGGTTTCATGCTTTTGGCATGAGGTTAGATGTCCCAGCAGTCCCTAGTCCTCAACACCTTTGGATACTTGGCAAATTCTATGGTGGGCCCAGTTAGATAGCTTTTGAGCTGGAGCTCAGTGTTTGAAACCTCTGAAACTCCAGGATCATCCGACCTCATATGGAACTTGACGCTTATTCACACCCATGTGTCTTGGCCCAGACTCTCTGTTTTGGATTTCTCTTCCCCTATATCACCTCATTGATTTCTCTTCAACTTTTGTGATTCCACGGAAATTACATTCTCCATAAAGATGACTGTCTAGATTGGGTTACCCAGAGTGAGACCTTGTAATCAGAATTCAATTGCAAGTGGCTTATTTGGAAGGCAATCCCAGGGTACACTCCTAGGACAGTGAGGAAATGAAACAGGGATGAGAAGCTGGTCAATACTATGAGTGTGAGCTGTCAGGCTATTGCTATGTGGCTCATTTCTGCTGGGAACTTCTGGGAGATTGTGTTTGACATGTCAGCTGGTGTCCGTCATTGCTGGAGAATGTGCCAGGGAATTAGTTATCTTGCACTTACTTGGGCTATTTGCACAGGTAAATGGGTACAGATGCTGGTAAATGGAAAGTGGGCTGATTGATGCTGAGGTAGAAAGGACCCAGGAATGTGGGCAGCTTGTCCTCCTCCCGTAGCCTGTCTGTGGGTTTGGTGCCCTGCTCTGTGCTCTCCAGTACCCTATTCTCTCCTCTGATTTCCACTTCCCTGTCTAGCAGACCTGACACCCATTGATGGTGGGAGACTCGGATCTTCCTCCTTGATTTCTCCAGCACCCAATCGAGTGTCTACCACACAGCACACCCTCAAGAATACAAGAGGAGGACACAATTAGGCCCATTTTATGACAAGTCTGAAAATTTTCCATAAATCTTTATTTAGCAACTTTAATTTGTGGACAAATATTCTTGAGTAATTAAAACAGAAACATTTTATAAAAGTTGCAGAAACAAAAAGCAAATAGCTTTATGTCATTTAAAAAGATCACACAGAAAAGTTAAAATGTCTATAAAAGAAATGAGAGACAAGGAAAATCGTAATCATTAGCTTGGAGGCCCAAAAGTAAAATAAGTTAAAGGTGAAAATGAATCACAGGTGCTATGAAGCTCATTCCCTGCCATGAAACAAGGAACTGGGTAAGAAAAGCAACCTGAAGCCATGTGCCAGCACCCAGGCAGTTCCAAGTGGGTTCAGGGCAAAATAATCTTGGCATCTTGGTGAACTTGGTGGGTGAAAAGCACAAATGATCATCAAGGTACTCTGCCTAGGTGAAGCTTGACTACCCAAAGCTGGGTAAAATGTTTTTATGTGTACTTTAAGGCATTTTTAGGATACTGTATATATTTACATATATTTTTTGAGACGGAGTCTCACTGTGTCACCCAGGCTGCAGTACAGTAGTGGGATCTCTCAATGCAGTGGCACGATCTCCGCCTACTGGATTCAAGTGATTCTCCTGCCTCAGCCTCCCAAGTAGCTTGGACCACAGGTACACACTACCATGCCTGGCTAATTTTTGAATTTTTAGTAGAGACATAGTTTCACTATGTTGGCCAGGCTGGTTTCGAACTCCTGACATCAAGTGATCCACCCGCCTTGGCCTCCCAAAGTGCTGGGATTATAGGCATGAGCCATCCCCCCTATGAGGTTACTATATTTTATTATGCTTCTATTATTTGGTTTCAGGTTCACTATGTCCAAAATGTCTGGGGAAGCAGAGGTGGTGAGCAGGGACAAAGTGGGATCTGAGCTGTGCTATTGCTTGCCTGGTACCCTGGTGCTGTGGGCAGAAGCACAGACATCTGCCTGGTGTGATTGGGTGGGCATTTGTGGTAGTCATTAGGGCTGTCCCTTGAGTGCTTCTGTTTCTTATGGGTACAAGACAGGATTGTCCTTCCCCTTCCTTTGAGTTTGTTGTAGTCATGACCTGCTTTGGTCAATATAATAGAAGAATAAGTGACATCTGTTATTTCCAGTTGCACTTGGGGAAAGCTGGTGCTCATTGCCTTGGCCCCTGATACTGTTGTGAGGGTGTCTTCTCCATCACCTTGGGGTCCAGAGTGAGCACAACATAGTTCAGCACCCCCAACACACATGCAGTGCATCTATACAAATAGCAGTTACAATAATGGAATGATATGTTGCTGTCTTAAGTCTCTGATAGTTTTTTTGTTACTACAGCATAACTCAGCTCATCCTGACTGATGCCACCATTTCAAGATAAGAGAAATGAGACTGAGAAAGATTAAGATATTTTCCCAAGATTGGACACTGTGTTCCTACCCATTGTGCTTGCCTTATAGGTATGTGTTCTGGTTTTGACAATCAAGATATAGACAAAATGAGAGCAGAAACATTTGATTATTTACTAAGAGCAAGAGAAGGAGAAAGAGGATTAAATAGAGAGGAAGAAGATATGTAAGGAGGAAAAGCAATAAACTAGGAACCAAGCACATGCAATCTTTATAATTTCTTTAGAATTTTCTTCCCTTTTAAAACTTTGTTTTATTTTTGAAAAGGAAGGAGGATCTTCCACTAATTTTATAGGACATCCCATGCTTTCTGTAAAACAGAGTTTTATTTATTTTCCACTAAATGCAAATATTTATTGCCCATCTACTATAGGCTATATGTTGACCTTTTGTTTTGTATAGTTCTCCTCATTTAAAAAGCTATAATTTGTCAACATTCATTTCATAGATTTATAGCCAAGTATTGTCTGTACACCTATTGGTTTCACTTTCATCTTCTATATTAAGAAAAAGCAACCAAGAAGAGACTTTAATAACTAATTATAAGATAAACATTAAGAGTCTTATGTTAGGCTTCTGTATACACTGTACAGTTAGTTTTGAAATTATTTTTGTATTCATTCATTCATTCATTTCTCTTAATTTTTTTTCCAGTCAAAAGAGAGTTTATTTAAGCACAGAGATCAAGCAAGAGTGGAGCACAGGACACACTTTCAAGTTGCCTTGGGGACTGCTCTGTAGAACAGAAAAGAAACTCAAGATTTTAAGGAACAAAAAGTACAAATGAAGAGAAGGCATGATTACAAAAGTTGTTGGTCAGTAATTCTCATTGGTAGACAGAAATTACAGTGGCTAATGATTGGCTATACATTGTTGAATTGTAGGATGCATGGTATTTAAAATATATTTATTTAAAACTAATTTTTTTAAGATTTTTGATGGGTTTAGGGGTACAGGTGCAGTTGTGTTACATGGATATATTGTGTAGAGGTGAAATCTGGGCTTTTAGTATACAACTACCCAAATAAGATACATTGTACCCGATAGGCAGCATTTCACTTTCACCCTCATTCTATCCTCCCAGTGTTTGGAGCCTCCAATGTCTATCATTCCACTCAGTAAGTCCATGTCCATGGTTTAGCGCCTGCCTATAAGTGGGAACATGCAGTTCTTGATTTTCTGTTTCTGAGTCATTTCACTAAGGGTAATGGCCTCCAGTTCCATACACATTGCTGAAAAAGTTGTAATTTCATTCACTTTTATGGCTGAATAGTATTCCATGGTATATATCTACCAGATTGTTTTATTCAATGATGTGTTGATGGACACTTAGGTCGATTTCACAACTTTGCTATTCTGCATTGTGCTACAATAAACATACAAATGAAGAAGGCCTTTTTATATAACAATTTCTTTCTTTTTGGGGGGTACATATGCAGTAGTGGAATTGCTGGATTGAAGGGTAGTTCTATTTTTGGTTTTCTAGAAATTATCATACTGTTTTCTATAGAGATCATACTAATTACACACCAACATCTTGCTTTTAGACCTTTTTTGAGACAGGGTCTCCCTCTGTTGCCCAGGCTGAAGTGCAGTGGCATGATCATAGATCACTGCAGCCCCAACCTCTTGGGCTCGAGGCATCCTCCTGGCTCTGCCTCCTGAGTAGCAAGGACTACAGGCCCACACCACCACACCACACTTGTTGACACAAGGTCTCACTATGTTGCCCAGGCTTATCTTGAATGCCTGGGCTCAAGTGATCCACCCACCTCAGCCTCTCAAAATACTGTGATGACAAGCATGAACCTGCACTTGGCCATTTTTTGACTCTTTAATAATAGCCATTGTGACTAGTATAAGATGGTATGGCATTGTGGCTTTAATTTTCATTTCTCTGATGTTTAATCATGTTAAGTATTTTCATATGTTTGCCATTTGTATGTCTTTTATTAAAAAATATCTGTTCACAACCTAGGCCCACTTTTTAATGGGGTTATTCTTGTTTTTCTTGTTGAGTTGTTTGAGTTCCTTGTACAGTCTGGAAATTAGCTCTTTGTCAGACACACCATTGGCAAATCTTTTCTCCCATTCTGTAGGTTGCTTGTTTACTGAGAATTATTTATTTTTCTCTGCAGAAGCTTTTTAGTTTTATTAAGTCCCATTTCTCTGTTTTGGTTTTTGTTGTATTTTATTTTGAGGACTTCATCATAAATTTTTTGCCTAGACCAATAGTTAGAAGAGTTTTTCCTAGGTTGTCTTCTAAGATTTTTATAGTTTCAGTTCTTACATTTAAGTCTTTAATCCACCTTGAGTTAATTTTTGTATGTGATGGAAGGTAAGAGGCCAGTTTCATGACTCTACATATGGCTCAGCAATTATCCCAGCAACATTTATTGAATAGAATGTGATTTCCCTTTATATAATTTTATCAACTTTGTCAGAGATCAGTTGACTGGAGCTGTGTGGCTTTGTTTTTCAGTATGTGTCTATTTCTATAACATGACCATGCTGTTTTGGTTACTACAGCCTTGCAATATAATATGATATCTCCAATTTTATTCTCTTTGCATAGCATTACTTTGGGTATTCACGATCTTTTTTTGGTTTCTTATGAATTTTAGGATTTTTTTTTCTAATTCTATGAAGAATGACATTGGTAGTTTGATAGTAATTTAATTGAATCTGTAGATAGCTTGGGCAGTATGGTCATTTTAATGATAGTGATTCTCCCAGTCTGTAAGCATGGGATTTTAAAAATTTCTTTGTGCCATCTATTATCTCTTTCTTCAGGGTTTTGTAGTTCTCTTTGTAGAGATCTTTCACCTCCTTGGTTAAATGTGTTTCTAGGTATTTTATTACTTTTTGTAGCTATTATGAATTGGAATGAGTTCTTGATTTGGTTCTCAGCTTGGTCATTATTGTTATGTAGAAATGCTACTGATTTTTGTACATTAATTTTGTATCCTGAAACTTTCATGAAGAAATTTATCAAATCGAAGAGCCTTTTGGGGGAATCTCTAGAGTTTTCTAGGTATAAGATCATAACACAAAAGAAAACAGAAAATTTGACTTCCTCTTTTACAATTTGGATGTACTTTATTTCTTTCTTCTGCCTTATTGCTTTAGCTAGAACTTCCTGTAGTATGTTGAATAGGAGTAGTCATAGTGGGTATCCTTGCCTTGTTCCTATTCATATGGAAAATGCTTTCAACTTTTCTTCATTCAGAATGATGTTGGCTTTGGTTTTGTCATATATGGCATTTATTGTTTTGAAGTATGTTCCTTTTATGCCTAATTGGTAAGGGTCTTTATTATGAAGAGATGCTGGATTTTGTTAAAAGACTTTTCCCGAATCTTTTAATATGATCACATGATTTTTGTTTTTAATTGTTTATGTGGTGAATCCTATTTTTTTATTGTGTCTGTTGAATCAATCTTGCATCTCTGAAATAAAACCCACTCAATCTTGGTGTATTATGTCTTTGATATGCTGTTGGATTTAGTGTGGTAGCATTTTGTTGAAGATTTTTGCTTCTATGTTTATTAGAGATATTGGTTTGTAGTTTTTTGTTGTTGTTGTTTTTGGTTATGTCCTTGTCTATCTTTGGTATCATCGCAATGTTGGCTGCATAGAATAGAATAGAGAAGATTCCCTTTTTGGAAAAGTTTCAGTAAGATTGGCAGCAGTTCTGTCTTGTACATCTGATAGAATTTGGCTATGAACTCATCTGGTCCTAGGCTTTTTTGTTGTTGTTGGGAGTTTGTTTTTTTTTCTTACTAATTCAATTTTATCACTCATTATTGGTCTATTTCTATTTCTATTTCTATTTCTTCCTGGTTGAATCTTAGGGGGTTGTATATTTCCAGAAATGCATCTATTTCTTCTAGATTTTCTCATTTGTTCACATAGAGATGCTCAGAGTAGTCTTTGATAATCTTCTGTATTTCTGTTGTATTAGTTGTAATGACACCTTTATCGCTTCTGCTTGCACTTGTTTGAATCTTCTCTCTTTGTTTGTTGGTTAATCTAGCTAGTGGTCTATTGATTTTGTTGATCTTTCAAACAACCAACTTCATTCCATTGATTCTTTTTTTTTGTCTCAATTTCATTTAGTCCTTTTGTGATCATTATTTTTTTTTTTCTTTTACTAGTCTTGGGTGTGGTTTGTTCTTTTTTCTCAAGTTTGTCTTGGTATAACCTTAAGTTGCTTATTTGAGATCTTTCTATCTTTTTCATGTAGGCAGTTAATGTTATAAATTTCCCTCTTAGCACTGATTTGGTTGTTTTTAATACATTTTTGCAAGCTATATCTTTATTTTTATTCATTTACAATTTTTTGATGTCAATTTGAATTTCATCATTGCCCCAACAGTCATTCAGAAGCAGATCATTTACTTTTCATGTATTTGTATAGTTTTGAGTATTCGTCTTAGTGTTGATCTGTATTTTTATTTCACTGTGGTTCAAGAAGGTATTTGGTATGATTTCAATTTTTTTACATTTATTGAGGTTTTCCTTGTGGCCTAGCATATGGTAAATTTTTGAGAATGTTTTATGCATACACCAGAAGACTGTATATTCTGAAGTTGTAGGGTAGAATATTCTGTAAATATCTGTTAGGTCTATTTGCTCTAGAGTTCAGCCTAATTCCAGAATTTTTTGGTTGATTTTCTGCCTCAATAAACTGTCTAGTTCTGTCAGTGGGATATTGAAGTCCCGTACAAATACTGTGTTGGTATTTATCTCTTTTTTTAGGTGTAGTAGTATTTGTTTTATGAATCTAGATGTTGTAATGTTTGGTGCAAATATATTTGGAATTGTTATATCTTAAATAAATTTATTTATCATTATATAATTACCTTTTGTCTCATTTATAGATTTTTCTATTTTTTTCCTTTTTCTTCTCTCTCTGAAATATGTGTGGCTCCTAATTTTACATGCTTTTTATATGGTCCCATATTTCTTGAAATCTTTAATCATTAATTTTTTTCCTTTATTTTTGTCTGACTGGGTTAATTTCAAAGACCTACTTTCCATCTCTGAAATAATTTCTTCTGCTTTGGTCAAGCCTACTATTGATACTTTTAACTGGATTTTAAAATTTCACCAATACATTTTTTATTTCTAGTAGTTGTATGGGTTTTTAAAAAATCTATCTTTTTTGATACTTGAATAGTATTTCTGGTTTATGTTGGTTTTCAACTTTCTCTTGGACTATATTGTGCATTTTTAAAATCAGTATTTTAAATTCTTTATCAAGCATTTCAAAAAAATTATTTTCATAAAGACCCATTGCTGGAGAGTTAGTGTGGTCCTTTTGAGGTATTGTTATACTCTGCTTTTCCATACTTTTGAAATTTTTTCTCTGGTTCCTTCTCATCTGTAAAGCTATCTCTGTTTCTAATTTTTAAATTTACTTTCATTTGGAAGGGATGTTTTGGTTTTTTCCTTTTCTCCCTTGAGAATGTGTATAATGTGTGCTGTGTAGGGTTCAACTTTGGTTCTGGGAGCTTTCACTGTCAAAGTTTCTGTGTATGTTCCTTGGTTATAGATAGTCTTTGTATGGTGGCTTCCTTAGATATTGATTGTAGTAGTGGTGAAGGGACAGATGAGTGGTTTCACTGCCTCCTACATGTCCAGTATGGCTGAGGTCTCCAGAAGCTTATCTCATTCTCCAGTGCTATGCATTTCTGCCAGCAGATTTTCTATTAGATTGTGCCATTTATTTTCCAAGCCAGTGGGTGGTGCTTATGGATAAGAACCAGCTAAGGCTGATTCAGATGGGGCATATACTTGATCTTTGTTTATGGTGAGATGCTTTCTGTTGCCTCAGGCAACGGGCTGTGCTGTGGAATGCACAGTGGTGTGAGCTCCCTGTACAGTCCTGGACTGAGGGACCAAGCTGGCTTGGGCCAGAGAATGCAGACATGCCTACATGTCCACCCGTGGTAGGTGCAAGCACTAGCTCTGGGGGCAGATAAAGAGGCAGCTGCAAAACATCCAGAGATGTGCCTGGGTATGGAGGGGACAACCCTCTGCTGCCCAAAGTTCTCTGCCTGGAAAGGGAGTGGTAACCTACCCTCGTAATCTAGAAAAGCGAGTACTCCACATGCCTGAAGATATGTCCAGGCATGGGGCACAGTGGGTGCTGCTGATTCAAGACCTATGCACCTGAAGGGAGGGGTGGCTGAGGCTCCTAATCCAGGTGAGAAGGTTCTCCAAATGCCTGGGAATGTGCCCAGCATGGAGTGGAGAGGGTGCTTCTGCACCAAGATCTCTGCATGAGAAGGGAGTGGCAGCTCAGGTTCCTATTCCAGGTAAGTGGGTAGTCAGCATGCCTGGAAATATCCCTGAGCATGACAGAGAGGGCACTGCTGTACCAAGATTTCTGCACAGGACAAGAGGAGAGACTCAGGGTTCCAGTCCAGTAGAGCAGGTGCACTGAGTGCTTGGAACTATGCCCTGGAGAGGAGTGGAAAAGTAAAGATGCACTAAGATCTCTGCATTAGAAGGGTAATGCAACTTATACTCCTAATCCAGGTGAGGGGGTGTACTGAATTCTTGAAATTATGCCTGGTTGTGGAGTGAAGAGGGTGCTTCTGCACCAAGATGTCTGCACAGCAATGGAGGGGTGACCCAGGACCTTAATCTAGTTGAGCAGATGGGCCAAATGCCTGGAAATATGTCCCGCAGTGAGGAACAAAAAAATTTGCTGCAGAGTGGAGAAATGGCTGTTGCAACAAGCTCTGTTCACAGGAGGGGTGCCAGGCCCTTATTTCAGGAAGTGGAAATGTTGAATGCTGGGAAATATTCCCAGGCTTGGACCTGAGGAGGGGTTGTTGCTTTGCCAAATTATTTGCAAGATAAGGGAGCTATGACCCACACTCCTCATTCACACCAGCAGCTCAAAACTGGTGGGACACACCTCCCAACTGACAAAGGGGGCAGGCTGGGGCACCCAGAAATGACACCCACACAGAAGTCCAAGACTGCATAGCTGTTCCTGGCCATAGTACCTATCACTCAGGAAAAATTGTGGCTTCAGCAATTCTCTTTGGTATGGATTTCTATTTTTATTTCGTTTTGTCTTATTGGTATTGATTTCTATTTTTATTCCACTGTGGTCTGAGAGTACAGTTAGTATGATTTTCTTTTTTTAATTTATTGAGACCTGCTTCATGGCTGAGCATGTGGTCTGTCTTAGAGTATGCTCTGTGGTCCCATGAGAAGAAAGTATGTTCTGTGGTTGATGGGTGGTGTATTCTGTAGATGTCTATTAGGTCCAATTGATCAAGTATCAAATTTAAATCCAGAATTTCTTTGTTAGTTTTCTATGTCAATGATCTATCTAACACTGCCATTGGGATGTTGAAGTACCCCATTATCATTCTGTGACTAATTCTTTTTGTAGGCCTGGGCATACTTGTTTATCAATCTAGGGCCTGCAATGTTGGGTGCATATATGTTTAAGAATAACTAAGTCTTCTCGTTTAATTGAACCCTTTGTCATCATGTAATGCCCTTCTTTGTCCTTTTTAAATTGCTGTTTTGGGATAAAAGTCTGTTTCATCTGATGTGAAAATAGCAAACCTCTCCCTTTTTTGTTTTCTATTTGTGTGATAGATCTCCCTCCAACCCTTTTTGTTGAGACTATGGGTGTCATTATGTGTGAGATGGATCTTTTCAAAGACAGCAGATGAATGGGTTTGGGCTTTTAAATACAACTTGTAATCTGTGCCTTTTAAGTGGGTTATTCAGGCTGTTTATAGTCAAGATTAATATTTTTTGTCTGTTTGTTTGTTTGTTTGTTTGTTTGAGACAGAGACTTGCTCTATTGCCCAGGCTGGAGTACAATGGCATGATCTCGGCTTACTGCAACCTCTGCCTCCTGGGTTCAAGTGATTCTCCTGCGTCAGCCTCCCAAGTAGCTGGGATTATAGGCAAGCACCACCATGCCCAGCTAATTTTTTGTAGTTTTAGTAGACACTGGGTTTCACCATGCTGGCCAGGCTGGTCTCGAACTCTTGACCTTGTGATCCGCCTGCCTCGGCCTCCCAAAGTGCTGGGATTACAGGTGCGAGCCACTGTGCCCGTCCCAAGGTTAATATTTATATGTGAGTTTTTGATCCTATCATAAAGGTGACAGCTGGTTTCCTTGTAGTATGTGTTGTGTTGTTGCAATATACTGCCTCTGAGCTATGCATTTAACTGTATTCTTGCAACTGTAGGTATTGTTCTCTTATTTCCATCTTTAGAACTCCTTTAAGCATCTGTTGTAAAGCTGGTCTAGTGGTAACACATTTTCTCAGTGACTGCTTGTCTGGAAAAGATTTTTTTTTCTTCTTTGCTTATGAAGCTTAGTTTGATGGGTTAGGAAATTTTGTTTGGAATTTATTGTCTTTAAGAATGCTGAAAATAGACCCCAAAAGATTGGGTTCTTTTCGACACCTAGTCAAAAATGAAAGTGTTATCCTCATGAAAATGTACTCACTAATATGGTATGTACAATAGTTAGTGTATCATGAAGTTTGTTTTTGTTTTATGTTATTTTGTTTTTCATTTTACCCAAGTGAGACCCAAATTGTTTTATTTTTTATGGGAATTTAATGAGATAGAATTTCTTGATTTTCACATTTGTAGGGTGCAGACCTGTGTAGTGAACTACTCACAGCAAGGATGTATGCCTGTGAGGTGGCACAGACCCGATGGATCAGACTTGGCCTCCATCATCCTCTTATCCTGATGAAATCTCACAGCTCCAGACAACACAGATGTAGAACTTTGACCAACAGTAAGATGGCTTGAAGAAATACTTCTTTCAGGACAAACTCTTTCTGCGCATACCATAAGGTAATCAATATAGTATATAATTATACATTTGCACAATTTCGAAGCCCACTACAATAATCAGAGTTTTAAAATGCTGTGTTTAGTGAGCATTGTCAATAGAGTCTTTAAGATCATCAATCTTAAGTCAAGAAAATTTAGAAAGTACTAAAATCTTAGTGCTCACATAAAAGAAAACTGGAAGCTTTTCCAAATTAGACAACAATCAGACAAATTTGCATAATATTACCCATGTGAGTTTTGAAGCAGAAGGGCAATGTTATACACCATGATTTTCACAAGTAGGATTGATTGTAGTATTTCATAATTTTGGATGATTGTAGTATTTATCAGAATTTTAAAGTGATCAAACTGAGTGGAAAGACTGGTTTACCTTTCTGCTATATTTATAGAAAATTCTATTATAAAATCAATGTCATGCGATGAGGCAAATTGTGACTCAATAGTTGAGTATGAAAACATAGAAATAACTTATTACACTGTTGTGTCAAGTAGCTAATTAATAAAAATGCCATGTTAGCAAGTAAAAAGAACACAAATTATGGAAGGGCAAATCTGCCCTTTCTTCTGCAAGGTGGATGGATGGCCTGATGAGGACAAAGCCAGTGACATCATGAACAGGAAACAATGTTTCTCTCAAGCTGCAGGTTTGAAAAGTCAGGCAGCCTCTTCCTTGGCTGAGGACTGCTTTCTGACTCAATGGAAGACCTTGTTCTCTAGTGTCATGGGCTGTCAGAAACTTTGCTTATGAGTAAGAAGAACATCCCACTGCCTGGATGATCTATATCCAGCTTTACACAGAAGCACAGAGCTACAGAGAAGGGGTTTCTGGATGGAACATTCCACATCTGGCTGGACTTTATGGGTTCTAAGGACACATGACCTAGGTCCACTTTGCAGACCAGACGTGACACTGGCTGCTTTACACTGAGGCCTGCTATGCTCTGAGTCCATCACTACAGCCTCAAAAATCCCTCCCCACAGTCTTATAATAACCTCTTTGCTTTGTTTTTTGAATCATCCCAGGTTTCTTGATGTGAATTTATAACCTTTTTGCTACAAGCCAATAATCTTGAGTCTGTTAACTGCAAAATCAGTTTTGATGACTGATCACACTAGGATGTGTATTATTTTTCTGGAATTTGGGATGATTGTTGTATTTATTAGGACTTTAAAATGAGTAATTTATTGTGACTTATTTCCTCCTCTTAAATAAACACTAACTTCTGTGCTTAGTTTCAAGTTGGTTATATTATGCTATTTTTCATGCAGATAACCCTCTGAATTATGTAAGCCTCAGACCTCACGGAACCTGGGTTGCCTCTGATCATAGTGCTGAGAATCCACCTGCCCAAGGAATGACCGCACTGGTTCCTGCTTCCCAGGCTTCCAACGGATTTATCTCTCCTTCCAGAGTGATTTGTCTATGCTGAAGGTGGAGTTTCTAACCTCTGTAGTTTTACTCTTTTAGCAAGAATGTGTGACATTATTTTTGCTAAAGGAACTCTTAGAAGGGGTGCAATATTTCCAAAACATGACCCTTAGGAGCCTTTTTTACTCCCAAAACCCAGTAGCTTCCAGAGAGAGCCCAGACCCTCAGCTTGGTCCAGAAGACGAAGACCCACATGCTCACCTTCAAGCTTCCCTGTCCCCTGCTCCCCTCCTAGGGAACAGACACACAGGGAGATGGTGGAGGGAGCCTTCTACAGAGCCAGACTTCCCCCTCCACTTCCCCAGGAAGAGAGATGTCAGAAAAGTTACTGGTTTACACAAAATCACCTGTTCCTTGTGTCCTTGGATGGTGGTTGTTTATGTCAAGACAGACCCTGCACCAGGTAGAGAACCATGAGGATCTCCATGCAGGGAAGACTTCACCCCTGACCACGATTCCTGGGCACATGCTGCTCTGCTCTCAGGCCCTCTCTTCCAACAGAAGCCTGAATCAGTGTGTGCACCCCCCGACCCCCTGACATCGGGTGAGGCCCAGACTCAAATCTCCTCAGCTCATGGCCTCCTGGGTGCTGCTTCATTTTCTTCAACCTAATACCTTGGTTAAATCCCGTGGGGGTGGAGAGGAAATGAAGCACGTGCTCCCCACTCTCCCTGCCAGACAATTCTTCTCCTGGCTTTCTATGTGCGGCACATGGGGTGCTGGCCTCAGGGCTGTTTGGGCAGTTTCCCCTTTGTCATTTCCCCCTCGGTGTTCATGGCAGCCACCCTTGGTCAATGCAGCTCTAGGCATGGAAGATAGCTGAGAGCCCTTCCCAGAGGCACCTGCCCTGAGGGCTGCACCCCTCTGCCCTGACATGGCAAAGGGAAGGGCCATGCAGGGTGGGCGGGGTCTTAGGACTGTAGACTCTTCTTTGGACCACAACTACCCACTATTCTAGAGAATGGTTTTGACACTAAGATGATGTTATTTATTAATTGAAACATCCTTTTTGAAAAAAAAAGAGTGTCCACCGCATGTCACTTCCATTTGTGTTTTAGCTTCTCCATCCCTGCCAAGAAGCCTGACCTGAGTGCTCATTTTAAATCTAAGTCTAGAGAAAGGGCGGCTGGATGCGAATGTGTAAAACTCTTCAAGGGCACAGCTTCTTAGCGTAGGAGACAACCTCCCAGCCTGGGGCACACCCTCCCAGGATGGATGACAGCAGGCACTGCTTTCTCTGGGTGATCTTGCCCATCTTTGGTTTGGGTGGCATTTTTCCCAATCAGTTACACACACACACCCACCCACACACACACACACACTTTTGGACTTTGTTTCCATGTAGGGGCCTAAAGTCTCCTGTGGAAAGAACCACACATCAATAGCTATCTATTTAGTGTCTATGGGATTTGATGAGAGAATCTCAGTCCCTAGAGTCTGCTCAACTCTGCAAGCACAGATGGAATCTAAGGCCTGGCGAGCTCCACCGAGGCCTGGCCCCTGGCTGTGGACACAGCCAGCCCCTTCCTCCTGGTCTGACCAGCAGCTCAGACCAAAGCAGCCACCCAGCTTCCGGGGCAGCTGCCTGGGACCCCTCCTCTCCCTGACCCCATCACCAGGCGCTGCTGCAGCTGAAGGCCTGGGTTCCCAGCCCCTGACTGCTGTCTCCCTGTTCTGAAGCTCAGGTCTTGGAAAGTGGCAGCAGCTCCCCTGACGGCCTTGCTGTGGCCATGTCAGCTGCCACGTACTGCTCTGATCTTCACACCAGCAGAACAAGGAGGCTTCATAAAGGAACTGCAGAAACCCTGCCTGTGTGCACATCCCCAGACAGCCAAGAGCTCAGAGGGAGGTGATGCTACTGTTTTATTGCAGGAGGTGGGGGTGTGTACCATGTACTAGGGCTATGAGAAGCAAGAAGGAAGGCGGGAGGGCAGAGCCCCCTGCTGAGTGAAAAAGGCCACCTGCTGCCTTCTCTGTCTGTCTCCTGGCGTAGGCTAATGGGGAGACCTCCCCCAGGGTGGGGGCCACCAGTCCAGGGGTGGGAGCACTACAGGGGGTGGGAGTAGGAGGTGGTTGGTGTGACTCCCTGGCACAGACTCCTAGGCTTCTTGACACCTGGATTTCACCAGGGACCTTTTGTCCTCCCAGGGAATTTCATAGATCTGGAAACAGCACAACTGTTTCTGTGAAAGGGAAGAGAGAGGGCCAATCAGTGTGGGTTACAGTTAAAGGGAAAGTCGCCCAGGTATGAGATGTCAGAGCCTGGGTGAGGAGGATGGAGGTGAGACACTGGGCCCTCACCCACCCCTGCTGAGTCCCAGAGCACTGAACTAGAATGAATAGTGACTGTTCCATTACCCCTCCTAAGGCTCCAAGTCACCAGGTGGCATTGGGTCCCCACCCCAGCCTGCAGTGTTCCTGTCCCAGCACAGCCCTGTGAGGAGCAGCCTGTGCAAGGCCTGTGGAGCCTGAAGGGTGCAGGACAGGGGGAGGCAGCTAACTTCCCCCAGCTCCTTCCACCTCCAGCACCCAGGCCAGCACTAAGAGGGGCCAGAAGGAAGAACCCAGGGCAAGGCAACTCCCCCTCAAAGAGCTGAGGCATGGGGCAAGGGCGACAAGGGGAGTGCGGCTTTCCCCTGAGTGGAGACCTCACAAGAACCAGCAGGTCCTTGGAGAGGCTGGTGTTGGGTGAGTGGGGCAGGTCCAGGGCTTCGCAGCTAATAGGCCTCTAGGTCCCACTAATCTGCACAGTGTGGCTGTAGATGCATGCAGGTGCCTGAGGCTGGAATTAGACAGAGCCCCTTCTCCCTGCTCAGCACCCAGCCCAGCAGCTCTTCTTCCTGCCCAACAGGCAACACCCCAGGCAGATTTGACCTCCCAGTAACCATTACCAAGCTAAAGCCTTCCTAGCAAATCAAATACATCACCCCCTCCCTCACCACCCCATCTGCACACACATAGGCAACTACATAAACTCACTTGGACCTCTCATCCCCATGGATCTGTACAAACCCCCATAATCCCCCCACACATCCACATCCAGGCACACATGCTCCCATACACCTCCCCGCACACACTGGCACATGTGTGTATACACGTGCACCTTTCCACATGCACAGCTATATGCACACACTCCCCCAACAAGTACATGAGCATGTACACATGCTCCCCACATACCCACCTGCACACACACACACCCTCCAAACACATGTAGGGCAGAGGCTGACACATATGCACCCCTCTGCAGTGCATGACTGGCCTGGGACCCACATCCGGAATGTACCTTCTGCAATTCTGGCTGTTCATGGAAGGCACAGGTGTCCAAGTTGGGCTGGGATTTGGCACATGTGGTTCGGCCCACCTCTACGTCGAAGAAGTAATTTGTCCTGGGCACGGTCTGCACACATGAGAAAACAGGATGCATGGACAGCACCCCCATCAGTTTCATGCACTCACAGGCACTTCACTGTGGCTGAGTCACTGGACTTGCTTGGGGGCTTCATGAGCTGCCCACATGTCACCACAAGGCACACAAGCCCCCTCTTCCTGTCAGCTGGCAGGGTGCTGGGCCTCATGCCTGCTCTTAAATATTGTTTTCTCTGTACTGGGTAAAAGGATTCATTGAATTCTGCTACCTGTGGCTCAGGGGTAAGGGAACACTGAATCTTTTCTAGGAAGGCTGTCTGATGACAAAATTTCAGCTAACTTCCGAAAATCTCATTCCTTCCATTTAACCTAGATTTATTACTTCATTTAGAGTAGGAAATGAGGTGATTCACACACACAGTTTTTGGTCAATGGGGCCTCCCAGATGTCACCATTTCAAGTGTGAGATTCAAGCTACATTTCTCAAGTCAGCAGCCAACCTGCGTGTCTTACAATTGCAGACTAGAATTGAACCCTTTCCCTGCACAGGGCCTGTCCCAGACACAACATGGCAGAGCTGTGGAGAAACCTGGGATGAGGGACTCTTTGGAACCAGGAGGAAATGCTGAGACCCTTCGAGTATCAGTTTACCAATGTAGAAAATAGGCTTCCGGGCCTGATGGTCTGCAATGCCCTGTGTTTCACTCCAAGTTACTGTCATGCTTGAAAGGGAGATGCAGGCCAGCGGGGACCACGGCACCAGGGAGTGCACTTAGTGTGCAGGGAGAGAGCCCCAGCTGACAGCTGCAGGAGGAGAAACGGGGCTGGTGGGGATTCCTTTGAATTTCCAGGAGAAGGTGGAGGAGCTCTAAAGGCTGTGTCACTATTTGCTGCTCTGCCATGGGATGCAGGTCAAGCTGGGCCCAGTAGCCCTGCTGAAGCTCCCTCCCGACCTGACCCCTCCTCTGCTCTGCAGGGTGACTCCTGTCCTCAACTGGCTGAGGTCTAACTGTGCATCAGCTGGTAGAGGCAGGGTCAGGCGTGCTCCACCCCAGCAGGGACTCCGCTGCGCTGGGCTGTAGGGGGTGGTCAGCCCCCCTGAGGGTGAAGGCCGCTAGCCCTAAGGGCGTGTGCCCAGGGACATGACTTGGGGAGGGAAGCAGGGCTCTGCAGAACAGGGAGCCAGGTTCCTGTGTGGCCCCTGTGGAGAGGACTCAGGGAGGAGGATGAGCCTCATGGCCTGGATCTCATCCTGAGCAGCATCAAGCCCACCCAGAGTCAGCACAGTCTCCATCCACACCTGCTGGACCCTGGGAAATGCCATGGTCATGGTATAGACACAGCAACTGCTGCAGGTTAAAGGAAGCTGAGAGGACAGACAGTGGCTGCAGTGCATGGCCCGGGAGCATGCTTAGGCATGAAGGCCATCAGCAGAGAGTCAGGGAAAGCTGAATGAATCTGAGCATTAGATCATGAATGTCAGTGTTGATTTGCTGGGAATGCTCTTGGGGGTTGGGCAACAAATAGGCTGGGACTCAGGACCCCTCGGGATGTGGCAGCACCCACCTGCTGCCTGGCTCTCAGTACCCGCAGCGGGCATCTATAGTACTCATCTTCGGTGGCCTTGTTATACTCGCTGATGGCAAAGTGAAGGGCATGCTGTACCCACTCATCACTGAGGTCTGCGTTATAGATGCCACGCAGGATTATCCTATCCTCCTCCTCGGGGCTCCAGGCCAGGGCCCCAGCCAGGGCGGCCAACAGGAGCAGCAGGGTACACAGGGGCCGGGCCATGGTCTCCTCAGAGGCAGAGCAGAGAGCTGGAGCTGCAGGAGAGGAGGCTGAGAGCCGGAGGCAGGGAACCCACACCTGCAGGCAGCTGTGCATTTATCCTGCTTTGGCATCCCAGCCCCACCCCCCTCCATGCCCTGCCCCTGACTTCTCCTCTTTCTGCCCATCCCCTCTTTCTCCATCTCTCTTTTCACTCCCCCTCCACTACAAGCTCCCTCCCTGCCTAAGTTCCCCCTGCCCCTCCCAGGCCTCCTCCTCCATCTCCCCCTTCTCCCCACTCCTGTCCTCACTGCAGCCTCCCCGAGCCATGCCTCTCTTCCCCAGTGCTCCCAAGCTTGAGTCACTGGGTCTCCACAGAGGTGACACTGGTCCTTTGCTGTGAAAGCAATGTGCTTCCTGTTACAGGGTTTGGCCTCCCGGGGTCTTCAGATATCAGGGTCATCCAGGAGCACTTGGTCACGGTCTCCGAATCTCTGGAGCAGAGAGGTTATTTCAGAAGGTTCCAGAAGACCCTGTCCACACCCTACTATGGAGAATTTCTTTGCCAAATTTAAGGGAATTAACCTTTTTGGAAAAGGTCACTGGCTTCTCTTTTCATAATTCATTATTCAATAAACAAAGCTATCACCAGCTACTCCCTGTGCCAGGAGATCTAGGGCTTGAAGACAGAACCTGGATGATGAGCCATAGAGGTGACATTGCAGAGCTGCTGCTCAACAGAGATGTGACACGAACCCATGAGCAACTGAAAATTTCTAGTAGACGCATTTTAAAAGATGAGAAAAAATTGGTGAAAGTAATGTTTAAAATATTTATTTAACCTAATATAGCCACAATATTATTTCAGCTAATGGGAAAAATTATTAGTGAGATCGTTTATGTGTTTTTTTTTTTTTTTGGCTTTGTAAATCTTTGAAATTCCCTGTGTATTTTTTACACTTAGCCCAGGAATCATTTTGGACTGGCCCCATTTCAAGTGTCCCGTGGCACATGTGGCTGGTGGCTGTGGAACTGCACAGTAAATTCCCACACAGTGTGTGTAGGGGATGGTAGGTTATGATCAACAATTAGGATCAGGGAGTTATACTCTGTTGGAAGTGAAATAGAACAGGGGCTAGAGGGAGACCACTGGACCCTGGTCAGGGAGTTCTCTATGAGAATGGAGAGGTTGAGAAGCCCCAGGCAGAGGGGAACAGCCAGTGCAAAGGCCCTAAGGTGGGGTTGGGCATGGCTGCTCCAGAAAATGGAAGCTCCTGGAGGGGATGTGAGCAGGGAAGGGAACGACCTGGAGTCTCATGGTAACTGTGGGTGGGGCCCGGTGGAAGGTGCACGGAGAACCCTGGCAGGCAGTGGGGGTGTCAGGAGAGGGAGCCGCAACCGCGGGATGAATGTGGGAACACACAGGCCTCTCTTGCTTCTCTCCTAGGCAGTCATGCTTTGGGCTCCTTTGCTCCGTGCACTGCTTGGAAGACTCACCTGATATTTTAAAAATTGCCTTAAATGAGGTAGAATTTACATACAATAAAATGCCTAATAGTATGTGCCCAATCTGGGGGATTTCATAAATGCATACACTTGTGTTACCACTTTGTCCAGGCCTGTGACATCTGCCTTGCCCCGGATGGTATCCTCCTGCCTCTCCAGCCACCCTCGTGCCCGCCCCACCCTGGCAGCCCACAGATTCCTTTGTTGCCTGTCCTTGAGCTTCCCAGGAATGGAGTCCTGCAGAGCGAGCCCAGGTGTGTCTTCATCCTTTGGTCAGTGTGGCTTTCCAGTGGCCCCCGAGTTGCTTCATTGCCAGGATTGTGAGTTCTCCTTCTCCACAGACTGAGAGGATGTGGTCAGTTGGGTGCCCTGTGGGCTGACAAAGCCCCCAGCTCGGGATGCTGTGGGCCTGGGCTGGAATGTGACTCCAGGAGTGGGGAGGGTGGAAGGAGGCTCTGAACAGACAGCTGCTCCCTTTGTTCTCTCAACCCCACCCTCCATGCCTGATGGTGACCCTGTGGCAAATACCCTTATGGCGAGGTGGCAGGCTTGGCCAGAAACACCAGGAAACCCTGGGCCTTAGCAGGACACCCGGAGGACTCTCCTGGGAGTGGTGGAGGAGAGGGTAGGCCAGTGTCAGCCCAGACTTGTTTAGAACACTAAACAATACTATAATAAACAAATGACCAAGCGCAGAAAGCATCACATAAAGGTGCCAGCGATGAGGACAAGCTGGCCAAGAGTCTTCCTGGGCTGGGCCATGGCTGGGGCTCTATCAGCAGCAACCTGGCAGCGGGAACTATATTATTCATGGGTGCTCATGTTCAGTATTAGGACAGGGGACCTTGTTACCTGAGGCCTGGTGACCATCTCACCCCACTGTGAATCCAGCACCCCTAGAATAGCCGTGCAGCCAGGCAGATACAGCAGGTGTCCCAGATGGTGTTTACTGCTGGATGAGGGAGGGAAGGTCTTCAAATAGAGCTGCACATATGTCTCCTTGTTATACAGGAAATGGGGAGAGATTCCCAGAGAAGGGAAAGAGAGGGAGGTCCCTTACCAGGTGTTTGTGAGCAGAATGGTCATCTCCAAAGGGTAGGAGTTAGTTCTCCTCTGTGGTTCCCACCTTCCTGGGACAGCTGCGAGTCCAGACTCAGGAAGACATGCTGTGCAGAGGGTAAGCTGAAGGTCAAGCAGTCCTCTTGTTTGTTTTTTTTTTTTTTGTTAATCATTGGAAAGGAGATGCAGGTAACCCAAATAGCGAGAATGTGCTGGTGGATGGAGTGTGAGAGAGGGAAGCCAGAGTGCTGACCTGTGCCCCATATGTGATGACACCACCAGTGATCAGCTTCTGTCAGGACACTGGCATGCACTGCAGGGGGGGTCAGCTGTCCTAATACAGCAACCTCTCTAATCCCAGTAAGAAAGATACCAGTGTAGGTTGCCCTTAGGAGGAGGTACGAGTGCGATGTCCAGTATGGAGTGACAGGAAGTGGCAGGTTGGGGTAGCTGGCCAGCTGCTCCAGATGTTTGATGATCTTAGGCAAATGTTGTGTATGTCATGCATCTGGAGAAAGAGGCTACTTTCTAAAGCATAGTTTCTGGGAGTTCAGACCAGCAGAGATAAGCAGACTTCAGCAGTGATGTATCAACACATTTGAAAATGATAGAGTAGCCAGGTGTGGTGGTGTACCTGTAATCTTAGCTAATTAGGAGGGTGAGTCAGGAAGATTCCTTGAGTCCAGGAGCTCAATTCCAGCCTGAGCAACACAGTGAACCCCCATCTCAAAAAAAAATGACAGAACACTTTGTTCCCTGATTTCTATAGTCCACAGTTGTAAGGACCCACTAGGAGGGGACCAGATAGCAACCATGGACTGAGGAACAAGCCTGGGGCCTCCAGCACCCATGTAACCTAGAAGAGTCCAGCTGCCCAGGAGGGGGCATGTTTTCCTTCTGCCAGGTGACAAAAGAGAAAGCTGTGTTCCTGTAAGCTGCGTGGGTGACTGCTGATCCGGTTATCTGAGTTAGTAGGATGAGGAATTAGGTGAGAGGCAGAAGTTCTTTGCAATAAATGACCAATAATAAATGAACACTAAAAAATACTATAATAAACAAATGGCCAAGTGCAGAAAGCATCACCTAAAAGTGCAATTGGTGAGGACAAGCTGGCCAAGAGTTGAGATTCTGCACATCTGGGTTTTAAGCAACTAACAATTTGGTCTATGGTAGGAGCTGGGACTGAGCAGCCACAGGATTTGGTGGCTTTTCAAATGGGAAGCCCAGGAGCCTCCTTTATGGAGTGCCTGGAATTCTCTGGGGTCAAGCCCGTCTCTTTCACATTCTATCCCTCCTTCTTTTCTCCTTCTCCTCAAACATGGTGGACACGTGGATGCTTCTAAACTATGGGCCAATGTTGATAACACATTTGGCTCTTCCACGTCATTAGGAAACTGTGATACTCATGGGGAAGCCTGCTGGTAGCCCCAGCTAGAAAAGGTGAGAGAGGGCAGAGCCCAGTGTCTGAGGTCTCATTGGTTTGCACTCTGTGGGGAGAAAGAGAATCCTTTCTCTCAGGGACCAGCATGTGAATGGTATTCATGGTTTTGGAGTGCAAGTTAACATTTATTTTTCAAAAAGTGCATTTGCCAGTGCAGATTCCGTGACTGAAGAACCACATATGAATGGAGGGGAGTAGGGGCGGCCTCGGGGAACTCGGGCTGCTGGCTGCTGCAGCCAGGGATCCATCTGACTCCCTGGGCTGTACTCTGCAGAGGCCTGGCCTTGAGGAAAACAGGTGACTCTGAGGAGGTGAGTAATCTTGACATCTCTGGGACTTCCCTGTCACTGTTTGTGTAACCTTAAATATCAATTCCTTTAGCAAAGTGCAGTGACTCTGGAGAGTGGTTCCCCTTCCTGGTTGGAATCCTGTTCAACTCAATCGCTGAGTGCTGGAGCTGGAGCCAGAGGTCATCAGGACAGCCCTGCCCGCTCCTGTGGCCCTGCCTGCCCTCTCCTCCTGTCACAGAGGAGCTGGATCCAGCGACAAGGCTCACCTTGACCAAACCTTAGTTAAGCTCCTCTAAGCCTTCCTCTGCCCTAGTCCTCAACACTAGTCCCCAGCCCTGGACCTCCTGTTCTTGTGAGGCCTGCATGGCCCAGGTTTAGGAAAGAATCCTGCTAAGTCAGTTTAGAAAGAATCCCCCCACCCTTGGTATCTGATCACCCTCAACATCTGATCAAGTTCTTCTTTCCTTAACTTTGATGTGTAAGGCTTTGTCCTGCCTTTAGCTGTTGTACCTGAGCTAGTTAGGAAAATGCCACACTTTGAGATGAATTAAGAGTCCTTTATTAGCCGGTGACTGAGAGACAGCTAACGCCCAAAGTTCTCTCAGCCCCGAGGAAGGGGCTTGATTAACTTTTATACCTTGGTTTAGGAAGGGGGGATCTAGTTAGAACAATTTTACAGAAGTTAAGTAGTCAAAAAGTTAAAAGGATAAATGGTTACAGGAAAGTAAACAGTTCCAGGTGCAGGGGCTTTAAGACTTACAAGGTGATAGACACAGGGCTTTGGGTGTTATCAATCAGATGAATTCTTGGGGACTGCGGGTATAGCTTGCCACAGTATCTTATCAGTTAATTGCATTCTTGGATGTGTTGGGAGTCAGCTTGCACAAGTTAAGTCCTTGAGGAAGGGGCTGCCAGTGAAAGAGCCAAGATGGAATTTGTCTGGTTCTCTTAGCTAAGGGAGAAACAAGGCTAGGTGAATAAAGGAAAAAACAAGTTTGGGCATTACATTCCCCACTTGTGTTTTTGGGCAATCAAATTGTTGATTCTTCAGTTATGACAAGGGGGTTATATTGAGTCCTAAGATACATAAGTTTGATAGAAGCTTTGTGCTGTTTTATAAAATTAAGAAACAAATTTAATATACAAGGCCCCAAAATTAAACTTAATAGTGTGATGAGGAGAGGTCCAGCTAACCCCCTGATTAAAGTAGTTAGCCAGGGGTTCCATTTGAACATGGTTTGATATCAGGGGATGTTATTTTCTCTTCCCTGTTGGCGCCTATCTAGATTGTCTTGGACTTTTTGGAGTGTATCTTTTATGACTCCAGATTGGTTGGCATAGAAGCAACAACTTTCTCCTAGAGCTGCACATAATCCACCTTGAGAGAGGAATAGCAGATCTAAGCCTCGGCGGTTTTGAAGTACTACTTCAGCCAGAAATTCTACCTGGGAGTGTATTATATCTATGGCAAACTGGAGGTTACTTAAATCAGCATCCACCTGTTGAGACAGGGACATTAGTCCAGTCTCTCCTTGCACCAGGGCAGCCATACCGATGGCTGCTGATCCAGCTATGCTAAGACCAGCCAAGAGGGGAACCAGAAGTGGGGCAGCTCAGCGCATCCTGGGATGTAATTCTAGGGGAGCGATGAGGAGTTGTCCTTCTGGTCCAATGTACATGTATACCTGGGGAAGAACATGAACTAACACACACAAGAGAGGTCCTGGTTCAGTTCCATTAATGCAGCAAGTGAGATCTGAGGTGCAGGCCAACCAGGTATTGTTAGGCAGTTGGTAAGAGACTGAGGTACTTATGGAAGTAAGCAGGGACTGATTACACTAGCTTGAAAAGGAGAAGCAGACAAGTTATACCTGGTACTAATGAGACAGGAAACATTTCCAGACACATCTCAGAGCATGGGGTCGTGTGTGACAAGATAGAGGGCCATGTTTAAGAGTGGCTTCTACTCCTAATCCTACATAATAAGGGGGTTTTGCTTTTAAACATAGCCAACAATCTTGGGCTAGTTTAGGCTGGGTGAGGTTAAGGAGATGGTGTACTCTGCCTAGTATAGACATAAGGCTGGGTTGAAGATGATGTCCTTGTAGCCAGGGCTTAGGAACTAAGAATGGTGGAGGAACAGTTAAATCAACTTTGTCAGGGTGCTTCTGGAACATAGGGTCACCCAGATCAGTTAAAGGCCTGATTGGCTTAGGTGGGCTCCATGAGACCAAAATTTTTTTTTGGATGGTGAGCATAGTTCCAACATTGAATCCTGGGATATAAAGCCTCAATCCCCATGACATGCCATAATACCATTGAGCTGAATTAGGGTCATGAATAGTTATAGTAAGAGGATTGCAATTCTTTTTAGTACATGATTTAGGACGAGAAGCACAACTTATGGAAAGAGTTGAAGATCTAGTTGATCCCCCAGAGTAGGTGGCTAAAGTTACATGTGTCCAATCAGGGCAGAATAACTGGTAAGTATCTCGACAGCTAGCTTCAGGGTGATTTCCAGGACAGTGGTAAAAGTCAACATTTTGGAGTCCTTTTTATGGACCTTTGGAGTTTCCACATCCAATTTGGCTCCCAGAGTGTCCAAATCCTGCTTCAAGGTCGACGCTTCCTGCTCCTATGACCAGTAAATTGTGTTGTTCTTCATGGGTGTGAGCTGGCTCTGGGAACAGTGCACATAAATGACTGCAAAGCTGACTTCCTTGGAAGTACCGGCCCTCCAAGTAGTGTTGGCGAATACATGTCCTGTTGTGAAAGAGGTGAGGAGGGAGGAGTAGGAAGGCACAGAGGACATAACTGGTGAAAACAAACAAGAGAAGTAAATAAAAAGAATTAATCTAACAGTTTCACCCGACTTAGGCACAGTTTTAAGGCACCTGATCCAGGCTTGGGGACCCATGTTTCTAGTTGGGCTCTGTTGACCTTTTTGATGTGGGAGTGATGAATCCAAGCAGGAATTTCATCCACCTTAAGGGCCGTTGGCATCGTAAGGATGATGGTGTGAGGTGCCCTCCAAGCAGGAGTGAATCCTTCTCTCTGGAACTTTTTAACAAACACCAGGTCACCTGGCTGGAACAAATGGCAGGGCCCCATCTGGTCAGGAACTGGGTTGGGATGGGCCTCTCAAACAAGTGGCAGAATGATATCTTGTACCTGTTGGAGAGACTGTAGGTACTGTAATAAATTTGCTTGTGATATTTCTGCCAAATGGACATCTCTTAGCTTAGGCAAGATAGGTGGTGCCCATCCATACATGATTTCAAAAGGCAAGAACCCAGCCTGATAAGGGGTGCACCTTACTCTAAGTAGGGCTAAAGGAAGGAGACTTACCCAATTTTCAACTGTTTCTAAAATTAATTTTGTAAGTGTGTTTTTTAGGGTGTGGTTCATGCGTTCTACCTGCCCAGAGCTCTGGGGTCAATAGGCACAATGGAGCTTCCACTGAATGTTTAACACCTTACTGACCAACTGAGCTATGGATGAGATGAAGGCAGGTCCATTATCAGATCCTATGGCAGCAGGCAGCCCATATTGAGGGATGATTTCATTGAGTAAAAACTTAACTACTGTATTGGTAGTTTTGTTTTTGGTAGCAATGCTTCAGTCCATCCAGAGAAGGTGTCTACTGGTACTAAAAGGTATTTGTACCCAGCCCGGTGTGGCTTTACTTCTGTAAAGTCAATTTCCCACTTCTCTCCTGGTGAGTTTCCTTGGAGGTGGTGACCTGGGCTGGGTTTCAGACCTTGCTTGGCATTTACCCGGGCGCAGGTTGTGCACCAGAGAACTGCTTGATCTGTTAGGCTTTGTAGACAGGGGATCCTAAAGCGGCTCTGGAGGAGCTGGGCTAATTTTGTCCCACCTAAATGGGTGGTAGAATGTCAGTGACTGACTAAAGTTTCTCCAAGAGCTTGGGGTATGAAGATTCTAGAGTCAGGAAGAATCCACCAACCTTTCTGATTTTTCTTTGCTCTAAGATCTGAAGCCAATTTTTCTTCTGTTGAGTATGCAGGGTTGTCAGGCAGATATGGCTGTGGAAAAGAAACTGCAGGCAGAAGGTTTATAGGCATGACTGAAAGTCGTGCTGCTTCCCGAGCTGTTGAATCAGCTTTCTGGTTACCACAGGCAATGGCCGTGTTTTCCTTTTGATGTCCTTTACAATGTATTACTGCCACCAGCTAAGGGAGCCACATGGCTTCAAGCAGGGCTAGAATTTATTCTTTGTTCTTGATAGTCTTTCCTGCTGATGTGAGTAGCCCATGCTCCTGGTAGATGGCTCCATGTACATGCACAGTAGCAAAAGCGTATCTGCTGTCAGTGTAAATGTTAATACATTTATCTTTACCCCATCGGAGAGCCTGAGTGAGTGCGATCAATTCAGCTTTCTGTGCTGAGGTGTTTGCTGGTAAAGCCTGAGCCCACAACACATCTGTCTCTGTGGTAACAGCTGCACTGGCCTTTCATACTTCCTGCTTGAGGAAACTGCTGTCATCTGTAAACACGGTGGCATCCGCCTTCTTCAGGGGCACATCCTGAAGATCTGGCCAGCCAGTTTCAGTAGTTTCTAAGAGTTCTTGACAGTCATGGACAGGTATAGTGGAATCTGCATCTTGGAGCAGGGTAGCAGGATTTAAACACCTTGTGAGAGAGAAAGTCAAACAAGGCTGATCCAACAGATGTGAGCGTTTGACATCCATTTACCAGAAGCACTTCGTAGTAAAGTGTCTACAGCATGAGGAGCCATAAGGGTTAAATTCTGGCCCAGAGTTAACTTATCAGTCTCTTGGACTAGGCTTGCTGTAGCCTCCATGGCTCACAGGCAGCTTGGCCATCCAGAGGCCACAGGATCCAGCCTCTTAGATAAATAGGCCACTGGGCATCTCCAAGGTCCTAGAGTCTGGGTAAGCACTCCCTTAGCAACTCCCTGGCTTTCATGGACAAACAGGTGAAACGGCTTTGAGATATTTGGGAGGGCTAAAGCAGGGGTTCAGTTAAAGCCTTTTTTAAGTTTTGAAAAGCTTGTTCTTTGGTGTCTATCCAAATTAGTGGGCCGTTACCCCTTGTAGCAGTATACAAGGGTTTTGCAATCTCTGAAAACCCCAATATCCAGAGGCGACAGTATCCCACAGCCCCCAGGAATTCACGTACCTGTTTCTTGGTGGTGGGAGTGGGAATTCATAGGATGGCTTCTTTCTGGGCACTGGTGAGTGCCCTTTTTCCTTGGTTTATCTTGTACCCCAGGTAAGACACTCTGGGAAGACAAAGCTGGGCCTTTTTAGCTAAGACTCAATACCTGAGCTCCTGAAGGAGGTAGAGAAGGTCTTTTGTGTGTTGCAGACAGCTGTCCATAGTTTCAGTAGCTAATAAAATATCATCAACATACTGAAGAAGGGTACAGTTAGGGTGACTAGCTTGGAAGGGTATAAGATCTTGCTGAAAAGCTTCCCCAAAAAGGGTGGGGGAGTTTTTAAAATGCTGAGGTAACCGAGTCCAATTAAACTGGGTAGTGTCTCCTGAGCTGGGATCTGTCCATTCAAAAGCAAAGATTGGCTGGCTTTTGGGGGCCAGAGGAATAGCAAAGAAAGCCTTTAGGTCAAGGACAGTGTATACTCTATGTTCTGGTGGGAGCAGGCTAAGTAGAGTATAAGGATTAGGGATGGTTGGATGGACAGTAACAGTCCATTTATTAACTTCTTTTAAGTCTTGTACCAGCTGGTAATCATTTGTTCCAGGTTTCTGGACTGGTAAAAATGGTGTGTTCCAGACAGACTGACATGGTGTAAGTATGCCAGCTTGTAACAGTCATTGAATGTGGGGATTAATCCCCTCTCTAGCCTGCTGACTCGTGGGGTATTGCTTTACCTGGACCAGTACAGCAGTGGTCAGGAGTTCTACAACCACTGGAGGATGGTGGTTAGCCAGTCTGGGAGAGTTTGACTCGGCCCAAACTTGGGGAAAAAGTGTCTGTAAGTCCAACAGAAGAGGATTAGTATTTTCCTCTGGTGATTGTGATGGTGAAACCAGAAGGTATTCTTCTGACAGAAGGGTGGTTAGCAAGAGTTGGGCAGTGGGGGAAGTTGCATTTCCTAGTGTTAGGTGAGCTTGCTGAGCTGAGAAAGAGATTGAAGCCTGTAACTTATAGAGAAGGTCTCATCCAAGGAGAGGAAAAGGACACTCTGGAACCACAAGAAAAGAGTGTGTCACTCTTTTCTGTCCCAAGCTCACTTCTCAGGAGTGTATGACAGGATATTCTTGAATAGCTCCAGTTGCCCCTTGTACAATCACCTTTTTACTTGAGACACTGCCTAACGGCGTCTGCAGTATCAGGTGCTCCACCCCGGTGTCTACTATGAAGCATACAGGCTGGCCCCCCACTGTAGCAGTTACCATGGGCTCCTGGGGACCAAGAGTGAGGGAGCCCTGGCCCCGTCAATCATCAGGCTCCTCCACTGCAGTCAGGGTGAGGACTTTTTCTTTTCTGATTTTTTTTTGGTGGTAGTGGGCATTCCTTTTTCCAGTGCCCAGTCTGCTTGCAATAAACACATTGGGCCTTTTATAGAGGGGCCCGTTAACCTTCTTTACCTTTCTGGTGGGAACCAGAGTTTCCTGGGCCATTTTTCTGGAATGGGGGCCTTTCCTTCCTGCTCTCCTGGATAGCCATCACCAAGATTTTTGCTTGTCTTTTATATGCTTTATCAGTGGCTTTTTCAGCTGCCTGTGTCACTTGTTTCTGATTTTCACACCCTCGATTGTCAAAAACCTTCTGGGCTATTTCTAAAAACTGACTGATATTCATCCCAGCAAATACCTCCAGTTTCTGGAGCTTTCTCTTAATGTCTGGGGCTGCCTGAGCCACAAATGCCAAATTAAGAGCATTGCTATTTTTGGCAACCACCGGGTCAAAAGGGGTATAAATCTGATAAGCCTCCTGGAGACATTCTAAAAATGCTCCTGGTGGCTCATCAGGCCCCTGGACAACTTCAGTTGTCTTAGACAAGTTTATGGGTTTCTGAGCAGCTCCTTTAATACCCACAAGGAGATACCAGTGGAAATCATCCAAAGCTCTCCTTCCACTTGAGGAATTTGGGTCCCAATTTTGCCAGGTAGAGGGAAAAACCTCCTCAAGGAGGTCTCTAGCTTCCTCCTCCAGACTATTGGCTGATGCAAGGAAGTGCTTTCTGGCCTGTCTTCGGATACACTCCCTCTCCTCAGAGGTAAAGAGAGTTAAAAGGAGGTGTTGGCTGTCATCCCAGGTGGGCCGATGGGTCCAGAGTACGGACTCCATCAGTGAGGTTAAAGCCTGGGGCTTTTCAGAGAAGGGAGGATTATGGGTTTTCCAATTATACAAGTCAGAAGTAGAAAAAGGGACATAAAACAAGAAGGGGGCTGAGTGCTCATCACCCAGACGTACTTGTGCCTCTCTCAGTGGTAATAGAGGGGCTATTTCCTCCTGACATGATCGCAGTCAGGAGGAAATGTGTGGCGAGCCCACAGGGGATGTCGTCAAGGAGACGGGATGACCCTAAGGGAGAAGGCTGGTAGTAAGGCAGTGGGACTGGGCGAGGGAGACTCTCCTCTTCTTCAGAGGGAGGCAGTACAGGGTGAGCCAAGCCGGCTTAGGGTCGAAGCGAAAACACGGCCTGGCTTAGAAGGACTTTGGAGGTGGAATTGTGAATGGTGCATGAATGGAGCCATGGAGGAGGATTCCTGACCAAACTTAACCATTGATCTATATAGGGAAACTGATCAGCATGGCCAGGAGCTTCGGTAACACCTCCCCATATGGCTTGAACAATTGTAGGATTCAATGACCCTTCAGAGGGCCACTCAACTCCAAACTTTGGTCATTCTACTTCACAGAGTGTCTAGAGCTTGCCTTTCTTAAGGCGGGCTCCATAATCCTCTGAGAAACCAAGAGAAAAATTTTTCAGCATACGCTGGAGAGGGCTCCAACCCTTGCAAGGCTGAGAGGAGATGTTTCCCATTTTTTTTTTTTTTGGAAGGCAATTTAACAGAATTTGAGCAGAGATATCAGATCCAACACAGACAGAGGAATTCACTCCCTTGGGGGGCTGGAGTATCGGAAAAACAGAATTAACATAACCAGAAAGAACAGAAAACCACAACAGCTAATACCACTTGCCACATTGCTGTAGCTTTAAGATTGAGGGAGGGGGACTAGAGGCCAGCCCAAGGTCTCCTGTGTTGGATGGATCTAGGCGTTCTCCCTCTCTTTCTTCCTCTAGACCTGTACCCTAAATACCTTTGATGTCTCCATGACTCAAAGGCAAATAGCTCAAATTCAGCTTTTTCCTTTAAGGGTTCAAGGAGTGAGAGCAGAGCCAAGTCCTGGAGACTCTGAACTTGCTGTCACACTGGAAAATGAGATGTGTGGGGTAGGGGTCAGGGATGAGGGGGAAAGGGACCACTCAGGTCGCTTGTAAGGTGAGAGAGTAGCCGCAAGGGAACAGAGTAGAAGTCTAAACAAAGTAAAGCGTGACAGGCATAGGTTTCCCTCCACAGTATTCTATTTAAGGACACAGGAAAAGTTACAGAAAGACAAAAAAGGTGATCAAGGAAATCTGCAGGGTGGGTGTTTTGAACCCACCACTGGTTTAATCTAGAGGACGTCCAATCACGTGGACGTGGGGTATGGCAGTCTAAATGCCCACAACCTCCAGAAAAGACAGGACTGTGGTGGCCAGCCTAAATGACTTCTGAGAAATTTAACCTCTTGTGACAAAAAATCAGCACTAAGGACCTTGAAGAAGTTTTTACCCAGATGTCTTGCACAATACTGACATCCTGACATGCAAAACTTTGACAACCACTAAAAAAGACAGTAAGCACTAAACAGAACAATAAACATAAAACAAACAATTTGACCCTAGGGCATGTAAACAGTTTTGACAGCTTTTTTTTCTTTTATTTTTATTTTCATTTTTATTTTTTTTTATTTTAGACAGACAAGGTGAAGAGGTCCCGTGATGGGATCAATCAGATGCCCACCTGGCTGCTCCCCCTGAGGGGACTTGGGCTCCTCTTAGCATTGGCAGGCCAGTATAAACCCCCGCTCGGATCGAGCTATGCCTGATGCTGCCTTAAGCCTTATGAGGTCACCACGGAACCGCAGGTGAGGGCCCACTCAAACTCCATAGCTTTCGCAGCAGAGCTACAAAGTGGAAGACAAACGCAAGACTTTGTCCTCCCACATCCACACACCATTCACAGAGAGTTTATAACAGTTTTTTTTCTTTCCCAGAGATTCTCCAGGAAACCTGAGCAAGAGAAAGATGAGAGATTGAAAGAGAGAGAGAGAGAGAAGAGAGAGAGAGAGAGAAGAGAGAGAGAGAGAGAGAGAGACTGGTCTGCCAGAAACCAAGGCTCAGTTCCCCAGCATCCTGGGATGTGAAACGAGTCAAGGGAGGGTCGTTGTCAGGACCACTTCCCACCCAAACCAAGACACAAATGTGCCTGCCAGAAAACCAAGGCTCAACCCTCAAGCATCCTAGAAAAATAGGCAGAGTCAAAAGAGGGACGCCCTCATCAGGGCCACTTCCCTCTTACCAGAACCAGAACGAAGTCAAATCTCACCTACCTGACCCCGAGGTCAGAAGCTGAGGACTCAGATGTTGAATTTTAGGGCGTCCACACGGTAGTCAATCCGCTCTCCTCCGGAAGATGGCCACCCTTTGGGGACCTGAAAATTCTTTTCTCAGGTGGCGACCCCCCCTACAAAGCCGGCCATCTGTCTGGGGGAGCCCGGAGTGAGCCCGGCTCTTGCCTGGTGGTGTACTATCTCGCTGGGGCCTGCAAATTGTTGTACCCAAGCGAGTTAGGAAAACATCACACTTTGAGATGAATTAAGAGTCCTTTATTAGCTGGCGGCCGAGAGACGGCTAACGCCCAAAGTTCTCTTGGCCCCAAGGAAGGGGCTTGATTAACTTTTATACCTTGGTTTAGGAAGGGGGGGTCTAGTTAGAACAATTTTACAGAAGTTAAGTAGTCAAAAAGTTAAAAGGATAAATGGTTACAGGAAAGGAAACAGTTCCAGGTGCAGGAGCTTTTAGACTATTACAAGGTGATAGATGCAGGGCTTTGGGCATTATCAATCAGGTGACTTCTTGGGGACTGCAGATATAGCTTGCCACAGTATCTTATCAGTTAATTGCATTCTTGGATGTGTTGGGAGTCAGCTTGCACAAGTTAAGTCCTTGAGGAAGGGGCTGCCAGTGAAAGAGCCAAGATAGAGTTTGTCTGGTTCTCTTAGCTAAGGGAGAAACAAGGCTAGGTGAATAAAGGAAAAAACAAGTTTGGGCACTACATAGCAACAATATTTTTAGGTCAGTTTATCTAGAAACTCCTACCTTTTATGTCTCTGCTTAGTAATTCTTTATCTATTAACCCCACCACCTGATCCTTGGCTATAAATCCCCACTTCACCTTGTATTTAGAGTTGAGCTCATTCTCTATCTTATTGTGAGAGTCTTGACACCTATTGCAATAGTCTTGAATCATCTCTACCAAGCTCAGGTTTCAAGCAGTGAAGCTGCACATCCTCTTGCCCACAATGTCATCACTGGACATCCTGCAGGCTCCAACAATTCTGCATTCCAGTGTTACAATCATTTTGGCCCACACTCCTGCCTCCCATCATGTATCCCCATTTTATTTAAAAGCCCCACTATTCTTCATGGTTCTGCACAGAGATGTAGTTGTGACCACTGGCAAGTTATTAAATCTCCCAGTGTTTCAGTCCCATCATTTTAAAATCAGGAATAAAATGATTCCCAGTATCAGTGAGTTGTTATAACAATGGGCTGTGTAATAAGGTGCTGTACGATCTCATTGGCCTATGGCATTGACCAGTTATTTTGCTCACATCTGTAGTGCAGCTGGGAGTCACTGACCTGGGATGGGATTGTCTGGGCTGGCTCTGGTCCACATCTGTCCTCCTTCTCCAGGGACCAATGGACAACATTTTTCATATTCTCACATAGCAAGAGCAGTGCACAAGAAGGCAAGCTGAATTGCACAAAAGTATTTCAAGCCTCTGGCTACTTCACACCTGCAACTCTCCCTTGGCTAAAGCAAGTCACACGGCCAGCCCAAAGGGAAGTGGTAGGGAAGGGCCCTCTACATGGATGGTGGAGGACAGGGAGTGAGTATTTAGAAAAATAATCTAACATGCCCCAATAGTGTACCACACTGACTCATAGGGGTGTCAGGGAAATTTAATGAAATGCTTGTGAAGTGCTTGGTACAGTGCCTGGCATATCTACACTTCTAGCTATCAATCTATCAATTAATCTAATCTGCCTAACTAATCTAGCTATCTAGGTGTGAAAGGAAAAGAAATCTCAGGACCCCTAAATCATTAAGTCAAAAGGAAAAGTCAAGCTGAGAACTGCATCGGGCAAACCTGCCTCTCATTCTATTTCTAAATAAGGTAGCTACAAAGATTTAAAAACTACATACCTCCCTCACAATTTGCCCACAAGGAAGTTCCTTGTGGACAAAGGACAGACAGAACCCAAAGTCATCCCTCTGCTCACATGAGACAAATGCAAATCTGATTGCTTCCTTTGTCCTATAGTTTCACTAAATACTATTCCTGTAAATTGCTTATTCAGTTAAAGGCTAACCAGAAACTCAAAAGAATGAAACCATTTGTCTTTTATCTACCTATGACCCAGATGCCCCCTCCCTACTTCCAGTTGTCCTGCCTTTCCGGATGGAACCAATGTACATCTTATATATGCTGATTGATATCTCATGACTATCTAAAATGTGTAAAACAAGCTGTAACACGAACATCTTGGACGCATGTAATCAGGACTTCCTGAGGCCCTGTCATGGGAGTGTTCTTAACCTTGGAAAAATAAGCATTCTAAATTGATTGACACTTGTCTCTGATACTCTTCCTTTACAAATGTAATCTATCTATTTATCTATCAGATCTATTTAATCTATCCATCTATGTATTCATCCATCATGTTTCCTGTTTACTTCTCATTCTTCCCTAACCAATAAAAACTGAAGTCCTGTGACATTCTGTGACCTGTATTTCCAATGTGTCCTCCACACTGCCACAGCTATGAGAATGCTAATGGCTGTCTCATGACTGTCCAATTTTTAATATCTTTTGAAATTCTGATCCTCTGGGGGCAGCTTGATGGGTTTGATATTTCTAGTACTATGAAAGTTTGATGAAAGCAGGTGAGAAGGCAGATGGAGAGCATGAAATGTAGGCTGGATTAGGAAGGACAGGGCTGCACTCCACATGTCCCATGACAGCTGTAGATGCCAGCAGAACCACAGTCTATGGCGGAGGAGATTTCCCCCTCTCTGGATCCCACATGAGGTGGACTGTGGGTCTCTCCTGGGAGGGGTGTTCAGAGCATCCTGTACACATCAGTTACCTGCTGCTGCATCAGAAACCACCCCAAATCTTCCTGGCTGAAATCAACATGATGTGTGGATTCTCACGACTCTGGAGCTGTCCTTGGTTCTTCCACTGGTCTTGCTAGGTTCACTTGGGGCTGCATTCAGGTGGGGCAGGGTGGGAACACGCTCAGCCACGACAGTGGGCATCTCTTTCCAGGCGGTCTTTCATCTTCAAGAAGGTGAGAGGATACTTTTACATGAATACTAGTTCCAAGATCACATTCTAGGAGCCCAGTGCTCAGCAGCAGCCTAGACCCAGCCATTGCAGACTCCCACCAACTGAAGTCTCATTGGCCAAAGCAGGTCACATGGCAAAGCTCAGAGTCAGAGTGGGTGGGGCATCACAGAGTTAGGGGGCGAGGCCTGGTGCATTGTGGGGCTTCCTGTGTCCACCTCCACTCCCTGCACAGAATCCAGGAGGGAGACGTGAGTTGGAGCAGTCTGATGTCGGAAAATGTATTTTTAAAGGACTGCTGTTTGAGGAAAAGTGGTCATCCTCTAATATCTGGATAGAGATGAGGTAACCCAGAGGAAGGTACTGAAGCCAGGAGTCAGGAGCTGAGTTTACCCTGCCCTTACTCATTCATCATGGGCTCTGGTGAAACCACTTGTTCCAGGTTGCCTTAGAAAGTTATAAATATGGGTGCCCATTCCAAAATGGCCAAATAGGAACAGCTCTGGTCTGCAGCTCCAGGCGTGATCAATGCAGAAGACAGGGGATTTCTGAATTTCCAACTGAGGTAACTGGTTCATCTCATTGGGACTGGTTGGAGAGTGGGTGCAGCCCATGGAGGGTGAGCCATAGCAGGGCAGGGCATTGCCTCACCTGGGCAATGCAAGAGGTCAGGGGATTTCCCTTTCCTAGCCAAGGGAAGCTGTGACAGAATGTACCTGGAAAATTGGGACACTGCCATCCAAATACTGTGTTTTCTTATGGTCTTAGCAAATGGCACACCTGGATATTATATCCCGTGTCTGGCTGAGCAGGTCCGATGCCCATGGAGCCTTGCTCACTGCTAGCACAGCAGTCTGAGATCAAACTGCGAGGTGGCAGCCTGGCTGGGGAAGGGGCATCCACAATTGCTGAGGCTAGAGTAGGTAAACAATCGGCCAGGAAACTCGAACTGGGTGGAGCCCACCACAGCTCAATGAGACCTGCCTGCCTCTGTAGACTCCACCTCTGGGGGCAGGGCATAGCTGAACAAAAGGCAGAAGAATCTTCTGCAGACTTAAACATCCCAGTCTTACAACTCTGAAGAGAGCAGAGGTTTTCCCAGCACAGTGTTTGAGCTCTGAGAACAGAGAGAATGCCTCCTCAAGTGGGTCCCTGACACCTGTGTAGCCTAACTAGGAGACATCTCCCAGTAGGGGCTGACTGACACCTCATACAGCCAGGTGCCCCTCTGAGACAGGGCTTCCAGAGGAAGGATCAGGCAGCAATATTTGCTGTTCTGCAGCCTCTGCTGGTGATACCCAGGCAAACAGTGTCTGGAGTGGACCTGCTCCACTCGCAGGTCTGTGGACCAGCAAACTCCAACAGACCTGCAGCTCAGGGGTCTGACTGTTAGAAGGAAAACTAACAACCAGAAAGGAATATCATCAACATCAACAAAAAGGACATCCACACCAAAACCCAAATGTAGGTCACCATCATCAAAGACCAAAGGTAGATAAAACCACAAAGATGGGGAGAAACAAGAGCAGAAAAGCAGAGGTCTAAAAACCAGACTGCCTCCTCTCCTTCAAAGGATTGCAGCTCCTTGCCAGCAACGGAACAAACCTGGATGGAGAATGACTTTGACAAGTTGACAGAAGTAGGCTTCAGAAGGTCAGTAATAACAAACTTCTCCAAGGTAAAGGAGGATGTTCGAACCCATCTCAAGGAAGCTAAAAACCTTGAAAGAAGATTAGACGAATGGCTAACTAGAATAAACAGTGCAGAGAAGAACTTAAATGAAGTAATGGAGCTGAAAACCATGGCACAAGAACTACATGACACATGCACAAGCTTCAGTAGCTGATTTGATCAAGTGGAAGAAAGGGTATCAGTGATTGAAGATCAAATTAATGAAATGAAGTGAGAAGAGAAGTTTAGAGAAAAAAGAGTAAAAAGAAATGAACAAAGCCTCCAAGAAATATGGGACTATGTGAAAAGACCATATCTACATTTGATTAGTGTGCCTGAAAGTGATGGGGAGAATGGAACCAAGCTGGAAAACACTCTTCAGTATATTATCCAGGAGAACTTCCCCAACCTAGCAAGGCAGGCCAACATTCAAATTCAGGAAGTACAGAGAACACCGCAAAGATACTCCTCGAGAAGAGCAACCCCAAGACACATAATTATCAGAATCACCAAGGTTGAAATGGAGGAAAAAATGTTAAGGGCAGCCAGAGAGAAAGGTCGAGTTACCCACAAAGGAAGCCCATCAGACTAACAGTGGATCTCTCAGCAGAAACTCTACAAGCCAGAAGACAGCGGGGACCAATATTCAACATGCTTAAAGAAAAGAAATTTCAACCCAGAATTTCATATCCAGCCAAACTAATCTTCATAAGTGAAGGAGAAATGAAATCCTTTACAGACAAGCAAATGCTGAGAGATTTTGTCACCACCAGGCCTGCTTTACAAGAGCTCCTGAAGGAAGCACTAAACATGGAATGGAACAACTTGGTCCAGCCACTGCAAAAACATGCCAAATTGTAAAGATCATTGATGCTAGGTAGAAACTACATCAATTAACAGGCAAAATAACCAGCTAACATCATGACAGGATCAAATTTACACATAACAATATTAACCTTAAATGGAATTGGGCTAAATGCCCCAATTAAAAGACACAGACTGGCCAGTTGGATAAAGAGTCAAGACCTGTCAGTGTGCTGTATTCAGGAGACCCATCTCATGTGCAGAGACACACATAGGCTCAAAATAAAGGGATGGAGGAAGATCTACCAAGGAAATGGAAAGCAAAAGAAAGCAGACGTTGCAATCCTAGTCCCTGATAAAACAAACTTTAAGCCAGCAAAGATCAAAAGTGACAAAGAAGGCCATTACATAACGATAAAGGGATCAATTCAACAAGAAGAGCTAACTATCTTAAATATATATGCACCCAATACATGAGCACCCAGATTCACAAAACAAGTCCTTAGAAACATACAAAGAGACTTAGATTCCCATACAATAATAATGGGAGAATTTAACACCCCACTGCCAATATTAGACAGATCAATGAGACAGAAGGTTAAAAAGGATTTTCAGGACTTGAACCCAGCTCCACACCAAGTGGACCTAATAGACATCTACAGAACTCTCCACCCCAAATCAACAGAATATACATTCTTCTCAGCACCACATTGGACTTATTCCAAAATTGACCACATACTTGGAAGTAATGCACTCCTCAGCAAATGTTAAAGAACAGAAATCACAACAAACTGTCTCTCACACCACAGTGCAGTCAAATTAGAATACAGGATTAAGAAACTAACTCAAAGCCACACAATTACATGGAAACTGAACAACCTGCTGCTGAATGACTACTGGGTAAATAACGAAATGAAGGCAGAAATAAAGATGTTCTTTGAAACCAATGAGAAAGGCAAAATGTACCAGAATCTCTGGGACACATTTAAAGTAGTGTGTAGAGGGAAATTTATAGCACTAAATGCCCACAAGAGAAAGCAGGAAAGATCTAAAATCAAAACTCTAACATCACAATTAAAAGAACTAGAGAGGCAAGAGCAAACAAATTCAAAAAGCTAGCAGAAGGCAAGAAATGACTAAGATCAGAGCAGAACTGAAGGAGATAGAGACACAAAAAACCCTTCAAAAAAATCAATGAATCCAGAAGCTGGTTTTTTTTTGAAAAGATCAACAAAATTTATAGACTGCTAGCAAGACTAATAAAGAAGAAAAGAGAGAAGAATCAATAGATGCAATAAAAAATGGTGAAGGGGATATCACCACCAATCCCACAGTAATACAAACTGTCATCAGAGAACACTATAAACACCTCTACACCAATAAACTAGAAAATCTAGTAGAAATGGATAAATTCCTGGACACATACACCGTCTGAAGTCTAAACCAGGAAGAAGTTGAATCCCTGAATAGCCCAATAAAAGGTTCTGAAATTGAGGCAATAATTAATAGCCTACCAAACAAGAAAAGTCCAGGACCAGACAGATTCACAGCCAAATTCTACCAGCAGTACAAAGAGGAGCTAGTACCATTCCTTCTGAAACTATTCCAAACAATAGAAAAAGAGGGAATCCTCCCTAACTCATTTTATGAGGCCAGCAACATCCTGACACTAAAGCCTGGCAGAGACACAACAACAACAACAAAAGAGAATTTTAGACCAATATCCCTTCCTGATGAACATCAATGTGAAAATCCTCAATAAAATACCAGAAAACCGAATCCAGCAGCACATCAAAAAGCTTATCCATGACAATCAAGTTGGCTTCATCCCTGGGATGCAAGGCTGGTTCAACATACACAAATCAATAAACATAATCCATCACATAAACAGAACAAAAGACAAAAACCACATGATTATCTCAATAGATGCAGAAAAGGCATTTGGCAAAATTCAACAGCCCTGCATGCTAAAAACTCTCAATAAACTAGGTATTGATGGAACATACCTCAAAATAATAAAAGATATTTATGACAAACCCACAGCCAATATCTTACTGAATGGGCAAAAACTGGAAGCATTCCCTTTGAAAACTGGCATAAGACAGGGATGGCCTCCCTCACCACTCCTATTCAACATAGTGTTGGAAGTTCTACCGAGGGCAATGAGGTAAGAGAAAGAAATAAAGGGTATTCTATTAGGAAAAGAGGAAATCAAATTGTCACTGTTTGCAGATGGCATGATTGTATATTTAGAAAACCCCATCGTCTCAGCCCCAAATCTCCTTAAGCTGATAAGCAAATTCAGCAAAGTCTAAGGATACAAAATCCATGTGCAAAAATCACAAGCATTCCCATACACCAATAACAGACTTACAGAGAGCCAAATCATGAATGAACTCCCATTCGCAATTGCTACAAAGAGAATAAAATACCTAGGAATCCAACTTATAAGGGATGTGAAGGACCTCTTCAAGGAGAACTACAAACCACTGCTCAATGAAATAAAAGAGGACACAAACAAATGAAAGAACATTCCATGCTCACGGGTAGGAAGAATCAATATCGTGAAAATGGCCATACTGCCCAAGGTAATTTATAGATTCAATGCCATCCCCATCAAGCTACCAATGACTTTCTTCACAGAATTGGAAAACAATACTTCAAAGTTCATATGGAACCAAAAAAGAGCCCACATCACCAAGACAATCCTAAGCAAAAAGAACAAAGCTGGAGGCATCATGTTACCTGAATTCAAACTATACTACAAGGCTACAGCAACCAAAACAGCATGGTACTAGTACCAAAAACAGATATATAGACTAATGGAACAGAAGAGAGCCCTCAGAAATAACACCACACATCTACAACCATCTGATCTTTGACAAACCTGACAAAAACAAGAAGTGGGGAAACAATTCCCTATTTAATAAATTGTGCTGGGAAAACTGGCTAGCCATATGTAGAAAGCTGAAACTAGATCCCTTCCTTACACCTCATACAAAAATTAATTCAAGATGGATTAAAGACTGAAATGTTAAACCTAAAACCATCAAAACCCTAGAAGAAAAGCTAGGCAATACCATTCAGGACTTAGGCATAGGCAAGGACTTCATGACTAAAACACCAAAAGCAATGGCAACAAAAGCCAAAATTTACAAATGGGATCTAATTAGATGAAAGAGTTTCTGCACAGCAAAAGAAACTACCATCAGAGTGAACAGACAACCTACAGAATGGGAGAAAATTTTTGCAATCTACCCATCTGACAAAGGGCTAATATACAGAATCTACAAAGAACTTAAACCAATTTACAGGAAAAAATCAAACAACCCCATCAAAAAGCTGGCAAAGGATATGAACAGACACTTCTCAAAATAAGACATTTATGCAGCCAAGAGACACATGAAAAAGTGCTCATCGTACTGGTCATCAGAGAAATGCAAATCAAAACCACATTGAGATACCATCTCACACCAGTTAGAATGGCGATCATTAAAAAGTCAGGAAACAACAGATGCTGAAGAGGATGTGGAGAAATAGGAATGCTTTTACACTGTTGGTGGGAGTGTAAACTAGTTCAAACATTGTGGAAGACAGTATGGGTATTCCTCAAGGATCTAGAACTAGAAATACTATTTGACCCAGTGATCCCATCACTGGGCATATACCCAAAGGATTATAAATCATGCTACTATAAAGACACATGTACATGTATGTTTATTGCAGCACTATTCACAATAGCAAAGACTTGAGCCCAACCCAAATGTCCATCAATGATAGACTGGATTAAGAAAATGTGGCACATATACACCATGGAATACTATGCAGCCATAAAAATGGATGAGTTCATGTCCTTTGTAGGGACATGAATGAAGGTGGAAACCATCATTCTCAGCAAACTATCGCAAGGATAGAAAAGTAAACACCACATGTTCTCACTCATAGGTGGGAATTGAACAATGAGAACACTTGGACACAGGGCGGGGAACGTCACACATCGGGACCTGCCATGGGGTGGGGGTATTGTGGAGGGGTAGCATTAGGAGAAATACCTAATGTAAATGATGAGCTAATGTGTTCAGCAAACCAACATGGCACATGTATACATATGTAACAAACCTGCACGTTGTGCATGTGTACCCTGGAACTTAAAGTATATATATATGTATGTGTATATACATATATATATTCACATATATATACAAAAATTAATTCAAGATTAATTCAAGATGGATTAAAGATTAATTCAAGATGGATTAATTCAAGATGGATTAAATATATGTATACAAAAATTAATTCAAGATGGATTAAAGAGTTAAATATTAAACCTATATATATACCTATATATATATCTATATCTACATATGTATCTATATGTATCTATCTATCTATCTATCTATCTATCTATCTATCTATCTATGTATCTATCTATCTATCTATATATCAAGAAAGTTCTAAATATCTGAGAAATAATCAAAGAGAAATAAGGTAGCCAACCTGGGAGTCACCAGTCCTACTTGTGTTTTCTCTTGAGCATCAGATTACAAAAGCTAAAGGTGGATTCCAGCTTCTGTGATTATTCTGTTTTGCTATCTAAAGGAACAGCCATTCAGTGGTGGTTTGCATTCTCCTTTGCCTCCCTCCAGCATGTCACTTGAGTGTTAGGGTGCTGTTTGACAGGGTGAACTGGGATCCTCCCCTTTTCTCACTGAGGTGCTTGTCTTGACTTACAGTCCAGAGCCAGGACCTGGGCAGTGCAGAGGACCAGCATGTTGTGCCCCCACAGACCTCCTGGATTGCTTATTCATATCTGGGAACAGTTAAGTGCTGTCCTGGATCCCTGATATATGGGCAGCTCTTAGGATTTGCCAAAAGGAAACTTTTAAAGCTTCTGTTTCTTTACAACCACCAGCTTAATTACTTATGGGAGGTAGGTTGTCATGGGGGCAGTAAAGAGTTCATTCAGGAAAAGAGTGGAGAAGGTGTACAATGAAAAATGGAATAAATCATGTATGAGTCCGTTGCTGTTCCATAGGAAAAACCCTTAACCTCTTAGGGACTAAAAGCAAGAAACTTCCTGTCATGCTCTGGAGCCTTCAGATGGGCTGGGGCTTAGCAGATCAGGTCTGGCTTGCCTTGTGTCTTCATCCTGGGGCCCATGCTGAAGTGGCAGAGCCTGCTTGGGTCAGGTTTTCTTCATGAAGTTGTGGAGGGGAGCAGGAGGACCTGTCTGTCACATCTGCAGGGTTAAGGTCTCTGAGTTTGTCACATCTGTTAACATCCTATAGGCCCAAGCAAGTCCCATGACCATGCACAAAAGCAATGGGGGTTTATGCAGCATTTTCTGGAGAGAGTTGCTGCTAGCCATGTGGCAGAAGGCATGGATGTATAGTTTTGGTCCAGCAAGGGAGACAGCTGTCCATCAGTCCTGGCACACCCCCCCCTGAATCTAGGGAAACCCCTCTTCTCTGTGCCATGACATGGCACACACTTCCAGGAAGGCTGTGGCTTTCATGCTGGCAGTGGCTGTCTAAACTTTCGCTGACAAGGCTGACTTTTTTCAGTCTTCTCAGTTCCACCTGAGGTGTCTGGGAAGTGCTGGCTCCCTAGAAGGAATCCTCCATATGAGGAAAGCTCCTTTCTGAAGGCCTGTGTTTATTCTCTATAAAAACAGGCTGGTCAAAGGGTATGGCCTGGTAGAGACTTTTTTGGCCTACAGTTTGTTATATATTAATTGCTGAGTTCTTCCTAATAGAGAATTCACTTCTACTCCCACCCAATGTGGTTCACGTGGTATCAGAATCATAGCCAAATAATTGTGAAGGTGTGCATGTGCAGGATGGGGTTTTATGATGAAAACTCAAGAGGAAATAGAAGAAGGGGGCTGGGAAACAGTAGTAACCCCCATGCACTGCAAAGGGAGGTACAGGTAGGATGACAGGTGGGGAATGTGTCCATCTCTTGTGAGGTGACACCATCTGGGGGAAGTGGAGGGTGCTTCTTCCTCAGCCTCTGTCCCTGCATCCTCTCCAGTGCCTCAGTCCCTTCCACCTCACACCCTGTCTCTTCTCTAAGGAACAGTACAGAGTGTGGATGCTGGTGAAACGTGTTCTTAGTAACTAGCCAGCCTGAAGCTTCATCAGGCTTGGCCATTTCCCCTACACATGTATGCTAGGCTGAGAAGTTAGGAGGTGTTTCCATGACTTCCCAACTAGCTGACAACACAGGGCTGTGCATGTCGATGATCCTTACGCAGAACTTTGCTGTAGTTTGAATTTTTATTTTTTGCACCTTTTATTTTGTAGTGATTTCAAACTTACAAAAAGTGGGAAGAGCAATATAAAGAGCTCTTGTATACACTCAAATTCTCCCACTCATAACATTGTATCTCGTGCTTTTTCCTTCTCTTTCTATATGTGAACAAGCTATTATAGGTTTTTCTGAGTCATTTGAGTGCAAATTGCAGACATGATCTCTTTTTGTCCTCAGATACTTTCACGTGTGTGTCCTAAGGACAAGGACATTCTCTAACACAACTTCAGTGCAATGAGCAAAATCATGATGCTTCTGTGGATACATCCTTTTGTCTAGTCTATTGTTCAGACAGTTCATCAATGGTGTTCATTTGCCAAGCTTCCTTAGTATCCTTTAATCTCGTAAAGCTCTTCATTCTTTCTTGTCTTTGTTATCCTGTCATTTTTGAAGATAACTGGCTATTTTGTAGAATGTTTTCTGTTGGGGTCATCAATGGATTTGATTCAGCTGATAAATTTTTTAGATGAAAATTATAGAAGTGATATTGTGTCCCCCAGTACATCATTCCAGGAGGCCATGATACCATTATCTGATTGCTGATACATGTTAACATTAATCTCTAGATTTAGATAGTATCTTCCAACTTTCTCCACTCTAAAGTTACTTTGTTTGTTGTATAATTAATAAGTATTTCAAAGAGCAATACTTAGAAAATAGGTTTATGTTCTACTTCTTATTAAACTTTTACTTTCTACCATTAGGATATAATGATAATTCTTTCCTGAATCAATTGTTATTATGATTATTGTGACTATTTTTTTCTCACTTCATCATTTCTTCTATATTTATTAATGGCATTCATTCCACTTTAAGGAAAACTTTCTGTTCTCATCTGTCTATTTATCTATATACCTACCTACCTAGCTTCTGTCTCTTGACAGATCTAACTCATGGTTTCTTATTTTATTGAAGAAGTTATAATCTGTTACCATTATTATTCCAATGTGTAGATTATCTCACAGTTGGCTACTGAGAGCTCCTTTAAGCAGCTTCCTCTGTTCTCTTGACATGTTTCCATTATTATTGGAGCCTATCCTTACCTTCTCATGTATTAATAACAAGAAGTTCTAGATCTATTTTATGCTTTCCTTCATCCAACTCTAGAAGTACTGGCTGAAATCTTTGGTGAGTTCAGAAAGCAATCCCGAGTGGTGCCTGTGCTCATTCATTGCTAGAGGGAGGCCATGGTGCCTCTGTCAGCAGTTATTCACCTGGGGCAATTTTGCTTCCCAGGGCACATTGGTAATGTCGACAACATTTTTGGTTGTTTCTACCTGGGAGGACATGCTACTGGCATTCAGTGGACAGAGGTCAGGGATGCTGATAAACATTGCACATTTTCCCCCCAGTGGTAGATTAGAAGCTTTCAGTGTTCCTCAAGCACTTGGAAATAGCAAAGTAGTACATAGTGATCAGCTCTGTGAGTTTTAACTCAAGAAGGAAGGTGGGAATCCACTGGAATCCTAAAGGACATCTCAGATTCTGGGGAGGAGAATGTAGGCAAATAGCCCCTATGGCAATGTGATCCTAATAAAAGTGAGTGATGTCCCAGAATGTGAGGGGGCAGAGAGTCTTCCTCTGTGATGTACCTTTCCACTGGGGATTCCATGGAACCAAGCCAAGGGAGAGCACTTTGTTTCTCCCAAGCCCTGGAGCTAACCTGGGGAGATGCTTGGACACTCTGAGAGGGAAAGACACTGGAAAAAGCTGCTGCCATTTTCTTAGACCTAGGACTAAGGGCAGTATGCTAATTTTAATCTGGGCTCATAAGTCAGTCATTCTTAGGTGACCCAGCAGCTTGCCCACAAACTCATTTTAGTCTTGGGCCAGATTGGAGTGCTTGTGCTAGAATGGGGTAGGGGCCTCCATATTAGAACTGACCAGTGACTGTGAAAAATGCCCTAGTAGTAGGTGTTGGAATTGTGCTCACCCTTGTTGCAAGTCTGGAGCCAGGGGAGGGCTGCTGCAGCCATGGGTTCTCCTGGGTGATGAGACTTGCAGCCAAGGTCATCTTGGTGCCTGGAATTGGTCTCTGTGTATGAGTGCTGGATGCACCAGACTTCTTCCTGGGGATCATGGGGCAGCTGGATCTTCTCTGCCCTATACTCGGGCAGATCTTTAGGCATTCAGAGCACCTGCTCACTTAGATCAGCAGCCTAAACAGCCCCACCCTTCCTCTGTATAGATTGTGGTGCAGCAGGGCCCTCTGTACTCCATACCCAGGTAGATCTCCAGGCATTTGGAGCACACATGTGCCTAAATCAGCAGCCTTTTCTGCCTTACTCTTCCTGTGCAGAGATAGTGGTGAAGCAGGGCCTTCTCTGCTCCATGCCCAGGCAGACCTCCAGACATTTAGAGCACCTGCTCACCTGGAACAACAGCCTGAGCAGCACCAACATTCCTGTGCAGAGACTGCGGTGTAGCAGCACCTGCTGTACTCCAGGCCCAGGCAGATATCCAGGAATCTGGAGCACTGACTCCCCTGGATTAGGAATTGAGGCATTCTACCCCCTGCAGAGAATTTGAATCTAAGTAGGTTTCTTACATCCAGGCCTAGGCACATGTCTGGGTGCTCAATTGATGCCCACTGGACTCCCACTCAATGCTGGTGCTCATACCTGCTATTGGAACATCTGTAGTTATACCTGCCCATCTTGGTCCCCTCATCCAGACATAAGCAGGGAGCTCACATCATGGTGTTCTTCAGGATCAGCCCAATGCCAGAGGCAACAGAAAGCTTCTCCTGGTAAACAAGAATCAAGTATATACCCATCTGCATTAGCTACAGCTGACTCTTACAGACAAGCACTGTCTATTGGTCTGTAGACAAACCACATAGCCCAATATAAAACATACTGACAAATGTGTATAGGCTTATAGAAGCAAAGCCAGAAAACCTATAGTCACACCCCCTAGAGAGGGGTAGAAATGGAAAGAAAAAAAAATGATATAGAGAAAGAAAGAAGAAAATTCTCTCTGCATGAAAATAATTTCAAAAATTAGAAGTGCCAATGTGTCCAGATGAGAAAAAAACAGCACAAGAATCCTGGCACCATGAAATATCTGAATGTTGTGACACCATCAAAGGATCACACTCTCTCTCCAGCAATGGTTCCTAACCAAAATGAAAACTCAAAAATGACAGATAAAGAATTCAAAGCATACATTTCCAGGAAACTCAGTGAGATCCAAGACAAGGTTGAAAATCAACAAAAACAAATTTCTTAAGCAATCCAGGAAATGAAGAAAGAGAAACACATTTTAAAAAGCAATCAATCAGAGATTGTGGAATTGATTAACTCCACTGAAGATATTTCAAAATACAATTGAAAACTTTATTATTAGACTAGACCAAACAAAACAAATCACTTCAGAGCTTGAAGACTGGTACTTTGAACTAACTCAGTCAGACAAAAAAAATGAACAGTATTTGAGAAACATGATGTTATATAAAATGACCAAACCTCTGAATTGTTAGCATTTCTGAGACAGAAGGAGAAAACATAAACAACATGAAGAACATATTTGAAGTAATCCAAGAAAATTTCCCTAATCTTGCTAGTGTCGTAGACATCCAGACACAAAAAATACAGAGAACACCTGTGAGATACTATATAAAATGAACATCAATGCCTATAGTCACCAGGCTTTTCAAGGTCAAATAAATAAAAAATCTTAAAAGCATCTAGAGAAAAATGTCAGATAATGTACAAAGGAAGCCCCATCAGGTTAACTGCAAAGTTCTCAGTGGCAACTGCACAAGTCAGAAGTGATGGGAGCCTACTTTCAGTATTTTTAAAGACAAGAAAATTCAACCAAGAATTTCATATCCTGTCAAACTAAGCTTTATAAGCAAAGAGAAATAAAATCTTTTTCAGGCAAACAATCACTAAGGAAATTTGTTACCAATAGACCAGCCTTACATGAGATTCTTAAGGAATTACTACACATGGAAACAAAAGAAAGATCCCTGCTACCATAAAAACAAACTTAAGTACATAGTCCACAGACCTTGTAAAGCAACTATGCAATAGAAACTACAAAGCAACCAGCTAATAACTTCATGAAAGGGTCAAAATTTCATTTATTTCTTAAATGACCATATGTAGTCATAGTTATAATTCTTCCCATTGTACAGATGAGTTAACTGAGTATTCTAGAGATGACATCTCTCACTCTCTCAGTAGGGGCTCCATCCACCAGTTTCCCCTTTACCAGGGAGACTTCATTCTCTCAGCTACTGGGAGTGTGGCCACTGATGGCTCACAGCTGAGTCCTTCTGTGGGCATTGATCTGAGTCAAAGGAAGCTGCTTGTCCAAGTTCATGCCTCTCCTGGAATTGCCTATTTTAAATAATAGGTCTATATTGGGGTACAAAATATTGACTATTTTGCCCTAATATGCTACCACTCTGAGGCCATTCCCATTGCAGAGCTCTCCATGGGCCTGGCTGTGGCATCTGCTGAGCTGCACCCCTGCCTGACTTCTCCCTCTTCCCCACCCCATGCCCCTGCCTCCCCAGCACATGCCTCAGTGAGCCTCTTGCCCGTGAATCTCCAGCTGAGTCTGTTTCCAGGAACCCTAACCAAGAGATGGTGGAGTCAGGACACACACCACAAATATCCTGCCTTTTAAACTACAGTGGGTGTTAGATCTGTGAATGTTTGGAGGATGGGGCAATTCCTGTCTATGAGACTGGATGTCTCTCTTCTCAGGATTCGAGGGGTAGGAAGCTCCAAATGTTTTCAGACCTGAGGCATATTTGGAAAAGTGTTGTTTTATCTGGAAAGTTACCTGTTCTTGAAAATCTCTTACTCAGCTAGGACTATTTGTCCCTCCTTACTCCTTAGTAAAATGAAAACTAAAGCTTCCATTTGTATTGGACTTGGTGAAATATTTCACTTACCAAATTTCTTTGGATCCACCTGATGGGGAAGTCTAGGCAGGTAACACAAACCCCTTGTATTTTGTGGAAATATGTAGACTGGAATTTGGGGACAATAAGGCAGGTCATGTAATATTCAGATAAATTTTGTTCACATTGCACAATAAGCTTCATTTGCCACCCTGCCTCTGGGACTGGCACTTAGTGGTGTGTCAGCTCCATCATTCCCAGAAGTATCCAGACTGCAGGTAGCAGGAGTCACAAGAATCACTGGCTGCCTCTCCCATGATGGCACTAGTCATTTACCAAAGGCCATAGGGGTGCTGTTCATGGAGTTGGTGCACCGTCCTCAGCAGGGACCCAGGCAGTTTCCTTCCATCTTCTCCATCATTCATTGGGCTCTCATTGTTGGGCATATAGCTCATAAATGAAAGGCAGGCACCGTAGTTGGAGACATTCTGTCCCACACTACAGCCTGAAAGGTGAGGAGTAGGAGCAGGAGGTCACAGGTGGTGAGAGGGGGGTGTGGAGAGTGAGTGAGAGAGTGTGTTTGTGTGAGTGTGTGTGTGTGTGTGTGTGAGAGAGAGAGAGAGAGAGGATTCTTTCCAAGGCCTCTGTCTTTTCAATTCAGTGCAGGCTTTCCTTTTTTTTTTTTTTTTTATGATGACCTAGCTGCCTTCTTAGTTGTTATTGCCTGGACTTGGGTCCTATGCCTCCTGAGGTGAGGAAGGCCAGGATGTTTATTGCCTGGTGCTTTCAGACTTTCCACTTAGGGAAAGGGAAAGAGAGTATGGAATGGCTGGTGAGGTTTTCAGAACAAAGTGTTTTAGTATGAGAGTCCACTAAGAGTTTGTAGAAACTCCATTGTACTCCAAATATTACAAGTGCATTTGTGCAGGAGTGTGCCTATGCATACATACACACCATTTCTGTAAACTCACCTGATTCCTAATGGGATCAGTGACTATTAACCATTCTAATGTTGAAGTATGGATGCTGAGATATAAATGCAATGCCATGAGCTTGCACTGAAATTAAATGCAGACTCATCCCTTGAGCTTTAGACATTTATTACTTGCAACTGAACTGGGCATCAGGCTATCTCCTCTTTACATTCAATCAAAGTAGAATACAGGAGAATGAAAGAGGATGAAATGGAGAACTCTAAAGCCAAGCCAGAAACCACCTTAGCTGGCAGAACATATATGTGAAAACATTCAATTCCATGAAAAACAAGGAAACACTTATTAAATACTAAGTGGCTTTCAGAACTCAGGGAACATGTGAGAACAATTTTTTTTTCCTCCTTGGGAAGGAGTTTCATTCTTTTTGCCCAGCGTACAGTGCAATGGTGTGATCTTGGCTCACTGCAACCTCCACCTCCCAGGTTCAAGCGATTCCCCTGCCTCAGCCTCCTGAGTGGCTGGGATTACAGGCATACACCACCACACCCAGCTAATTTTGTATTTTTAGTAGAGATGGGGTTTCACCACGTTTGCCAGGCTAGTCTTGAACTCTCAACCTCAAATCACCCACCTGCCTTGGCCTCCCAATGTTCTGGGATTACAGGCATAAGCCACTGTACCCAGCTATGAGAACACCTTATGCTGAAAATAAACTGCCGATTAACTCATAGTTGATAAGCTGTTAGGCATATGTGGGCATATCAACAACACCAATAGGTCATTCAGCCATAGTATTTGTTAGTTTTAAAAATAGAGACATAGGGAGGATCCAAGTGGAAATATCCTATAATTTCATCACTCAAACACTCCTAGCTGACACTAAAAAATAGGTAGAAAGAACACACACACATTTTTTCATATTCAAATGGAAAAGAAAGATTCTAAATATAAAAAAAGCAAAAGCAAAATTATCCATCTCCCTACCCACACTACCACCTCTCTTCCCTGATATCCACTGTTAATAAATACAGATGACTCTTTGCCTGTCTCCTTTCCTGTAGTTTAGATGTTTATGTGTATATCCATATGTGTATATCCATATGTGTAAATATGTGTCTAAATGTCTATAGAGCCACTCATACACATGCATGTTTACTTTTGTTTTTACAAGCTTTATATTAACATACCACGCATACCTTGCTTTCAATAACATAATATATTCAAGCTGTATTAAAATTATTTCCAGTTTAACACATATGTTGCTAATTCTTAACCGCTCTTCCATCCTGTGTGTGCTTTATAATTTATTTGAGCAGTCTCTAGTGATGACATCATTTTGATCATGTTAAAGTTTGTGCTATTACCAGGACATTGCCATGGTCATCCACAGGTTTCACTGAGTGTTGGTGACACTATCAATGATGTATTAATAGATTCTTAACCTCTATTAAGTGTAGGTTTATTAACATCTATTAAGTGTATGATTGGTGTAGGGGATGGGCCTGTGATCCAGACCTGGCCTATGAGGCATGAGAAGGCATGAGCTAAGGAGTGCATAGGAGGAACTTACTCACATTCAGGAAGGATGGGTGGAACAGAAGCTTTTCCCTAGGATCTTTCTGCCTCTGGATGTTGGTGTTGATGATGTGATGTCTGGAGCTGTGGCAACCACCTTGCTACCAGCTTGAGGCTGAAGCATCATGAACAGAAAGGTAAGGATGAGAGAACCCCAGGGAAGCAGAGCTAGATTCTGGGAGTTCTGTTCCTAAAGCCTGTCTTACCCAGGGCCTTATTATTATGAAAGCTAGAGCATTCCCTTTGCATTCAAGCCATTTTTAATTGGGGCCTTTCTTTACATGCAGTGGAAAGCCTCTTGCCAGTTCCCAATGCCCACGCAGGTTTCTTCTGCATGAGTTTCTCCTTCCCTCACTTCTCCATGTCTCCTCCTACTTTTGTGGCTGGTGGGTTTGCCTCCTTCCCACTTCCTCTTGGCCCACCCACTCTTACAAAGATAGTAAAGTCTTCTCACAAAAATCCAGAAGATCTTCAATGATGCTAATGACATTTAAGTACAGAGCTTTTCAAAAACCCCACAAAAGGCTTCAAGTGGGCCTGAGCAACAGGTTTACTTGGGTGGAGGCTTTGTACAATAAAAAGTGCATGGTATTTTCACTGTAGTCAGTTCAGAACATTGGCTTTTTCAACTTTGGCTTTCTTTTTCCCATTCACCACCTTCTGGTGGTGTAGGGTGGACACAGGCATTTTGGTATCTAGCTAAGAGGAAGTTGAGTTGGGATGCATTTAACCTGGGGTGAGGGGAACACATTTCCATGGTTCTCAGTCACTCCTGTTCATAGTCATATTGCCTCAAACAGTCCTGGTGTAGGAGTGGCCCCAGACAAGGCCCTACTATCACTTCGGTTTTTACCTAAAACAGCAAGGAGAGGTAGAAGCTTGATTAGAAAATGTCCCCAGCACCTCACATTGGAAGCCTGTGGTTAGCAGAGAGGAAAGAAGGTTTGCAATGTGTGGAGCCAGAAGCCCATCTGTGGATAGTGAATCCCAGCAGAAACATGGAAGATTTCAAGTGAGTGTTTTCATTCTTTTTGTCCCTAGTCAAAAAATGAAGTTTTATTATATTGGAAAAGTATTTGGTAATATGGCATATAAAATAATCAGTGTATCATGCAGTTGTTGTTATTTTTGATGGGAATTGAATGAGATAGAATTTCTCAATTTTTGATATTTGTAGGGCACAGATCTGTGTGGTGAAACTACCCATAGTAAGGACATATGTGTATGAAGTGGCACAGAACTGATGAATGGGGCTGACCTCCCACCTCTTCTTGTCCTGACCAAGTCTGGGAGCTCCACATAACACAGATATAAAACTGTGACCAGCAGTAAGACAGCTTGAAGAAATACTTGCTTCAGGATAAACGCCACCTGCACATTCAATGAGCTAATAGATATAGCACATAATGACATTTTTAGACAATTCTGAAGCTCAGTACAACAGTGGCAGTTTAACAATGCTGTGTTTGTGTGCATTGCCAATAGAAAGATTTGTCAAGGTCCTCAATTTTAAGTCAAGAAAATTTAGAGGTATTAAAATCTTAGAGCTTGTAGATGAAAGAAAATGAAAGAGGCTTTTCCAAATTAGACAACAATCAGAAAAATATGCACGATATGACCAAGTATGAGTTTTGAATCAAGAGTTTGTGCACCATCAATTTTACAAGTGATCAAACCTTTTAGTGGAAAGACTGGTTTATTCCTCTGTTAGACAAAATCCTATGATAAATTAAATGTCTTATAAAGAGGCAAATAGTGATTCATCAGTCGAGTATAAAAACATCAAATGAAATTATGAGTTGTGTCGGTAGCTAATTAATAAAAATATCATGTGAGGAAGTAAAAATCATGTGGATTAAGAAGGGCAAATCTGCCCTTTCATCTGCAGAGTGGATAGATGGACTGATGTTAACAAAGCCAGTGGCATCATGAGCAGGACACAATGTTTCTTTCAAGATGCAACTTTGAAATGTCAGACAGCCTCTCGTTGGCTGATGACTACTTTCTGACTCTGGGCAGGTGCCTGAGGCTGGGGTTAGACAGAGCCCCTTCTCCCTGCCCAGCACCCAGCCCTGCAGCTGCTTCCTCCAGTCCAGAAGGCAACACCCCAAACAATGCAGGGTGGAGCTCCCAGTACCCCCATTGCCAAGTTAAATCCCTCTCAGCAAATCAGATTCATCACATTTGTTCGCCACCACCCCATCTACATGCTCATGTCAGAGGCGTTTGAACCAGAGTAACTCCATCTTGAGTAGGGGCTGGGTAAAATGAGGCTGAGACCTACTGTGCTGCATTCCCAGATGGTTAAGGCATTCTAAGTCACAGGATGAGATAGGAGGTCAACTCAAGACTGCTTTCTGACTCAATGGAAGACCTCATTCTCTAGAGTCAGGGGCTGTCAGAAACTTTGCTTATCAGTAAGAAGAACATTCTACTGCCTGGAGGATCTATATCCACCTTTCCACAGAAGCACAGAGCTACAGAGAAGGGGTTTATAGACAGAACATTCCACATCTGGCTGGACTTTATGGGTTCTAAGGACACAGGACCTAGGTCTACTTTGCAGACCAGGCTTGACAATGACTGCTTTACACAAAGGCCTACCATGGTCTGAGTGCATCAATATCACCTCAAAACCCTTTTCCCTACTCTAATAATAACCTCTTTTCTTTTATGAGTCATCCCACTTTTCTTGGTGTGAATTTGTTCCCTTATTGCAACAAGCCGATAGACCCGAGTCTGTTGACTGCAGAATCAGTGTTAGTGACTGATTGCAAGAGGTTATGTGTTATTTTTCTGGATTTTGTGATGATCACAGTATTTTTCAGCATTTTTATACATATAATTTCCATGATTTATTTTCTCTTCCTAAATAAACATTAATTTTTGTGCTTAGTTTTTTATGGCTAATATTGTGCTTTTTTTTTTTTCAAAGAGAGCCCCTATGTATGCTCCTCAGACCCCGCAGTGCCTTGGTCCTCCTGTCCTTGTTATGGCAAGTGTCCACCTGCCCAATGAAAGACTGTGCTGTCTTGTGCTTCCCAGGCCTCCAGTGCACTCACCCCTTCTTCCAGAGTGATTTCCCTTTGCTGGATGAGGGGTTTCTAACTTCTTCATTTTCAGTCTTTTACCACTGATTTGTGACATTATTTTTGGGAAAGAAAGCCTTAGAAAAGGCATACAATTTCCAAAATGGGAATTAAGTGATATGAAATTTTGTAATTTTTGATATTTGTAGGTACAGATTGGTGTAGTGAACCCTTGTCTTACTCTCCTACAAAGATCTAGTGGCTTCAGGACACAGTTCAGACAATTAATTTGGCTCAGATGATATACCTGCTCACCGTCAGCATCCCTATCCACTTCTTGCCTCCTAGAGAACAGACACCTAGGAAGAAGGTGGGGGGACCCAGTATACAGCTCCCACTTTACTCCCAACTTTCTCAAGGGAGAGAGGATTGTGTCTGAGAAGTGGCTGGTTTACACAAAATCATCTCTTCATTGTGTGTCTTGATGATGGTTGCTTGTGTCAAAGGAGATTTTCCATCCAGGTAGGAAATCATGAGCAAACCCCTGCAGGGATGTCTTCACCCTTAATCACCACTCTAAGCACCTTCTACTCTGCATGCAACACCTCTCTCCCACCAGAAGCCTGAGTGACTACATCTGCCCACCCTCAAGAGGATGAGGCCCAGACTCAAGTCCCCCCAGGTCATGGCCTCCTGGGTGGTGCTTCAACTCCCAAATCCCAAAGACCACTGTAAAATCAAGTCCAAGTGGAGATGAAATGGATGTAGATAATCTCCACTCTCCCTGTCCATGTGTTTCCCACTCTGGATTTCTAGGTGTGGCACATGGCTGTCGGCCTTTGGACAATTTGGGCAGATTTCCTCTTATCATTTTGTGCCCCTGCCCTCTGCCATGTTCATGGCAGCAGCCCTTGCTCAATGTGACTCTGAGCATGGAAGGTATTGGAAAGCCCTGCTTGGGACACCGGCCATGAGACTGTCCCCTCGTACCCTGAAATAGCAAAGAGGACTGTGCAGGGTGGGCTGTGTGACTTAAGACTTTAGTCTCTTGTTCAGGGCAGAAATATCCACTGTTTTTTGGAATGCTAGTGACAATGAAGTGATGTTCTTTATTAATGAGAATGCCCTTCTTGAAAATTGAAGAGCATCCACTGCATTAGAGTCCTGAATGTTTTAATTTCTATATTATTTATGTTAAGCTTGACATGATGACTTGGTTTAAATCCAAGTCCAGAGAAAGGACTAGTGGATGTGAATGTGAACACTGCTCCTAGGGTGCAACCTCCCAGCACAAGGCACTGCCTCCCAGTGTAGGCCATAACCTCCAAGCATAGGGCACAATCTCCCAGGATAGGACACCACCTCTCAGCATAGGACAGAGCCTCTCAGCATAGAGCACTGTCTCTCAGCCTAGGACACCACCTCTCATCATAGCACATAGCCTCCCAGTACAGGGCACTACCTCCCAGTGTATGGCACAATGTCCCTGTCCAGAATAGAGCATGATGTCCCTGCATAGGGCACACCCTCATGGGACTGATCAAAGGAAGCACTGCTCTCACACTAGAACTTGGGCTCCTCCCTTTGGAAGAGGTCAGACTTGGAGGAGGGGGCTGGCGGAAAAGGAGAGCTTCATAAAGGGACTGCCAAAACCCTTCCTGTGTGCACAGCCCCAGACAGCCAAGAACTGAGAGGGAGCCGGTGCTACTCTTTAGTTGCAGGAGAAGGGGGCGTGTGCACCATACACCGGGGCTGTAAGAAGCAAGGAGTGAGGGCAAAAACCCCTGCTGTGCAAAAAAGCCTTCTGATGCCTTCTCTGCCTGTCTCCTGGTGCAGGCCCACAGAGGAGACCTCCCTCAAAGTAGGAAACACTAATCTAAGGGTGAGAGCACTACAGTGGCATGGGTGTAGGAGGTGGTTGGTGCAGCTAGCCTACTACAAACCCCTAGACATTCTGACACGTGGATTTCACCAAGGACATTCTGTCCTCCCAAGGAACTTCATAGATCTGGAAAGAGCAGAACTGTTTCTGTGAAAGGAAAGAGAGAGGGACAATCAGTGTGGGTTGCAGTTAAAGCGGGAGATGTTCAGGCATGAGACACCATCACTATAACCTCGACATCATGGTCATCAACATCATCGTCACCATCACCATAAGCATCACTACCATCACCATCACTATTATCATCACTGTCACCATTACTGTCCCCACCAAGACCATCACCAACACCAGTACCACCATAATCCCCACCATCACTACCATCATTACCACCATCACCACTATCACCATCATCATCACTATCATCACCACCACCATCATCATTATCAATACCACCATCTCTGCCTTCATCACCGTCACCACCACCATTACTATCATCACTATCACCAATATCACCACTATTACCATCACCACTATTGATTACTACAAGAGCTACTATCATCACCACCATCATAACCACCACCACCACCATCATCACTATTATCACAATCAGCATCACCATTATCAATACCAACATTACTACTGTCATCACCATCACCATCTCCACTACCACCATCAGTATACTCAGTCATTATACTCACCATGACCACCACTATCATCCTCAACACCATCTCCATCATTACCATTACCAGCATTACCACCATACCATCATCATCACCTTCGAAACCATCAACACCATCTCCATTTTCATCTCCAGCATGCCATTCTCATCACCATCATCATCTTCATCACCACTGCCAGGTGTCTTTCAGTAGCTGTTCTGCATTGGACATTGTGCCACACCCTTTATAAACCTCATGTGATTACATAGTCATGCTAATTCTGTATTTCTATATTTTATAGAAAAAAAGAAGGTGGTAATTGGCTTTGTAACATGATAGAAGAGTGTGAGAATCTGCTGTCTCTTCTAAGAACTATCTGCAATCAAATAAAGAAGAATCCATTTATTTCTCAGCTTCCACATTGCTGGATCTTCCCTAAAGACGTCTGATGTGGACATCCACAGTGAAGTCTTCACTGGTTTGCTGGTCTCCAACCTTAGATTTTTTTTCTCTGGTTCTAAAATGTTTAGAAACCCATATCCCCTGCCACATGAAGCATTGGCATCTTGCTCTCTGTGGCTGCACTCTTGCTTTTGCCCATCACATAGCCTGGCCTCTAGAGAAACTGGACTCTTTGATGTTCTCCAGACACAGAACTGTCCAGGCTCACATAATTCTTTCTCAAATGTTTACCTGTAGATGCCTACTCCACTGTGGATCGCTGCCTCCATAAATGCTACCTGCTTCTGAGGTTTAGGTCTACACAAACCTTGTCTATGTATCCCTCTCTGGTCCATGTAGCCAGCCAGGTGTGATCCTTTTGAATTTGGGGTCTGATAGCACTTTTGTGTGCACAAAATGAATTTTCTATCCTCCTCTTGGGGTCCTTCTTACTTGTGTGTCTATTTCTGTCACCCACCAAGCCATGAGATCCTAGAGGATAAAGACTGAGTCTCCTTCCCCATGTGATTTGCCTCTCACAGATCACTGACATAATCACAAACAAAAACTAGCTAACACTAATAACGAACATAACACTCAGTAATGTGTTATAACCTCATAATAACTACTTAGTAGGTGTTATTACTGTCTTCATTTTACAGACGAAATAACTGAGCCACAGAGAGTTTGGGGAAATATGTAAAATTTACACAGCTTGTAAATGGAAGAATCAGGATTTTAACCCATGTATTCTGATTCCATGTCATTGCCACGATGTGAGTTGCCTCAGCATTCTGCTGTCCTCAAAACTTTGTACATTTGAGAAATTTCATGTCGAGCCACAGTTATGCTGCTTTTGAACTGGAGCTCAGTGGATGGGGTCATTTAAAATGCCAAGGTCATCACCACCTCATACGGAACTTGACAACGATTCACACCCTTGTGTCTTGGCCCAGACTCTCCTTCTTTTTGGAATTCCCATCTCCTATGTCACCTCATTGATTTCTCTTCATCATTTGTGATTCTGTAGATATTCTATATTCCATAAAGGTGACTGTCTAGATTGACAGAAGAAAACCCTGACAAGATTATGCAAATGAAAGTGATTTATTTGGGTGGTAGTCCCAGGACACACTCCTGGGGCATTGAGGAAATGATACAGGGAAGAGAAGGTGCTCAATACAGTGAGTGTGAACTTTCAGGCTACTACTATGGACACCTAGGGCTCAATTCCGCTGGGAACTTCTGGGAGATTGCATAGAACATGTCTGCTGGTGTCATTCCTTGGATGAAGAATGTACAGGGCTATTAGTTCTCTCACACTCACTTGTGCCATGTGCACAGATAAATTGGTGGGGATGGTGGCAATTGGATTGTGGGCTGGTAAGTGCAGTGAGGTAAGGCAGTGAGGACCAATCAAGGGATGTGGGCAGCTTCTCCTCCTCCCCAAGCCCTCTCTGTGCATTTGGTGCCCTTTTCTGTGCTCTCCAGTGCCATATTCTCTCTTCTGATTTCCACTTGCCTGTCTACCACCCAGAATTCTATACTGAACATTCATCGAGGATGAAGGACTTGGCTCTTTCTCTTTCTTTTCCCCAGCACCAGATTTTGTTTCTAGCATAAAATGTATACTCAACAAAGACAGTAAGAGTGATGAAATTAAGCCATTTTTTGGAAAAGTCTGATAAACTTTCAAAAATCTTTATTTAGAAACATTAATTTATGGAGAGATTCTCTTCAATAATTAAAAGAAAAATATTTTATAGAAGTTGCCAGGAACAAAAAGAAAATTGCTTTGTGTAATTTGAAAAATCATCCCCAAATATAAAATGCATAAAAAGGAAGTGAGAGAGAGAGAGAAAATGTAATCATCAGCCTAGAGCCCCAAAAGTAAAATAAGATAGAAATGAAAATGTATCACAGGTGCTACAAAGCTCATTCTCTTCCACTGAACAAGAAATGGGGTAAGAAATGCAACCAGAAGCCATGTGCTGGCAGCCAAGCAGTTCCAAGTGGGTTCAGGGCAACATGATCCTCTTGGTACTTTGGTGAACTTGATAAGTGAATGGATGAAAAGCATAAGTGATCACCCAGGTACCCTGTCCAGCAATACTTGACTGTCCAAAGATGGATAAAATGTTTTTCTGTGTACTTTAAAGAATTATTAAGATCTAGCATTTCATTATACTTCTTTTATGTGGTTTCAGGACCCCTATGTCCAAGATGTCCAGAAAAGAGGAAGAGGTCAGCAGGTACGAAGTGGGGTCTGAGTTCTGCTTGTGCCTGTCTGGTAGCCTAGTGCTGCCTGAAGAAGCACAAACATCTACCTGGTGCTGTTAGGTGGGCATTTGTGGTCATTAATAGAGCTGTCTTCTGAGTATTTCAGTTTCTTCTCATAAGTGCAAGACAGGATTGTCCTTGTTCTTCCTTTGAGTTTGGTGTGGTCATGACTTACTTTGGTGATGAAGAAGAAGTGAGATGTCTAATCATCATACTAGTTCTTGCCTCAAAACCATGTGCTTTTTTTTTCATTGTGGTATTCTTTTATAGGTCTTGTGAGATTTATGCTTTAAGGAGATTCTATTTTCTGTATTTAGAGGATTTGTTTCAAGATGTAGAGCTCCTTTTAGCAGTTCTCATCGTGCTGGCCTGGTAGTGGCAAATTCTCTCAACACTTGTCTGAAAAAGTCTGTATCTTTCCCTCATTTATAAAGCTTAGTTTCACTGGATACAAAATTCTTGGCTGCTTTTTGTTGTTATTGTTTAAAGAGGCTAAAGAAAAGACCTTAATCCCTTCCAGCTTGTAAGGTTTCTGCTGAGAAATCTGTTGTTAATCTGATAGGTTTTCCTTTATAGGTGACCTGATGATTTGCCTCACAGCTCTGAAGATTCTTTTCTTCACCTTGACTTTAGTTCACCTTATAACTATGTGCCTAGGTGATGATCTTTTTGCAATGAATTTCCCAAGTGTTCTGTCAGCTTCTTGTATTTGTATGTGTAGATCTCTAGCAAGGCCAAAGAAGTTTTCCTCGATCATTCCCTCAAACATGTTTTTCAAACTTTTAGATTTCTCTTCTTCCTCAGGAACAGCAATTATTCTTAGGTTTGGTAATTTAACACAATCCCAAACTTGTTGGAGGCTTCGTATATTTTTAAATTCTATTTTCTTCATCTTTGTTGGACTGAGTTAATTTGAAAACTTTGTCTTCGAGCTCAGAAGTTCTTTCTTCTACTCATTTGATTCTATTGCTGAGATTTTCCAGTGGATTTTCCATTTCTCTAAGTGTGTCTTTGATTTCCAAAAGTTGTGATTGTATTTTGTTTATTCCATCTATTTTCACTAGAGATTTTTCTATTCATATGCTGCATCTTTGTTTTAAATTTCTTTAAGTTGGACTTCACCTTTCTCTGGTGCCTCCTTGGTTGATTTAATAATTGACCTTCTGAATTCCTTTTCTGGAAATTCAGAGATTTCATCTTGGTTTGGATCCATGGCTGGTGAGCTGATGTAATTTTCTGGGGTGTTAACTAACCTTAATTTCTCATACTACTGGAATTGTTTTTCAGTATCCTTCACACTCGGCTAAGCTGTGTCAGAGGGAAGACCTGGAACACAACAGCTGCTTAAGGTCTGACAGCAACAAGCTATTCCTGTTATGCTCTGCCACCTGCACATGGGCTGGTGGTCAGCGGGTATGGGGCAGGCTTGGCTTGTGTCTTCATGCTGGGGCCCATGCTGAAGGGGTGGTGCCTGTCTGGGCCAGGATCTTCTCATAGAGGCTCAGAGGAGAGCAGGAGGACCAGCCTCTCACACATGCCAGTTAAGGGCTCTGTGCTTTTCCCATGTGTTAACATCCTATGGGCCAAGCAAGACCCATGACCATGCACAATGGCAATGGGGGTCTACTCTGCATTTCCTGGAGAGAGGCGCTGCTAACTGCCTGGCAGAGGGCATGGATGTATACTTTAGTTCCAGTGAGGGAGCCAGCTGTCCATCCATCCTGTCACACCCCTGTGAATCTTGGAAAAACACTGCTGTGACATGGGACATATGCACCCAGGAAGCTGGTGGATTTTGTTCTGGCAGTGGTTGGCTGAACACCTGCTATCTAGGGTGACTTTTCTCTGTCTCCTCTCTTCCATCCTGGGATTCCTGGGAAGTGTTGGCTTCTAAGGAGTCCTCCAAGTGTGGACAGCTCCCTTTTCAGGACCTCTGTTTCTTCTCTATAAAAATGAGCAGGTCAAAGGCCATGGCTTCAGAGAGTCCTTTTTAGACCTATAGTTTGTGATCCATTGATTACTGTGTTACTCCAGATGAAGAATTCACCACCTTCTACCTCCATTTCCACCTCTACCCCTTGCTGGCAATGTGGTACCAGACTCACAGGCCCATGCTGGTGCCAGTGTGCATGTGGGAGAGAAGGCTTATGGTGAACACCCAAGAGGAAACAGAAAAAGGGGGCTGGGAAACAGTAGTGACCCCCCTGTGCTGCAGAGGGAGGTGCAGGTAGAGTGAGGGGTGGGGAATGTGCCTGTCCCTTATGAGGCAAAATGTCTGGTGGAAGCAGAGGGTGCTTCTTCCTCAGCCTCTGCCCATGCATTCTCTCCAGTGCACCAGTCCCTGCTGTCTCACACCCCATTTCTCTGCTTCAAGGAAGAGTACAGGGTGTGGACACTGGTGAAGCTCATCCTTAGTAACCACCTGGCCTGTAGCTTCATGATGCTGTGGCTTGGCTGGGAAGTCCATGCTAGGCTGGGAAGCAAGAGCCAGGACCTTCCAACAAGCTGAGCACACAGGCCTGTGCATGCTGGATGGGGCTAGGGTCTCAGTCCTGAGGCAGCACTTTGCTGTGTTTTTAATTTTTAGTTTTTTGTACAAGATAAAAAGATGATGGAAGTATGTCAGGAGGACACAGGAAGCAGCTTAAAGGGGTTCTCACTATTCAACTCTGAGATGATTTAAACATTCAAATAAATAATAGTGACAGATTACAACTCACTGAATAAAATAAGAAACAGTGAGTCTTCTAGTTCTATAGATAAATAGATGATTAACAAACAGAGAGATGGAAATATAGATTCAGATAAAGGAGAAAAGTTCTTCCTTGGAGTTAAAAGAATGCCACTAATAAATAGAGAAAAAATGAAGCAATTTTATTTTTCTATATTTATTAGAAAAGAAGTAATAATAAACTTTTTAATTGTAGTTTTGAAGTGACTTCAAACTTAAAAAAAAAGCAGCAAGAGTAATATAAAGTGCTCCTGTACACACCCAGACCCTCCCACTCCTCATATTCTGTCTGGTGCACTTTTCCCTCTTTCTATATGTGTATGCACTGTTACAGCGTTTCCTGAGCCATTTCAGATCAAGCTGCAGGTATGACTCCTTTTGTCCTTAGACATTCTCATGTGTGTCCCCTAAGGCCAAGGGCATTCTCCAGCACAGCCTCAGTGCAGTGAGTGGAATCACGGCACGAGCATGGGTCCACACTGTCATCTAATCTGTCGTCCATGCAATTCATGAACCATGTGTCGTTGTCAGGCCGCCTCAGTCTCCTCTCATCTGAAACAGTTTCTCAGTCTTTCTTATTTTTGTGATCTTGTCATTTTTGAAGATAACTGGCTAACTATTTCATAGAATGTCCTCAGCTGGGCTTGGTCAATGGATGAGATTAAGGCTATGTAGATTTTCAGAGGATAACTGTAGATGTGATCTTGTGTCCCTCAGTACCTCCTACCAGGAGACCATAACATCGCTGTTCCCTGGCTGATAGACACTAACTTTGATCTCTATGTTCAGATGGTATCTGACAGGTCTCTCCACAGTACAGTTTACTTTTCTCTCCTTTATAGTTAGTAAGTGTTTCATGGAGCAATACTTTGAAATATGTATTTATGTCTTACTTACCAAGTTTTCACTTTTGCTTTCTAGCTTTAGCATACAATAATAATTCCTGTTTGAATCAATTGTTATTACGATTGCTTTCAAATTGTATTCCTAACTTCATTTTTAAAAAATACTTATAAACGACATTCATTCTACTGCAAGGAAATACTTTTCTCTTTTACCTATCTATCCATCTATCTGTCAGTCATCTATTTTTCCATAGTTCTGTCTGACTCATGGTTTCTTATTTTACTCAAGGAGTTAGAATCTATTGCTCTTGTTTATTAGAATATGAAAATTACCTCAGAGTAGGTTAGTGGGAGCCCCTTTAAGCTGCTTCCTCTGTCCTCTTGATATATTTCCATCATTATTTGAGCCTATCCTTACTTTCTGATATAACAAGAAGTTCCAGATTTATGGTTTTACTTTCTCTGATCCAAGCTGAAAATCAGTGGTTGGAATCTGCAGTGAATGTAGAAAGCAATTCCCGCATGCTGCCTGTACTCACCACTCCTGGAATGCTGTGACGCCTCAGTCAGTGGTTCTCAACCTGGGGCAATTTTGCTTCCCAAGACACCTTTGGTAATGTCTAGGGATGTTTTTGGTTGCTCCAATTTGTAAGGCAGGTGCTACTGGCATTTAAGGAGAGAGGGCAGGGGTGCTGATCAACATTCTGCAATGCACAGGACATTTCCAGGAAAAGAATTCCTAGGTCTTAAATGGCCACAGTGCAGAAGGTAAGGAACCTTGTTCTTGGCCTTTTCTGTTGGACAGTGCTACAAAATACACACAAAAATATACTCACGTGTAGACAGCTATTGTTCTATTACCTATTTATGTATTAAAAACTCTGAGTTAATACTGACACCAAACCCATGCAATGAGATTCTTTCCAGTCCCCTTCTTTCTATAGTTGTGACTCCTTTCTTGGACCATTGTAAACCTTAATTCCATTATCATCAATATATTTACTTGCTTTCTGTGTACTAGAACTCACAGAAAGTGAAACATTCTTCTAGATCAGTGTTTCCAAATTTATCTTCACAGGACACTCTTTCTCTTGGTTGCTGATACGTGTTAGCCCTTCCCCACAAAACACAAAGGGTATGAGGAACAGAATCATCTAGGAAAGTTGGAAGAGAATTAATCAGATTGTTATTGCAAGTATTTTATGTTTTAATGAATATTCTAATGTGCATTGGTATCTCTGAATAGAGGCTTTTGTATACAGAATAATTTCAATGTATTTTTCAGGGAATCTTTGAAAATGTAATTAGTAGCATATATTAACTCATAGACACATTTGTGCTGTGTGCAACAGTTTGCAAACACTGTTTAAGACCTTTTGCACCCTGCAAGGAGTTTTTCTAGATTTTCCCATGAACATAAAGCGTTTCATGTTTTTGAGGAAATTCATTACTGGGAAATATTTATACAGCTGGCTTTCTCTGTACTAGTACACTATTGCATGAGACTGTGTATGTGTGTTTGAGATTGTGTGTGTGCATGCACTTGAACAAGGAACCAATCCCTCAGGAGCCTGAGAGCTGCCCACTATGGGTCCCGTGATGGCTCACTCCATTCAGCAGCTCTTGTGTTCCCCCAGAACCCCTCATTGCTGTTCTCTGAGGTCTCTGGGTTCCGACTGCACCATTTGTTATCACTGTCTGAGTTCAGCAGCCCTGTGGCCTTTTCCTAGGGTAGCATCACATTGAAGATGCACTCACTTTACCTCCTATGCTTCCTACCAGTGGACACACCCTACTCCAAGGCACTCTCTTCTCGTGAGACTCACAGGCCAAGAATGAAAGAAGGGGGTGTCTATCAGCTGCCGTGCCTTTGCCTCTTTGCCTCCTTTGTTCCATGCACATGGCACAGTGTCTACTTGCTCAATGCTGTGGTCTCAGCCCTAGCTGAGTAAGGAATTAGTTGAGTGAATGAATGCATTCTCCAACAATCTTCATAAAATATGTTTTCCACATTTTTCAGACAAGGAAACTGCAACAAAAGGTGTCAGACCCCACACTGTGATCTCATCACTGCTGAGCTCTGCCTGGAATCTTGGAACTCTGCAGTCATCTCCTCTCCTTAAGAGTGGATGTGGGATGCCTCCATGATTTCCATCAAAATAGGGTTATGGTGTGCCTGTTGTATGCCAGGAATTGTCTTCTAATCAGAAAAAGAATCTCTTTATATTTTGGGAATATGTGAAGAACAAAATGATGATGTGTAAGAGGTTCTTGCCAAACTGCTAGGCACAGAGAAGCAGCCCTGGAGAAAGGGTGACAGTGTTGCTGGTGGGGGCTCTGTTGGCTGGGTTCCAGGACTCCTCTTCTGGGACACCCTGTGCTTCCTGCTACCCTCCCCAGGGTCATTTCTTATCCTTCCCCAGTTGCATTTTGATATTTCCTTCTAAGATTTCACTATTTTTCAAAAGATCCAAAAGTACTTAAAACCATAGCCATTGAAACGGCAGTTCTAACAAGTAGTCATCATCGCCTCATGGGAGCTGCCAGCAAGCTATCCACATGGAATCATCTTATCCACACTTATTCAGAAAGTCTCTGAAACACCCATAAAGGCATGTTCATCCAGTACGCACACTAAGTGTCCTCCACATTCCACAGATTGTGAGAAGCACAGACACATTACAGAGAATGAGATGGATACAATATTGCCTTAAACGAACTGGTGGCCAAGTCAAATTCTAACTGCAGAGAATGATCAGAAAAGATCAATTTGAGGAAATAATATGTGAGATAGACTTTTAAGGAGGAGAAAGAGCCAGCTGCAGAAAGCCAACAAGAGGGGTGTTTAATGCAAAGAAAATCATAAACCAACCCCTAGGTGGAAATGATCCTAACCTGTGGAAGCTCCTGAATTGAGTGAGGGACCGGCAGGCAGGAGAGGCAAGCAGACTGGGTTTGGTGGATGAGCAGACATCAATTCCTGCCAGACCTTGCACACCCTGCTGAAGAATTTCTATTTTACTCCAAGTGAAATGAGAAGCCTTTGAAAGGTTTTACCAGGACATGACCAGACACCTTTTATATTATTAGAAGGCTGGCATGGCCACAGGAAAGGAACGGGCTTCTAGTTGGTGAGAATGGGAGGGTGGAGAACAGTCAGGAGGACAGTTGCTCAGCAAAGAGAAGACGGTGACCTGGGCCTGTGCAGTGGCTGGGAGGTGGAGCACAGGAGACTCAGGATGCCTGTGAGAGTTGGCAGGGCAGGACTTGCTGAGGGCTGGGGTGAAGGCGCAGTGAGGAGGAAAGAACAGAACTCCAGCCTGGGCCTGAGTAACTCACCGGATGGTTACTCAGCCAAGGCAGAGGTGAGGATGAGCAGATTGTCAGGGCTGGGGCTTTGGAGAGGAATCCAGAGCTGTTCACACAGAGGCTTGGGACGTCATGCATGTAGGACTGTGGATCTCAAATGCTACTCCCTGGATCCAGCCTAGATGTTCAGGTTTTATGAGAGTGCAGGGGAGGGCACCTCTCAGTTTTGATCATGGCCTTCATTTGGGGCAGTGCCACATGGTTTTCCATTATGAAATAGTGATAGTTTTAATCTTTGCGAACCATATTTGGAAAATTAACGCTAGCAACTCTTAATCTAAAAAAGCACGGATTACAGGAACGCAGAGTCTATAACCCATAGCTTGGAAGATGTCTGAGAGGGATCCTGGGCTGTGTCAGAGTTGGCAGGCAGGATAGGTGGCTGATTTCTGAGAGACAGAGGACATCTGATGGGAACTAAGTTGGGAAGAGGCTCGCAGAAAGGCAACCATCCTACCCCACGGTAAAGAAGAGGACAGTACGTTGAAATGTGACATGTGAAGATGAAGACATCATGAAGAGACTCCTCCAAGGTGGCAGATAAACCAAAAACTGCAGGGCAATTCCTGTGCCCACAGCCACCTTCCCTGTAAATCCTGCTGGGTTCATGAGTTTGCAGAGAACCTCTGTAAGGTGGGGCCTGCAGCCTCCATTTCACCACATTGACCACCAGAGGGGAGCATTCACCCACGGATGACCAGCCCCTCAGGTGCCTTCTACTCCACCTTCACCCTGGGGAGCAGGCTCTGAAGGTGGCCCTGGGATCGACATAGGGTCTGCCTTTTAGGAAGAAACTCGACAAACTAAATACTCCCTAGTGCTGTACGGGTTCTGCAGAGGCCTCTCTGCTTGATTCTGTCCTTGCTGCTCTGGGCTACCTGGGTGTGCAGGGTTTTATTGATCAGAGCAATGGCCAGTAGATGGCACAGCCATCTCCATTACTAACATCACCATCACCACTATCCCCACAACCATCACCATTACCATCACCACCGTCATCACTACCATCACCACAACCATTGCCATCACCATCACCACAACAATCACCATGGGAATACTCATCAGTAACACCATCATCATCATGACTACCATTACCAGTAACAACATGACCACCATAATCACCATCATCACCACATCACTATCTTCATTACAGTCATCACCATAATCACTGCCACTCGCACCACCATCATCACTATCATCAGCACCACCTTCTCCATTATCATCACCACCATCACCATTACTGCCATCACCATCGCCATCCCCACTTTTGCCACATCATAACCACTACCACCACTACCACCACTATCACCATTATCACCACCATCATCACTACCATCAACATGCTATGACCATTATCACCAATATGACCACTACAATCCCCATCATCACCATCACTACCACCACCATTACTATCATCATCACCACAATCACCACCGCTGCTATAGCATCATCATTAGCATCTTCACCACCATCACCATCTCCATCTCCACAATACCATCATCATCACCATCATCATTATCACTGTCACTGCCAGGAGTCAGCAGTTACTCTGCATTGGACACTGTGTTCTGCCCTTTATCAACCTTGTGTGATTATACAGTCACTCTAATTCTATATTTTATACAGAAAAAGAAGGTGGTAATTGACTTTGTAACATTATAACTGCCTTCTATTATCAGAAATATTTTGAAATCAATAAAAGAGAAGACTTATTTTATTTCTCATCTCCCACATTGCTGGATCCTGTCTAGATAGGTCTGGTCTGGACATCCACAGTGAAGTCCTCACTGATCCACTAGTCGCCACTCTTAGATTTTGTTTCTCTGGTTCTCAAATGTTCTGAAAGCCACATCCCCTGCCACATGAGGCCCTGGAAACGCCCTCTGTGGCTGCCCTCCAGCTTTTGCCCATCACGTAGCTTGGCATCTAGAGAAGCTGGACTTCCTTGATGCTCTCAGACACATCCTGTCCAAGGTTATATGAATTTGCCCTTCTGGAAAGTGCGCCTGTAGCTCCCCACCCACCCTAGATCCTTGCCTCTTCAAATATAACATGCTTCTCAAGTTCTACACAAACCTTTTCTATAAATCCTTCTCTGATCCATGTAACCAGGTGTGAACCTTTTGATTTTGGTCTCCTACAGCACTTTCATGTTCACTATAGGCATTTATCATCTTCCTCTCGTGATCTTTCTTACTTGTGTGTACATTTCTGTCCCCAACCAGTCCATGAGGTCCTGGTGAGCAAGGAGTGAGTCTCCTTCCTCATGTGATTTGCCTTTCAGAGATCACTGGGATGATCACAAACAAAAACTAGCTAATAATCATAGTGTCAACTTATAATGAACGTAACATTCAATAATTTATTCTAGCATCACATAACTACTTAGTAGTTACTATTACTGTCTCCATTTTACAGATGAAGAAATTGAACCACAGAGAGGCAAGTACTACAAAGTCACACAGCTTATAAATGGAAGAACCAGGCTTTTAACCCATGTAGTCTGGTTTCATGCTTTTGGCATGAGGTTAGATGTCCCAGAAGTCCCCAGTCCTCAACACCTTTGGATATTTGGCAAATTCTTTGGTGGGCCCAGTTTGAGAACCTTTGAGCTGGAGCTCAGTGTTTGAAACCCCTGAAACTCCAGGGCCGTCTCTCCTCATATGGTACTTGACACTTATTTACACCAAAGTGTGCCCAGACTCTCTGTTTTGAAATTCCCTCCCCCTATGTCACCTCATTGATTCCTCTTCAACTTTTGTGATTCCACAGAAATTACATTCTCCACAAAGATGACTGTCAAGTTTGGGCCACCCAGAGGGAGACCTTTTAATCAGAATTCAATTTCAAGTGGCTTATCTGGAAGACAGTCCCAGGGCACACTCCTAGGACAGTGAAGAAGTGAAACAGGGATGAGAAGGTGGTCAATAATATGAGTGTGAGCTGTCAGGCTACTGCTATGCAGCTCATTTCTGCTGGGAACTTCTGGGAGATTGTGTTTAATATGTCAGTTTGTGTCAGTCCTTGGAGACTGTGCCAGGGAATTAGTTATCTTGCACTTACTTGGCCTATTTGTACAGGTAAACGGGTACAGATGTTGGCAATTGGAAGGTGGGCTGCCGCGTGCTCAAGTAGGGAGGACCCAGGAATGTGGGCAGCTTGTTCTCCTCCACCAGCTGCTCTGTGGGTTTGGTGCCCTTCTCTGTGCTCTCCAGTGCCCTATTCTCTCCTCTGATTTCCACTTCCCTGTCTAGCCAATCTGACACCCATTGAGGGTGGAAGACTCGGAACTTCCTCCTTGATTTCTCCAGCACCCAGTCGAGCATCTACCACACAGCACATACTCAAGAATACAGGAAGAGGACACAATTAGGCCCATTTCATGCCAAGCCTGAAAATTTTCCATAAATCTTTATTTAGCAACTTTAATTTATGGACAAATATTCTTGAATAATTAAAAGAGAAACATTTTATAAAAGTTGCAGGAACAAAAAGCAAATAGCTTTTGCATTTTAAAATAATCACACAGAAAAGATAAAATGTCTATAAAGGAAATGAGAGACAAGGAAAATTGTAATCACTAGCTTGGAGGCCCAAAAGTAAAATAAGGTAAAGGTGAAAATGAATCACAGGTGCTATGAAGCTCATTCCCTTCCATGAAACAAGGCATTGGGTAAGAGAGGCATCCCAAAGCCAGGTGCCAGCACCCAGGCAGTTCCAAGTGGGTTCAGGGAAAAATAACCTTGGCATCTTGGTGAACTTGGTGGGTGAGAAGCACAAATGATTATCAAGGTACTCTGCCCAGGTGATACTTGACAGCCCAAAGATGGGTAAAATGTCTTTTGTGTACTTTCAGGCATTTTTAGGGTACTGTATATATATACAGACACATATATACATTGTGTATATATATATACATACTATATATACACACATATATACACACAAATATATACATAATATATATACATTATGTATGTATATTATGTATATGTACATTATGTGTATATATAATAATATATAATATATATTTTATATCATATAGATTATATAATCGATATGATATATAATATATATTTAATATAATATCTGTTATAAATAATATATATTTAATATAATATATAATATGAATAATATATTTAATATAATATATGTAATAAATAATCTATATTTAATATAATATATAATAATCTATATTTAATATAATATATATTATAAATAATCTATATTTAATATAATATATATTATAAATAATCTATATTTAATATAATATATTATAAATAATCTATATTAATATAATATATATAATAAATAATCTATATTTAATATAGTATATAATGAATAATCTATCTTTAAAATAATATATAATAAATAATCTATCTTTAATATAATATATAATAAATATTCTATCTTTAATATAATATATATTATAAATAATATATATTTAATGTAATATATATTATAAATAATTTATATTTAATATAATATATATTATACATAATATATATTTAATATATATTATACATAATATATATTTAATATAATATTATACATTATATATTTAATATAATATTATACATAATATATATTTAATATAATATATATTCTCAATAATATATATTTAATATAATATATATTCTCAATAATATATATTTAATATAATCTATGTTATAAATAATCTATCTTTAATATAATATATGTTATAAATAATCTATCTTCAATATTATATATTGTAAATAATATATATTTAATATAATATATATTATAAATAATATATAATAATAATATATAATATATATATATGTATTTTCTATATATATATATATATATATATGCACCACTGCAGCCTGGGTGACAGAGTGAGACTCCATCTCACTCTCAAAATATATATATATTTGAGACTCCATCTCAAAAAATATATATGTATATTATATAGATACATAATATATATAATATATAGTATAATATATATACATAATATATATAATATATAGTATATTATATATACATAATATATATAATATATATCTTATATATATAATATATATAATATATAATATATAGTATATTATATATAATATATAGTATATGATATATAATATATATAATATATAGTATATAATATATAATATGTAGTATATTATATATAATGTATAGTATATTATATGTATAATGTATAGTATATTATATATAATGTATAGTATATTATATATAATGTATAGTATATTATATATAACATATAGTATATTATATATAACATATAACATATAGTATATTATATATAATATATAACATATCGTATATTGTATACAATATATATAACATATAGTATATTATATACTATATATAATATATGGTATATTCTATATACTATATATAATATATGGTATATTCTATATACTATATATAATATATGGTATATTCTATATACTATATATAATATATGGTATATTCTATATACTATATATAATATATGGTATATTCTATATACTATATATAATATATGGTATATTATATATAGTGATATATAATATATAGTATATTATATATAGTGATATATAATATATAGTACATTATATATATTATACATAATATATAGTATATTATATATGGTTATATATAATACATAGTATATTATATATGGTTATATATAATATACTATATTATATATGGTTATATAGAATGTACTATATTATATATGGTTATATAGAATGTACTATATTATATATGGTTATATAGAATGTACTATATTATATATGGTTATATAGAATGTACTATATTATATATGGTTATATAGAATGTACTATATTATATATGGTTATATATAATATATAGCTATATATATAATATATAGTATATGATATATAGTTATATATAATATATAGTATATGATATATAGTTATATATAATATATAGTATATGATATATAGTTATATATAATATATAGTATATGACATATAGTTATATATAATATATAGTATATGACATATAGTTATATATAATATATAGTATATGACATATAGTTATATATAATATATAGTATATGACATATAGTTATATATAATATATAGTATATGATATATAGTTATATATAATATGCTGTATATTATATATAGTTATATATAATATGTTGTATATTATATATAATATATTATTCATCATATATATTATGTATATATGATATATATTACATATATCATATATACATAATATATAATATATATACTATATATTATATATTATATATTATGTATATACATAATATACATAATATATAGTATATATTTAATATACATAATATATATTATGTATATATTTAATATACATAATATATATTATGTATATATAATATATAATGTATATATAATATATATAATGTATATATAATATATAATGTATACATAATATATATAATGTATACATAATATAAACTATATATTATGTATATATTATATATATTATGTATACATTATGTATATATACATAACATATACTATATATTATGTATACATTATGTATATATACATAACATATACTATATATTATGTATACATTATGTATATATACATAACATATACTATATATTATGTATACATTATGTATATATACATAACATATACTATATATTATGTATACATTATGTATATATACATAACGTATACTATATATTATGTATACATTATGTATATATACATAATGTATACTATATATTATGTATACATTATGTATATATACATAATATATACTATATATTATGTATACATTATGTATATATACATTTTATATATATATATATATATTTTTTTTTTTTGAGATGGAGTCTCACTCTGTCACCCAAGCTGCAGTGCAGTGGTGCAGTCTCAGCTAGGTACAATCTCCGTCTCCTAGATTCAAGCGATTCTCGTGTCTCAGCCTCCCAAGTAGCTGGGACCGCAGGTATGCGCTACCATGATGGGCTAATTTTTGTATTTTTAGTAGAGACAGGGTTTCACTATGTTGGCCAGGCTGATCTCGAACTCCTGACATCAAGTGATCCACCTGCCTTGGCCTCCCAAAATGCTGGGATTGTAGGCATGAGCCATGCCCCCTGTGAGGTTACTATATTTTATTATACTTCTATTATTTGGTTTCAGGTTTGCTATGTCCAAAATGTCTGGGGAAGCGGAGGTGGTGAGCAGGGACAAAGTGGGATCTGAGCTGTGCTCTTGCTTGCCTGGTACCCTGGTGCTGCAGGCAGAAGCATAGACATCTGCCTGGTGTGATTGGGTGGGCATTTGTGGTAGTCTTTAGGGCTGTCCCTTGAGTGCTTCTGTTTCTTATCGGTACAAGACGGGATTGTCCTTCCCCTTCCTTTGAGTTTGTTGTAGTCATGACCTGCTTTGGTCAATATAATAGAAGAATAAGTGACATCTGTTACTTCCAGTTGCATTTGGGGAAAGCTAGCTGGTGCTCATTGCCTTGGCCCCTGATACTGTTGTGAGGGTGTCTTCTCCATCATCTTGGGGTCCAGAGTGAGCACAACATAGTTCAGCACCCCCAACACACATGCAGAGCATCTATACAAATAGCAGTCAAAATAACGGAATGGTATGTTGCTGTCTTAAGTCCCTGATATTTTTTTGTTACCACAGCATAACCCAGCTCATCCTGACTGATGCCACCATTTCTAGGTAAGAGAAATGAGACTGAGAAAGATTAAGATATTTTCCCAAGATTGGACACTGTGTTCCTACCCATTGTGCTTGCCTTATATGTATGTGTTCCAGTTTTGACAATCAAGACGTAGATAAAATGAGGGCAGAAACATTTGATTATTTACTAAGAGCAAGAGAAGGAGAAAGAGAATTAAACAGAGCGGAAGAAGATATGTAAGGAGGAAAAGCAATAAACTAGGAACAAAGCACCTGCAATCTTTATAATTTATTCAGAATTTTCTTCCCTTTTAAAACTTTGTTTTATTTTTGAAAAGGAAGGAGGATCTTCCATTAATTTTATTGGACATCCCATGCTTTTTGTAAAACAGAGTTTTATTAATTTTCCACTAAATACAAATATTTATTGCGCATCTACTATAGGCTATACTTTGATCTTTTGTTCTTCGTAATTCTCCTCGTTTTAAAAGGTATAATTTGTCAACATTTAGTTCATAGCTTTATAGCCAAGTGTTGTCGGTACACCTATTGGTTTCACTTTGATCTCCTTTATTCAGAAAAAGAAAGCAACCAAGAAGAGACTTTAATAACTAATTATAAGATAAACATTAAAAGTCTTGCTTTAGGCTTCTGTGTACACTCTACAGTTTGTTTTGAAATTATTTTTGTATTCATTCATTCATTTATTTCTCTTAATTTTTTCTCCAGTTGAAGGAAATTTTATTTAAGCACAGAGATCAAGCAAGAGTGGAGCACAGGACACACTTTCAAGTTGCCTTGGGGCCTGCTCTGTAGAACAAAAAAGAAACTCAAGATTTTAAGAAAAAAAGTACAAATGAAGAGAAGGCCTGATTACAAAAGTTGTTGATCAGTAATTCTTATTGATTTACAGAAATAACCATAGCTAATTATTGGCTATACATTGTTGAATTATAGGATTTATGGCATTTAAGTATGTATTTATTGAAAACTAATCTTATTTTAGATTTTTGATGGATTTAGGGGTACAGGTGCTGTTGTGTTACATGGATATATTGGGTAGTGATGAAATCTGGGCTTTTAGTGTACCATTACCCAAGTAAGATACATTGTACCCAATAGGCAGCATTTCATTTTCACCCTCATTCTATCCTCCCAGTGTTTGGGGCCTCCAATATCTATCATTCCACTCAATAAGTCCATGTCCATGGTTTTAGCGCCCATGTATAAGTGGGAACATGCAGTTCTTGATTTTCTGTTTCTGAGTCATTTCACTGAGAATAACAGCCTCCAGTTCCATACACATTGCTGTGAAATTCATAATTTCATTCACTTTTATGGCTGAATAGTATTCCATGGTATATATCTACCAGATTGTTTTATTCAGTGATGTGTTGATGGACACTTAGGTCGATTTCACAACTTTATTATTCTGAATTGTGCTACAATAAACATACAAATGCAGAAGGCTTTCTAATATAATGATTTCTTTCTTTTTGGAGGGTACATATGCAGCAGTGGAATTGCTGGATTGAAGGGTAGTTCTATTTTTAGTTTTCTAGAAATTATCATACTGTTTTCCATAGAGGTCATACTTATTACACACCAATCAATACATCTTTTCCAACATCTTGCTTTTTGACCTTTTTTGAGACAGGGTCTCCCTCTGTTGCTCAGGCTGAAGTGCAGTGGCATGATCATAGATCACTGCAGCCCCAACCTCCTGGGCTCGAGGCATCCTCCTGGCTCTGCCTCCTGAGTAGCAAGGACTACAGGCCCACACCACCACACCTGGATATTTTTTTCTTGTTTGTTGACACAAGGTCTCACTATGTTTCCCAGGCTTATCTTGAATGCCTGGGTTCAAGTGATCCACCCACCTCAGCCTCTCAAAATACTGTGATGACAAGCATGAACCCGCACTTGGCCATTTTTTGACTCTTTAATAATAGCCATTCTGACTAGTATAAGATGGTATGGCATTGTGGCTTAATTTTCATTTCTCTGATATTTAATTACGTTGAGCATTTTCATATATTTGCCATTTGTATGTCTTTTATTCAAAAATGTCTGTTCATACCCTATGCCCACTTTTTAATGGGTTTATTCTTGTTTTTCTTGTTGAGTTGTTTGAGTTCCTTGTAGAGTCTGGATATTAGCTCTTTGTCAGATACACTGTTGGCAAAACTTTTCTCCCATTCTGTAGATTATTTGTTTACTGAGAATTATTTCTTTTGCTATGCAGAAACTTTTCAGTTTTATTAAGTCCCATTTGTCTGTTTTGGTTTTTGTTGTATTTTATTTTGAGGACTTCATCATAAATTCTTTGCCTAGACAAATATTTAGAAGAGTTTTTCCTATGTTGTCTTCTAAGATTTTTAAGTTTCAGTTTTTACAATTCAGTCTTTAATCCACCTTGAGTTCATTTTTGTATGTGATGGAAAGTAAGAGGCCAGTTTCATGAATCTACATATGGCTCAGCAATTATCCCAGCACCATTTATTGAATAGAATATGATTTCCCTTTATATAATTTTGTCAGCTTTGTCAAGATCAGTTGATTGTAGCTTTGTGGCTTTATTTTTCAGTGTGTGTCTATTTCTATAACATGACCATGCTGTTTTGGTTACTACAGCCTTGCAATATAATGTGATCTCTCCAATTTTATTCTCTGTGCTTAGCCTTACTTTGTGTATTCAGGATCTTTTTTTGGTTCCATGTAAATTTTATGATTTTTTTTCTAATTCTATGAAGAATGACATTGGTAGTTTGATAGTAATTCAATTGAATCTGTGGATAGCTTGGGCAGTATGGTCATTTTAATGATATTGATTCTCCCAATCTATAAGCATGGGATTTTAAAAATTTCTTTTTGCCATCTATTATTTCTTTCTTCAGTGTTTTGTAGTTCTCTTTGTGGAGATCTTTCACCACCTTGGTTAAATGTATTTCAGGTATTTTATTACTTTTTGTAGCTATTATGAATTGGATTGAGTTCTTGATTTTGTTCTCAGCTTGCTCCTTATTGTTATGTAGAAATGCTACTGATTTGTACATTAATTTTGTATCCTGAAACTTTCATGAAGAAATTTATCAAATCTTAGAGCCTTTTGGGGGAATCTCTAGGGTTTTCTAGGTATAAGATCATATCATAAAGAAACCAGAAAATTTGACTTCCTCTTTTACAATTTGGATGTACTTTATTTCTTTCTTCTGCCTGATTGCTTTAGCTAGAACTTCCAGTAGTATGTTGAATAGGAGTAGTCATAGTGGGTACCCTTGCTTTGTTCCTATTCATATGGAAAATGCTTTCAACTTTTCTTCATTCAGAATGATGTTGGCTTTGGGTTTGTCATATAAGGCATTTATTGTTTTGAGTTATGTTCCTTCTATGCCTAGTTTGGTAAGGGTCTTTATTACGAAGAGATGCTGGATTTTGTTGAATGCCTTTTTCTGAATCTTTTGTTATGATCACATGATTTTTGTTTTTAATTCTGTTTATGTGGGGAATCTTACTTTTTGTTTTGTATGTGTTGAATCAATCTTGCATCTCTGGAATAAAACCCAGTCAATCTTGGTGTATTATGTCTTTTCTATGCTGTTGGATTTTGAGTGGCAGTATTTTGTTTAGGATTTTTGCTTCTATGTTTATTAGAGATATTGATTTGTAGTTTTTTGTTGTTGTTGTTTTTGGTTGTGTCTTTCTGTATCTTTGGTATCATTGCAATGTTGGCTGCATAGAATAAATTAGAAAAGATTCCCTTTTTGGAATAGTTTCAGTAAGACTGGCATCAGTTCTGTCTTGTACATCTGATAGAATTTGGCTATGAACTCATCTGGTCCTAGGCTTTTTTGTTGTTGTTGGGAGTTTTTTTTTTTCTTATTAATTTAATTTTATTACTCATTATTATTCAAAATTTCTATTTCTTCTCGGTTGAAACTTAGGGGGTTGTATATTTCCAAAAATCCATCTATTTCTTCTAGATTTTCTCATTTGATCACATAGAGATGCTCAGAGTAGTCTTTGATAATCTGTATTCCTATTGTATCAGTTGTAATGACACCTTTATCTCTTCTGCTTGCACTTGTTTGAATCTTCTCCTTTTTTTGTTGGTTAATCTAGCTAGTGGACTATTGATTTTGTTGATCTTTTCAAACAACCAACTTCATTTCATTGATTCTTTTTTTTTTAATCTCAATTTCATTTAGTCCTTTTCTGATCATTTTTTTTTCTTTTACTAGTCTTTGGTGTGGTTTGTTCTTTTTTTCTCATGTTTCTTGACGTATAACCTTAAGTTGGTTATTTGAGATCTTTCTATCTTTTTCATGTAGGCAGTTAATGTTATAAACTTCCCTCTTAGCACTGATCTGGTTGTTTTTCAGGCATTTTTGAAAGCCATATCTTTATTTTTATTCATTTACAATTTTTTTGATGTCGATCTTAATTTCATCATTGACCGAACAGTCATTCAGAAGCAGATCATTTACTTTTCATGTATTTGTATAGTTTTGAGTATTCCGCTTAGTGTTGATCTGTATTTTTATCTCACTGTGGTTCAAGAAGATACTTGATATGATTTCAATTTTTTATATATATTGAGATTTTACTTGTGGCCTAGCATATGGTATACTTTTGAGAATGTTTTATGCATACGTGATAAGACTGTTTATTCTGAGTTTGTAGGGTAGAATATTCTGTAAATATCTCTTAGGTCCATTAGCTCTAGAGTTCATCTTAATTCCAGAATTTTTTTTGTTGATTTTCTGCCTCAAGGAACTGTCTAGTTCTGTCAGTGGGATATTGAAGTCCCCTACTAATACTGTATTGGTATCTATCTCTTTTTTAGGTGTAGTGGTATTTGTTTTATGAATCTAGGTGTTCCAATGTTTGGTGCAAATGTATTTGGAATTGTTATATCTCAAATAAATTTCTTTATCATTATTCAATTACCTTCTTTGTCTCATTTATAGATTTTTCTATATTTTTTACCTTTCCTTCTCTCTCTGGAATATCTATGTCTCCTAGTTTTACATGCTTTTTATATGGTTCCATATTTCTTGAAAGCTTTAATCATTAAAATTTTTTTTTCCTTTATTTTTTTCTGACTGGGTTAATTTGAAAGACCTACTTTCCATCTCTGAAATAATTTCTTCTGCTTTGGTTAAGCCTACTACTGATGCTTTTAACTGGTTTTTTAAATTTTACCAATACATTTTTTATTTCTAGTAGTTGTATGGGCTTTTAAAAATCTATCTCTTTTTTCATATCTTGAACTGTATTTCTGATTTATGTTGGTTTTCAACTTTCTCTTGGATTATATTGTGCTTTTTAAAAATCAGTATTTTAAATTCTTTATCAGGCATTTCAAAAAAATTATTTTCATGAAGAACCATTGCTGGAGAGTTAGTGTGGTCCTTTTGAGGTATTGTTACACTCTGCTTTTCCATACTTTAGGAATTTTTTCGTTGATTCCTTCTCATCTGCAAAGGCTATCTCTGTTTATAATTTTTAAATTTACTTTCATTTGGAAGGGATGTTTTGGTTTTTTCCTTTTCTCCCTTGAGAATGTGTATAATGTGTACTGTGTAGGGTTCAACTTTGGTTCTGGGTGCTTTCATTGTCAAAGGTTCTGTGTATGTTCCTTGATTATAGATAGTCTTTGTATGGTGGCTTTCTTAGGTGTTGGTTGTAGTAGTGGTGTAGTGACGAATGAGTGGGTTCACTGCCTCCTACAAGTCCAGTATGGCTGAGGTCTCAGGACGCTTATCTCATTCCCCAGTGCAATGCATTTCTGTCTGTAGATTTTCTGTTAGATTGTGCCATTTATTTTCCAAGCCAGTGGGTGGTGCTTATGGATAAGAACCAGCTAAGGTTGATTCAGATGGAGCATATAGTTTATCTTTGTTTATGGTGAGATGTTTTCTGTTGCCTCAGGCAATGGGCTATGTTGTGGAATGCACAGTGGTGTGAGCTCCCTGTACAGTCCTGGACTGAGGGACCAAGCTGGCTTGGGCCAGAGAATGCAGATGTGCCTACATGTCCACCAGTGGTAGGTGCAAGCACTAGCTCTGAGGGCAGATAAAAAGACAGCTGCAAAACATCCAGAGATGTGCCTGGGTATGGAGGGGATAATCCTCTGCTGCCCAGTGTTCTCTGCCTGGAAAGGGAGTGGTAACCTACCATCGTAATCTAGAAAAGTGAGTACTCCACATGCCTGAAGATATGTCCAGGCATGGGGCACAGTGGGTGCTGCTGATTCAAGACCTATGCACCTGAAGGGAGGGGTGGCTGAGGCTCCTTATCCAGGTGAGAAGGTTCTCCAAATGCCTGGGAATGTGTACAGCATGGAATGGAGGGGCTGCTGCTGCACCAAGATCTCTGCATAAAAAGGGAGGGGCAGCTCAGGTTCCTTTTCCAGCTAAGTGGGTAGTCAGCATGCCTGGAAATATCCCTGAGCATGACAGAGAGGGCACTGCTGTTCCAAGATTTCTGCACCGGACAAGAGAAGTGACTCAGGGTTCCAGTTCAGTAGAGCAGGTGTGCTGAATGCTTGAAACTCTGTCCTGGAGAGGAGTAGAAAAGTACAGATGCACCAAGATCTCTGCATTAGAAGCAAAAGGCAATTTATGCTCCTAATCCATGTGAGGGTGTGCACTGAATTCTGAAGGGGGCCAGCCCCTCCACACCTGTGGTTATTTCTTGTCAGGTGGGATGAGAGACTGAGAAAAGAAATAAGACACAGAGACAAAGTATAGAGAAAGCAAAGTGGGCCCAGGAGATTGGCGTTCAGCATACGAACGACCTGCACCGGCACCTGTCTCTTGAGTTCCCTCAGTTTTTAATGATTACTATTTTCACTCTGTCAGCAAGAGGAATGCAGTAGGAGAGCAGGGTGATATTAGGGAGAAGGTCAGCAAGAAAACATGTGAGCAAAGAAATCTGTGTCACAAATAAGTTCAAGTGGAGGTACTATGCCTGGATGTGCCCGTAGGCCAGATTTATGTTTCTCTCCACCCAAACATCTCAGTGGAGTAAAAAGTAACAGAGCAGCATTGCTGCCAACATGTCTCACCTCCCGCCATAGGGTGGTTTTTCTCCTGTCTCAGAATTGAACAAATGTACAATTGGGGTTTATACCAAGACATTCAGTTCCCAGGGTCAGGCAAGAGATAGTGGCCCTCCTCTATCTCAACTGCAAGAGGCATTCCTCTTTTACTAATCCTCCTCAGCACAGACCCTTCACAGGTGTCAGGCTGGGGGACTGTCAGGTCTTTCCCATCCCATGAGGCCATATTTCAGACTATCACATGGGGAGAAACCTTGGACAATACCCGGCTTTCCAGGGCAGAGGTCCCTGTGGCTTTCTGCAGTGCGTTGTGTCCCTGGTTTATTGAGACTGCAGAATGGCGATGACTTTTACCAAGCATACTTCTTGTAAATATCTTGTTAACAAGGCACATACTGCACAGCCCTAGATCCCTTAAATCTTGATTCCATACAACACATGCTTCTGTGAGCTCAAGTTTGGGGCAAAGAGGTTGGGGCAAAGTTACAGATTAACAGCATCTGAGGGCAAATAAATTGTTCACAGTACAGGTCAACATGGAGTTTTGTATGTCTTCCCTTTCTACATAGACACAGTAACAGTCTGATCTCTCTTTCTTTTCCCTACAAATTCTTGAAATTATGCCTGGTTGTGGGGTGAAGAGGGTGCTTCTGCAACAAGATGTCTTCACAGCAATGGAGGTGTGACCCAGGATCTTAATCTAGGTGAGCAGATGGGCCAAATGCCTGGAAATATGTCCCTCAGTGAGGAACAAAAAAATTTGCTGCAGAGTGGAGAAATGGCTGTTGCAACAAGGTCTTTGCATGGGAGGGGTGCCAGGCCCTTATTTCAGGCAAGTGGAAGTGTTGAATGCTGGGAAATATGCCGAGGCTTGGACTTGAGGGGGGTTGTTGCTTTGCCAAGTTATTTGCAAGATAAGGGAGCTGTGGCCCACACTCCCCATTCAGACCAGCAGCTCAAAACTGCTGGGACACACCTCCCAACTGACAAAGGGGGTAGGCTGGGGCACCCAGAAATGACACCCACACACAAGTCAAAGTCTGCAAAGCAGTTCCTGGCCATAGTTCCTATCACTCAGGAAATATTGTGGCTTCAGAAACTCTCTTCGATATGGATTTCTATTTTTATTTCATTTTGTCTTATTGGTATTTATTTCTATTTTTTTCCCACTGTGGTCTGAGAGTACAGTTAGTATGATTTTCTTATTTTAGTTTATTGAGACCCGTTTTATGGCTGAGCATGTGGTCTGTCTTAGAGTATGCTCTGTGGTCCCATGAGGAGAATGTATGTTCTGTGTTTGATGGGTGGAGTATTCTGTACATGTCTATTAGGTCTAATTGATCAAGTATCAAATTTAAATCCAGAATTTCTTTGTTTGTTTTCTACATCAATGATCTATCTAACACTGCCAGTGGGATGTTGAAATACCTCATTATTATTCTGTGGCTAATTATCTTTGTAGGCCTGGGCATACTTGTTTATGAATCTGGGGGCTGCAATGTTGGGTGCATATATGTTTAAGAATAATTAAGTCTTCTCATTTAATTGAACCCTTTCTCATCATGTATTGCCCTCCTTTGTACTCTTTAAATTGCTGTTTTGGGTTTAAAGTCTGTTTCATCTGATGTAAAAATAGCAAACCTCTCCCTTTTTTGTTTTCTATTTGTGTGATAGATCTCCCTCCAACACTTTATATTGAGACTATGGGTGTCATTATGCATGAGATGGATGTTTTTGAAGACAGCAGATGGATGGGTCAGGATTTTTAAATACAACTTGTAATCTGTGCCTTTTAAGTGGGGCATTTAGGCTGTTTATAGTCAAAGTTAATATATTTCTTTGTTTGTTTGTTTGTTTGTTTGAGACAGAGTCTTGCTCTATCATCTAGGCTGGAGTACAATGGCACGATCTCGGCTTACTGCAACCTCTGCCTCCTGGGTTCAAGTGATTCTCCTGCCTCAGCCTCCCAAGTAGCTGGGATTACAGGCGTGCACCACCATGCCCAGCCATTTTTTTTTGTATTTTTAGTAGAGACTGGGTTTCCACATGCTGGCCAGGCTGGTCTCAAACACTTGACCTTGTGATCCGCCTTCCTTGGCCTCTCAAAGTGCTGGGATTACAGGCGCGAGCCACTGTGCCCAGCCAAGGTTAATATTTATATGTGAGTTTTTGATCCTACCATGAAGGTGACAGCTGGTTTCCTTGTAGTATGTATTGTGTTGCTGCTATATACTGTCTCTGAGCTATGTATTTAACTGTATTTTTGCAACAGTAGGTATTATTCTCTTATTTTCATGTTTAGAACTTCCTTAAGCATCTCTTGTAAAGCTGGTCTAGTGGTAACACATTTCCTCAGTGACTGCTTGCCTGGAAAAGATTTTTTTTCTACTTTCTTATGAAGCTCAGTTTGATGGGATAGGAAATTTTGTTTGGAATTTATTGTCTTTAAGAAGGCAGAAAATCGGCCCCAAAAGATTGGGTTCTTTTTGACACCTAGTCAAAAATGAAAGTGTTATCCTCCTGAAAATGTACTCACTAATATGGTATGTACAATAGTTAGTGTACCATGCAATTTGTTTTTATTTTATGTTATTTTGTTTTTCATTTTACCCAAGTGAGACCCAAATTGTTTTATTTTTTATGAGAATTTAATGAGATAGAATTTCTTGATTTTCACATTTGTAGGGTACAGACCTGTGTAGTGAACTACTCACAGCAAGGATGTATGCCTGTGAGGTGGCACAAACCCAGTGGATCAGACTTGGCCTCCATCCTCCTCTTATCCTGATGAAATCTCACAGCTCCAGACAACACAGATGTAAAACTTTGACCAACACTAAATGGCTTGAAGAACTACTTCTTTCAGGACAAACTCTTTCTGCACATTCATAAGGTAATCAATATAGTATATAATTATACATTTGCCCAATTTTGAAGCCCACTGCAACAGTGAGAGTTTTAAAATGGCTATGTTTAGTGAGCATTGTCAATAGATTCTTTAATATCATCAATCTTAAGTCAAGAAAATTTAGAAAATACTAAAATCTTAGCGCTCACATAAAATAAAATTGGAAGCTTTTCCAAATTAGACAACAATCAGACAAATTTGCATAGTATTACCAATGTGAGTTTTGAAGCAGAAAGAGAATGTTTTATAACATGATTTCCACAAGTAGGATTGACTGTAGTATTTCATAATTTTGGATGATTGTAGTATTTATCAGAATTTTAAAGTGATCAAACTTAGTGGAATGTGATTAGTGGTTTATCTTTCTGCTATATTTATAGAAAATTCTATTATAAAATCAATGTCATGTGATGAAGCAAATAGTGACTCAATAGTTGAGTATGAACACATAGAAATAACTAGTTACACTGTTGTGTCAAGTAGTTAATTAATACAAATGTTATGTTAGCAAGTAAAAAGAACACAAATTTAGGAAGGGCAAATCTGCCCTTTCATCTGCAGGGTGGATGGATTGACTGCTGGGTTCAAAGTCAGTGGCATCATGAACGGGAAACAATGTTTTTCTCAAGCTGCAGGTTTGAAATGTCAAGCAGCCTCTTCCTTGGCTGATGACTGCTTTCTGACTCAATGGAAGACCTTGTTCTCTAGCATCACGGGCTTTCAGGAACTTTGCTTATCAGTAAGAAGAACATCCCACTGCCTGGAGGATCTATATCCAGTTTTACACAGAAGCACAGAGCTACAGAGAAGGGGTTTCTGGATGGAATATTCCACATCTGGCTGGACTTTATAGGTTCTAAAGACACAGGACCTAGGTCCACTTTGCAGACCAGACGTGACACTGGCTGCTTTACACTAAGGACTGCTATGCTGTGAGTCCATCACTACAGCCTTAAAAATCCCTCCCCATAGACTTATAATAACCTCTTTGCTTTGTTTTTTGAGTCATCCCAGATTTCTAGATGTGAATTAATTCCCTTTTTCTACAAGCCCATAATCCTGAGTCTGTTGACTGCAAAATCTGTTTTAGTGACTGAACGCACTAAGATGTATATTGTTTTCTGGAATTTGGGTTGATTGTAGTAGTTTTCAAGATTTTGAAGTGACTAATTTGCTGTGACTTATTTCCTCTTCCTAAATAAACACTAACTAACTTTTGTGCTTAGTTTCTGATTGGTTATATTATGCTATTTTTCATGCAGATAACCGTCTGTATTATGTAAGCCTTAGACCTCATGGAACCTGGGTTGCTTGTGGTCATAGTGTTGAGAATCCACCTGCCCAAGGAATGACCGCACTGATTCCTACCTCCCAGGCCTCCAATGGACTTATCTCTCCTTCCAGAGTTATTTGTCTATGCTGAAGGTGAAGTTTCTAACCTCTGTGGTTTTACTCTTTTAGCAAGAATGTGTGACATTATTTTTGCTAAAGGAACTCTTAGAAGGGGTGCAATATTTCCAAAACATGACTCCTAGGAGTCTTTTTTACTCCCAAAACTCGGTAGCTTCCAGAGAGAGCCCAGACTCTCAGCTTGGTCCAGAAGACGAAGAACCACATGCTTACCTTCAAGCTTCCCTGTCCCCTGCACCCCTCCTAGAGAACAGACACACAGGGAGATGGTAGAGGGAGCCCTCTACAGAGCCAGACTTCCCCTTCCACTTCCCCAGGAAGAGAGTTGTCAGAAAAGTTACTGGTTTACACAAATTCACCTGTTCCTTGTGTCCTTGGATGGTGGTTGCTTATGTCAAGACAGACCCTGCACCAGGTAGAGAACCATGAGGATCTCCATGCAGGGAAGACTGCGCTCCTGACCACGATTCCTGGGCACATGCTGCTCTGCTCTCAGCCCCTCTCTTCCAACAGAAGGCTAAATCAGTGTGTGCACCCCCCTAACCCCCGACACCGGGTAAGCCCCAAACTCAAATCTCCTCAGCTGATGGCCTCCTGGGCGCTGCTTCAGGTTTTTCAACCCAAAACCTTGGTTAAATCCTGTCGGGGTGGAGGGGAAATGAAGCAGGTGCTCCCCACTCTCCCTAACAAACCATGCTCCTCCTGGCTTTCTATGTGCGGCACATGGGGTGCTGGCCTCAGGGCTGTTTGGGCAGTTTCCCCTTTGTCATTTCCCCCTCGGTGTTCACGGCAGCCACTCTTGGTCAACACAGCTCTAGGCATGGAAGATAGTTGAGAAACCTTCCCAGAGGCACCTGCCCTGAGGGCTGCACCCCTCTGCCCTGAAATGGCAATGGGAAAGGCCGTGCCGGATGGGTGGGGTCTTAGGACTGTAGCCTCTTCTTTGGAGCGCAACTACCCATTACTCTACAGAATGGTTTTGACACTGAGGTGATGTTATTTATTAATTAAAATATCCTTTGTGAAAAAATCGAGTGTCCAGTGCATGTCACATCCATTTGTGTTTTAGCTTCTCCATCCCTGTCCAGAAGCCTGACCTGAGTGCTCGTTTTAAATCCAAGTCCAGCAAAAGGGCGGCTGGATGCAAATGTGTAAAACTCTTCAAGGGCAGAGCTTCCTAGCATAGGAGACAATCTCCCAGCCTGAGGCGCACCATCCCAGGATGGATGACAGCAGGAGCTGCTTTCTCTGGGTGATCTTGCCCATCTTTGGTTTGGGTGGCATTTTTCCCAATCAGTTACACACACACGCACACACACACACACATAAACACAAACACTTTTGGACTTTGTTTCCATGTAGGGGCCTAAAGTCTCCTGTGGAAAGAACTACACATTGATCACTATCTATTTAGTGTCTATTGGATTTGATGAGAGTAGCTCAGTCCCTGGAGTCTGCTCTACTCTGCAAGCACAGATGGAATCTACTGCCTGGGGAGCTCCACCGAGGCCTGGCCCCTGGCTGTGGACACAGCCAGCCCCCTCCCTCCTGGTCGGACCAGGACCTCAGACCAAAGCAGCAACCCAGCTTCTGGGGCAGCTGCCTGGGACCCCCTCCTCGCCCTGACCCCCTCACTAGGGGCTGCTGCAGCTGAAGGCCTGGGTTCTCAGCCCCTGGCTGCTGTCTCCCTGTTCTGAAGCTCAGGTCTCCAAAAGTGGCAGCAGCTCCCCTGGTGGCCTTGCTGTGGCGTCAGCTCCCAGGTACTCCTCTGATCTCCACTCCAGCAGAAAAAGGAGGCTTCATAAAGGAACTGCAGAAACCCTGCCTGTGTGCACTTCCCCAGACAGCCAAGAGCTCAGAGGGAGGAGATGCTACTGTTAATTGCAGGAGGTGGGGGTATGTGTACCATGTACCAGGGCTATGAGAAGCAAGAAGGAAGGCGGGAGGGCAGAGCCCCCCGCTGAGCAACAAAGGCCTCCTGCTGCCTTCTCTGTCTGTCTCCTGATGCAGGTGCATGGGCAGGCCTCCCACAGGGTGGGGGCCACCAGTCCAGGGGTGGGAGCACTACAGGGGGTAGGAGTTGGATGTGGCCAGTGAGAATGGCCCGGCACAGATCCCTAGGCTTCTTGACACCTGGATTTCACCAGGGACCTCCTGTTCTCCCAGGGAACTTCATAGATCTCAAAAGAACACAACTGTTTCTGTGAAAGGGAAGAGAGAGCACCAATCAGTGTGGGTTATAGTTAAAGGGGAAGATGCCCAGGCATGAGATATCAGAGCCTGGGTGAGGAGGATGGAGGTGAGACACTGGGCCCTCACCCACCCCTGCTGAGTCCCAGAGCACTGAACTAGAATGAATAGTGACTGTTACATTGCCCCTCCCAAGGTTCCAAGTCACCAGGTGGCATTGGGCCCCCACCCCAGCCTGCAGGGTCCTGTCCCAGCACAACTCTGTGAGGAGCAGCCTGTGCAAGGCCTTGGGAGCCACAAGGGTGCAGGACATGGGGAGGTGGCTCACTTCCCCCAGCTCCTTCCACCTCCAGCACTCAGGCCAGCACTAAGAGGGGCCAGAGGGAAGAATCCAGGGCAGGGCAGCTCCCCCTCAAAGAGCTGGGGCATGGGGAAAGGGCAACAAGGAGAGTGCGGCTCTCCCCTGAGTGGAGACTTCAAAGAACCAGCAGGTCATTGGAGAGGCTGGTGTTGGGTGAATGGGGCAGGTCCAGGGCTTCCCAGCTAACAGGCCTCTAGATCCCACTAATGTGATCATCGAGGTTGTGGCTGCATGCAGGTGCCGGTGCCTCTTCCTGGGATTAGAGAGAGCCCCTTCTCCCTGCCTAGGACACAGCCCCACAGCTGCTTCTTCCCGTCCAACAGGCAACACCCCAAAGCAGGCAGAGTTGACCTTCTAGTAACCATTCCCAAGCTAAAGCCTTCCTAGCAAATCAAACACAATCACCCCCCTCCCTCACCACGGAGGGACATACATAGACAACTACGTAAACTCACTTGGACTCCTCATCCCCATGAATCTATGTACAAAGCCCCATACTCCCCCAACACACCGACACACAGGCACACATGCTCCCATAGATCTCCCCGCACACACTGGCACATGTGTGTATACATGTTCACCTTTCCACACGCCCACCTACATGCACACCCTCTCACAAGTACATGAACACGTATACATCCATGCATACATGGCTCCCCACATACCCACCTGCACACACACACACCCTCCAAACATGTGTAGGGCAGAGGCTGACACATATGCACCCCTCTGCAGTGCATGAGTGGCCCAGGACCCACATCAGGAATGTACATTCTGCAGTTCTGGCTGTTCATGGAAGGCACAAGTGTCCAAGTTGGGCTGGGACTTGGTACATATGGTTCGGCCCACCTCTACATCAAAGAAGTAATTCATCCCGGCCACGATCTACACACATGAGAAAACAGGATGCACGGACAGTGCTCTCCATCAGTTTCATGCACTCACAGGCACTTCACTGTGGCTGAGTCACTGGACTTGCTTGGGGGCTTCGTGAGCTGTCCACATGTCACCACAAGGCACACAAGCCCCCTCTTCCTGTCGTCTGGCAGGTTGCTGAGCCTCATGCCTGCCCTTAAACATTGTTTTCTGTGTGCTGGGTAAAATAAGTCATTGAATTCTGCTACCTGTGGCTCAAGGGCAAGGGAACACTGAATCTTTACTAGGAAGTCTGTCTGATGACAAAATTTCAGCTAACTTCCAAAAATCTCATTCCCTCCATTTAACCTGGATTTATTACTTCACTTAGAGTAGGAAATGAGATGCTTCACACACACAGATATTTTGGGTCGATGGGGCCTCCCAGATGCCACCATTTCAAGTGTGAGATTCAAGACACATTTCTCAAGTCAGCAGCACACCTGCGTGTCTTACAATTGCAGACTAGAATTGAACCATTTCCCTGCACAGGGCCTCTCCCAGACACAACATGGCAGAGCTGTGGAGAAACCTGGGATGAGGGAATCTTTGGAACTGTGAGGAACTGCTGAGATCCCTCAAGTATCAGTTTACCCATGTCTAAAATAGGCTTCCAGGCCTGATGGTCTGCAATGCCCTGTGTTTCACTCCAAGTTACTGTCCTGCTTGAGTGGGAGATGCAGGCCAGCGGGGACCACGGCACCAGGGAGTGCACCTCCTGTGCAGGGTGAGGGCCCCAGCTGACAGCTGCAGGAGGAGAAATGGGGCTGGTGGGGATTCCTTTGATTTTCCAGGAGAGGGTGGAGGAGCTCTAAAGGCTGTGTCACTATTTGCTGCTCTGCCATGGGATGCAGGTCAAGCTGGGTCCAGTTGCCCTGCTGAAGCTCCCTCCCGACCTGACCCCTCCTCTGCTCTGCTGGGTGACCACTGTCCTCACCTGCCTGAGGTCTAACTCTGCATCAGCTGGTAGAGGCAGGGTCAAGCGTGCTCCACCCCAGCAGGGACTCAGCCACCCTGGGCTCTAGGGGGTGGTCAGCCTGCCTGAGGGTGAAGGCCACTAGCCCTAAGGGGCTGTGCCCAAGGGCATGACTTGGGGAAGCGGGGCTCTGCAGAACAGGGAGCCAGGTTCCCGTGTGGCCCCTGAGGAGAGGACTCAGGGAGGAGGTTGAACCTCATGGCCTGGATCTCATCCTGAGCAGCATCAAGCCCACCCAGAGTCAGCACAGTCTCCAACGACACCTGCTGGACCCTGGGAAATGCCACGGTCATGGTACAGACACAGCAACTGCTACAGGTTAAAGGAAGCTGAGAGGACAGACAGTGGCTGCAGTGCATGGCCCAGGAGCGTGCTTAGGCATGAAGGCCATCAGCGGAGAGTCAGGGAAAGCTGAATGAATCTGAGCATTAGATCATGCATGTGTCAGTGTTGATTTGCTGGGAATGCTCTTGGGGGTTGGGCAACAAACTTGAGGACTCAGGACCCCTCGGGTGGAGGCAGCACCCACCTGCTCCCTGGCTTGCAGCACTCGCAGTGGGCGTCTGTAGTTCTCATCTTCGGTGTCCTTGTTATACTTGTTGATGGCGAAGTGAAGGGCATGCTGTACCCCCTCATCATTGAGGTCTGCATCATAGATGCCACCCGGGATTATCCTATCCTCCTTGGAGCTCGAGGCCAGGGCCCCAGCCAGGGTGGCCAGCAGGAGCAGCAGGGTACACAGGGGTGGGCCATGGTCTCCTCAGAGGCAGAGCACAGAGCTGGAGCTGCAGGAGAGGAGGGTGATAGCCTGAGGCAGGGAGCCCAGACCAGCAGGCAGCTGTGCATTTATCCAGCTTTGGCAGCCCAGCCCCAACCACCTCCATGCCACGCCCCTGACTCCTCCTCCTCTTTCTGCCCATCCCCTCTTTCTCCATCTCTCCTTTCACTCCTCTGCCAACACAAGCTCCCTCTATGCCTAAGTTGCCCCTGGCCCTCTCATGCCTCCTCCTCCATCTCCCCCTCCTCCCCACTCCTGTCCTCACTGCAGCCTCCCCGAGCCATGCCTCTCTTCCCCAGTGCTCCCAAGCTTGAGTCACCTGGGTCTCCACAGAAGAGACAGAGCTCCTTTGACTGTGAAAGCAATGTGACCTCCTGTTTGCTCAGAAAAAGGAAAAATACAGGGTTTGGCCTCCCGGGATCTTCAGATATCAGAGGCATCCAGGAGCACTTGGTCACAGTCTGGAGCAGAGAGGTTATTTCAGAAGGTTCCAGAAGACCCTGTCCACACCCTAATATGGAGAATTTCTTTGCCAAATTTAAGGGAATTAACCTTTTTGGAAAAGGTCACTGGATTCTGTTTTCATAACTCATTATTCAATAAACAAACCTATCACCAGCTACTCCCTGTGCCAGGAGGTCTAGGGCTTGAAGACGGAACCCGGTTGATGAGCCATAGAGGTGACATTGCAGAGCTGCTGCCCACAGAGATGTGACATGAACCCATGAGTAATTGAAAATTTCTACTAGATGCATTTTAAAAGATGAGAATAAATGGGTAAAAGTAATGTTTAAAATATTTATTTAACCTAATAATATAGCCACAATATTATTTCAGCTAATGGGAACAATTATTAATGAGATCCTTTATGTGTTTTTTTTTTTTTCGTTTTGTAAATCTTTGAAATTCCCTGTGTATTTTTTACACTTAGCCCAGGAATCTTTTTGGAATGGCCCCATTTCAAGTGTCCCGTGGCACATGTGGCTGGTGGTTATGGCTGCACAGTAAATTCCTACACAGTGTGTGTAGGGGATGGTAGGTTATGATCAACAATTAGGATCAGAGAGTTATACTCACTCTGTTGGAAGTGAAATAGAACAGGGGCTAGAGAGAGACCACTGGACCCTGGGCAGGGAGGTCTCTATGAGACTGGAGAGGTTGAGAAGCCCCAGGCAGAGGGGAACAGCCAGTGCAAAGGCCCTGAGGTGGGGTTGGGCATGGCTACTCCAGAAAGTGGAAGCACCTGGAGGGGATGTGAGCAGGGAAGGGAACGACCTGGAGTCTCATGGTAACTGTGGGTGGGGCCCGGTGGAAGGTGCACGGAGAACCCTGGCAGGCAGTGGGGGTCTCAGGAGAGGGAGCAGCAGCCGTGGGAGGAATGTGGGAACCCACAGGCCTCTCTTGCCTCTCTCCTAGGCAGTCATGCCTCGGGCTCCTTTGCTCCGTGCACTGCTTTGAAGAGTCACCTGATACTTTAAAAATTGCCTTAAATGAGGTAGAATTTACATACGATGAAATGCCTAATAGTATGTGCCCAATCTGGGGGATTTCATAAATGCATACACTTGTGTTACCACTTTGTCCAGACCTGTGACATCTGCCTTGCCCCAGACGGTATCCTCCTGCCTCTCCAGCCACCCTCGTGCCCGCCCCACCCTGACAGCCCATATCCAGCCCTGTAGACTCCTTTGTTGCCTGTTCTTGAGCTTCCAAGGAATGGAGTCCTGCAGGGCGAACCCGGGTATGTCTTCGTCCTTTGCTCAGTGTGGCTTTCCAGCGGCACCCGAGTTGCTTCATTGCCAAGATTGTGAGTTCTTCTCCAGAGACTGAGAGGATGTGGTTAATTGGGCGCCCTGTGGGCTGACAAAGCCCCCAGCTCAGGATGCTGTGGGCCTGGGCTGGAATGTGACTCCAGGAGTGGGAAGGGTGGAAGGAGGCTCTGAACAGACAGCTGCTCCCTTTGTTCTCTCAACCCCACCCTCTATGCCTGAAGGAGACCCTGTGGCAAATGCCATTATGGCGAGGTGGCAGGCTTGGCCAGAAGCACCAGGATAACCTGGACCTTAGCAGGACACCCAGAGGACTCTCCTGGGAGTGGTGGAAGTGAGGGTTGGCCAGTGTCAGCCCAGACCTGTTTAGAATACTAAACAATACTATAATAAACAAATGACCAAGCCCAGAAAGCATCACGTAAATGTGCGAGTGATGAGGACAAGCTGGCCAAGAGTCATCCTGGGCTCAGACATGGCTGGGACTGGATCAGCAGCAACCTGGCAGCAGGAACCATATTACTCATGGGTGCTCATGTTCAATATTAGGACAGGGGACCTTGTTACCTGAGGCCTGGTGACCATCTCACCCCGCTGTGAATCCAGCACCCCTAGAATAGCTGTGCAGCCCGGCAGATACAGCAGGTGTCCCAATGGTGTTTACTGCTGGGTGAGGGAGGGAAGATCTTCAAATAGAGCTGCACATATGCCTCCTAGTTAGACAGGAAATGGAGAGAGATTCCCAGAGAAGGGAAAGAGAGGGAAGTCCCTTACCAGGTGTTTGTGAGCAGAATGGTCATCTCCAAAGGGTAGGAGTTAGTTCTCCTCTGTGGCTCCCACCTTCTTGGGACAGCTGGGAGTCCAGACTCAGGAAGACATGCTGTACAGAGGGTAAATTGAAGGTCAAGGAATCCTCTTGGTTTTTTCGTTTTTTGTTTTTTGTTTTTGTTTATCATTGGAAAGGAGATGTAGGTAACCCAAATAGCGAGAATGTGCTGGTGGGTGGAGTGTGAGGGAGGGAGGCCAGAGTGCTGACCTGTGCCCCATATGTGATGACACCACCAGTGATCATCTTCTGTCAGGAAGCTGGCATGCATTGCAGGGAGGGTCAGCTGTCCTGATACAGCAACCTCTCTAATCCCAGTAGGAAAGATACCAGTGTAGGTTGCTCTTAGGAGGAGGTACAAGTGCGATGTCCAGTATGGAGTGATAGGAAGTGGCAGGTTGAGGTAGCTGGCCAGCTTCTCCAGATGTTTGATGACCTTAGGCAAATGTTGTGTCTTTCATGCATCTGGAGAAAGAGGCTACTTTCTAAATCATAGTATCTGGGAGTTCAGACCAGCAGAGATGCCAGACGTCTGCAGTGATGTATCAACATGGTTAAAAATGATGGAGTAGCCAGGTATGGTGGTGCACATGTAATCCTAGCTAATTAGGAGAGTGAGTCAGGAAGACTCCTTGAGTCTAGAAGTTCAATTTCAGCCTGTGCAACACAGTGAAACTCCCATCTAAAAACATGACAGAACACTTTGTTCCCTGATTTCTATAGTCCACAGTTTTAAGAACACACTAGGAGGGGGCCAGATAGCAGCCATGGACTGAGGAACAAGCTTGGGGCCTCCAGCACCCATGTAACCTGGAGGAGTCCAGCTGCCCAGGAGGGGGCATGTTTACCTTCTGCCAGGTGAAAAAGAGAAAGCTGTGTTCCCCTAGGCTGCATGGATGACTACTGATCTGATTATCTGAATTAGTAGGATGAGAAATTAGGTGAGAGTCAGAAGTTCTCTGCAATAAATGACCAATAATAAGTGAACACTAAACAATACCATAATAAATGACCAAGCACAGAAAGCATCACGTAAAAGTGCAATTTGTGAGGACAAGCTGCCAAGGGTTGAGATTCTACACAGCTGGGTTTTGAGCAACTAACACTTTGGCCTATGGTAGGAGCTGGGACTGAGCAGCTGCTGGATTTGGTGGCTTCTCAAATGAGAAGCCCAGGAACCTCCTTAATGGAGTGCCTGGAATTCTCTGGATTCAAGCTCATCTCTTTCACACTCTATCCCTCCTTCTTTTCTCCCTCTCTTCACACATGGTGGACACGTGGATGCTTCTAAACTATGGGCCAATGTTAGTAACACATTTGGCTGTGCTAGGACATGTGGATGCTTCTAAACTATGGGCCAATGTTGGTAACACATTTGGCTTTTCTACATCATTAAGAAACTGATACTCATGGGGAAGCCTGCTGGTAGCCCTGGCTAGGAAAGGTGAGAGAGGGCAGAGCCCAGTGTCTGAAGTCTGATTGTTTTGCACTCCATGGGGAGAAAGAGAATCCTTCCTCTCGGGTACCAGCACGTGAACAGTATTAATGGTTTTGGAGTGCAAGTTAACATTTATTTTTCAAAAAGAGCAGTTTTCAGTGCAGATTCACTGACTGAAGAACCACATATGAATGGAGACGAGTAGGGGTGGCCTCCAGGAACTCAGGCTACTGGCTGCGCAGCCAGGGATCCATCTGACTCGCTGGGCTGCAGCCTGCAGAGGCCTGGCCGTGAGGAAAACAGGTGACTCTGAGGAGGTGAGTCATTTCCTTGACATCTCTGGGTGGTCAGACTTTCTTATCCTGTTTGGGTCACTGCTGGGACTTCCCTGTCACTGTTTGTGTAACCTTAAATATCAGTTCCTTTAGCAAAGTACAGTGACTCTGGAGAGTGGTTCCTCTTCCTGCTTGGAATCCTGTTCAACTCAATCACTGAGTGCTGGAGCTGGAGCCAGAGGTCTTCAGGACAGCCCTGCCCGCTCCTGTGGCCCTGCCTGCCCTCTCCTCCTGTCACAGAGGAGCTGGATCCAGCGACAAGGCTCACCTTGACCAAACCTTAGTTAAGCTCCTCTGAGCCTTCTTCTCCCCAGTCCTCATCACTAGTCCCCAGCCCTGGACTTCCTTTTCTTGCGAGGGCTGCATGGCCCTGTTTTAGAAAAGGATCCTGCTAAGTCAGTTTAGAAAGAATCCCCCCACCCTTGGTATCTGATCACCTTCAGCATCTGATCGACTTCTTCTTTCCTTACCTTTGATGTCTAAGGCATTCTCCTGCCTTTAGCAACAATATTGTTAGGTCATTTTATCTAGAAATTCCTACCTTTGATGTCTCTGCTTAGTAATTCTGTTTGAAACGGTTCTAAAGCTACTTTAATAATGGCCCAATCATTCCATATTGTAAGTGGAATGATTTTACCCTCCCTACTTGCTTGTTTTAAATCTTTGCTAATTTTTTCCCAGTCTTTTAGATCTAAAATACCTTGTTCTAGAAACCATGGGCAGAATTGTTCTATTGTTCAAAATAGCGTGATTAGATTTTTTGTAGAGATTCTAACTCCCCCTTTTTTTACAAGAATTTTAATAGAGCTGAGAAAAGAGGCATATTTACTTTTAGTTTGCCCCATTGTTACCCTGGCTTCTTCCGAGTGTACAAGCTTACTGCAAGGCTGACTGTAGAAGTACTCAGGAATCTCTGGTCTACTTGTCCTCAGTGACCACACTGGAGCATACCTTCACCCTAGAGAATAGCACCCACGTTGGCCACCAGATGAAGGGGTGGCCATCCCCTCCACACCTGTGGGCATTTCTCATCAGGTGGGATGAGAGCCTGAGAAAAGAAAGAGACATGGAGACAAAGTATAGAGAAAGAAAAGTGGGCCCAGGGGACTGGGCTCAGCATAGGGAGGACCTGAGCTGGCACTTGTCTCTCCGTTCCCTCAGTATTTATTGATCATTATCTCTCCCATCTCGGAGAGGGGGATGTGGCAGGACAATAGGGTAATAGTCAGGAGAGGGTCAGCAGGAAAACATGCGAACAAATGTCTCTGTGTCATAAACAAGTTGAGAAAATGTGCTGTGCTTTGATATGCACATACGTAAACATATCTGGTGCATTAAAGAGCAGTATTGCCACCAGCATGTCTCACCTCCAGCCTTAAGGTGGTTTTCTCCTATCTCAGTAGATGGAACATCCAATTGGGTTTTACAGGGAGACATTCCATTGCCTAGGGACCAGCAGGAGACAGATGCCTTCCTCTTATCTCAACTGCAGAGAGGCCTTCCTCTTTTAGTAATCCTCCTCAGCACAGACCCTTTACAGGTGTGGGGCTGGGGGATGGTCAGGTCTTTCCCTTCCCATGAGGCCATATTTCAGACTTTTACATGGGGAGAACCTTGGACAATACCTGGCTTTCCTAGGAAGATGTTCCTATGGCCTCTCGCAGTGATATGTGTCCCTGGGTACTTGAGATTCGGGAGTGGTGATGACTACTGTTCAGTGATATTTATAGCACTGAATGCTCACAAGAGAAAGCAGGAAAGATCTAAAATCCACACACTAACATCACAATTAAAAGAACTAGAGAAGCAAGAGCAAACAAATTCAAAAGCTAGAATTTGTTCTAGAGAAGAAAGAGCAAACAAATTCAAAAGCTAGAATTCAAAAGCTAGAAGGCAAGAAGTAACTAAGGTCAGAGCAGAACTGAAGGAGACAAAGACACAAAATACCCTTCAAAAAATCAATGAATCCAGAAGCTGGTATTTTTTTGAAAAGATCAACAAAATTGATAGACCACTAGCAAGACTAATAAAGAAGGAAAGAGAGAAGAATCAATAGATGCAATAAAAAATGATAAAGGAGATATCACCTCTGATCTCATAGAAATACAAACTACCATCAGAGAATACTATGAACAGCTCTACACAACTAAACTAGAAAATCTAGATGAAATGGATAAATTCCTGGACACATACACCCTCCCAAGACAAAACCAGGAAGAAGTCGAATTGCTCAATAGACCAATAACAGGCTCTGAAATTGAGGCAATAATTGATAGCCTACTAACCAAAAAAAGTGCAGGACCAGACACATTCACAGCCGATTTCTACCAGTGGTACAGAGGGGAGCTGGTACCATTCCTTCTGAAATTATTCCAAACAACAGAAAAAGAGGGAATCCTCCTTAACTCATTTTATGAAGTCAGGATCATACTGATACCAAAGCCTGGTAGAGACACACAAACAAAAAGAGAATTTTAGACCAATATCCCTGATGAACATCAATGCAAAACTCCTCAATAAAATACTGGCAAACTGAATCCAGCAGCAAATCAAAAAACTTATCCACCAAGATCAAGTTGGCTTCATCCCTGGGATGCAAGGCTGGTTCAACATACACAAATCAATAAACGTAATCCATCACATAATCAGAACAAAAGACAAAAACCACATGATTATCTCAATAGATGCAGAAAAGGCCTTTGACAAAATTCAACAGCTCTTCATGCTAAAAAGTCTCAATAAAATAGGTATTGTTGGAACATATCTCAAAATAATAAGAGCAATTTATGACAAACCCACAGCCAATATCATACTGAATGGGCAAAAACTGGAAGCATTTCCTTTGAAAAGGGGCACAAGACAAGGATGCCCTCCCTCACCACTTTTTAGCTCTTCATGCTAAAAAGTCTCAATAAAATAGGTAGTGATGGAACGTATCTCAAAATAATAAGAGCTATTTATGACAAACCCACAGACAGTATCATACTGAATGGGCAAAAACTGGAAGCATTTCCTTTGAAAACTGGCACAAGACAGGGATGCTATCTCTCACCACTCCTATTCAACATAGTGTTGGAAGTTCTGGCTAGGGCAATCAGGCAAGAGAAACAAAGAAAGGGTATTCAATTGGGAAAAGAGGAAGTCAAATTGTCCCTGTTTGCAAATGGCATGTTTGTATATTTAGAAAACCCCATCGACTCAGCCCAAAATCTCCTTAAGGTGAGAAGCAACTTCAGCAAAGTCTCAGGATACAAAATCCATGTGCAAAAATCACAAGAATTTCTATGCACCAATAACAGACCAACAGAGAGCCAATTGAACAATGAGAACACTAGGACACAGGTGGGGAACATCACACACTGGGGCCTGTCATGGGGTGGGGGTATGGGGGAGGGATAGCATTAGGAGAAATACCTAATGTAAACGATGAGTTAATGGGTGCAGCAAACCTGCATAGCACATGTATGCATATGTAACAAACCTGTGCGTTGTGTACATGTACCCTACAACTTAAAGTATAAACAAAGAGAGAGAAAGTTCTAAATATCTGAGAAATAATCAAACAGAAATAGGGAAGCCAACCTGGGAGTCCCCAGTCCTACTTGTGTTGTTTGTCTTGTGCATCAGATTATAAATGCTAAAAGTGGATTCCAGCCTCTGTGATTATTCTGTTTTGCTCTCTAAAGGAACAGCCAGTCAGTGGTGGTTTGTATTCTCCTTTGCCTCTCTTCAGCATGTCACTTTATGGTTAGGGTTCTGTTTGACAGGGTGAACTTGGATCCTCCCCTTTTCTCACTGAGGTGCTGTCTTGACTTACAGACAGGAGCGAGGACCTGGGCAGTGTGGAGGACTAGCATGCTGTGCCCCACAGACCTCCTGGATTGCTTCTTCATATGTGGGAAGAGTTCAGTGCTGTCCTGGATCTCTGATATATGGGCTTCTTTTAGGATTTGCCAAAAGGAAACTTTTAAAGCTTCTGTTTCTTTACAACCAGCAGTTTCATTACTTATGGGATGTAGGTTGTCATGGGGGCAGTAAAGAGTTCATTTGGGAAAACAGTGGAGAAGGAATACAGTGGAAAATGGAATAAACCATGTATGAGTCAGTTTCTGTTCCATGGGAAAAACCCTTAACATCTTAGGGACTAAAAGCAAGAAACTGTTCCTTTCATGCTCTGGAGCCTGCAGATGGGCTGGGGCTTAGCAGATCTGGTCTGGCTTGCCTTGTGTCTTCATCCTGGGGCCCATGCTGAAGGGGCAGTGTCTGCTTGGATCAGGTTTTCTTCATGATGGTGAGGAGGGGAGCAGGAGGACCCACCTCTCACATCTGCAGGGTTAAGATCTCTGTCCTTGTCACATCTGTTAAGGCCCAAGCAAGACCCATGACCATGCACAAAGGCAATGGGGTTTATGCTGCATTTTCTGGAGAGAGTTGCCACTGGCCACATGGCAGAGGGGGCATGTATGTATAGTTTTGTTCCAGCAAAGGAGACAGCTGTCCATTAATCCTGGCACAACCCCTTGAATCTAGGAAAACCCCTCTTCTCTGTGCTGTGACATGGCACACGCTTCCAGGAAGCCTGTGGCTTCCATGCTGGCAGCGGCTTTCTAAACTTTTGCTAACAATGATGACTTTTTCAGTCTCCTGAGTTCCACCTGGGGTATCTTGGAAGTGCTGACTCCCTAGAAGGAATCCTCCATATGAGGAATGCTCCTTTCCAAAGGCCTGTGTTTATTCTCTATAAAAACAGGCTGCTCAAAAGGTATGGCCTGGTAGAGCCTTTTTTGGCCTATATTTTGTTATACATTAATTGTTGAGTTCTTCCTAATAGAGAATTCACTTCTACTCCCACTCAGTGTGGTTCACATGGTATCAGAATCATAGCCAAATAATTGTGAAGGTGTGCAATGTGCAGGATGGGGTTTTATGATGAAAACTCAAGATGAAATAGAAGAAGGGGGCTGGGAAACAACAGTGACCTCCTGCACTGCCAAGGGAGGTACAGGTAGGATGAGATGGGGAAAGTGGCCATCTCTTGTGAGGTGACACCATCTGGGGTAAGTGGAGGGCACTTCCTCCTCAGCCTCTGTCCCTGCATCCTCTCCAGTGCCCCAGTCCCTTCCACCTCACACTCTCTCTCTGCTCTAAGGAACAGTATAGAGTGTGAAACATGTTCTTAGTAACCAGCCAGCCTGCAGCTTCATAATGTGATGGCTTGGCCATTTCCCCTACACATGTATGCTAGGCTGGGAACTTAGGAGGTGTATCCATGACTTCCCAACTAGCTGACAACACAGGCCTGTGTATCTCAGGTGATCCTGATGTAGAACTTTGCTGTATTTTGAATTTTTATTTTTTCACCTTTTATTTTGTAGTGATTTCAAACTTACAAAAAGTGGGAAGAGTAATATAAAGAGCTCCTGTATACACTCAGATTCTCCCACTCTTAATATTTTGTCTTGTGCTTTTTCCTTCTCTTTCTATATGTACAAGCTATTATAGGTTTTTCTGAGTCATTTGAGTGCAAATTGCCGACATGACCTCTTTTGCCCTCAGATACTTTCATGTGTGTGTCCTAAGGACAAGGACATTCTGTAACACAACCTCAGTACAATAAGCAAAATCATGGTGCTTGTGTGGATACATCCTTTTATCTAGTCTATTGTTCAGACAGTTTATCAACGGTGTTTATTTGCCAAGCTTCTTTTGTCTCCTTTAATCTCATAAAGCTCTTCATTCTTTCTTGTCTTTGTTATCCTGTCATTTTTGAAGATAACTGGCTATGTTGAAGAATGTTTTCTGTTGGGGTCGTCAATGGATTAGATTCAGGTGATGCATTTCTTTTCAGATGAAAATTATACAAGTGATATTGTGTCCCTCAATACATCATGATTCCAGGAGGCCAGTATACCATTGTCCAATTGCTGACACATGTTAACATTAATCTCTAGATTTAGATGGTGTCTTCCAGGTTTCTCCACTCTTAAGTTACTTTTTTTTGTTTGTATAATTAATATGTATTTCACAGAGCAATACTTAGAAAATAGGTTTATGTTCTACTTCTTATTTAACTTTTACTTTCTACCATTAACATATAATGATAATTCTTTCCTGAATCAATTGTTATTATGATTATTGTGACTATTTTTTTCTAACTTCATCATTTCTTCTGTATTTATTAATGGCATTCATTCCACTGTAACGAAAATTTTCTTTTCTCATCTGTCTATTTATCTACTTACCTACCTATCTAGCTTCTGTCTCTCAGCAGATCTAACTCATGGTTTCTTATTTTATTGAAGAAGTTATAATCTGTTACCACTATTATTCCAATGTGTAGATTATCTCACAGTTGGCTACCAAGAGATCCTTTAAGCAGCTTCCTCTGTTCTCTTGACACATTTCCGTTATTATTGGAGCCTATACTTACCTTCTCATGTATTAATAACAAGAAGTTCTAGATCTATTTTATACTTTCCTTCATCCAACTCTAGAAGTACTGGCTGAAATCTGTGGTGAGTTCAGAAAGCAATCCCCAGTGGTGCCTGTGCTCATTCATTGCTAGAGGGAGGCCATGGTGCCTCTGTCTGTAGTTATTCACCTGGGGCAATTTTGCTTCCCAGGGCACACTGGTAATGTCTAGGACATTTTTGATTGTCCCTACTTGGGAGGATGTACTACTGGCATTTAGTGGACAGAGGTCAGGGATTCTGATAAACATTGTGCATCTTTTCCCCCAGTGGTAGATTAGAAGCTTTCAGTGTGCCTCAAGCACTTGGAAATAGCAAAATAGTACCTAGTGATCAGCTCTGTGAGTTTTAACTCAAAAAGGAGAGTGGGAATCCACTGGGATCCTGAAGGACACCTCAGATTCTGGGGAGGAGAATGCAGGCAAATAGCCCCTAAGACAATGTGTTCCTCGTAAAAGTGAGTGATGTCCCAGAATGTGAGGGGCAGAAAGTCTCCCTCTGTGATGTACCTTTCCACTGGGGATTCCATGGAACCAAGCCAAGGGAGAGCAGTTTGTTTCTCCCAAGCCCTGGAGCTAACTTGGGGAGATGCTTGGACACTTCTGGACTCATAAGTCAATCATTCTTAGGTGACCCAGCAGCTTGCCCACAAACTCATTTTAGTCTTGGGCCATATGGGAGTGCTTGTGCTAGAATGAAGTAGGGGCCTCCACATTAGAACTAAGCAGTGACTGTGAAAAATGCCCCAGGAGTAGGTGTTAGAATTGTGCTCACCCTTGCTGCAAGTCTAGAGCCAGAGGAGGTCTGCTGCAGCCATGGTTTCTCCTGGTTGATGAGACTTGCAGTCAAGGTCATCTTGGTACCTGGAACTGGTCTCTGTGTATGAATGCTGGATGCACCAGACTTCTTCCCTGAGATCATGGAGTGGCTGGATCCTCTTTGCCCCATACTTGGGCTGATCTCTTGGCATTCAGAGCAACTGCTCCCTCGGATCAGCAGCCTAAGCAGCACCACCCTTCCTATGTATAGACTGTGGTGCAGCAGGGCCCTCTGTACTCCACACCCAGGTAGATCTCCAGGCATTCAGAGCACCTGTGTGCTAAATCAGCAGCCTTTGCTGCCTTAACCTTCCTGTGCAGAGAGTGGTGAAGCAGGGCCCTCTCTGCTCCATGCCCAGGCAGATCTCCAGATATTTAGAGCACCTGCTCCCTTGGAACAATAGCCTGAGCTTCCCTGACATTCCTGTGTAGAGATTGTGGTGTAGCAGCACCCGCTGCACTCCATGCCAAGGCAAATATCTGGGCATCTGGAGCACGCACTCCCCTGGATTAGGAATTGAGGCGTTTTACCTCCTGCAGAGAAGCTGAGTGCAAGGAGGTTTCTCACATCCATGCCTAGGCACATCTCTGGGTGATCAATTGATGCCCACTGGACTCCCACTCAATGCTGTTGCTTGTACCTGCTATTGGAGAACCTGTATTTATGCCTGCCCTTCTTGGTTCCCTCGTCCAGGGATAAGCAGGGAGCTCACACCGTGGTGCACTTCAGGATCAGCCCAATACCAAAGGCAACAGAAAGCTTCTTCCAGTCAACAAGAATCAAGTAGACACCCATCTGCATTAGCCACAGCTGGCTGTTACAGACAGACAAGCACCATCCATTGGCCTGTAGACAAACCCCATAGCCTAATATAGAACATGCTGACAAAAGTGCATAGTGTTAGAGAAGCAAATCCAAAAACCCTATAATCACACCCCCTAGAGAGGGTTTCAAATCGAAAGAAAATGATGTAGGGAAAGAAAGAAAAAAAAATTTTGTCTGTATGAAAATAATTACAAAAATTGGAAGTGCCAATGTGTCCAGATGAGAAAAAAAACAGCACAAGAATCCTGGAACCATGAAACATCTGAATGTTGTGACACAATCAAAAGATTGCACTATCTCTCCAGAATGGTTCCTAACCAAAATGAAAACTCAAAAATGACAGATAAAGAATTCAAAGTATACATTGCAAGAAAGCTCAATGAGATCCAAGACAAGGTTGAAAATCAACAAAAACAAATTTCTTAAGCAATCCAGGAGATGAAGAAAGAGATACACATTTTAAAAGAAATCAGTCAGAGCTTGTGGAATTCATAAACTCCACTTAAGAAATTTCTAAATATGATAGAAAGCTTTATTACTAGACTATACCAAACAAAACAAATCACTTCAGAGCTTGAAGAGTAGTACTTGAACTAACACAGACAAAAAAATGAGCAGTCTTTGAGAAATATGACGTTATATAAAATGACCAAACCTCTGAATTGTTAGCATTCCTGAGTGAGAAGGAGAAAACATAAACAACGTGGAAAGCATATTTGAGGTAATCCAAGAAAATTTCCCTAATCTTGCTAGTGTCATAGACATCCAGATGCAAAAAATACTGAGAACACCTGCCAGATACTATACAAAATGAACATCAATGCGTATAGTCACCAGGCTTTTCAAGGTCAATGAAATAAAAAATCTTAAAAGCATCTAGAGAAAAAAGTCAGATAATGTACAAAGGAAGCCCCATCAGGCTAACTGCAAAGTTCTCAGTGGAAACTGTACAAGTCAGAAGTGATGGGAGCCTGTTTTCAGCATTTTTAAAGACAAGAAAATTCAATCAAGAATTTCACATCCTGTTAAACTAAGCTTTATAAGCAAAGAGAAATAAAATCTTTCTTAGGCAAACAATCAGTAAGGAAATTTGTTACCACTAGACCAGGCTTACAAGAGATTCTTAAGGAAGTACTACACATGAAAACAAAAGAAAGATCCTGCTAACATAAAAACAAACAAGTACATAGTCCACAGACTTTGTAAAGCAACAATGCAATAGAAACTACAAAGCAACCAACTAATAACTTCATGAGAGGATCGAAATTTCATTTAGTTCTTAAATGACCATATGTGGTCATAGTTATAATTCTTCCCATTGTACAGATGAGTTAACTGGGTCTCCTAGAGATGACATCCCTAGCTCTCTCATCAGGAATTCCATCTATCAGTTTCCCACTTTACCAGTGAGACTTCATTCTCTCAGCTACTGGGAGTGTGGCCACTGATGGCTCACAGCTGAGTCCTTCTGTGGGCATTTATCTGAGTCAAAGGAAGCTGCTTTGTCCAAGTTCATGTCCCTCCTGGAATTGCCTATTTTAAATAATAGGTCTATAAGGGGGTACAAAATGTTGACCATTTTGCCCTAATACGCTACCACTCTGAGGCCATCCCCATTGCAGAAGTCTCCATGGGCCTGACTTTGGCATCTGCTTAGCTGCACCCCTGCCTGACATTTTCCTCTGCCCCACCCCATGCCCCTCTGCTGAGCTGCACCCCTGCCTGACTTCTCCCTCTGCCCTACCCCATGCCCCTGCCTCCCCAGCACATGCCTCAGTGAGCCTCCTGCCCATGAATCTCCATCTGAGTCTGTTTTCAGGAACCCTAACCAAGAGATGGTGGAGTCAGGACCCACACCACAAATATCCTGCCTTTTAAACTACGGTGGGTGTTAGGTCTGTGAATGTTTGGAGGATGGGGCAATACTTGTCTAGGAGACTGGATGTCTCTCTTCTCAGGATTCGAGGAGTAGGATGCTCCAAATGTTTTCAGACCTGAGACCTATTTGGAAAACTGGTGTTTTATCTGGAAAGTTACCTGTTCTTGAAAATCTCTTACTCAGCTAGGACTACTTTTCCCTCTTTACTCCTTAGTAAAATGAAAACCAAAGCTTCCATTTTTATTGGACTTGGTGAAATATTTCACTTACCAAATTTCTTTGGATCCACCTGATGGGGAAGGCTAGGCAGGTAACATAAACCCCTTGTAATTTTGTGGAAATATGTAGAAGGGAATTTGGGGACAATAAGGCAGGTCATGTAATTTTCAGATAAATTTTGTTCGTATTGCACAATAAGCTTCATTTGCCACCTGGCTGTGGGTCTGGCACTTAATGGTGTGTCAGCTCCATCATTCCTGGAAGTTATCCTGGCTGCAGATAGCAGGAGTCTTGAGAAACACTGGCAAAATCTCCCATGATGACACTGGTCATTTCCCAAAGGCCATGTGGGTGGTCGTCACAGAATTGGTGCAGCATCCTTAGCAGGGGCCCAGGTGGTTTCCTTCCATCTTCTCCATCATTCATTGGGCTCTTGTTGTTGGGCACATGGCTCATAAGTGAAAGGCAGACACCATAGTTGGAGACATTCTGTCCCACACTACAGCCTGAAACGTGAGGAGTAGGAGCAGGAGGAGGTCACAGGGGATGAGAAGAGGGTGTGGAGAGTGAGTGTGAGAGTGTGTGTGTGTACGTGTGTGTGTGTGTGTGTGTGAGAGAGAGAGAGAGAGGATTCTTTCCGAGGACTCTGTATTTTCTCTTCAGTACAGGCTTTTCTTTTCTTTTCTTTTTCTTTTTTCTTTTTTTGTAATGACCTGGCTGCCTTCTTAGATGTTATTGCCTGGACTTGGGTCCTATGCCCCCTGGGGTAAGGAAGGCCAGGAAGTTTATTGCCTGGTGCTTTCAGACTTTCCACTCAGGGGAAGGGAAAGGGAGTAGGGAATGGCTGGTGAGGTTTTCAGAACAAAGTTTCTTGATATGAAAATCCACAAAGAGTTTGTAGAAACTCCATTGTACTCCAAAGATTACAAGCATGTTTGTGCAGGAGTGTGCCTACGCATACGTACACACTATTTCTACAATAGTCGTCTGATTCCTAATGGGATCAGTGACTATTACACTATTCTAATGTTGAAGTATGGATGCTGAGTTGTAAGTGCAATGCCATGGGTTTGCACTGAAATTAAATGCAGACTCACCTCTTGAGATTTACATGTCCATTACTTTCAACTGAACTGGGCATCAGGCTATCTCCTCTCTACATTCAATGAAAGTAGAATACAGGAGAATGAAAGAGGATGAAATGGAGCACTCTAAAGCCAAGCCAAAGCCCACCTGCTAATCGCAGTCACTGAGTCCACAGCAGTGATGATTTCTCTGGTGGTGAAGGCTTTGTAGGGAATGTGACCTAAGATATCCTCTCTTCCCCAGGAGCTCAGAGTATAGCTGACAGAGCATATATCTGAAGACATTCAGTACCATGAAAAACAAGAAAATACTTATTAAATACTAAGTGGCTTTCAGAACTCAGGGAGCATGTGAGAACAATTTTTTTCCCACTTTGGAAGGAGTTTCACTCTTTTTGCCCAGGCTACAGTGAGATCGTGTGATCATGGCTTACTGAAATCTCTGCCTTCCAGGTTCAAGCGATTCTGCTGCCTCAGCCTCCCAAGTAGCTGGGATTACAGGTGTACACCACTATACCCAGCTAATTTTGTATTTTTAGTAGAGACGGGGTTTTACCATGTTAGACAGGCTGGTCTTGAACTCTTGACCTCAAATCATCCACCTGCCTTTGCCTCCCAAAATTCTAGGATTATAGGCATGAGCCACTGCACCCAGCTGTGAGAACACCTTCTGCTGAAAATAAACTGCCGATTAACTCATAGTTGATAAGCTGTGAGGCATATATGGGCATATCAACCACACCAATAGGTCATTCAGCCATAGTATTTGTTAGTTTCAGTTTTAAAAGTAGAGACATAGGGAGGATCCAAGGGGAAATAACCTATAATTTAATCACCCAAACACTCCTAGCTGACACTAAAAAAGGGATAGAAAGAACACACACACATTTTTGTAATATTCCAATGGAAAAGAAAGATTCAAAATATAAAAAAAAGCAAAAGCCAAATTATCCATCACCCTACCCACACTACCACCTCTCTTCCGTGATATCCACTGTTAATAAATACAAATGACAGACTGCCTGTCTCCTTTTCTATATTTTAGACTTTTATGTGTATATCCATATGTGTAAATATGTGTCTAAATGTCCATATAGCCACTCATACACATGCATGTTTACTTTTGTTTTTACAAGCTTTATATTAACACACCACATATACCTCGCTTTCAATAAAATACTATATTCAAGATATATTAAAATTATTTCCAGTTTAACACATATGTTGCTATCTAATTCTTAACCGCTCTTCCATCATGTGTGTACTCTATAATTTATTTGAGCAGTCTCTAGTGATGACACCATTTTGATCATGTTAAAGTTTGTGCTATTACCAGGACATTGCCATGGTCATCCACAAGTTTCACAGAGTGTTGGTGACATTATAAATGATATATTAATAGATTCTTAACATATTTTAAGTGTAGGTTTATTAACATCTATTAAGTGTATGATTGGTGTAGGGGATGGGCCTGTGATCCAGACCTGGCCTATGAGGCATGAGAAGGAGTGAGCTAAGGAGTGAAGAGGAGGAGGTTACTCACATTCAGGAAGGATGGGTGGAACAGAGGCTTTTCCCTAGGATCTTTCTGCCTCTGGATGTTGGTGTTGATGATGTGATGTCTGGAGCTGTAGCAACCACCTTGCTACCAGCTTGAGGCTGAAGCATCATGAACAGAAAGGTAAGGATGAGAGAATCCCAGGGAAGCAGAACAAGATGCTGGGAGTTCTGTTTTTAAAGCCTGTCTCACCCAGGGCCTTCTTATTATGAAAGGTGGAGCACTCCCTTTGCATTCAAGCCATTTTTAATTGGGGCCTTTCTTTACATGCAGCGGAAAGCCTCTTGCAAGTTCCCAATGCCCATGCAGGTTTCTTCTGCATGAGTTTCTCCTCCCTCACTTCTTCTCCATGTCTCCTACTTTTGTGGCTGGTGGATTTGCCTCCTTCCCATTTCCTCTTGGCCCATCCACACTTACAAAAATATTAATGTCTACTCATAAAAATCCAGATCTTTAATGATGCTAATGACTTTTAAGTACAGAGCATTTCAAAAACCCCACAAAAGGCTTCAAGTGGGCCTGAGCAACAGGTTTACTTGGGTGGAGGATTTGTACAATAAAAAGTGTGTGGTATTTTCACTGTAGTCAGTTCAGAACATTGGCTTTTTCTACTTTGGCTTTCTTCTTCCCATTCACCACCCTCTGGATGGTGCAGGGTGGACACAGGCATTTCGGTATCTGGCTAACAGGAAGTTGAGTTGGGATGCATTTAACCTGGGGTGTGGGGAACACATTCCTATGGTTCTCAGTCACTCCTGTGCATAGTCATGTTGCCTCAAACTGCCCTGGTGTAGGAGTGGCCACAGACAAGGCCCTACCACCCCTCTCGGTTTTTACCTAAAGCAGCGAGGAGAGGTAGAAGCTTGATCAGAAAATGTCCCCAGCAGCTCACATTGGAAGCCTGAGATTAGCAGAGAGGAAAGAAGGTTTGCAATGTGTGGAGTCAGAAGCCCATCTGTGGATAATGATTCCCAGTGGAAACATGGAAAATTTCAAGTGAGTGTTTGGTTCTTTTTGACCCTAGTCAAAAAAGGAAGTTTTATTCTATTGGAAATGTAGTCAGTAATATGGCATATAACATAATCAGTGCATCATGCAGTTGTTTTTATTTTTGATGGGAGTTGAATGAGATAGAACTTCTCAATTTTTGACATTCATAGGGCACAGATCTGTGTGGTGAAAATACCCATAGTAAGGACATATGTATGTGAAGTGGCACAGAACCAATGGATGGGGCTGATCTCCCACCTCTTCTTATCCTGACCAAGTCTGGGAGCTCCACATAACACAGATATAAAATTGTGACCAGCAGTAAGACAGCTCAAAGAAATACTTGCTTCAGGACAAACTCCTCCTTCACAGTCAATGAGCTAATAGATATAGCACCTAAGGACATTTTTAGACAATTCTGAAGCTCAGTACAACAGTGACAGTTTAAAAATGCTGTGTTTGTGTCCATTGTCAATAGAAAGACTTGTTAAGTTCCTCAATTTTAAAACATGAAAATTTAGAGTTATTAAAATCTTAGAGCTTGCATATGAAAGGAAAATGAAAGAGGCTTTTCCAAATTGGACGACAATCAGAAAAATGTGCATGATATGGCCAATTATGAGTTTTGAATCAAGATGTTATGCACCATCAATTTTACAAGTGATCAAACCTTTTAGTGGAAAGACTGGTTTATTCTTCTGCTATACTTAGTCAAAATCCTATGATAAATTAAATGTCTTATAATGAGACAAACAGTGATTCATTAGTTGAGTATAAAAACATCGAATGAAATTATGAGTTGTGTCAGTAGCTAATTAATAAAAATATCATGTGAAGAAGTAAAAATCATGTGGATTGAGAAGGGCAAATCTGCCCTTTCATCTGCAGAGTGGAGAGATGGACTGATGTTAACAAAGCCAGTGGCATCATGAGCAGGACACAATGTTTCTCTCAAGATGCAGCTTTGAAATGTCAAACAGCCTCTTGCTGGCTGACAACTGCTTTCTGACTCTGGGTGGGTGCCTGAGGCTGGGGTTAGACAGAGCCCCTTCTCCCTGCCCAGCACCCAGCCCTGCAGCTGCTTCCTCCAGTCCAGCAGGTAACATCCTAAAAGATGCATGGTGGAGCTCCCAGTACCTCCATTGCCAAGTTAAATATCTCTTAACAAATCAAATTCATCATATTTTTCCCCCACCACCCCATCTACATGCTCATGTCAGAGGTGTTTGAACCAGAGCAACTCCATCTTGAGTAGGGGCTGTGTAAAATGAGGCTGAGACCTACTGTGCTGCATTCTGAGATGGTTAAGACATTCTAAGTCATAGGATTAGATAGGAGGTCAACACAAGACTGCTTTCTGACTCAATGGAAGACCTCATTCTCTAGAGTCAGGGGCTGTCAGAAACTACCCTTATCAGTAAGAAGAACATCCCACTACCTGAAGGATCTATATCCACCTTTCCACAGAAGCACAGAGCTACAGAGAAGGGGTTTATGGACAGAACATTCCACATCTGGCTGGACTTTATGGGTTCTAAGGACACAGGACCTAGGTCCACTTTGCATGCCAGGCTTGACACTGGTTTCTTCACACAGAGGCCTGCCATGCCCTGAGTGCATCGATATCAACTCAAAATCCTTTCCCATGGTCCTAGAAAAACCTCTTTTCTTTTTTGTGTCATCCCAGATTTCTTGGCATGAATTTATTCCCTTATTGCAACAAGCCAATAGACGTGAATCTGTTCACTGCAGAATCGGTGTTAGTGACTGACGGTAAGAGGATATGTGTTATTTTTCTGGACTTTGTGATGTTCACAGTATTTTTCAGCATTTTCATACATATAATTTCCATGATTTATTTTCTCTTTCTAAATAAACGTTAATTTTTGTGCTTAGTTTTGTATTGCTAACATAGGGCTTTTATATTTTTATTTTTATTTTTTTCCACAGAGAGCCCCTATGTATGCTTCTCAGACCCTGCAGCTCCTTGGTTCTCCTGTCCTTGTTATGACAACTGTCTGCCTGCCCATGGTAAGACAGTGCTGTGTTGTGCTTCTCTGGCCCCAGATGCAGTCAACCTTCCTTCCAGAGTGAGTTATCTATGCTGGATTAGGGGTTTCTAACTTCTTCATTTTCAGTCTTTTACCACTGATTTGTGACATTATTTTTGGGAAAGAAAGTCTTAGAAAAGTTTCCAAAATGGGAATTGAATGATATGGAATTTTATAATTTCGATATCTGTAGGCACAGATAGGTGTATTGAAACCCTGTCATACTCTCCTACAAAGACCTAGTGGCTTCAGGACACAGTTCAGATAATTCATTGGCTCAGAAGATATTCCTGCTCACCCTCAGCATCCCTATCCACTTCTTCCCTCCTAGAGAGCAGACACACAGGGAGTAGGTGGGGGAAGCCCAGTATACATTCCCACTTTACTCCCAACTTTCTCAAGGGAGAGACAATTGTGTCTGAGAAGTGGCTGGTTTACACAAAATCATCTCTTCATTGTGTGTCTTGAGGATTGTTGCTTGTGTCAAAGGAGAACTTCCATTCAGGTAGAAAATAATGAGCAACTCCCTGCAGGGATGTCTTCACCCCTAATCACCACTCTGAGCACCTCCTACTCTGCATGCAACCCCTCTCTCCCACCAGAAGCCTGAGTGACTACATCTGCCCACCCCCAAGAGGATGAGGCTCAGACTCAAGTCCCCCAGGTCATGGCCTCCTGGGTGGTGCTTCACTTCCCAGATCCCAAAGATCTCTGTAAAATCAAGTCCAAGTGGAGATGAAATGGATGTAGATGCTCTCCACTCTCCCTGTGCACGTGTTTCCCACTCTGGATTTCTAGGTGTGGCACATGGGTGTCGGCCTCTGGACAATTTGGGCAGATTTCCTCTTATCATTTTGCACCCCTGCCCTCCGCCATGTTCACGGCAGCAGCCCTTGCTCAATGTGACTCTGAGCATGGAAGGTATTGGAGACCCCTGCACAGGTCACCTACCATGAGGCTGCCCCGCTGTACCCTGAAATGGCAAAGGGGACTGTGCATGGTGGGCTGTGTGACTTAGGACTGTAGTTTCCGGTTCAGGTTAGAAATATCCACTGTTGTCTGGAATGCTAGTGACAATGAAGTGATGTTTTTTATTAATGAGAACATCCTTCTTGAAAACTGAAGAGCGTCAACTGCATTACAGTCGTGAATGTTTTAATTTCTACATTCTTTATGTTAAGCTTGACATAACGACTTGGTTTAAATCCAAGTCCAGAGAAAGGACCAGTGGGTGTGAACGTGAACAATGCTCCTTGGGTACAACCTCCCAGCACAGGGCACTGCCTCCCAGCATAGGGCATAACCTCCAAGCATAGGGCACAATCTCCCAAGATAGGACACCACCTCTTAACATAGGACACAACCTTCCAGCATAGGACACCATCTCTCATCATAGCACATAGCCTCCCAGCACAGGGCACTACCTCCCAGTGTAGGGCACAGCCTCCCTGTCCAGCATAGGGCATTACCTCCCTGAGTAGGGTGCACCCTCATGGGACTGATCAAAGGAGGCACTGCTTTCATACTAGAACCTGGGCTGCTCCCTTTGGAAGAAGTCAGACTTGGAGGAGGGGGCTGGTGGACAAGGAGAGCTTCATAAAGGGACTGCTAAAACCCTTCCTGTGTGCAAAGCCCCAGACAGCCAAGAGCTCAAAGGGAGCTGATGCTACTGTTTAGTTGCAGGAGAAGGGGGCGTGTGCACCATGCACCGGGGATGTAAGAAACAAGAGGCGAGGGCAGAAACCTCTGCTGTGCAAAAAAGCCTCCTGATGCCTTCTCTGCCTGTGTCCTGGTGAAGACCTGCAGAGGAGACCTCCCCCAAGGTAGGAACCACCACTACAGTGGCACTACAGTGGCATGGGTGTAGGAGGGGGTGATGCAGCTAGCCTACTACAAACCTCTAGACATTCTGACACATGGATTTCACCAAGGACATTCTGTCCTCCCATGGAACATCATAGATCTGGAATGAGCAAAACTGTTTCTGTGAAAGGAAAGAGAATGGGACAATCAGTGTGGGTTGCAGTTAAAGCTGGAGATGCTTAGGCATAAGACACCATCACCAAAACCTCAACACCATGGTCATCACCATCATCACCACCATCACCATAAGCATCACTACCATCACCATCACTATTATCTTCACTGTCACCATTACTGTCACCACCAGGACCATCTCCAACACCAGTACCTCCATAAACCCCACCATCACTAGCATCATTACCACCATCACCACTATCACCATCATCACTATCGTCACCACCACCATCATCATTATCAATACCACCATCTCTGTCATCATCACCATCACCACCACCACTACTACTACCATCACCAACTTCACCACTATTACCATCACCACTATTATTACTACAAGAGCTACCATCATCACCACCATTATAACCACCACCACCATCACCATCATCACTATTATCACAATCACATCACCATTATCAATACAAACATTACTACTGTCATCACCATCACCATCTGCACTACCACCATCACCATCAGTATACTCACCGTCATTATACTCATCATGAGCACCATTACCATTTTAATCATCAACACCATCACCATCACTACCATTACCAAAGTTACCAGCATACCATCATCATCACCTTCAAAACTATCATCACCATCACCATTTTCATCTCCAGCATACCATTCTCATCACCATCATCATCTTCAGCACCACTGCCAGGTGTCTGTCAGTAGCTGTTCTACATTGGACATTGTGCCACATCCTTTATAAACCTCATATGATTACATTGTCATGCTAATTCTATATTTTATAGAAAAAAAGAAGGTGGTAATTGGCTTTGTAACATGATAGAAGAGTGTGAGAATCTGGTTTTTCTTCTCAGAACTATCTGCAATCCATGAAAGAGAAGAATCACTGTATTTCTCAGCTCCCACATTGCTGGATCTTCCCTAGAGAGGTCTGATGTGGACATCCACAGTGAAGTCTTCACTGATTTGCTGGTCTCCACCCTCAGATTTTGTTTCTCTGGTTCTAAAATGTTTAGAAACCCATATCCCCTGCCACATGAAGCATTGGCATCTTGCTCTCTGTGGCTGCACTCTTGCTTTTGCCCATCACATAGCCCAGCCTCTAGAGAAACTGGACTTTTTGATGTTCTCCAGACACAGAACTGTCCAGGCTCACATAATTCTTTCTCAAATATTTGCCTATAGATGCCCACTCCACCATAGATCTTTGCCTCCACAAATGCTAATTGCTTCTCAAGTTTAGGTCTGCACAAATCCTGTCTATGAATCCCTCTCTCAGCCATGTAGCCAGCCAGGTGTGACCCTTTTAATTTGGCGGTCTGATAGCACTTTTGTGTGCACAAGAGGAATTTTCTCTCCTCCTCTTAGGGTCGTTCTTACTTGTGTGTCTATTTCTGTCACCCACCAGGCTATGAGGTCTTAGAAGATAAAGATTGAATCTCCTTCCCCTGTGATTTGCCTCTCAGAGATCACTGAGGTAATCACAAACAAAAACTAGCTAACTAATAATGAACATAACACTCAATAATATATTATAACCTTATAATTACTTATTAGGTATTATTACTTTCTTCATTTTAGAGATCAAATAACTGAGCCACAGAGAGGTTAGGGAAATATGTCAAATTTACACAGCTTGTAAATGGAAGAATCAGGGTTTTAACCTGTGTAGTCAGACTCCATGTCATTGTCATGATGTGAGATGCCTCAGCACTCTGCTGTCCTCAAAACTTTGTGCATTTGAGAAATTTCATATCAAGCCACAGTTATGCTGCTTTTGAACTGGAGCTCAGAGGATGGGGTCATTTAAAATGCCAAGATCATCACCACCTCATACAGAACTTGACAATGATTCACACAAATGTGTCTTGGCCCAAATATAAAATGCGTAAAAAGGAAGTGTGAAAGAGGGAAAATGTAATCATCAGCCTAGAGCCTCAAAAGTAAAATAAGGTAGAAATGAAAATTAATCACAGGTGCTACAAAGCTCATTCTCTTCCACTGAACAAAGAATTGGGTAAGAAATGCAACTGGAAGCCATGTGCTGGCACCCGAGCAGTTCCAAGTGGATTCAGGGCAAAATGATCCTCTTGGTACTTTGGTGAACTTGATAAGTGAGTGGATCAGAAGTGTGAGCGGTCAACCAGTTATGCTGTCCAGGAATACTTGACTGCCCAAAGATGGATAAAATGTTTTTCTGCATATTCTAATGAACTGTTAAGATCCTGAATTTCATTATACTTCTTTATGTGGTTTTTTGCACACCTATGTCCAAGATGTCCAGAAAAGGGGAAGAGGTGAGCAGGTACGAAGTGGGGTCTGAGTTCTGCTTGTGCCTGTCTGGTAGCCTAGTGATGCCTGAAGAAGCACAAACATCTACCTGGTGCTATTAGGTGGGCATTTGTGGTCATTATTAGGGCTGTCTTCTAAGTATTTCAGTTTCTTCTCTTAAGTGCAAGACAGGATTGTCCTTCTTCTTCCTTTGAGTTTGGTGTGGTCATGACTTGCTATGGCGATGAAGAAGAAGTGAGATGTCTAGTTATCATGCTGGTTCTTGCCTGAATACCATGTGCTTTTTTTTTTTTTTTTCATTGTGGTATTCTTTTATAGGTCCTGTGAGATTTACGCTTTAAGGAGATTCTATTTTGTGTATTTAGAGGATTTGTTTCAAGATGTAGAGCTCCTTTTAGCAGTTCTCATCGTGCTGGCCTGGTAGTGGCAAATTCTCTCAACATTTGTCTGAAAAAGACTGTATCTTTCCTTCATTTATAAAGCTTAGTTCCCCAAGATACAAAATTCTTGGCTGATTTTTGTTGTTGTTGTTTAAAGAGGCTAAAGATAAGAACCTAATCCCATCTAGCTTGTAAGTTTTCTGCTGAGAAATCTGCTGTTAATCTGATAGGTTTTCCTTTATAGGTGACCTGATGATTTGCCTCACAGCTCTTAAGATTCTTTTCTTCATCTTGACTTATTTAACCTGATAACTATGTGCCTAGGTGATTATCTTTTTGCAATGAATTTCCCAAGTGTTCTATCAGCTTCTTGTATTTGTTTGCCTAGATCTCCAACAAGGTCAAAGAAATTTTCCTCGATCATTCCCTCAAACATGTTTTTCAAACTTTTAGATTTGTCTTCTTCCTCAGGAACACCAATTATTCTTAGCTTTCATCATTTAACAAAATCCCAAACTTGTTGGAGGCTTTGTTTATTTTTTAATCCTATGTTCTTCGTCATTGTTGGACTGAGTTAATTTGAAAGTTTGCCTTCAAGCTCAGAAGTTCTTTCTTCTACTCATTTGAATCTATTGCTGAGACTTTCCTGGGGATTTTGCATTTCTCTATGTGTGTCCTTCATTTCCAAAAGTTGTGATTGTATTTTGTTTATTCCATCTATTTTCACTGGAGATCTTTCTATTCATATGCTGTTTTTTTTTTTTCTTAATTTAAGTTGGACTTCACTTTTCTCAGATGCCTCCTTGGTTGATTTAAAAAGTGACCTTCTGAATTCCTTTTCTGGCAATTCAGAGATTTCATTTTCATTTGGATCCATGGCTGGTGACCTGATGCAATTTTTTGGGGTGTTAAATAACCTTAATTTGTCATACTACCAGAATTGTTTTTCGGTTTCCTTCACAATTGGGTAAGCTATGTCAGAGGGAATATCTGGGACTCAACGTTGACTCGAGGGCTGAGAGCAACAAGCTATTCCTGTCATGCTCTGCCTCCTGCACATGGGCTGGGGGTCAGCAGCTCTGCTGCTGTCTTAGCTTGTGTCTTCATGCTGGTGCCCATGCTGAAGGGGTGGTGCCTCTCTGGGCCAGGTTCTTGTCATGGAGGCTCAGAGGAGAGCAGGAGGACCAGCCTCTCACAAATGCAGGGTTAAGGTCTCTGTGCTTGTCCCATGTGTTAACATCCTATGGGCCAAGCAAGTCCCATGACCATGCACAACAGCAATGGGGGTCTACTCTGCATTTTCTGGAGAGAGGCGCTGCTGACTGCGTGGCACAGGGCATGGATGTATACTTTAGTTCCAGCAAGGGAACCATCCAGCTGTCCATCCATCCTGCCATACCCCCGTGAGTCTTGGAAAAACACTGCTGTGACATGGCATATATGTGCCCAGGAAGCCGGTGGATTTAGTGCTGGCAGTAGTTGGCTGAACTGCTATCAATGCTGACTTTTACCTGTCTCCTCTGTTCCATCCTGGGATGTCTGGGAAGTATTGGCTTCTAAGAAGTCCTCCAAGTGCGGACAGCTCCCTTTTCAGGCCCTCTCTTTCTTCCCTACAAAAATGAGCAGATCAAAGGCCATGGCTACAGAGAGTACTTTTTAGGCCTATAGTTTGTGATCCATTGATTACTGTGTTGCTCCGGATGAAGAATTTACCCCTGTCTACCTCCATTCCCACTGCTACCCATTGGTGGCATTGTGGTACCAGACTCACAGGCCCATCTTGGTGTGGGTGTGCATGTGGGAGATGGGGCGTATGGTGAACACCCAAGAGGAAACAGAAGAAGGGGGCTGGGAAATAGTAGTGATCTCCCTGAGCTGCAGAGAGAGGTGCAGGTAGAGTGAGTGGTGGGGAATGTCGCTGTCCCTTGTGAGGCAACACATCTGGTGGAAGCAGAGGGCACTTATTCCTCAGCCTCTGCCCATGCATTCTCTCCAGTGCCCCAGTCCATGCCATCTCACACCCTGTTTCTCTGCTCCAAGGAACAGTACAGGGTGTGGATGCTGGTGAAACTCAACCTTAGTAACCAGCTGGTCTGTAACCAGGGGGCCTTAGTAACCAGCTGGCCTGTAGCTTCAGGGTGCTGTGGCTTGGCTGGGAAATCCATGCTAGGCTGGGAAGCATGAGCCAGGAGCTTCCAATGAGCTGAGCCCACAGGCCTGTGCTTGCTTGGTGGGGCTGGGGTCTCAGTGCTAAGCCAGCACTTTGCTGTATTTTTGATTTTTAATTTTTTGTGAAAGATAAAAAGATGTTGGAAGTATGTCAGGAGAACACAGGAAGCAGCTTAAATGGGCTCTCAATAGTCAATTCTGAGATAATTTAAACATTCAAATAAGTGATAGTAACAGATTACAACTCATTGAGTAAAATAAGAAACCATGAGTCTTCTCAATCTATCGATAAATAGATGATTAACAAGTAGAGAGATGGAAAGATAGATACAGAAAAAGGAGAAAAGTTCTTCCTTGGTGTAAAAAGAATGCCATTAATAAATATAGAAAAAAGAAGCAATTTTATTTTTCTATATTTATTAGCAAAGAAGTAATAAACTTTTTTTATTGTAGTTTTGAAGTGACTTCAAATTAGAAAACACAGCAAGAGTAATATAAAGAGCTCCTGTACACACCCAGACCCTCCCACTCCTCACATACTGTCTCGTGTGCTTTTCCCTCTTTCAATATGTGTACGTACTGTAACAGCGTTTCCTTAGCCATTTCAGAGCAAGTTACAGGCAGGACTCCTTTTGTCCTTAGAGATTCTCATGTGTGTCCCCTAAGGCCAAGGACATTCTCCAGCACTGCCTCAGTTCAGTGAGCAGAATCACGGCACTAGCATGGGTCCACACTGTCATCTAATCTGTCATCCATGCAATTCATCAACCATGTGTTGTTGTCAGGCCACCTCAGTCTCCTCTCATCTGAAACAGTTTCTCAGTCTTTCTTATCTTTGTGATCTTGTCATTTTTGAAGATAACTGGCTAATTATTTCATAGAATGTCCTCAGGTGGGCTTTGTCAATGGATGAGATTCCGGCTATGCAGATTTTCAGAGGAGAACTGTTGATGTGACCTTGTGTACCAGAGTACCTCCTATCAGGAGGCCATAACATTGCTGTCCCCTGGCTGATAGACACTAACTTTGATCTCTAGGTTCAGATGGTATCTGACAAGTCTCTCCACAGTACAGTTTACTTTTCTCTCCTTTATAGTTAGTAAGTGTTTCATGGAGCAATACTTTGAAATATGTATTTATGTCTCACTTACCAAGTTTTCACTTTTGCTTTCTAGATTTAGCATAGAATAATATTCCTGTTTGAATCAATTGTTATTATGATTGCTTTCAAATTGTATTCCTAACTTCATTTTTTAAAAATACGTATAAATGGCAATCATTCTACTGCAAGGAAAAACTTTTCTCCTTTACTTATCTATCCATCTATCTGTTAGTCATCGATTTTTCCATAGATGTATCTGACTCATGGTTTCTGATTTTACTCAAGGACTTAGAGTCTATTGCTCTTGTTTATTAGAATGTGAAAATTACCTCAGAGTAGGTTAGTGGGAACCCCTTTAAGTTGCTTCCTGTGTCCTCTTGATATATTTCCATCATTATTTGAGCCTATCCTTACTTTTTGATATCACAAGAAGTTCCAGATTTATGTTTTACATTCTCTGATCCAAGTTGAAAATCAGTGGTTGGAATCTGCAGTGAATGTGGAAAGCAATTCCCGCGTGCTGCCTGTACTCACTGCTCCTGGAATGCCGTGAGGCCTCAGTCAATGGTTCTCAACCTGGGGCAATTTTGCTTCCCAGGGCACATTTGGTAATGTCTAGGGATGTTTTTTGTTGTTGCAATTTGTAAGGCAGGTGCTACTGGCATTTAAGGAGAGAGGGCAGGGATGCTGATCAACATTTTGCAATGCACAGGACATTTCCAGAAAAAGAATTCCTAGGTCTCAAATGGCCACAGTGCAGAGGGTGAGGAAACTTGTTCTAGGCCTTGTTTGTAGGTCAGTGCTGCAAAATACACACAAAAACATACCCACGTGTAGATAGCTATTGTTCTATTACCTATTTAGGTATTAAAAACTCTGAGTTAATATAGACGTCAAACCCAATGCAAGGAGATTCTTTCCAGTCTCCTCCTTTCTATAGTTGTGTCTCTTTTCTTGGACAATTATAAACCTTCATTCCTTGATCATCAATATATTTACTTGCTCTCTGTGTACTAGAACTCACAGAAAGTGAAACATTCTTCTAGATCAGTGTTTCCCAATTTATCTTCACAGGACACTCTTTCTCATGGTTGGTGATACATATTAGTCCTTCCCCACAAAACACAAATGGTATGAGGAACAGAATCATCTAGGAAAGTTGGAAGAGAATGAATCAGATTGTTATTGCAAGTATTTTATGTTTTAATGAATATTCTATTGTGCATTGGTATCTCTGAATGGAGGCTTTTATACAGAATAATTTCAATGTATTTTTCAGGAAATCTTTGAAAAAGTAATTAGCAGCATACATTAACTCATAGCCACATCTGTGCTGTGTGCAACAGTTTGCAAACACTGTTTTAGATCTTTCGCACCCTGCAAGGAGATTTTCTAGATTTTTCCATGAACATAAAGAGTTTAGTGCTTTTGAGGAAATTCATTACTGGGAAATATTTATACAGCAGGCTTTCTCTGTAGTAGTGCACTATTGCATGAGACTGTGTATGTGTGTTGGAGACCCTGTGTGCATGCACCTGAACAAGGCACACATCCCTTAGGAGCCTCAGAGCTGCCCACTACGGGTCCCCTGATGGCTCACTCCATTCAGCAGCTCTTGTGTTTCCCCGGAACCCCTCATTGCTACTCTCTGAGGTCTCTGGGTTCCCACTGCCGCATTTGTTATGACTGTCAGAGTTCAGCAGAACCGTGGCATTTTCCTAGTATAGCATCACATTGGAGATGTACTCACTTTACCTCCTATGCTTCCTGCCAGTAGGCACACCATACTCCAAGGCACGCACTTCTTGTAATACTCACAGACCTAGAAGGAAAGAAGGAGGTGTCTATCAGCTGCTGTGCCTGTACCTCTCTGCTTCCTTTGTCCCATGCACATGGCACACTGTCTACTTGCTCACTGCTGTGGTCTCAGCCCTAGCATTGAACTCAGTAAGGAATTAGTTGAGTGAATGAATGGATTCTCCAACAATCTTTATAAAATATGTTTTCCACATTTTTCGGACAAGGAACCTGCAACAAAAATTGTCAGACCCCACACTGTGATCTCATCACTGCTGAGCTCTGCCTGGAATCTTGGAACTCTCCAGCGATCTCCTCTCCTTAAGAAGGGACTTGTGGTGGGGGGGGTGGAGCCAAGATGGTCGAATAGGAACAGCTCTGGTCTACAGCTCCCAGCATGAGCGATGCAGAAGACGGGTGATTTCTGCATTTCCATCTGAGGTACTGGGTTCATACCACTAGGGAGTGCCTGACAGTGGGTGCAGGACAGTGGGTGCAGCACACCATGCATGAGCAGAAGCAGGACGAGGCATTGCCTGACTCAGGAAGTGCAAGAGGTCAGGGAGTTCCCTTTCGTAGTCAAAGAAAGGGGTGACAGTTTGCACCTGGAAAATAGGGTCACTCCCACCCTAATACTGCGCTTTTCCAACGGGCTTAAGAAATGGCACACCAGGAGATTATATCCCACACCTGACTCAGAGGGTCCTACACCCACGGAGTCTTGCTGATTGCTAGCACAGCAGTCTGAGATAAAAACTGCAAGCTGGCAGAGAGGCCGGGGGAGGGGCACCTGCCATTGCCCAGGCTTGATTAGGTAAACAAAGTAGCCAGGAAGCTCCAACAGGGTGGAGCCCACCACAGCTCAATTAGGCCTTCCTGCCTCTGTAGGCTCCATCTCTGGGTGCAGGGCACAGGCAAACAAAAAGACAGCAGTAACCTCTGCAGACTTAAATGTCCCTATCTGAGAACTTTGAAGAGAGTAGTGGTTCTCCCAGCAGGCAGCTGGAGATCTGAGAAAGTGCAGACTGCCTCCTCAAGTGGGTCCTTGACCCCTGAGCAGCCTAACTGGGAGGCATCCCCCAGTAGGGGCAGACTGACACCTCACATGGACAGGTACTCCTCTGAGACAAAACTTCTAGAGGAACGATCAGGCAGCAGCATTTGCAGTTCACCAATATCCGCTGTTCTACTGCCACCACTGTTCTGCAGCCACTGCTGCTGATAACCAGGCAAACAGGGTCTGGAGTGGACCTCTAGCAAACTCCAACAGACCTGCAGCTGAGGGTCCTGTCTGTTAGAAGGAAAACTAACAAACACAAAGGACATCCACACCAAAAACCCATCTGTACATCACCATCATCAAAGACCAAAAGTAGATAAAACCACAAAGATGGGGAAAAAAACAGCAGAAAAACTGGAAAGTCTAAAAAGCAGAGTGCCTCTCCTCCTCCAAAGGAACGCAGCTCCACACCAACAATGGAACAAAGCTGGTTGGAGAATGACTTTGACAAGATGAGAGAAGAAGGCTTCAGAAGATCAATCTACTCTGAGCTACAGGAGGAAATCCAAACCAATGGCAAAGAAGTTAAAAACTTTAAAAAAAAATTAGAAGAATGAATACCTAGAATAACCAATGCAGACAAGTCCTTAAAGAGCTGATGGAGCTGAAAGCCAAGGCTCGAGAACTGTGTGAAGAATGCAGAAGCCTCAGGAGCTGATGCGATCAACTAGAAGAAAGGGTATCAGTGATGGAAGATGAAATGAATGAAATGAGAAGGGAAGTTTAGGGAAAAAAGAATAAAAAGAAATGAACAAAACCTCTAAGTAATATGAGACTATTTGAAAAGACCCAATCTACATCTGATTGGTGTACCTGAAAGTGACAGGGAGAAAGGAACCAAGCTGGAAAACACTCTGCAGGATTTTATCCAGCAGAATCTAGCAAGGCAGGCCAACATTCAGATTCAGGAAATACAGAGAACACCACAAAGATACTCCTTGAGAAGAGCAACTCCAAGACACATAATTGTCAGTTCACCAAAGTTGAAATGAAGGAAAAAACATTAAGGGCAGCCAGAGAGAAAGGTCAAGTAACCCACAAAGGGAAGCCCATCAGACAAACAGCAGATCTCTCGGCAGAAACTCTACAAGCCAGAAGAGGGTGGGGGCCGATATTCAACATTCTTAAAGAAAAGAATTTTCAACCCAGAATTTCATATCCAGCCAAACTAAGCTTCATAAGTGAAGGAGAAATAAAATACTATACAGACAAGCAAATGCTGAGAGATTTTGTCACCACCAGCCTGCCCTAAAGAGCTCCTGAAGGAAGCAATAAACATGGAAAGGAACAACTGGTACCAGCCACTGCAAAAACATACCAAAATGTAAAGACCATCAAGGCTAGGAAGAAACCGCATCAACTAACAAGCAAAATAACCAGCTAACATCATAATGACAGGGCCAAATTCACACATAATAATATTAACTTTAAATGTAAATGGGCTGAGTGGTCCAATTAAAAGACACAGACTGGCACATTGGATAAAGAGTCAAGAACCACCATTGTGCTGTATTCAGGAAATCCATCTCCCTTGCAGAGACACACATAGACTCAAAATAAAGGGATGGAGGAAGATCTACCAAGCAAATTGAAAACTAAAAAAGGCAGGGGTTGCAATCCTAGTCTCTGATACAACAGACTTTAAACCAACAAAGATCAAAAGAGATGAAGAAGGCCATTACATAATGGTAAAGGGATCAATTCAACAAGAAGAGCTAACTATCCTAAATATATATGCACCCAATACAAGAGCACCCAGATTCATAAAGCAAGTCCTTAGTGACATACAGAGAGACTTAGACTCCCACACAATAATAATGGGAGATTTTAACACCTCACTGTGAACATTAGACAGATCAATGAGACAGAAAGTTAACAAGGATACCCAGGAATTGAACTCAGCTCTGCACCAAGCGGACCTAATAGACATCTACAGAACTCTCCACCCCAAATCAACAGAATATACATTTTTTTCAGCACCACAGCCCACCTATTCCATAATTGACCACATAATTGGAAGTAAAGCACTCCTCAGCAAATGTAAAAGAACATAAATTATAACAAACTGTCTCTCAGACCACAGTGCAATCAAACTAGAATTCAAGATTAGGAAACTCACTCAAAACTGCTCAACTACATGGAAACAGAACAACCCACTCCTGAATGACTACTGGGTACATAATGAAGTGAAGTCAGAGATGAAGATTTTCTTTGAAACCAATGAGAACAAAGACACAACATACCAGAATCTCTGGGACAGATTCAAAGCAGTGTGTAGAGGGAAATTTATAGCGCTAAATGCCCACAAGAGAAAGCAGGAAAGATCCAAAATTGACACCCTAAAATCACAATTAAAAGAACTAGAAAAGCAAGAGCAAACACATTCAAAAGCTAGCAGAAGGCAAGAAATAACTAAAATCACAGCAGAACTGAAGGAAATAGAGACACATAAAACCCTTCAAAGAATTAATAAATCCAGGAGCTGGTTTTTTTGAAAAGATCAACAAAATTGATAGACCGCTAGCAAGACTAATAAAGAAGAAAAGAGAGAAGAATCAAATAGACACAATAAAAAATGATAAAGGGGATATCACCACGAATCCCACAGAACTGGAGACTACCATCAGAGAATACTACAAAAACCTCTACACAAATAAACTGGAAAATCTAGAAGAAATGGATAAATTCCTCAACACATACACCATCCCAAGACTAAACCAGGAAGAAGTTGAATCTCTGAATAAACCAATAACAGGCTCTGAAATTGTGGCAATAATCAATAGGTCACTACCCAGAAAAAGTCCAAGACCAGATGGATTCACAGCCGAATTCTACCAGAGGTAGGAGGAGGAGCTGGTACCATTCCTTCTGAAACTATTCCAAACAATAGAAAAAGAGGGAATCCTCACTAACTCATTTTATAAGGCCAGCATCATCCTGATACCAAAACCTGGCAGAGACACAACAAAAAAAGAGAATTTTAGACCAATATCATTGATGAACATTGATGCAAAAATCCTCAATAAAATACTGGCAAAGAGAATCCAGCAGCACCTCAAAAAGCTTAACCACTGTGAACAAGTGAGCTTCATCCTGCGATGCAAGGCTGGTTCAACATACATGAATCAATACATGTAATCCAGGATATAAAAAGAACCAAAGACAAAAACCACATGATTATCTCAATAAAAGCAGAAAAGATCTTTGAAAAAATTCAACAACGCTTCATGATAAAAACTCTCAATAAATTAGGTATTGATGAGATGTATCTCAAAACACTAAGAGCTATTTATGACAAACCCAAAGCCAATATCATACTGAATGGGCAAAAACGGGACGCATTCCCTTTGAAAACTGGCGCAAGACAGGGATGCCCTTTCTCACCACTTCTATTCAACATAGTGTTGGAAGTTCTGGCCAGGGCAATTAGGCAGGAGAAGGAAATAAATTGCATTCAATTAGGAAAACAGGAAGTCAAATTGTCCCTGTTTGCAGATGACATGATTGTATATCTAGAAAACCCCACTGCCTCAGCCCAAAATCTCCTTAAGCTGATAAGCAATTTCAACAAAGTCTCAGGATACAGAATCAATGTGCAAAAATCACAAGCATTCTTATACACCAATAACAGACAAACAGAGAGACAAATCATGAGTGAACTCCAACTCACAATTGCTTCAAAGAGAATAAAATACCTTGGAATCCAACTTACAAGGGACATGAAGGACGTCTTAAAGGAGAACTACAAACCACTGCTCAATGAAATAAAAGAGGATACAAACAGATGGAAGAACATTCCATGCTCATGGGTAGGAAGAATCAATATCATGAAAATGCCATACTGCCCAAGGTAATTTATAGATTTAATGCCATCCCCATCAAGCTACCAATGACTTTCCTCACAGAATTGGGAAAAACTACTTTAAAGTTCATATGGAACCAAAAAAGAGCCTGCATCACCCAGTAAATCCTAAGCCAAAAGAACAAAGCTGGGGGCATCACGTTACCTGACTTGAAACAATACTACAAGGCTACAGTAACCAAAACAGCATGATACTGCTACCAAAACAAAGATATAGATCAAAGGAACAGAACAGAGCCCTCAGAAATAATGCTGCCTATCTACAACAATCTGATCTTTGACAAACCTGACAAAAAGAAGAAATGGGGAAAGGATTCCCTATTTAATAAATGGTGCTGGGAAAACTGGCTAGCCATATGTAGAAAGCTGAAACTGGATCCCTTCCTTACACTTTACACAAAAATTAATTCAAGATGGATTAAAGACTTAAACATTAGACCTAAAATCATAAAAGTCCTAGAAGAAACCCTAGGCAATACCATTCAGGACATAGGCATGGGCAAGCACTTCATTTCTAAAACATCAAAAGCAATGGCAACAAAAGCCAAAATTGACAAATAGGATCTAATTAAACTCAAGAGCTTCTGCACAGCAAAAGAAACTACCATCAGAGTGAACAGGCAACCTACAGAATGGGAGAAAATTTTCACAACCTGCTCATCTGACAAAGGGCTAATATCCAGAATCTACAATGAAGATAAATGAATTTACAAGAAAAAACAAACAACCCCATCAAAAATTGGGCAAAGGATATGAACAGACACTTCTCAAAAGAAGACATTTATGCAGCCAAAAACCACATGAAAAAATGCTCATCATCACTGGCCATCAGAGAAATGCAAATCAAAACCACAGTGAGATACCATCTCACACCAGTTAGAATGGCAATCATTCAAAAGTCAGGAAACAACAGGTGCTGGAGAGGATGTGGAGAAATAGGAACACTTTTACACTGTTGGTGGGACTGTAAACTAGTTCAACCATTGTGGAAGTCAGTGTGGTGATTCCTCAGGGATCTAGAACTAGAAATACCATTTGACCCAGCCATCCCATTACTGGGTATACACCCAAAGGATTATAAATCATGCTGCTATAAAGACACATGCACATGTATGTTTACTGCAACACTACTCACAATAGCAAAGACTTGGAACCAACCCAAATGTCCAACAACGATAGACTGGATTAAGAAAATGTGGCACATATACACCATAGAATACTATGCAGCCATAAAAAATGATGAGTTCATGTCTTTGTAGGGACATGGATGAAGCTGGAAACCATCATTCTCAGCAAACTATGGCAAGGACAAAAAACCAAACACTGCATGTTCTCACTGATAGGTGGGAATTGAACAGTGAGAACACATGGACACAGGAAGTGGGACATCACACTCCAGGGACTGTTGTGGGGTGGGGGGAGAGGGGAGGGATAGCATTTGGAGATATACCTAATGGTAAATGACGAGTTAATGGCATTAACTCGTAACATGTGCACACCAACATGGCACATGTGTACATCTATAACAAACCTGCACATTGTGCACATGTACCCTAAAACTTAAAGTACAATAATAATAATAAAATTTAAAAAACCAAAAAACAAAAAAAGGAACCACCATACTATTAGACATTGATACCTATCTATAGTCAGTGCAGTTCACCAGCTCTGTGATTCATTCAAGAGTGGCATGGATATATGTGATGTTTCAAGGTCTTCAATTTTTCCCTTTAAAATAAAAAATCAATTCTAATTTTCAATTATAAAAACAAAGAGTGGACGTGGGATGCCTCCATGCATTCCATCAAAATAAGGTTATGTTGTGACTGTTGTATGACAGGAATTACCTTCTCATCAGAAAAAGAATCGCTCTATATTTTCGGACTATGTGAAGAACAAAATCATGACGTGTAAGAGGTTCTTGCTGAATTGCTCGGCACAGAGAAGCCCTAGAGAATGGGTAACAGTGTTGTTGGTGGGGGCTCTGCTGGCTGGGTTCCGGGACTCTACTTCTGGGACACACTGTGCTTCCTGCCAGCCTCCCCAGGGTCATTCCTTATCCTTCCCCAGTTGCATTTTGATATTTCCTTCCAAGATTTTACAATTTTTTCAAAAGTTCCAAAAGTAATTACAATTCTAGCCATGGAAATGGCAGTTCTAGCAAGTCATCTTAGAGTCATCATCACCTCACTGGGGCTGCCAGCAAGCTACCCACATGGAATCATCTTATCCACACTGGGAAAGTCTCTGACACACCCATAAAGGCATGTTCATCCAGTATGCACACTGAGATTCCTCCACATTCCAAGGATTATGAGAAGCACAGACACATTACAGAGAATGAGATGGATACAATATTGCCTTCAACGAATGGGTGGCCAAGTCAAATTCTAACTGCAGGGAATAATCAGGAAGGATTGATTTGAGGAAATAACATGTGAGCTATACTTTTAAGGAGGAGAAAGAGCCAGCTGCAGAAAGCCAACAAGAGTGATGTTTAATGCAAAGAAAATCATAAACCCACCCCTAGGTGGAAATGATCCTAACCTGTGGAAGCTCCTGAATTGAGTGAGGGACCGGCAGGCAAGAGGGGTAAGCAGACTGGGTTTGGTGGATGAGCAGATATCAATTCCTGCCAGACCTTGCACACCCTGCTGAAGAATGTCTATTTTACTCCAAGTGAAATGAGAAGCCTTTGAACGGTTTTACCAGGACATGACCAGACACCTTTTACATTATTAGAAGGCTGGCATGGCCACAGTGAAGGAACGGGCTTTTCTTCAGTGAGAATGGGAGGGTGGAGAACAGTCAGGAGGGCAGTTGCTCAGGAAAGAGAGGACAGTGACCTGGCCTTGTGCAGTGGCCGAGAGGTGGCGCATAGGAGACTCAGGATGCCTGTGAGAGGCAGTGGGGCAGGACTTGCTGAGGGCTGGGGTGAGGGTGCAGTGGGGAGGAAAGAATGGAACTTCAGCCTAGGCCTGAGTAAGTCACAGGATGGTTAGTCAGCCAAGGCAGAGGTGAGGATGAGCAGATTGTCAGGGCTGGGGCTTTGGGGGAGGAATCCAGAGCTGTCCTCACAGAGTGTTGGGATGTCATGCATGTAGGACAGTGGATCTCAAATGCTACTCCCTGGATTCAGCCTAAATGTTCAGGTTTTATGAGAGTGCAGGGGAGGGTACCTCTCAATTTTGATCATGGCCTTCATATGGGGCAGTACCACCTGGTTTTCCATTATGAAATAGTGATAGTCAATTTTAATCTTTGCCGACCATATTTGGAAAATTAATGCTAGCAATTCTTAATCTAAAAAAGCACGGATGACAGGAACCCAGAGTCTATAATCCATGGCTTGGAAGGTGTCTGAGAGGGATCCTGGGCTGTGTCAGATTTGGTAGAGTGGGTGGGTGGCTGACCTCTGAGAGACGGAGGGTGTCTGACTAAGGTGGGATCTAAGATGGGAAGAGTCTCACAGGGCGGCAATCTTCCTACCCCACGACAAAGAAGAGGACAATATGTTGAAATATGACATGTGAAGATGACATCATGAAGAGAATCCTCCAAGGTGGCCGATAAAACACAAAGCTACAGGGCAATTCCTGTGCCCACAGCCACCTGCCCTGTAAATCCTGCTCAGTTCATGAGTTTGCAGAGAACCTCTGTAAGGTGGGGCCGGCATCCTCCACTTCACTATAGTGACCACAAGAGGGGAGCATTCACCCACGGATGACCAGCCCCTCAGGCACCTTCTACTCCAGCTTCACCATGTGGAGCAGGCTCTGAAGGTGGCCCTGGGGTCGACAAAGGGTCTGTCTTGAAGGAAGAAGCTCTACAGACTAAACATTCCCTGAGTGCTGTACGGGTTCTGCAGAGGCCCCTCTGCTTGGCTCTGTCTTTGCTGCTCTGGGCTACCTGGGTGTGCAGGGTTTTATTGATCAGAGCAATGGCCAGTAGAGGGCACAGCCTCCTGTTCCTACAGCTCTCCCCTGGGTCCTGCTGGACAGGCCCAGAACGGACCGTCTCAGAAGACAGGGACTCTCTTAAGGTGGGTGATGAACATGTGGACACCTCTGGGGACAAGTCTGGTTTCTTTCTTCCCTTTCACACTTCCCCCTCTCCACTGATCTCACAGTTCACTCTCCTCCTCTCCCCCTTTACTAAAGCTACCCATCTCCCATCTCCTTCTTGTTCATGGTCCCTTCTGGAGGTCAGAGGCGTGAATGCCAGGGAAAAATCTACTTTTGTTCCTGTGGTAAAAGGAACACATGATCCATTTGTGACAGACACAGTTTTCCATCCACAATGAGGAGTCTACGGAGAAAATTCACCTGAGTCCTGACCTGATAAATCTCTAGACAGTAGAACTCTCTTACTGGTACCTGCTCCAGCCTGGTGCTTATGTTCTGCTCCAAATAGCTTCATCCTCTCCCATAAAACATAATATCACCACCATCTCCATCCAAGCAATCACCATTATCATCACCACAATCACCACTGTCCCATCAGCATCACTGTTATCACCATTGCTGTAACCATCATCATTAGTGTCACCATCACTATCTCCACCAACATCACCATTATCATCCTCAGTACCATCAGCACCATTATCCCCATTATCATCAACACCCGCATCACCACTGTTACCATCACTATCAACCACCATCACCATCACCACCAACACCATCATTATCAACACTATTGCCACTGCCATCACTATTACTACTAACATCACCATCACCTCTACCACCACAACCATCATCATTACCATCACCACCATCACCACCACCATTGCCATCACCATCACCCCACAATCACCATGGTAATCCTCATCAGTAACACCATCATCATCATGACTACCATTACCAGTATCAACATGACCACCATAACCACCATCATCACCACATCACTATCTTCATTACCATCATCATCACCATAATCACCACCACTGTCACCACCATCATCACTACCATCAGCACTACTTTCTCCATTATCATCACCACCTCCATTATCATCACCACCACCATTACGGCCACCACCATCACCATCCCCACTTTTGCCATATCATAACCACTACCACCACCATCACCAACATTATTGCCACCATCATCACAACCATTACCACACTATGACCATTATCACCAACTTGACCACTACAATTCCCATCATCACTGTCACTATCACCACCATTACTATCATCATCGCCACAATCACCACCGCTGTTATAGCATGATCATTAGCATCTTCACCACCATCACCATCTCCATCTCCACAATACCATCATCATCACCATCACCATTATCACTGTCACTGCCAGATGTCAGCAGTTACTCTGCATTGGACATTGTGTTCTGGCCTTTATCTACCTCATGTGATTATACAGTCACTCTGATTCTATATTTTATACAGAAAAAGAAGGTGGTATTTGGCTTTGTAACATGATAGAAGAGTATGATAACCTGCCTTCTAGTCTCAGAACTCTTTTGAAATCAATAAAATAGAAGACTTATTTTATTTCTCATCTCCCACATTGCTGGATCCTGTCTAGATAGGTCTGGTCTGGACAACCACAGTGAAGTCCTCACTGGTCCACTGGGCTGCACCCTTAGATTCCGTTTTTCTGGTTCTCAAATTTTCTGAAAGCCATATCCCTTGCCACATGAAGCCCTGGAAACTTGCCCTCTGTGGCTGCCCTCCAACTTTTGCCCATCACCTAGCTTGGCCTCTAGAGAAGCTGGACTTCCTTGATGTTCTCAGACACATCCTGTCCAAGCTTATATGAATTTGCCCTTCTGGAAAGTGCACCTGTAACTCCCCATCCATCCTAAATCTTTGCCTCTTCAAATATAACATGCTTCTCAAGTTCAGGTCTATACGAACCTTTTCTAAAAATCCTTCTCTGGTCCATGTGAGCCTTTTGATTTTGGTCTCCTACAGCACTTTTATGTTCATTATAGGCATTTATCATCCTCCTCTCGTAGTCTTTCTTACTTGTGTGTATATTTCTGTCCCCCACTAGTCCATGAGTTCCTGTAGAGCAAGGACTGAGTCTCCTTCCCTATGTGATGTTCCTTTCAGAGATCACTGAGAGAATCACAAACAAAAACTAGCTAATAATAATAACGTCACCTTACAATGAACAAACATTCAATAATTTATTATAGCATCACATAACTACTTAGTAGTTATTATTACGGTCTCCATTTTACAGATGATGAAATTGAACCACAGAGAGGCAAGTACTACAAAGTCGCACAGCTTATAAATGGAAGAACCAGGCTTTTAACCCATGCAGACTGGTTTCATGCTTTTGGCGTGAGGTTAGATGTCCCAGCAGTCCCCAGTCCTCAATACCTTTGGATACTTGGCAAATTCTATGGTGGGGCCAGTTTGATAGCTTTTGAGATGGAGCTCAGTGTTTGAAACCCCTGAAAGTCCAGGATCCTCCCTCCTCACATGGAACTTGACACTTATTCACACCTATGTGTCTTGGCCCAGGCTCTCTGTTTTGGATTTCCATTCCCCTATGTCTCCTCATTGATTCCTCTTCAACTTTTGTGATTCCACAGAAATTACATTCTCCATAAATATGACTGTCTAGATTGGGCTACCCAGAGGGAGACCTTGTAATCAGAATTCAATTGCAAGTGGCTTATTTGGAAGGGAATCCCAGGGTACACTCCTAGGACAGTGAGGAAATGAAACACGGATGAGAAGGTGGTCAATACTATGAGCGTGAGCTGTCAGGCTACTGCTATGTGGCTCATTTCTGCTAGGAACTTCTGGGAGATTGTGTTTGACATGTCAGTTGGTGTCAGTCATTGTTGGAGAATATACCAGGGAATTAGTTATTTTGCACTTACTTGGGCTATTTGCACAGGTAAATGTGTACAGATGATGGCAAATGGAAAGTGGGCTGATTGGTGCTGAGGTAGAAAGGACTCAGGAATGTGGGCAGCTTGTCCTCCTCCCCCACCCTCTCTGCAGGTTTGGTGCCCTGCTCTGTGCTCTCCAGTACCCTATTCTCTCCTCTGATTTCCACTTCCTTGTCTAGCAGACCTGACACCCGTTGATGGTGGAAGACTCGGATCTTCCTCCTTGATTTCTCGAGCATCCAATCGAGTGTCTACAACAGGGCACATGCTCAAGAATACAAGAGGAGGACAAAATTAGGCCCATTTTATGACAAGCCTGAAAATTTTCCATAAATCTTTATTGGCAACTTGAATTTATGGACAAATATTCTTGAATAATTAAAAGAGAAACATTTTATAGAAGTTGCAGGAACAAAATGCAAATAGCTTTATGTAATTTTAAAAAATCACACAGAAAAGTTAAAATGTCTATAAAGGAAATGAGAGACAAGGAAAATTGTAATCATTAGCTTGGAGGCCCAAAAGTAAAATAAGGTAAAGGTGAAAATGAATCACAGGTGCTATGAAGCTCATTCCCTTCCATGAAACAAGGAATTGGGTAACAGAGGCAACCCGAAGCCACATGCCAGCACCCAGGCAGTTCCAAGTGGGTTCAGGGCAAAATATTCTTGGCATCTTGGTGGACTTGGTGGGGGAAAAGCACAAGTGATCATCAAGGTACTCTGCCTACGTGAAGCTTAACTGCCCAAATCTGGGTAAAATGTTTTTCTGTGTATTTTAAGACATTTTTAGGATACTGTATATATACATATATATATATATATATATATTTTTTTTTTCTTTGAGATGGAGTCTCACTGTGTCACCCAGGCTGCAGTACAGTGGCATGATCTCTCAGGGCAGTGGCATGATCTCCAACTCCTGAATTCAAGTGACTCTCCTGCCTCTGCCTCCCAAGTAGCTGGGACCACAGGTACACACTATCACGCCTGGGCTAATTTTTGTATTTTTAGTAGAGAAATGGTTTCACTATGTTGGCCAGGCTGGTCTCAAACTCCTGACATCAAGTGATCCACCGGCTTTGGCCTCCCAAAGTGCTGGGATTATAGGCATGAGCCATCCCCCTGTGAGGTTACTGTATTTTATTGTATTTCTATTATTTGGTTTCTGGTTCACTATGTCCAAAATACCTTGGGAAGTGGAGGTGGTGAGCACGGACAAATTGGGATCTGAGCTGTGCTATTACTTGCCTGGTACCCTAGTGCTATGGGCAGATGCACAGATATCTGCCTGGTGTGATTGGGTGGCCATTTGTAGTAGTCATTAGGGCTGTCCCTTGAGTGCTTCTGTTTCTTATGTGTACAAGACGGGATTGTCCTTCCCCTTCCTTTGAGTTTGTTGTAGTCATGACCTGCTTTGGTCAATATAATAGAAGAATAAGTGACATTTGTTACTTCCAGTTGCACTTGTGGAAGATGATATTCATTGCTTTTGCCCCGATATTGTTGTGAGGGTGTCTTCTCCATCATCTTGGGGTCCAGAGTGAGCACAGCATAGTACAGCACCCCCGACACACATGCAGTGCATCTATACAAATAGCAGTCATAATAATGGAATAGTATGTTGCTGTCTTAAGTCCCTGATACTTTTTTTGTTACTACAGCATAACCCAGCTCATCCTGACTGATGCCACCATTTCAAGATAAGAGAAATGAGACTGAGAAAGATTAAGATATTTTCCCAAGATTGGACATTGTGTTCCTACCCATCGTGCTTGCCTTATAGGTGTGTGTTCTGGTTTTGACAATCAAGATATAGATAAAATGAGGGCAGAAACATTTGATTATTTACTAAGAGCAAGAGAAGGAGAAAGAGAACTAAAAAAGAGAGGAAGAAGATATGTAAGGAGGAAAAGCAATAAACTGGGAACAAAGCACATGCAATCTTTACAATTTCTTTAGAATTGTCTTCCCCTTTAAAACTTTGCTTTATTTTTAAATAGGAAGGAGGATCTTCCATTAATTTTATAGGACATCCTATGCTTTTTGTAAAACAAGAGTTTTATTCATTTTCCACTACATACAAATATTTATTGCCCGTCTACTATAGGCTATGCGTTGACTTTATTTTCTGTATAATTCTCCTCATTTAAAAAGGTATAATTTGTCAACATTCATTTCATAGATTTATAGCCAAGTATTGTCCATATACCTGTTGGTTTCACTTTGATCTTCTATATTCAGAAAAAGAAAACAATCGAGACTTTTAATAACTAATTATAAGAAAAACATTAAGAGTCTTGGGTTAGGCTTCTGTGTACACTGTACAGTTAGTTTTGAAATTATTTTTGTATTCATTCATTCATTCATTTCTCTTAATTTTTTTCCAGTCGAAAGAGAGTTTATTTAAGCACAGAGATCAAGCAAGAGTGGTGCACGGGACACACTTTCAAGTTGCCTTGGGGACTGCTCTGTAGAACAATAAAGAATCTCAAGATTTTAAGGAATAAAAAGTACAAATGAAGAGAAGGCATGATTACAATAGTTGTTGATCAGTAATTCTCATTGGTAGACAAAAATAACAGTGGGTAATGGTTGGCTAAACATTGTTGAATTTTAGTATGTATGATATTTAAAATATATTTATTTAAGACTATTTTTTAGAGTTTTGATGGGATTAGAGGTACAGGTGCAGTTGTGTTACATGGATATATTGTGAAGAGGTGAAATCTGGGCTTTTAGTGTACCATTACCCAAAGAAGTTACATTGTACCCGGTAGGCGGCATTTCACTTTCACCCTCATTCTACCCTCCCACCATTTGGAGCCTCCAATGTCTATCATTCCACTCAGTAAGTCCATGTCCATGGTTTAGCACACATGTATAAGTGGGAAGATGCAGTTCTTGATTTTCTGAGTCATTTCAGTAAGGGTAATGGCCTCCAGTTCCATACTCATTGCTGCAAAAGTCATAATTTCATTCACTTTTATGGCTGAATAGTATTCCATGGTATATATCTACCAGATTGTTTTATTAAATGATGTGTTGATGGACACTTAGGTTGATTTCACAACTTTGCTCTTCTGAATTGTGCTACAATAAACATACATACAAATGCGGAAGCCTTTTTTACATAATGATTTCTTTCTTTTTGTGGGGTACATATGCAGTAGTGGAATTGCTGGATTGAAGGGTAGTTCTATTTCTAGTTTTCTAGAAATTATCATACTGTTTTCCATAGAAGTCATACTAATTACACACAAACATCTTGTTTTTAGACCTTTTTTTAGACAGGGTCTCCCTCTGTTGCCCAGGCTGAAGTGCAGTGGCATGATCATAGGTCATTGCAGCCCCAAACTCTTGGGCTCCAGGCATCCTCCTGGCTCTGCCTCCTGAGTAGCAAGGACTACAGGCCCACACCACCACACCTGGATTTTTTTTTCTTGTTTGTTGACACAAGGTCTCACTATGTTGCCCAGGCTTATCTTGAATGCCTGGGCTCAAGTGATCCACCCACCTCAGCCTCTCAAATTACTGTGATGACAAGCATGAACCTGCACTTGGCCATTTTTTGACTCTTTAATAATAGCCATTCTGACTAGTATAAGATGGTATGGCATTGCGGCTTTAATTTTCATTTCTCTGATATTTAATTATGTTGAGCATTTTCATATATTTGCCATTTGTATGTCTTTTATTAAAAAATGTCTGTTCATACCCTATGCCCACTTTTTAATGGGTTTATTCTTGTTTTTCTTGTTGAGTTGTTTGAGTTCCTTGTAGAGTCTGGATATTAGCTCTTTGTCAGACACACCATTGGCAAATTTTTCTCCCATTCTGTAGGTTGTTTGTTTACTGAGAATTATTTATTTTTCTCTGCAGAAGCTTTTTAGTTTTATTAAGTCTCATTTCTCTGTTTTGGTTTTTGTTGTATTTTATTTTGAGGACTTCATCATAAATTCCTTGCCTAGACCAATATTTAGAAGAGTTTTTCCTATGTTGTCTTCTAAGATTTTTTTAGTTTCAGTTCGTACATTTAAGTCTTTAATCCACCTTGAGTTAATTTTTGTATGTGATGGAAGGTAAGAGGCCAGTTTTGTAAATTTACATATGGCTCACCAATTATCCCAGTGCCATTTGTTGAATTGAATATGATTTCCCTTTATATAATTTTGTCAACTTTGTCAGAGATCCGTTGACTATAGCTGCGTGGCATTATTTTTCAGTATGTGTCTATTTCTACAATATGACCATGCTGTTTTGATTACTACAGCCTTGCAATATAATGTGGTCTCTCCAATTTTATTCTCTTTGCTTAGCATTACCTTAGGTATTAAGGATCTTTTTTTGGTTTCATACGGATTTTAGGATTTTTTTCCCAATTCTATGAAGAATGACATTTGTGGTTTGATAGTAATTTAATTGAATCTGTGGATAGCTTGGGTAGTATGGACATTTTAATGACATTGATTCTCCCAATCTATAAGCATTGGATTTTAAAAATTTATTTTTGCCATCTATTATTCCCTTCTTTAGTGTTTTGTAGTTCTTTTTGTAGAGATCTTTCACCTCCTTGGTTAAATGTGTTTCTAGGTATTTTATTACTTTTTGTAGCTATTATGAATTGGATTGAGTTCTTGATTTAGTTCTCAGCTTGGTCATTATTGTTATGTAGAAATGCTACTGATTTTTGTACATTAATTTTGTATCCTGAAACTTTCATGAGGAAATTTATCAAATTGAAGAGTCTTTGGGGGAATCTTTAGGGTTTTCTAGGTATAAGATCATGTCATAAAAGAAAACAGAAAATTTGACTTCCTCTTTTACAATTTGAATGTCCTTATTTCTTTCTTCTGCCTGATTGCTTTAGCTAGAACTTCCAGTAGTATGTTGAATAGCAGTAGTCATAGTGGGTATCCTTACCTTATTCCTATTCTCAGGGAAAATGCTTTCAACTTTTCTTCATTCAGAATGATGTTGGCTTTCGGTTGGTCATATATGGCATTTATCATTTTGAGGTATGTTCTTTCTATGCCTAGTTTGGTAAGGGTTTTATTAGAAAGAGATGCTGGATTTTGTTAAATGCCTTTTCTGGAATCTTTTGATATGATCACATGATTTTTATTTTTAATTCTGTGTACATGGTGAATCCTCTTTTTTGATGTGTATGTAGAATCAATCTTGCATCTCTGGAATAAAACCCATTCAATCTTGGTGTATTATGTCTTTGATATGCTGTTGGATTTAGTGTGGTAGCATTTTGTTGAGGATTTTTCTTCTATGTTTATTAGATATATTGGTTTGTAGGTTTTTTTGTTGTTGTTTTTCGTTATGTCCTTGTCTATTTTTCGTATTATTGCAATGCTGGCTGCATAGAATAAATTAGAGAAGATTCTCTTTTTGGAAAAGTTTCAGTAAGATTGGCAGCAGTTCTGTCTTGTACATCTGATAGAATTTGGCTGTGAACTCATCTGGTCCTAGACTTTTTTGTTGTTGTTGGGAGTTTGGTTTTTTTTCTTACTAATTCAATTTTATTACTCATTATTGGTCTGTTCAAAATTTCTATTTCTTCCTGGTTGAAACTTAGGGCGTTGTATATTTCCAGAAATCCATCTGTTTCTTCTAGATTTTCTCATTTGTTCACATGGAGATTCTCAGAGTAGTCTGTGATAATCTTCTGTACTTCTGTTGTATCAGTTGTAATGACACCTTTATCACTTCTGCTTGCACTTGCTTGAATCTTCTCTGTTTGTTGGTTAATCTAGCTAGTGGTCTATTGATTTTGTTGATCTTTTCAAAGAACTAACTTCATTTCATTTTTTTTTTTTTTGGTCCCAATTTCATTTAGACCTTTTGTGATCATTATTTATTTTTCTTTTACTAGCCTTTGATGTGGTTTGTTCCTTTTTCTCAAGTTTCTTGAGGTATAACCTTAAGTTGCGTATTTGTGATCTATCTTTTTCATGTAGGCAGTTAGTGTTATAAACTTCCCTCTTAGCAGTGATTTGGTTGTTTTTCAGACATTTTTGAAAGCTATATCTTTATTTTTATTCATTTACAATTTTTTGATGTGGATTTTAATTTTATGATTGACCCAACAGTCATTCAGAAGCAGATCATTTTATTTTCATGTATTTGCATAGTTTTGAGTATTCCTCTTAGTGTTGATCTCTATGTTTATTTCACTGTGGTTCAAGAAGGTATTTGATATGATTTCAAGATTTTACATGTATTGAAATTTTCATTCTGGCCTTGCATATGGTAAATTTTTGAGAATGTTTTATGCATACAACAGAAGACTGTATATTCTGAAGTTTTAGAGTAGAATATTGTGTAAGTATGTGTTAGGTCCATTTGACCTAGAGTTCAACTTAATTCCAGAAATTTTTGGTTGATCTTCTGCCTCAATAAACTGTCTAGTTCTGTCATTGGGATACCGAAGTCCCCTCCTAATACTGTATTGGTATCTATCTCTTGTTTTTGGTGTAGCAGTATTTGTTTTATGAATCTAGGTGTTCCAATGTTTGGTGCAAATGTATTTGGAATTGTTAGATCTTCTCAAATAAATTTCTTTATCATTATATAGTTACCTTCTTGGTCTCATTTATAAATTTTTCTATTTTTTTCCTTTTTCTTCTGTCTCTGAAATATGTATGACTCCTAGTTTTACATGCTTTCTATATGGTCCCACATTCCATGGAATCTTTAATCATTAATTTTTTTTCGGTTATTTTTGTCTGACTGGGTTAATTTCAAAGACCTACTTTCCATCTCTGAAATAATTTCTTCTGCTTTGGTCAAGCCTACTATTGAAGCTTTTAACTGGATTTTAAAATTTCACCAATACATTTTTTATTTCTAGTTTTTGTGTGGGTTTTTAAAAATCTATCTTTTTTGATACTTGAATAGTATTTCTGATTTATGTTGGTTTTCAACTTTCTCTTGGATTATATTGTGCTTTTTAAAAATCAGTATTTTAATTTCTTTGTCAGGCATTTCAAAAGCGTTATTTTCATGAAGACCCATTGCTGGAGAGTTAGTATGGTCCTTTTGAGGTATTGTTACACTCTGCTTTTCCATGTTTTTGGAATTTTTTCTCTGGTTCCTTCTCATCCTCAAAGCTATCTCTATTTCTAATTTTTTAATTTACTTTCATTTGGAAGGGATGTTTTTATTTTTTCCTTTTCTCCCTTGAGAATGTGTATAATGTGTGCTGTGTAGGGTTCAACTTTGGGTCTGGATGCTTTCATTGTCAAAGTTTCTGTGTATGTTCCTTGGTTATAGATAGTCTTTGTATGGTGGCTTTCTTAGATATTGGTTGTAGTAGTGGTGAAGGGACGAATGAGTGGGTTCACTTCCTCTTACATGTCCAGTGTAGCTGAGGTCTCAGGAAGCTTATCTCATTCTCCAGTGCTATGCATTTCTGCCAGCAGATTTTCTATTAGATTGTGCCATTTGTTTTCCAAGCCAGTGAGTGGTGCTTATGGATAAGAACCAGCTAAGGCTGATGCAGATGGGGCATATACTTGATCTTTGTGTATGATGAGATGCTTTCTGTTGCTTCAGGCAATGGGCTATGCTGTGGAATGCACAGTGGTGTGAGCTCCCTGTACAGTCCTGGACTGAGGGACCAAGCTGGCTGGGGACAGAGAATGCAGACATGCCTACATGTCCACCCATGGTAGGTGCAAGCACTAGATCTGAGGGCAGATAAAGAGGCAGCTGCAAAACATCCAGAGATGTGCCTGGGTATGGAGGGGATAATCCTCTGCTGCCCAGTGTTCTCTGCCTGGAAAGGGAGTGGAAATCTAGAAAAGCGAGTACCCCACATGAATTAAGATATGTCCAGGCATGCAGCACAGTGGGTGCTGCTGATTCAAGACCTATGCACCTGAAGGGAGGGGTGGCTGAGGCTCCTAATCCAGGTGAGAAGATTCCCCAAATGCCTAGGAATGTGCCCAGTGTGGAGTGGAGATGGTGCTGTTGCACCAAGATCTCTGCATGAGAAGGGAGGGGCAGCTCAGGTTCCTATTCCAGGTAAATGGGTACTCAGCATGCCTGGAAATATCCCTGAGCATGACAGAGAGGGCACTCCTGAACAAAGATTTCCACACAGGACAAGAGAAGTGAGTCAGGGTTCCAGTCCAGTAGAGCAGGCGCACTGAGTGCTTGGAAGTATGCCCTGGAGAGGAGTAGAAAAGTACAGATGTACCAAGATCTCTGCATTAGAAGGGAAATGCAACTTATATTCCTAATCCAGGTGAGGGGGTTGTACTGAATTCTTGAAATTATGCCTGGTTGTGGAGTGAAGAGGGTGCTTCTGCACCAAGATATCTGCACAGCAATGGAGGGGTGACCCAGGATCTTAATCTATGTGAGCAGATGGGCAAAATGCCTGTGAGTATGTCCCTCAGTAAGCAACAAAAAAGTTTGCTGCAGAGTGGAGAAATGGCTGTTGCAAAAAGGTCTTCTCATGGGAGAGGTGCCAAGCCTTTATTTCAGGCAAGTTGAAGTGTTGAATGCTGGGAAATATCCCCAGGCTTGGACTTGAGGGGGGTTGTTGCTTTGCCAAATTATTTGCAATATAAGGGAGCTCTGACCCACACTCCCCATTCAGACCAGCAGCTCAATACTGGTGGGACACACTTCCCAACTGACAAAGGGAGCAGGCTGGGGCACCCAGAAATGACACCCACACACAAGTCCAAGACTGCATAGCTGTTCCTGGCCATAGTTCCTATCACTCAGGAAAAATTGTGGCTTCAGCAACTCTCTTTGGTATGCATTTCTATTTTTATCTCATTTTGTCTTATTGGTATTGATTTCTATTTTTATTCCACTGTGGTCTGAGAGTACAGTTAGTATGATTTTCTTTTTTTAATTTATTGAGACTTGCTTCATGGCTGAGCATGTGGTCTGTCTTAGAGTATGCTCTGTGGTCCCATGAGAAGAAAGTGTGTTCTGTGTTTGGTCGGTGGTGTATTCTGTAGATGTCTATTAGGTCCAATCGGTGAAGTATCAAATTTAAATCCAGAATTTCTTTGTTAGTTTTCTACATCAATGATCTGTCTAACACTGCCATTGGGATGTTGAAGTACCCCATTATTATTCTGTGACTAATTCTTTTTGTGGGCCTGGACATTCTTGTTTATCAGTCTGGGGGCTGCAATGTTGGGTGCATATATGTTTAAGAATAATTAAGTCTTCTTGTTTAATTGAACCCTTTGTCATCATGTAATGCCCTTCTTTGTCCTTTTTAAATTCCCGTTTTGGTATTAAAGTCTGTATTATCTGATGTGAAAATAGCAAGCCTCTCCCTTTTTTGTTTTCTATTCGTGTGATAGATCCCCATCCATCTCTTTTTGTTGAGACTATGGGTGTCATTATGTGTGAGATAGATCTTTTCAAAGACAGCAGATGGATGGGTCTGGGTTTTTAAATGCAACTTGTAATCTGTGCCTTTTAAGTAGGTTATTTAGGCTGTTTATAGTCAAGGTTAATATTTTTTCTTTGTTAGTTTGTTTGTTTGAGACAGAGACTTGCTCTATTGCCCAGGCTGGAGTACAATGGCACCATCTCAGTTTACTGAAACCTCTGCCTCCTGGGTTCAAGTGATTCTCCTGACTCAGCCTCCCAAGTAGCTGGTATTATAGGCATGCATCACCATGCCCAGCTTATTTTTTGTAGTTTTAGTAGACATTGGGTTTCACCATGCTGGCCAGGCTGGTCTCGAACACTTGACCTTACGATCCACCCACCTTTGCCTCCCAAAGTGCTGGGATTACAGGCAGAGCCACTGTGCCTGGCCCCAGGTTAATATTTATATGTGAGTTTTTGATCCTATCGTGAAGGTGACAGCTGGTTTCCTTGTAGTATGTATTGTGTTGTTGCTATATACTGTCTCTGAGCTATGTATTTATCTGTATTCTTGCAAAAGTAGGTATTGTTCTCTTATTTCCATGTTCAGAACTCTTTTAAGCATCTCTTGTAAAGCTAGTCTAGTGGCAACACATTTTCTCAGTGACTGCTTGTCTGCAAAATATTTTTTTTTCTTCTTTGTTTATGAAGCTTAGTTTGATGGGATACGAAATTTTGTTCCGAATTTATTGTCTTTAGGAAGGCTGATAATAGGCCCCAAAAGATTGGGTTCTTTTTGACACCTAGTGAAAAATGAAAGTGTTATCCTCATGAAAATGTACTCACTAATATGGTATGAACAATAGTTAGTGTACCATGCAGTTTGTTTTTATTTTATGTTATTTTCTTTTTCATTTTACCCAAGTGAGACCCAAGTTGTTTTATTTTTTTATGGGAATTTTGTGAGACAGAATTTCTTGATTTTCACACTTGTAGGGTGCAGACCAGTGTAGTGAACTACTCAAAGCAAGGATGTGTGCCTTTGAGGTGGCACAGACCCGATGGATCAGACTTGGCCTCCATCCTCCTCTTATCCTGATGAAATCTCACAGCTCCAGACAACACAGATGTAAAACTTTGACCAACAGTAAGATGGCTTGAAGAAATACTTCTTTCAGGACAAACTCTTTCTGCGCATTCCATAAGGTAATCAATATAGTATATAATTATACATTTGCACAATTTTGAAGCCCACTGCAACAGTGAGAGTTTTAAAAAGCTGTGTTTAGTGAGCATTGTCAATAGAGTCTTTAAGATCATCAATCTTAAGTCAAGAAAATTTAGAAAATACAAAAGTCTTAGAGCTCACATGAAAGAAAACTGGAAGCTTTTCCATATTAGACAACAGTCAGACAAATTTGCATAATATTACCAATGTGAGTTTTGAAGCAGAAAGAAAATGTTACAAACCATGATTTTCACAAGTAGGATTGATTGTAGTGTTTCATAATTTTGGATGATTGTAGTACTTATCAGAATTTTAAAGTGATCAAACTGAGTGGAAAGACTGGTTTACCTTTCTGCTATATTTATAGAAAGTTCTATTATAAAATCAATGTTATGTGATGAAGCAAATAGTGACTCAATAGTTGAGTATGAAAACATAGAAATAACTTATTACACTGTTGTGTCAAGTAGCTAATTAATAAAAATGTTATGTTAGCAAGTAAACAGAACACAAATTAATGAAGGGTAAATCTGTCCTTTCTTCTCCAAGGTGGATGGTTGGACTGATGAGGACAAAGCCAGTGACATCATGAACAGGAAACAATGTTTCTCTCAAGCTGCAGGTTTGAAAAGTCAAGCAGCCTCTTCCTTGGCTGACGACTCCTTTCTGACTCAGTGGAAGACATTGTTCTCTAGTGCCAGGGGCTGTTAGAAACTTTGCTTATGAGTAAGAAGAACATCCCACTGCCTGGATGATCTATATCCACCTTTAAACAGAAGCACAGAGCTACAGAGGAGGGATTTCTGGATGGAACATTCCACATATAGCTGGACTTTATGGATTCTAAGGACACAGGACCTAGGTCCACTTTGCAGACCAGAGTTGACACTGGCTGCTAACATTGAGGCCTGCTATGCTCTGAGTCCATCACTACAGCCTCAAAAATCCCTCCCCATAGTCTTATAATAACCCCTTTGCTTTGTTTTTTGAATCATCCCAGGTTTGCTATTGTGAATTTATTCCCTTTTTGCTACAAGCCAATAATTTTAAGTCTGTTGACTTGCAAAATCAGCTTTGATGACTGATCACACTAGGATATACATCATTTTTCTGGAATTTTGGATGATTGTATTATTTATCAGGACTTTAAAATGAGTAATTTGTTGTGACTTATTTCCTCTTCTTAAATAAACACTCACTTCTGTGCTTAGTTTCTAATTGGTTATATTATGCTATTTTTCATGTGGATAACCCTCTGAATTATGTAAGCCTCAGACCTCATGGCACCTGGGTTGCCTCTGATCATAGTGCTGAGAATCCACCTGCCCAAGGAATAACCACACTGGTTTCTGCTTCCCAGGCCTCCAATGGACTTACCTCTCCTTCCAGAGTGATTTGTCTATGCTGAAGGTGGATTTTCTAACCTCTGTGGTTTCACTCTTTTAGCAAGAATGTGTGACATGATTTTTGCTAAATTAACTCTTAGAAGGGGTGCAATATTTCCAAAACATGACCCCCAGGAGGCTTTTTTACTCCCAAAACCCAGTAGCTTCCAGAAGAGCCCAGACCTTCAGCTTGGTCCAGAAGATGAAGACCCACATGCTCACCTTCAATCTTCCCTGTCCCCTGCTCCCCTTCTAGGAAACAGACACACTGGGAGATGGTAGAGTGTTGCAGGACATCAGGGACCCCAAACAGAGGGACCAGCTGAAGCCATAGCAGAAGAATGTGGATTGTGAAGATTTTATGGACATTTATTTGTTCCCCAAATTAATACTATTGTAATTTCTAATGCCTATGTTTAGCACAATCTCCAAACATAAATTGGAAAGATTTCATGGACACTTATCACTTCCCCAATCAATACCCTTGTGCTTTCCTATGCCTGTCTTTAATTTAATCTCTTAATCCTGTCAGTTGAGGAGGAAGTATATCATCTCAGAACCCTGTAATAATTGTGTCAACTACACAAATTGTACAGCATGTGTGTTTGAGCAATATGAAATGTGGGCACCCTGAAAAAAGAACAGGATAACAGCAATTGTTCAGGTAATAAGAGAGACAACCTTAAACTCTGACTCTGGTGAGCCAGGCAGAACAGAGACACATTTCTCTTCTTTCAAAAGCAAATGGGAGAAATATCACTGAATTCTTTTTCTCAGCATGGGATATCCCTGAGAAAGAGAATGCGCACCTAGGGGTAGGTCTCTGAACTGGCCCCCCCAGGGCGTACCTGTCTTTTATGGTCGAGACTGCAGGGGTGAAATAAACTCCAGTCTCCTATAGCACTCCCAGGCTTATTAGGAAGAAGAAACTCCCGCCTAATAAATTTTGGTCAGACTGGTTGATCTCAAAACTCTGTCTCCTGATAAGATATTATCAGTTACAATGGTGCCCAAAACTTCATTAGCAATTTTAATTTTTCCCCTAAGCTGTGGTCCTGTGATCTCACCCTGCCTCCACTTGCCTTGTGATATTCTATTACCCGGTTAAGTACTTGATGTCGGTCACCCACACCTATTCACACACTCCCTCCCTTTTTGAAACTCCCTAATAAAAACTTGCTGGGTTTTGCTTCTTATGGGGCATCACGGATCCTACCAATGTGTCATGTCTCCCCCGGACACCCAGCTTTAAAATTTCTCTCTTTTGTACTCTGTCCCTTTATTTCTCAAGCTAGCCAATGCTTAGGAAAATAGAAAAGAACCTACATGATTTTCAGGGCAGGTACCCCGATAGTGGAGGAAGCCCTCTACAGAATCAGACTTCCCCCTCCACTTCCCAGGAAGAGAGATGTCAGAAAAGTTACTGCTTTACACAAAATCACCTGTTCCTTGTGTCCTTGCATGGTGGTGGCTTATGTCAAGACAGGCCCTTCCCCAGGCAGAGAACCATAAGGATCTCCATGCAGGGAAGACGTCGCCCCTGACCACCATTCCCGGGCACCTGCTGTTCTGCTCTCAGTCCCTCTCTTCCAACAAAAGCCTGAATCAGTGTGTGCGACACCCGACACCCTGACACCAGGTGAGGCCCAAACTCAAATCTCCTCAGCTCATGGCCTCCTGGACGCTGCTTCATTTTCCTAAACCTAAAACCTTGGTTAAATCCCGTGGTGGTAGAGAGGAAATGAAGCAGATGCTCCCCACTCTCCCCACCATACCATTCTCCTCCTAGCTTTCTATGTGTGGCACACGGGGTGCTGGCCTCAGGGCTGTTTGGGCAGTTTCCCCTTTGTCGGTTCCCCCTCGGTGTTCATGGCAGCCACCCTTGGTCAATGCAGCTCTAGGCATGGGAGATAGTTGAGAGCCCTTCCCAGAGGCACCTGCCCTGAGGGCTGCAACCCTCTGCCCTGACATGGCAAAGGGAAGGGCCGTGCAGGGTTGGTGAGGACTTAGGACTGTAGCTTCTTCTTTGAAGCACAACTACCCAATATTCTACAGAATGGTTTTGACACTAAGATGATGTTATTTATTAATTAAAACATCCTTTTTGAAAAAAATGAGTGTCCACTGCATGTCACTTCCATTTGTGTTTTAGCTTCTCCATCCCTGCCAAGAAGCCTGACCTGAGTGCTCGTTTTAAATCCAAGTCCATAGAAAGAGCGGCTGGATGTGGATGTGTAAAACTCTTCTAGGGCACAGCTTCCTAGCGTAGGAGATAACCTCCCAGCCTGGGGCACACCCTCCCAGAATGGATGACAGCAGGTGCTGCTTTCTCTGTTGATGTTGCCTGTCTTTGGTCTCGGTGGCATTTTTCCCAATCAGTTACACACACACACACACACACACAAACACACACACACACACTTCTGGACTTTGTTTCCATGTAGGGGCCTAAAGTATCCTGTGGAAAGAGCCACATGTCGATCACTATGTATTTCATGTCTAGGGGGTTTGATGAGAGAAGTTCAGTCCCTGGAGTTTGCTCAAATCTGCAAGCACAGATGGAATCTATGGCCTGGTGAGCTCCATCGCGGCCTGGCCCCTGGCTGTGGACACAGTCAGCCCCCACCTCCTGGTCAGATCAGGAGCTCAGACCAAAGCACCAGCCCAGTTTCCCAGGAAGCAGCCTGGGACCACTCCTCTCCCTGACCCCGTCACCAGGGGCTGCTGCAGCTGAAGGCCTGGGTTCCTAGCCCCTGGCTGCTCTCTCCCTGTTCTGAAGCTCAGGTCTCCAAAAGTGCCAGCAACTCCCCTGATGGCCTTGCTGTGGCCACGTCAGCTCCCAGGTACTCCTCTGATCTCCACTCCAGCAGAACAATGAGGCTTCATAAAGGAACTGCAGAAACCCTGCCTGTGTTCACAACCCCAGACAGCCAAGAGCTCAGAGGGAGGCGATGCTACTGTTTTATTGCAGGAGGTGGGGGTGTGTGTACCATGTACCAGGGCTATGAGAAGCAAGAAGGAAGGCGGGAGGGCAGAGCCCCCTGCTGAGTAACAAAGGCCTCCTGCTGTCTTCTCTGTCTGTCTCCTGGTGCAGCCACATGGGGAGACTTCCCCCGGCATGGGGGCCACCAGTCCAGGAGAGGGAGCACTAAAGGGGGGTTTGAGTAGGAGGTGGTCGGTGTGACTGGTCTGGCATAGACCCCTAGGCTTCTTGACACCTGGAATTCACCAGGGATATTCTGTCCTCCCAGGCAACTTCATGGATCTTGAAAGAGCACAACTGTTTCTGTGAAGGGAAGAGAGAGGGCCAATCAGTGTGGGTTAAAGTTAAAGGGGAAGATGCCCAGCCATGAGATGTCAGAGCCTGGGTGAGTAGGATGGAGGTGAGACACTGGGCCCTCACCCACTCCTGCTGAGACCCAGAGCACTGAACTAGAATGAATAGTGACTGTTCCTTTACTCCTCCCAAGGCTCCAAGTCACCAGGTGGCATTGGGCCCCCACCCCAGCCTGCAGGGTCCTGTCCCAGCACAGCCCTGTGAGGAGCAGCCTGTGCAAGGCCTTGGGAGCCACAAGGGTGCAGGACATGGGAAGGTGGCTCACTTCCCCCAGCTCCTTCCACCTCCAGCACCCAGGCCAGCACTAAGAGGGGCCAGAGGGAAGAACCCAGGGCAGGGCAACTCCCCCTGAAAGAACTGGGGCAGGGGTTAATGATAACAAGGGGAGTGTGGCTCTTCCCTGAGTGGAGACCTCACAAGAACCAGCAGGTCCTTGGAGATGCTGGTGTTGGGTGATTTGGCAGGTCCAGGGCTTCCCAACTAACAGGGCTCTAGGTCCCACTAATCTGATCACTGTGGCTGTGGCTGCATGCAGGTGCCTGAGCCTGGGATTAGACAGAGCCCCTTCTCCCTGCCCAGCACACAGCCCTGCAGCTGCTTCTTCCCATCCAACAGGCAACACCCCAAAGCAGGCAGAGTTGACCTTCCAGTAACCATTCCCAAGATAAAGCCTTCCTAGCAAATCAAACACATCATCTCCCTCCCTCACCACCCCATCTACACATACATGGACAACTACGTAAACTCACTTGGACGCCTCATCCCCATGGATCTATGTACAAAGCCCCATACACCCCCACACATCCATGCACAGGCACACATGCTCCCATACACATCCCCGCACACACTGGCACATGTGTGTACACGTTTCCCTTTCCACATGCACACCTACATGCACACCCCCCCACAAGTACATGAACATGTATTCATCCGTGCATACATGGCTCCTCACATACCCACCTGCACACACACACAGCCTCCAAACATGTGGAAGGCAGAGGGTGACACATATGCACCACTCTGCAGTGCATGACTGGCCTGGGACCCATATCAGGAACGTACCTTCTGCAGTTCTGGCTGTTCATGGAAGGCACAAGTGTCCAAGTTGGGCTGGGACTTGGTACATATGGTTCGGCCCACCTCTACGTCGAAGAAGTAATTCACCCCGCCCACGATCTACACACATGAGAAAACAGGACACACGGACAGCGCCCCCATCAGTTTCATGCACTCACAGGCACTTCACTGTGCCTGAGTCACTGGACTTGCTCTGGGGCTTCATGAGCTTCCCACATGTCACCACAAGGCACACAAGCCCCCTTTTCCTATCAGCTGGCAGGGTTCTGGGCCTCATGACTACTCTTAAACATTGTTTTCTCCGTGCTGGGTAGAAGGATTCATTGAATTCTGCTACCTGTGTCTCAGGGGTGAGGGAACACTGAATCTTTTCTAGGAAGGCTGTCTGATAACAAAATTTTAGCTAACTTCCGAAAATCTCATTCCCTCCATTTAACCTAGATTTATTACTTCATTTAGAGTAGGAAATGAGATGTTTCACACACACAGATATTTTGGGTCAATGGGGCCGCCCAGATGCTACCATTTCAAGCGTGAGAATCAAGCTACATTTCTAAAGTCAGCAGCTCACCTATGTGTCTTACAATTACAGACTAGAATTGAACCCTTTCCCTGCACAAGGCCTCTCCCAGACACAACGTGGCAGAGCTGTGGAGAAACCTAGGATGAGGGATTCATTGGAACCAGGAGGAACTGCTGAGGTCCCTCAAGTATCAGTTCACCCATGTCTAAAATAGCTTCCAGGCCTGACGGTCTGCAATGTCCTGTGCTTCACTCCAAGTTACTGTCATGTTTAAGAGGGAGATGCAGGCCAGTGGGGACCATGGCACCAGGGAGTGTACCTCCTGTGCAGGGAGAGGACACCAGCTGACAGCTGCAGGAGAAACAGGGCTGGTGGGGATTCCTTTGATTTTCCAGGAGAAGGTGGAGGAGCTCTAAAGGCTGTGTCACTATTTGCTGCTCTGCCATGGGATGCAGGTCAAGCTGGGCCCAGTAGCCCTGCTGAAGCTCCCTCCCGACCTGACCCCTCCTCCGCTCTGCAGGGTGACCACAGTCCTCATCTGGTGGAGGTCTAACTCTGCATCAGCTGGTAGAGGCAGGGTCAGGCGTGCTCCACCCCAGCAGGGACTCAGCCGCCCTGGGCTGTAGGGGTTGGTCAGCCTGCCTGAGGGTGAAGGCCGCTAGCCCTAAGGGTCTGTGCCCAGGGGTGTGACTTGGGGAAGCAGGGCTCTGCAGAACAGGGAGCCAGGTTCCTGTGTGGCCCCTGCGGAGAGGTCTCAGGGAGGAGGATGAGCCTCATGGCCTGGATCTCATCCTGAGCAGCATCAAGCCCACCCAGAGTCAGCACAGTCTCCATCCACACCTGCTGGACCCTGGGAAATGCCATGGTCATGGTACAGGCACAGGGGCTGCTGCAGGTTAAAGGAAGCTGAGAGGACAGACAGTGGCTGCAGTATATGGCCCGGGAGCATGCTTAGGCATAAAGGCCATCAGCAGAGAATCAGGGAAATCTGAATGAATCTGAGCACTAGATCATGAATGTGTCCGTGTTGATTTGCTGGGAATGCTCTTGAGGGTTGGGCAACAAATAGGATGGGACTCAGGACCCCTCGGGTGGAGGCAGCACCCACCTATTGCCTGGCTCTCAGTACCCGCAGCGGGCGTCTGTAGTAGTCATCTTCAGTGGCCTTGTTATACTTGCTGATGGCGAAGTCAAGGGCACGCTGTACCCACTCATCATTGAGGTCTGCTTTATAGATGCCACCCGGGATTATCCTGTCCTCCTCAGGGCTCCAGGACAGGGCCACAGCCAGGGTAACCAGCAGGAGCAGCAAGGTACACAGGGGCCGGGCCATGGTCTCCTCAGAGGCAGAGCACAGAGCTGGAGCTGCAGGAGAGGAGGGTGAGGGCCTGAGGCAGGTAGCCCACACCTGCAGGCAGCTGTGCATTTATCCTGCTTAGGCAGCCCAGCCCCACCCCCCTCCATGCTCGCCACTCCCTGACTCCTCCTCCTCTTCCTACACTTCTCATCTTTCAACATCTCTTTTTACACTCCCCTGCCACTACAAGCTCCCTCCCTGCCTCATTTCCCCCTGCCCCTCCCAGGCCTCCTCCTCCATCTCCCCCTCCTCCCCACTCCTGTCCTCACTGCAGCCTCCCTGAGCCATGCCTCTCTTCCCCAGTGCTCCCAAGCTTGAGTCACCGGGTCTCCACAGAGGTGACACTGGTCCTTTGACTGTGAAAGCAATGTGACTTCCTGTTTGCTCAGAAAAGGGAAAAATACAGGGTTTGACCTCCCGGGGTCTTCAGATATCAGGGGCATCCAGGAGCACTTGATCACGGTTTCTGAATATCTGGAGCAGAGAGGTTATTTCAGAAGGTTCCAGAAGAACCTGTCCACACCCTACTATGGAGAATTCTTTGCCAAATTTAAGGGAATTAACCTTTTTGGAAAAGGTCACTGGCTTCTCTTTTCATAATTCATTGTTCAATAAGCAAACCTATCACCAGCTACTCCCTGTGCCAGGAGGTCTAGGGCTTGAAGATGGAACCTGGATGATGAGCCATGAAGGTGACATTGCAGAGCTGCTGCCCAACAGAGATGTGACACCAACCCGTGAGCAATTGAAAATTTCTAGTAGATGCATTTTAAAAGATGCGAATAAATGGGTGAAGGTAATGTTTAAAATATTTATTTAACCTAATATAGCCACAATATTATTTCAGCTAATGGGAACAATTATTAACGAGATCGTTTATGAGTTTGTTTGTTTGTTGTTTTTTTTTTTTTGATTTTGTAATTCTTTGAAGTTCCCTGTGTATTTTTTAAACTTGGACCAGAAGCCATTTTGGACTGGCCCCATTTCAAGTGTCCTGTGGCACACATGTGGCAGGCGGCTATGGAAATGCACAGTAAATTCCTACACAGTGTGTGTAGGGGATGGTAGGTTATGATCAACAATTAGGATCAGGGAGTTATACTCACTCTGTTGGAAGTGAAATAGAACAGGGTCTAGAGAGAGACCACTGGATCCTGGTCAGGGAGTTCTCTATGAGACTGGAGAGGTTGAGAAGCCCCAGGCAGAGGGGAACAGCCAGTGCAAAGGCCCTGAGTTGGGGTTGGGCATGCCTGCTCCAAGAACAGGAAGTTCCTGGAGGGGATGTGAGCAGGGAAGGGAATGACCTGGAGTCTCACGGTAACTGTGTGTGGGGCCCGGTGGAAGGTGCACAGAGACCCCTGGGAGGCAGTGGGAATGTCAGGAGAGGGAGCAGCAGCTGCGGTAGGAATGTGGGAAGCCACAGGACTCTCTTGCTTCTCTCCTAGGCAGTCATGCTTCGGGCGCCTTTGCTCTGTGCACTGCTTGGAAGACTCACCTGATACTTTAAAAATTGCCTTAAATGAGGTAGAATTTACATACAATAAAATGCCTAATAGTATGTGCCCAATCTGAGGGATTTCATAAATGCATACACTTGTGTTACCATTTTGTCCAGACCTGTGACATCTGCCTTGCCCCAGACGGTATCCTCCTGCCTCTCCAGCCACCCTCGTGCCCACCCCACCCTGGCAGCCCACAGATTCCTTTGTTGCCTGTCCTTGAGCTTCCCAGGAATGGAGTCCTGCAGATCGAGCCCTGGTGTGTCTTCGTCCTTTGCTCAGTGTGGCTTTCCAGTGGCCCCCGAGTTGCTTCATTGCCAGGATTGTGAGTTCTCCTTCTCCACAGACTGAGAGGATGTGGTCAGTTGGGTGCCCTGTGGGCTGACAAAGCCCCCAGCTCGGGATGCTGTGGGCCTGGGCTGGAATGTGATTCCAGGACTGGGGAGGGTGAAAGGAGGCTCTGAACAGACAGCTGCTCCCTTTGTTCTCTCAACCCCACCCTCCATGCCTGATGGTGACCCTGTGGCAAATGCCCTTATGGTGAGGTGGCAGGCTTGGCCAGAAGCACCAGGAAACCCTGGGCCTTAGCAGGATACCCAGAGGACTCTCCTGGGAGTGGTGGAGGTGAGGGTAAGCCAGGGTCAGCCCAGACTTGTTTAGAACACTAAACAATACTATAATAAACAAATGATCAAGTGCAGAAAGCATCACATAAAGGTGCAAGTGATGAGGACAACCTGGCTGAGAGTCATCCTGGGCTTGGACATGGCTAGGGCTGGATCAGCAGGAACCTGGCAGTGGGAACCATATTATTCATGGGTGCTCATGTTCAGTATTAGGACAGGGGACCTTGTTACCTGAGGCCTGGTGACCATCTCACCCCACTGTGAATCTGGCACCCCTAGAATAGCCGTGTAGCCCAGCAGATACAGCAGGTGTCCCAATGGTGTTTACTGCTGGGTGACGGAGGAAAGGTCTTCAAACAGAGCTACATATATGCCTCCTAGTAAGACAGGAAATGGGGGGAGATTCCCAGAGAAGGGAAAGAGAGGGAAGTTCCTTACCAGGTGTTTGTGAGCAGAATGGTCATTTCAAAGGGTAGCAGTTAGTTCTTCTCTGTGGCTTCCACCTTCCTGGGATAGCTGGGAGTCCAGACTCAGGAAGACATGCTGTGCAGAGGGTAAGCTGAAGGTCAAGCAATCCTCTTGTTTCTTTTTGTTTGTTTGTTTGTTTTGTTTTGTTGTGTTTTGAATCATCAGAAACGAGATGCAGGTAACCCAAATAGCGAGAATGTGCTGGTGGGTGGAGTGTGAGGGAGGGATGCCAGAGTGCTGACCTGTGCCCTGTATGTGATGACACGACCAGTGGTCATCTTCTGTCAGGACACTGGCATGCACTGCCGGGAGGGTCAGCTGTTCTGATGCAGCAAGCTCTCTAATCCCAGTAGGAAAGATACCAGTGTAGGTTGCTCTTAGGAAGAGGTACAAGTGTGATGTCCAGTATGGAGTGATAGGAAGTGGCAGGTTGAGGTAGCTGGCCAGGTCCTCCAGATGTTTAATGACCTTAGGCAAATGTTGTGTCTGTCACGCATCTGGAGAAAGAAACTACGTTCTAAAGCATAGTATCTAGGAGTTCAGACCAGCAGAGATGAGCAGACGTCTGCAGTGATGTATCAACATGGTTAAAAATGATGGAGTAGCCAGATGTGGTGGTGCACATGTAATCCTAGCTAATTTGGAGAGTGAGTCAGGAAGATTCCTTCAGTCCAGAAGTTCAATTTCAGCCTGTGCAACACAGTGAAACCCCCATCTAAAAAAAAATGACAAATCACTTTGTTCCCTGATTTCTATAGTCCACAGTTTTAAGGACACACTAGGAAGGGGCCAGATAGCAACCATGGACTGAAGAACAAGCTTGGGGCTTCCAGCGCCCATGTAACCCGGAGGTGTCCAGCTGCCCAGGAGGGGGCATGTTTTCTTCTGCCCGGTGACAAAAGAGAAAGCTGTGTTCCCCTAGGCTGCATGGGTGACTACTGATCCGATTATCTGAATTAGTAGGATGAGAAATTAGGTGAGTGGCAGAAGTTCTCTGCAATAAATGACCAATAATAAGTGAACACTAAACAATACCATAATAAATGACCAAGCACAGAAAACATCACATAAAAGTTCAAGTGGTGAGGACAAGCTGGCCAAGAGTTGAGATTCTGCACAACTGGGTTTTGAGCAACTAACACTTTGGTCTATGGTAGGAGCTGGGACTGAACAGCCACAGGATTTGGTGGCTTCTCAAATGGGAAGCCCATGAGCCTCCTTTATGGAGCACCTGGAATTCTCTGGGGTCTAGCTCATCTCTTTCACACTCTATCCCTCCTTCTTTTCTCCCTTTCCTCAAACATGGTGGACACGTGGATGCTTCTAAACTATGGGCCAATGTTGGTAACACATTTGGCCCTGCTAGAACATGTGGATGCTTCTAAACTATGGGCCCATGTTGATAACACATTTGGCTCTTCCACATCATTAGGAAACTGTGATACTCATGGGGAATCCTGCTGGTAGCCCCAACTAGGAAAGGCGAGAGATGGCAGAGCCCAGTGTCTGAGGTCTGATTGTTTTGCACTCCATGGGGAGAAAGAGAATCCTTTCTATCAGGGACCAGAATGTGAATGGTATTCATGGTTTTGGAGTGCAAGTTAACATTTATTTTTCAAAAAGAGCATTTGTCAGTGCAGATTCACTGACTGAAGAACCACGTATGAATGGAGGGGAGTAGGGGCGGCCTCCGGAACTCAGGCTGCTGGCTGCTGCAGCCAGAGATCCATCTGATTCCCTGGGCTTCAGTTTGCAGAGGCCAGGTAATGAGGAAAACAGATGACTCTGAGGAGGTGAGTCATCTCCTTGACATCTCTGGGTGGTCAGACTTTCTTACCCTGTTTGGGTCACTGCTGGGACTTCCCTGTCACTGTTTGTGTAATCTTAAATATCAATTCCTTTAGCAAAGTGCAGTGACTCTGGAGAGTGGTTCCTCTTCCTGGTTGGAATCCTGTTCAACTCAATCACTGAGTGCTGGAACTGGAGCCAGAGGCCATCAGGACAGCCCTGCTCCCTCCTGTGGTCCTGCCTGCCCTCTCCTCCTGTCACAGAGGAGCTGGATCCAGTGACAAGATTCACCTTGACCAAATCCTTGTTAGGCTCCTCTGAGCCTTCCTCTGCCCTAATCCTCCACCCTAGTCCCCAGCCCTGGACCTCCTGTTCTTGTGAGGGCTGCATTGCCCAGTTTTAGGAAAGAATCCTGCTAAGTCAGTTTAGAAAGACTCCCGCACCCTTGGTATCTGATCACCCTCAACATCTGACCAAGTTCTTCATTCCTTAACTTTAATGTCTAAGGCTTTGTCCTGCCTTTAGCAACAATATTTTTAGGTCAGTTTATCTAGAACTTCCTACCTTTGATGTTTCTGCTTAGTATTTCTGTTTGAAATGGTTCCAAAGGTACTTTAATAATGACCCAATCATTCCATACTGTAAGTGAGATTATTTTACCCTCCCTACTTACTTGTTTTAATTGTGTGCCCATTTTTCTCCAGTCTTTTAGATCTAAAGTTCCCTGTTCTAGAAACTATGGGCAGAATTGTACTATTGTTCGAAAAAGCGTGATTAGATTTTTGGTAGAGACTCTAACTCCCCCTCTTTTTACAAGAATTTTAATAGAGCTGAGATAAGAGGCATATTTACTTTTAGTTTGCCCCATTGTTACCCTGGCTTCTTCCGAGCATACAAGCTTACTGCAAGGCTGACTGTAGACGTACTCAGGAATCTCTCATCGACTTGTCCTCAGTGACCACACTCGAGCATACCTTCACCCTAGAGGAAAGCACCCATGACGGGCACCAGATGAAAGGGTGGCCAGCCCCTCCACACCTGTGGGCATTTCTCATTGGGTGGGATAACAGACTGAGAAGACAAAGATGGTATCTCATTGTGGTTTTGATTTGCATTTCTCCAGCATGGCACATGTATACATATGTAACTTACCTGCACATTGCGCACATGTACCATAAAACCTAAAGTATAATAATAATAATAATAAAAGAAAAAAAAAAGAAAACAAAGAGACACAGAGACAAAGTATAGAGTAAGAAAAGTTGGCCCAGAGGACCGGTGCTTAGCATAGGGAGGACCTGCGCTGGCACATGTCTCTGAGTTCCTTCAGTATTTATTGATCATTATCTCTGCCATCTCAGAGAGGGGGCTGTGGCGGGACAATAGGGTAATAGTGGGGAGAGGGTCAGAAGGAAAACATGTGAACAAATGTCTCTGTGTCATAAACAAGGTTAGAAAATATGCTGTGCTTTGATGTGCACATACATAAACATATCTGGTGCATTAAAGAGCAGTATTGCCACCAGCATGTCTCACCTCCAGCCTGAAGATGGTTTTCTCCTATCTCAGTAGATGGAACATATAATTGGGTTTTACACTGAGACATTCCATTGCCTAGGGAGGAACAGGAGACAGATGCCTTCCTCTTATCTCAACTGCAAAGAGGCCTTCCTCTTTTACTAATCCTCCTGAGCACAGACCCTTTATAGGTGTGGGGCTAGGGGACGGTCAGGTCTTTCCCTTCCCAGGAGGCCATATTTCAGACTTTCACATGGAGAGAAACCTTGGACAATACCTGGCTTTTCTAGGAAGAGGTCCCTGCGGCCTCCTGCGGTGATTTGTGTCCCTGGGTATTTGAGATTAGGGAGTGGTGATGACTTTTAACAAGCATGCTGCCTTCAAGCATTTGTTTAGCAAAGCTTGTCCTGCATAGCCCTAAATCCATTAAACCTTGAGTCAACACAGCACATGTTTCTGCCAGCACAGGGTTGGGGGTAGGGTTACAGATTAACAGCATCTCAAGTCAGAAGAATTTTTCTTAGTACAGAAAAAAATGGAGTCTCTTATGTCTACTTCTTTCTACATAGACACAGTAACAGTCTGAAGTCTCTTTCTTTTCCCCACACACAACTATATGGAAACTGAACAACCTGCTCCTAAATGACTACTGGGTGAATAATAAAATGAAGGCAAAAATAAAGATGTTCCTTGAAGCCAATGAGAACAAAGACACAACATACCAGAATCTCTGGGACACATTTAAAGCAGTGTGTAGAGAGAAATTTATAGCACTAAATGCTCACAAGAGAAAGCAGGAAAGATCTAAAATTGACACCCTAACATCACAGTTAAAAGAACTAGAAAAGCAAGAGCAAACAAGTTCAAAAGCTAGCAGAAGGCAAGAAGTAACTACGATCAGAGCAGAACTGAAGGAGACAGAGACCCAAAAAAACCCTTCAAAAAATCAATGAATCCAGGAGCTGTTTTTTTTTTAAAAAGATCAACAAAATTGATAGACCACTAGCAAGACTAATAAAGAAGAAAAGAGAGAAGAATCAATAGACCCAACAAAAAATGATAAAGGGGATATCACCAGTGATCCCATGGAAATACAAACTACCATCAGAGAATACTATAAACAGCTCTACGCAAATAAACCAGAAAATCTAGAAGAAATGGATACGTTCCTGGACACATACATCCTCCCAAGGCAAAACCAAGAAGAAGTCGAATTGCTGAATAGACCAATAACAGGGTCTGAAATTGAGCCTACTAACCAAAAAAAGTCCAGGACCAGACAGATTCACAGCCGAATTCTACCAGTGGTACAAAGAGGAGCTGGTACCATTCCTTCTGAAACTATTCCAATCAATAGAAAAAGAGGGAATCCTACCTAACTCATTTTATGAGGCCAGCATCATCCTGATACCAAAGCCTGGCAGACACACAACAAAAAAAGGAGAATTTTAGACCAATATCCCTGATGAACATCAACGCAAAATTCCTCAATAAAATACTGGCAAGCCGAATCCAGCAGCACATCAAAAAGCTTATCCACCAAGATCAAGCTGGCTTCATCCCTGGGATGCAAGGTTGGTTCAGCATACACAAAACAATGAGTGTAATCCAACACATAATCAGAACAAAAGACAAAAACCACATGATTATCTCAATAGATGCAGAAAAGGCCTTCAACAAAATTCGACAGTGCTGCATGCTAAAAAGTCTCAATAAACTAGGTATTGATGGAACGTATCTCAAAATAATAAGAGCTATTTATGACAAACCCACAGCCAATATCATACTGAATGGGCAAAAACTGGAAGCATTCCCTTTGAAAACTGGCACAAGACGGGGATGCCCTCTCTCACCACTCCTATTCAACATAGTGTTGGAAGTTCTGGCCAGGGCAATCAGGCAGGAGAAGGAAATCAAGGGTATTCAATTAGGAAAAGAGGAAGTCAAATTGACCCTGTTTGCAGACGGCATGATTATATATTTAGAAAACCCCATTATCTCAGCCCAAAATCTCTTCAAGCTGAAAAGCAAGTTCAGCAGGGTCTCAGGATACAAAATCCATGTGTAAAAATCACAAGAATTCCCATACACCGATAACAGACCAACAGAGAGACAATTGAACAATGAGAACACTTGGACACTGGGCGGGGATCATCAAACACTGGGGCCTGTCATGGGGTGGTGGTATGGTGGAGGGATAGCATTAGGAGAAAATCTAGTGTAAATGATCAGTTAATGGGTGCAGCAAACCAATAAGGCACATGTAAACTTATGTAAGAATCCTGCTGCACATTGTGCACATGTACCCTAGAACTTAAAGTCTAAAAAAAGAAAGACAAAGTTCTAAATATCTGAGAAATAATCAAACTGAAATAGGGTAGCCCACCTGGGAGTCCCCAGTCCTACCTGTGTACTTGTGTTGTTTGTCATGTGCCTCAGATTATAAAAGCTAAAAGTGGATTCCAGCCTCTGTGATTATTCTGTTTTGCTCTAAAGGAAGGACAATTCAGTGGTCGTTTGCATTCTCCTTTGCCTCTCTTCAGCATATCACTTGAGTGTTAGGGTGCTGTTTGACAGGGTGAACTGGGATCCTCCCCTTTTCTCACCGAGGTGCTGTCTTGACTTACAGTAAAGAGCCAGGACCCGGGCAGTGTGGAGGACCTGCATTCTGTGCCCCACAGACCTCCTGGATTGCTTATTTGTATCTGGGAAGAGTTCAGTGCTGTTCTGGATCCCTGATATATGGGCGGCTCTTAGGATTTGCCAAAAGGAAACTTTTAAAGCTTCTGTTTCTTTACAGCCAGCAGCTTCATTACTTACGTGATGTAGGTTGTCATGGGGGCAGTAAAGAGTTCATTTGGGAAAACAGTGGAGAAGGAGTGCAGCGGAAAATGGAATAAATCATGTATGAGTCAGTTTCTGTTCCACAGGAAAAACCCTTAACATCTTAGGGACTAAAACCAAGGAACTGTTCCTTTCATGCTCTGGAGCCTGCAGATGGGCTGGGGCTTAGCAGATCTGGTCTCGCTTGCCTTGTGTCTTCATCCTGGGGCCCATGCTGAAGGGGCAGTGTCTGCTTGGATCAGGTTTTCTTCATGATGGTGAGGAGGGGAGCAGGAGGACCCACCTCTCACATCTGCAGGGTTAAGGTTTCTGTCCTTGTCACATCTGTTAAGGCCCAAGCAAGACCCATGACCATACACAAAGGCAATGGGGGTTTATGCTACAATTTTTGGAGAGAGTTGTTGCTAGCCACATGGCAGAGGGGGCATGCATGTACAGTTTTGTTCCAGAAAGGGAGACAGCTCTCCATCAATCCTGGCATACCCCCTTGAATCTAGGAAAACCCCTCTTCTCTGTGCCATGACATGGCACATGCTTCCAGGAAGACTGTGGCTTTCGTGCTGCCATTGGCTGTCTAAACTTTTGCTAACAAGGGTGATTTTTTCAGTCTCCTGAGTTCCTCCTGGGGTATCTGTGAAATACTGGCTCCCTAGAAGGGATGCTCCATATGAGGAAAGCTCTACTCCAAAAGCCCATGTTTATTCTCTATAAAAACAGGCTTCTCAAAAGGTATGGCCTGGTAGAGCCTTTTTTGGCCTACATTTTGTTATATACTAATTGCTGAGTTCTTACTAATAGAGAATTCATTTCTACTCCCACCCAGTGTTGTTCACATAGTATCAGAATTATAGTCAAATAATTGTGAAGGTGTGCAATGTGCAGGATGGGGTTTTATGATGAAAACTCAAGATGAAATAGAAGAAGGGGGCTGGGAAACAAGAGTGACCCCCTGAACTGCAAAGGGAGGTGCAGGTAGGATTAGGTGGGGAACGTGGCCATCTCTTGTGAGCTGACAACATCTGGGGGAAGTGGAGGGAACTTCCTCCTCAGCCTCTGTCGCTGTATCGCTTCCAGTGTGCCAGTCCCTTCCGTCTCACACTCTGTCTCTGCTCTAAGGAACAGTAAATTGTGGATGCTGGTGAAACGTGTTCTTAGTAACCAGCCAGCCTGCAGCATCATCACGCGATGGCTTGGCCATTCCCCGGACACATTTATGCTATTCTGAGAAGTTAGGTGTTTCCATAACTTCCCAACTAGCTGACAACACAGGGCCGTGCATGCCAGGTGATCCTTACATAGAACTTTGCTGTATTTTGAATTTTTATTTTTTGCACCTTTTATTTTGTAGTGATTTTTTTTTTTTTTTTTTTTTTTTTTTGAGACAGAGTCTTGCTCTGTTGCCCAGGCTGGAGTGCAGTGGCAAGATCTCGGCTCATTGCAAGCTCCGCCTCCCGGGTTCACACCATTCTCCTTCTTCCTGAGTAGCTGGGACTACAGGTGACCGCCACCACGTCCGGCTGATTTTTTGTATTTTTTTTTAGTAGAAACGGGGTTTCACCGTGTTAGCCAGGATGGTCTCGATCTCTGAACCTCATGAACCACCCACCTTGGCTTCCCAAAGTGCTGGAATTACAGGCGTGAGCCACCACGCCCGGCCTACTGATTTCAAACTTACAAAAAGTGGGAAGAGTAATATAAAGAGCTCTTGTATACACTCAGATTCTCCCAATCATAACATTGTATCTCATGCTTTTTCATTCTCTTTCTATGTGTGTACAAGGTATTATAGGTTTTTCCAAGTCATTTGAGTGCAAATTGCAGACATGACCTCTTTTGTCCTCAGATACTTTCTTGTGTGTGTCCTAAGGACAAGGACATTCTCTAACACAACCTCAGCACAATGAGAAAAACCATGATGCTTGTGTGGATACATGCTTTTGTCTAGTCTATTGTTCAGACAGTTTATCAATGGTGTTTATTTGCCAAGCTTCTTTAGTCTCTTTTAATCTCGTAAAGCTCTTCATTCTCTCTTGTCTTTGTTATCCTGTCATTTTTGACAATAACTGGCTGTTTTGTAGAATGAAATTTTTTCTGTTGGGGTCATCAATGGATTTGATTCAGGTTATGCATTTTTTAGATGAAAATTATAGAAGTGATATCGAGTCCCTCAGTACATCATTCCAGGAGGCCACAATACCATTGTCTAATTGCTGATAGATGTTAATATTAATCTCTAGATTTAGATAGCATCTTCCAGCTTTCTCCACTCTAAAGTTACTTTATTTGTTATATAATTAATAAGTATTTCAAAGAGCAATACTTAGAAAATAGCTTTATGTTCTACTTCTTATTAAACTTTTACTTTCTACCATTAGCATATAATGATAATTCTTTCCTGAATCAATTTTTATTATGATTATTGTGACTATTTTCTTCCCACTTCATCATTTCTTCCATATTTATTAATGGCATTCATTCCACTGTAAGGAAAGCTTGCTTTTCTCATCTGTCTGTTTATCTACTTACCTACCTACCTAGCTTCTGTCTCTCGATAGATCTAACTCATGGTTTCTTATTTTATTGAAGAAGTTATAATCTGTTACCACTATTATTCCAATGTGTAGATTATCTCACAGTTGGCTACCGAGAGCTCCTTTAAGCAGCTTCCTCTGTTCCTTTGACATGTTTCCATTATTATTGGAGCCTATCCTTACCTTCTCATGTATTAATAACAAGAAGTTCTAGATCTATTTTATACTTTCCTTCATCCAACTCTAGAAGTATTGGCTGAAATCTGTGGTGAGTTCAGAAAGCAATCCCGAGTGGTGCATGTGCTTATTCATTGCTACAGGGAGGCCATATTGCCTCTGTTGGTAGTTATTCACCTGGGGCAATTTTGCTTCCCAGGGCACACTGGTAAGTTCTAGGACATATTTGGTTGTTTCTACTTGGGAGGACATGCTACTGGCATTTAGTGGACAGAAGTCAGGGATTCTGATAAACATCGTGCATTTTTCCCCACAGTGGTAGATTACAAGCTTTTGGTGTGCCTCAAGCACTTGGAAATAGTAAAATAGTACATAGTGATCAGCTCTGTGAGTTTTAACTCAGGAAGGAGAGTGGGAATCCACTGGAATCCTGAAGGACACCTCAGATTCTGGGGAGGATAATGTAGGCAAATAGCCCTTAGACAATGTGTACCTGATAAAAGTGAGTGATGTCCCAGAATGTGAGGGGGCAGAGAGTCTTCCTCTGCGATGTACCCTTCCACTGGGGATTCCATGGAACCAGGCCAAGGGAGAGCACTTTGTTTCTCCCAAGCCCTGGAGCTAACTTGGGGAGATGCTTGGACACTCTGAGAAGGAAAGACACTGGAAAAAGCTGCTGCCATTTTCTTAGACCTAGGACTAAGAGCAGTATGCTATTTTTAATCTGGGCTCATAAGTCAGTCATTCTTAGGTGACCCTGCAGCTTGCCCACAAACTCATTTTAGTCTTCGGCCAGATTGGAGTGCTTGTGCTAGAATGGGGTAGGGTTCTCCATATTAGAACTGAATAGTGACTGTGAAAAATGCCCTAGTAATAGGTGTTGGAATTCTGTTCACCCTTGTTGCAAGTGTGGAGCCAGAGGAGGGTTGCGGCAGCCATGATTTCTCCTGGGTGATGAGACTTGCAGCCAAGGTCATCTTGGTACCTGGAACTGGTCTCTGTGTATCAGTGCTGGATGCACCAGACTTCTTCCTTGAGATCATGGAGCAGCTGGATCTTCTCTGCCCCATACACAGGCTGATCTCTAGGCATTCAGAGCACCTGCTCACTTAGATCAGCAGCCTAAACACCCCCACCCTTCCTATGTATAGACTGTGGTGTAGCAGGGACCTCTGTACTCCATAACCAGGTAGTTCTCCAGGCATTCAGAGCACACATGTGCCTAAATCAGCAGCCTTTTCTGCCTTACCCTTTCTGTGCAGAGACAGTGGTGAAGCAGGGCCCTCTCTTCTCCATGCCCAGGCCTACCTCCAGACATGTATAGCACCTGCTCACCTGGAACAACATCCTGAGCTGCACCAACATTCCTGTGCAGAGATTGTGGTGTAGCAGCACCCGCTGCACTCCATGCTCAGGCAGTTATCCAGGCATCTGGAGCACTGACTCCCCTGGATGAGGAATTGAGGCATTCTACCCCCTGCAGAGAATTTGAGTCTAAGGAGGTTTCTCACATCCAGGCCTAGGCATATGTCTGGCTGCTCAATTGATGCCCACTGGACTCCCACTCAATGCTGGTGCTTGTACCTGCTATTGGATCACCTGTAGTTATACCTGCCCATCTTGGTCCCCTCATCGAGGGATAAGCAGGGAGCTCACACATGGTGCACTTCAGGATCAGCCCAATGCCAGAGGCAACAGAAAGCTTCTCTCAGTAAACAAGAATCAAGTATATACCCACCTGCATCAGCCACAGCTGACTCTTACAGACAAGCACCATCTATTGGCCTGTGGACAAACAGCACAGCCCAATATAAAACATGCTGACAAAAGTGCATAGGGTTATAGAAGCAAAGCCAAAAACCCTATAGTCACACACCCTAGAGAGGGGTAGAAGTGGAAAGAAAAACAATGACATGGAGAAAGATAGAAAAAAATTCTGTCTGCATGAATATAATTTCAAAAATTATAAGTACCTATGTGTCCAGATGAGAAAAAAGCAGCACAAGAATCCTGGCACCATGAAATATCTGAATGTTGTGACACCATCAAAGGATCTAATTATCTCTCCAGCAATGGTTCCTAACCAAAGTGAAAACTCAAAAATGACAGATAAATAATTCAAAGCATACATTACCAGGAAGCTCAATGAGATCCAAGACAATACTGAAAATCAACAAAAACAAATTTCTTAAGCAATCCAAGAGATGAAGAAAGAGATATACATTTTAAAAAGAAATCAATCAGAGCCTGTGTAATTGATAAACTCCACTTAAGGAATTTCAAAATACAATTGAAAGCTTTATTATTAGACTAGACCAAACAAAACACTCCACTTCAGAGCGTGAAGATTGGTACTTTGAACTAACCCAGTCAGACCAAAAAAATGAACAGTCTTTGAGAAACATGAGATCATATAAAATGAGCAAACCTCTGAATTGTTAGCATTCCTGAGAGACAAGGAGAAAACATAAACAATGTGGAAAACATATTTGAGGTAATCCAAAAAATTTCCCTAATCTTGCTAGTGTCGTAGACATCCAGACACAAAAAATGCAGAGAACACCTGCAAGATACTATCAAGGCTCTGAGCCAAATCTAAGCCATCATATCCTCTGTGACCTGAAGGTACACATCCAGATGGCTGGTTTCTGCCTTAACTGGTGACATTCCACCACAAAAGAAGTGAAAATGGCCTGTTCCTGTCTTAACTGATGACATTGTCTTGTGAAATTCCTTCTCCTGGCTCATCCTGGCTCAAAAGCTCCCCTACTGAGCACCATGTGACCACCCCACTCCAGCCCACCAGAGAACAACCTCCCTTTGACTGTAATTTTCCTTTACCTACACAAATCTTATAAAACGGCCCTGCCCCTATCTCTCTTAGCTGACTCTGTTTTCAGACTCAGCCCGTCTGTCTGCACCCAGGTGATTAAAAGCTTTATCACTCACACAAAGCCTGTTTAGTGGTCTCTTCACACAGATGCACATGAAAGATACTACACAAAATGAACATCAATGCCTATAGTCACCAGGCTTTTCAAAGTCAATTAAATAAAAAATCTTAAAAGCATCTAGAGAAAAATGTCAGATAATGTACAAAGGAAGCCCCATCAGGTTAACTGTAAAGTTCTCAGTGGAAACTGTACAAGTCAGAAGTGATGGGAGCCTATTTTCAGCATTTTTAAAGACAAGAAAATTCAACCAAGAATTTCATATCCTGTCAAACTAAGCTTTATAAGCAAAGAGAAATAAAATCTTTTTCAGGCAAACAATCACTAAGGAAATTTATTACCACTAGACCAGCCTTACATGAGATTCTTAAGGAAGTACTACACATGGAAACAAAAGATCCCTGCTACCATAAAAACAAACTTAAGTACATAGTCTACAGACCCTGTAAAGCAACTATGCGATAGAAACTACAAAGCAACCAGCTAATAACTTCATGAGAGGATCAAAATTTCACTTATTTCTTAAATGACCATATGTAGTCATAGTTATAATTCTTCCCATTGTACAGATGAGTTAACTGAGTCTCCTCGAGATGACATCCCTCACTCTCTCAGTATGGGCTCCATCCACCAGTTTCCCCTTTACCAGTGAGACTTCATTCTCTCGGCTACTGGGAGTGTGACCACTGATGGCTCACAGCTGAGTCCTTCTGTGGGCATTGATCTGAGTCAAAGGAAGCTGCTTTGTCCAAGTTCATGCCCCTCCTGGAAATGCCTATTTTAAATAATAGGTCTATATGGGGGCACAAAATGTTGACTCTTTTGCGTAATTTGCTACCACTCTGAGGCCATCCCCATTGCAGAGCTCTCTATGGGCCTGGCTGTGGCGTCTGCTGAGCTGCACCCCTGCCTGACTTCTCCCTCTGCCCCACCCCATGCCCCTGCCTCCCCAGCACATGCCTCAGTGAACCTCTTGCCCATGAATCTCCATCTGGGTCTGTTTCCAGGAACCCTAACCAAGAGATGGTGGAGTCAGGATCCACACCACAAATATCCTGCCTTTTAAACTACAGTGGGTGTTAGATCTGTGAATGTTTGGAGGATGGGGCAATTCTTGTCTCGGGGACTGGATGTCTCTCTTCTCAGGATTTGAGGGGTAGCATGTTCCAAATGTATTCAGACCTGAGACTTATTTGGAAAAATGGTGTTTTATCTGGAAAGTTACCTGTTCTTGAAAATCTCTTACTCAGCAGGACTATTTTTCCCTCCTTACTCCTTAGTTAAATGAAAACCAAAGCTTCCATTTGTATTGGTCTTGGTGAAATATTTCACTTACCAAATTTCTTTGGATCTACCTGATGGGGAAGGCTAGGCAGGTAACACAAACCCTTTGTAATTTTGAGGAAATATGTAGAAGGGAATTTGGGGATAATAAGCCAGGTCATGTAATTTTCAGATACATTTTGTTCACATTGCACAATAAGCTTCATTTGCTACCCTGGCTCAGGGACTGGCACTTAGTGATGTGTCAGCTTCATCATTCCTGGAAGTATCCTGGCTGCAGATAGCAGGAGTCCTGAGAAACACTGGCTGTCTCTCCCGTGATGACATTGGTCCTTTACCATAGGCCATGGGGATGGTGTTCACGGAGTTGCTGCAGTGTCTGTAGCAGTGGCCCAGGTGGTTTTCTTCCATCTTCATCATTCATTGGGCTCTTGTTGTTGGACACACAGCTCATAAGAGAAAGGCAGACACCATAGTTGGGACATTCTGTCCCACACTACAGCCTGAAAGAAGAGGAATAGGAGCAGGAGGAGGTCACAGGTGGTGAAAGGAGGGTGTGGAGAGTGAGTGAGAGAGAGAATGTGTGTGTGTGTGTGAGAGAGAGAGAGAGAGAAAGAAAGAGAGAGAGAGAGAGAAGTTTCCTTCCAAGGCCTCGGTCTTTTCTTTTCAGTATAGGGTTTTTTGTTTTTTTTTTTGGAATGACCTGGCTGCCTTCTTAGATGTTATTGCCTGGACCTGGGTACTATGCCCCCTGGGGTGAGGAAGGCCAGGAAGTTTATTGGCTGATGCTTTCAGCCTTTGCACTCAGGGGCAGGCAGAAGAAAGGGAGTAGGGAATGGCTGGTGTGATTTTTGGAACAAAGTTTCTTAATATAAGAGTCCACAAAGAGTTTGTAGAAACTCCATGGTACTAAAAGGTTACAAGTGCATTTGTGCAGGAGTGTGCCTATGCATACAAACACACCATTTCTACAATACTCATCTGATTCCTAATGGGATCAGTGACTGGTACACCATTCTAATGTTGAAGTATCGATGCTGAGATGTAAATGCAATGCCATGAGTTTGCACTGAAATTAAATGCAGACTCACCTCTTGAGCTTCAGACGTCCATTACTTTCAACTGAACTGGGCAGCAGGCTACCTCCTCTTTACATTCAATGAAAGTAGAATATAGGAGAATGAAAGAGGGTGAAATCGAGCACACTAAAGCCAAGCCAAAGCCCACTTGCTAATCACAGTCACTGAGTCCACAGCAGTGATGCATTCTCTGGTGGTGAAGGCTTTGTAGGGAATGTGACCTAAGACACCTTCTCTTCCCCAGGAGCTCAGAGTATAGCTGGCAGAGGATATATCTGAAAACATTCAGTGCCATGAAAAACAAGGAAACACTTATTAAATACTAAGTGGCTTTCATAAATCAGGGAGCATGTGAGAACAATTTTTTTCCCCCTTGGGAAGGAGTTTCACTCTTTTTGCCCAGGGTACAGTGCAATGGCATGATCTTGGCTCACTGAAACCTCCACCTCCAAGGTTCAAGTGATTCTCCTGCCTCAGCCTCCTGAGTAGCTGGGATTACAGGCACGTGCCAGATGGGGTTTCACCATGTAGGCCAGACTGGTCTTGAACTCTCAACCTCAAATCATCCACCCGCCTCGACCTTCCAAATTTCTGGGAATACAGGCATGAGCCACTGTACCCACCTGTGAGAACACCTTCTGCTGAAAATAAACTGCCGATTAACTCGTAGTTGATAAGCTGTTAGGCATATGTGGGCATATCAAGCACACCAACAGGTCATTCAGCCATAGTATTTGTTAGTTTTAAAAATAGAGACATAAGGAGGATCCAAGGGGAAATAACCTGCAATCTCATCACACATGCACTCCTAGCTGACACTAAAAAAGAGGGAGAAAGAGTATACACATATTTTCATAATATTCAAATGGAACAGAAAGATTCTAAATATAAAAAAGCAAAAGCCAAATTATCCATCTCCGTACCCATCCTACCACCTCTCTTCGGTGATATCCAATGTTAATAAATACAGATGACTGCTGGCCTCTGTCCTTTCAAATATTTTAGATGTTTATGTGTATAACCATATGTGTAAATGTGTGTCTAAATGTCTATATAGCCACTCAAACACGTGTGCTTAGTTTGTTTTTACAAGCTTTATATTAACCCCCCATATATACCTTGCTTTCAATAAAATAATATATTCAAGATATATTAAAATTATTTCCAGTTTAACGCATATATTGCTATCTAATTCTTAACCACTCTTCCATCATGTGTGTGCTCTATAATTTATTTGAGCAGTCTCTAGTGATGACATCATTTTGATCATGTTAAAGTTTGTGCTATTACCGGGTTATTGCCATGGTCATCCACAGGTTTCACTGAGTGTTAGTGACACTGTCAATGATGTATTAATAGATTCTTAAAATCTTTTAATTGTAGATGCATTAACATCTGTTAAGTGTATGATTGTTGTAGGGGATGGGCCTGTGATCCAGACCTGGCCTATGAAGCATGAGAAGGAGTGAGCTAAGGAGTGCATAGGAGGAGCTTACTCACATTCAGGAAGGACGGGTGGAACAGAGGCTTTTCCCTAGGATCTTCCTGCCTCTGAATGTTGGTGTTGATGATGTGATGTCTGGAGCTGTGGCAACCACCTTGTTACCAGCTTGAGGCTGAAGCATCATGAACAGAGAGGTAAGGATGAGAGAATCCCAGGGAAGCAGAGCTAGATGCTGGGAGTTCTGTTCCTAAAGCCCATCTCACCCAGGGCCTTCTTACTATGAAAGGTAGAGCACTCCTTTTGCATTCAAGCCATTTTTAATTGGGGCCTTTCTTACATGCAGTGGAAAGCCTCTTGCCAGGTCCCAATGCACGTGCAGGTTTCCTTTGCATGAGTTTCTCCTTCCCTCACTTCTTCTCCATGTCTCTTCCTACTTTTGTGGCTGGTGGATTTGCCTCCTTCCCATTTCCTCTTGGCCCATCCACTCTTACAAAAATACTAAAGTCTTCTCATAAAAATCCAGAAGATCTTCAATGATGCTAATGACATTTAAATACAGAGATTTTCAAAAACCCCACAAAAGGCTCCAAGTGGGCCTGAGCAACAGGTTTACTTGGCTGGATGTTTTGTACAGTAAAAAATGTGTGGTATTTTCACTGTAGTCAGCTACGAACATTGGCTTTTTCTACTCTGGCTTTCTTCTTCCCATTCACTGCCCTCTTGATGGTGTAGGGTGGACACAGGCATTTTGGGATCTGGCTAAGAGGAAGTTGAGTTGGGATGCATTTAACCTGTGGTAAGGGGAACACATTCCTATGGTTCTCAGTCACTCCTGTGCTTAGTCATGTTGCCTCAAACTGTCCTGGTGTAGGAGAGGCCCCAGACAAGGCCCTATCACCATCTTGGTTTTTACCTAAAGCATTGAGGAGGGGTAGAAGCTTGATCAGAAATTGTCCCCAGCACCTCACATTGGAAGCCTGTGATTAGCAGAGAGGAAAGAAGGTTTGCAATGTGTGGAGCCAGAAGCCCATCTGTGGATAATGATTCCCAGCAGAAACATGGAAAATTTTAAGTGAGTGTTTTGGTTCTTTTTGACCCTAGTCAAAAAAAGAAGTTTTATTCTATAGGAAATGTATTTGGTAACATGGCATAAAGCATAATTAGTGCATCATGCAGTTGTTTTTATTTTTTGTAGGAATTGAATGAGACAGAATTTCTCAGTTTTTGACATTGGTAGGGCACAGATCTGTGTGGTGAAACCACCCATAGTAAGGACATATGTGTGTGAAGCAGCACAGAACTGATGAATGGGGCTGACCTCCCACCTCTTCTTATCCTGATCAAGTCTGGGAGCTTCACATAACACAGATATAAAATTGTGACCAGCAGAAGACAACTCAAAGAAATACTTGGTTCAGGACAAACTCCTCCTGCACATACAATGAGCTAATAAATATAGCACATAATGACATTTTTAGACAATTCTGAAGCTCAGTACAACCATGAGAGTTTAAAAATGCTGTGTTTGTATGTATTGTCAATAGAAAGATTTGTTAAGGTCCTCAATTTTAAGTCAAGAAAATTTAGAGGTATTAAAATCTTACAGCTTGCAGATGAAAGGAAAATGAAAGAGGCTTTTCCAAATTAGACAACAATCAGAAAAGTGTGCACAGTATGACCAAATATGAGTTTTGAATCAAGATGTTATGCGCCATCAATTTTACAAGTGATCAAACTTTTTAGTGGAAAGAATGGTTTATTCTTCTGTTATACATGACAAAATACCATGATAAATTAAACGTCTTACAATGAGGCAAATAGTGATTCATTAGTTGAGTATAAAAACATTGAATGAAATTATGAGATGTGTCAGTAGCTAATTAATAAAAATATCATGTGAGGAAGTAAAAATCATGTGGATTAAGAAGGGCAAATCTGCCCTTTCATCTGCAGAGTGGAGAGATGGACTGATGTTAACAAAGCCAGTGGCATCATGAGCAGGACACAATGTTTCTCTCAAGATGTAGCTTTGAAATGTCAAACAGCCTCTTCTTGGCTGATGACTGATTTCTGACTCTGGGCAGGTGCCTGAGGCTGGGATTAGACAGAGCCCCTTCTCCCTGCCCAGCACGCAACTCTGCAGCTGCTTCCTCCAGTCCAGCAGGCGACATCTCAAAGGATGCAGGGTGGAGCTCCCAGTACCCCCATTGCCAAGTTATATCCCACTTAGCAAATCAAATTCATCACATTTGTTCCCCACCACCCCATCTACATGCTCATGTCAGAGGCATTTGAACCAAAGCAACTCCATCTTGAGTAGGGGCTGGGTAAAATGAGGCTGAGACCTACTGTGCTGCATTCCCAGAAGGTTAAGGCATTCTAAGTCACAGGATGAGATAGGAGGTCAACACAAGACTGCTTTCTGACTCAATGGAAGACCTCATCCTCTAGAGCCAGGGGCTGTCAAAAACTTCACTTATCAGTAAGAAGAACATCCCACTGCCTGGAGGATATCTATCCAACTTTACACAGAAGCACTGATATACAGAGAAGGGGATTATGGACAGAACATTCCACATCTGGCTGGACTTTATGGGTTCTAAGGACACCGGACCTAGGTCCACTTTGCATACCAGGCTTGACACTGGCTGCTTTACACAAAGGCCTGCCATGCTCTGAGTGCATCAGTATCACCTCAAAATCCTTTCTAACCTCTTCATTTTCAATCTTTTACCACTGATTTGTGAGATGATTTTTGGGAGAGAAAGCCTTAGAAAAGGCACAAAATTTCCAAAATGGAAATTCAGTGATATGGACTTTGAAATTTTTGATATTTGTAGGCAAATATCAGTCTAGTGAATCCCTGTCTTACACTCTTACAAAGATCTAGTGGCTTCAGGACACAGTTCAGACAATTCATTTGGCTCAGAAGATATACCTGCTCACCCTCAGCATCCCTATCCACTTCCTCCCTCCTAGAGAGCAGACACACTGGGAGAAACTGGGGGGAGCCCAGTATACAGCCCCCACTTTACTCCCAACTTTCCCAAGGGAGAGAGAATTGTGTCTGAGAAGTGGCTTAGTTTACACAATATCTTCTCTTCATTGTGTGTCTTGATGGTGGTTGCTTGTGTCAAAGATCTTCCATTCAGGTAGAAAATCATGAGCAACTCCCTGCAGAGATGTCTTCACCCCAGTCACCACTCTGAGCACCTCCTACTCTGCATGCAACCCCTCTCTCCCACCAGAAGCCTGAGTGACTACACCTGCCTACCCCCAAGAGGATGAGGCCCAGACTCAAGTCCCCCCAGGTCATGGCCTCCTGGGTGGTGCTTCACTTTCCAGATCCCAAAGACCTCTGTAAAATCAAGTCCAAGTGGAAATGAAATTGATGTAGATGCTCTCCACTCTCCCTGTCCATATGTTTCCCACTCTGGATTTCTAGGTGTGGTGCATGGGTGTTGGCCTTTGGAAAATTTGGGCAGATTTCCTCTTATCATTTTGCGCCCCTGCCCTCCACGGTGTTCATGGCAGCAGCCCTTACCCAATGTGACTCTGAGCATGGAAGGTATTGGAGATCCCTGCCCAGGGCACCGGCCATAAGGCTGCCCCTCTGTACCCTGAAATGGCAAAGGGGACTGTGCAGGGTGGGCTGTGTGACTTAGGACTGTAGTCTCCTGTTCAGGGCAGAAATACCCACTGTTCTTTGGAATGCTAGTGACAATGAAGTGATGTTCTTTATTAATGAAAATGTCCTTCTTGAAACCTGAAGAGCATCCACTGCACTACACTCCTGAATGTTTTAATTTCTACATACTTTATGTTAAGCTTGACATGATGACTTGCTTTAAATCTAAGTCCAGAGAAAGGAGTAGTGGGTGTGAATGTGAACAATGCTGCTAGGGTGCAACCTCCCAGCACAGGGCACTGCCTCCCAGCATAGGGCATAACCTCCAAGCATAGGGCGCAATCTCCCAGGATAGGACACCACCTGTTAGCATAGGACACAGCCCCGCAGCATAGGGTACCATCTCTCAGCGTAAGACACCACTTCTCATCATAGCACATAGCCTCCAAGCACAGGGCCCTACCTCCCAGTGTAATGCACAATCTCCCTGTCCAGCATAGGATATGACCTCCCTGCGTAGGGCACACCCACATAGAACTGATGAAAGGAGGCACTACTCTCACACTAGAACCTGGGCTGCTCCCTTTTGAAGAGGTCAGACTTGGAGGAGGGGGCTGGTGGACAAGGAGATCTTTATAAAGGGTCTGCCAAAACCCTTCCTGTTTGCACAGCTCTGGACAGCCAAGAACTCAGAGGGAGATGATGCTACTGTTTAGTTGCAGGAGAAGGGGGAATGTGCACCATACACCGGGGCTGTAAGAAGCAAGGAGCCAGGGCAGAAACCCCTGCTGTGAAGAAAAGCCTCCTGATGTCTTCTCTGCCTGTCTCCTGGTGCAGACCCTCAGAGGAGACCTCCCCCACGGCAGAAACCACCAATTCAAGGGTGAGAGCACTACAGTGGCATGGGAGTAGAAGGTGGTTTGTGCAGCTGGCCTGGTACAAACCCCTAGACATTCTGACATGTGGATTTCACCAAGGACATTCTGCCCTCCCAAGGAACTTCATAGATCTGGAAAGAGCAGAACTGTTTCTCTGAAAGGAAAGAGAGATGGACTATCAGTGTGGACTGCAGTTAAAGCGAGAGATGCCCAGGCATGAGGCATCAGATGGAGGCAAGGATGGATGGAGGTGAGACACTGTGCCCCCACCTGCTCCTGCTGAGACCCGGAACACTGAACCAAACTGTGCAGTGATGACTCCATTCACCCTCCCAGGTGGGGATGGAAGGCTCCAGTTCCCCATGTGGCATTGCCCCCATTTCCAGCCTGCAGGGTTCCTGCCCCAGCACAGCCTTGGAGGAGCAGCCTGTGCAAGGTCTCGGGAGCCCTAAGGGTGCAGGACAAGGGGAGGCAGCACACTGCCCCCAGCTCCTTCCACCTCCTGTGCCTAGGCCAGCACTATGAGGGGCCAGAAGTAGGAAGCCAGGGCAGGTCAGTTCCCCTTCAAAGAGCTGGGGCATAGAGAGTGGGTGAGAAAGGGAGTGTGGGTCTTCTTTAATTGGAGACCTCACAAGAACAAGCAGGTCTTTGGAGCGGCTGGTTTTGGGTGAGCGGGGCAGGTCCAGGGCTTTGCAGCTAACAGGTTTCTAGGTCCCTCTAATGTGCTCAGTGTGGCTGTGGCTGTGGGCAGGTGCCTGAGGCTGGGATTAGACAGAGCCCCATCTCCATGCCCAGCACCCAGCCCTGCAGCTGCTTCCTATGGTTCAGCAGGCAACAACCCTAAGCACACAAGGTGGAGCTCCCAGTAGCCCCATTCCCAAGCTAAAGCCCTCTTAGCAAATCAAATCCATCACTCCTCTCCACACCACCCCACCTACATGCACACATATTCATCTACATGAACTCACCCCAACCCTCACCCACATGGTTCCATGCACAAACGTCCATACTTCCCCCACACAACCACATGCACACACACACTCCCATGCACCTCCCCCACACACTTGCACAAGTGTGTGTACACATGCCCCTTTCCATGAGCAACACAACACCTGCACACCTACTCACATGTACATGCAAAGACATATAACTTCATATGCACACACATTCATGTCTCTCCCAACACACATCTGCCCACGTGTGCATAAACACACATGCATCTCCCCATATAAATGTACCCATGCCTGCATGCCCTGCTCTAGGCATACCGATGCACTTACACACATACCCTTCAAAACGTATGAAGGAGCACACAAAGACACACACACCCCTCTGCAGCGCACAGCTGTCCCCTGACCCACATCATGCACATACCTCCTGAAGTTTTGGCTGGTCATGGCACAGACACTTTTCCAAGTTGGGCTGGGACATGGCACGTATGATTTGCCCCATCTCCACATCAAAGATTTAGTTCATCGCAGCCACGACCTACACATGGGAAAGAGCAGGATGCAGGGACAATGCTCTCCATCAGTTTCATGCACACACAGGCGCTTCACTGTGACTGAGCCACTGGAGTTGCCTGGGGCTTCATTCCTGCCTTCATGAGCTGCCCGCACTGCCACCTGCAAGGCACACAGTCACCTCCTGCCAGCTGACAGGGGTGATTTGCCCCAGGCCTCCCTGGTAACTTGTTTTCTCTGTGCCAGTGCAAAGGATTAACTGACTTCTGCTGACCCAAGGGACAGGGACACAGTATTTCTTCTAGGAAGGCTGTCATCTGGTGATGAAATTTCAGCTAACTTCCAGTTTCTAGCATTCAGCCCATTGAGCATCTTATTTCCTCCATTTAACTCAGATTTGTTTATTCCCTCATTTATCAGTAGGAGATGAGAAGCTTCATACAAATGGATGTTTTAGGCCAACAAGAGACTTCCTCTCTAGTGCCTCCATTCTGAGTGGATGTTTTAGGCCAATAAGAGACTTCCTCTCTAATGCCTCCATTCTGAGTGGTTGTTTTAGGCCAATAGGGGACTTCCTCTCTAATGCCTCCATTCTGAGTGGGTTTTTGGCTCCAGTATTTCTAGAGTCACACACCTACTTGTGTTAAACTTGCTATTGCAGAAGAGAATTGAATACTTTCCCTGCACAGGGCATCATGGAGGCGCAAGTTGTCAGAACTGGGGAAAAGCACAGGAGAAGGAGCCCGGGGAACCAGGCTGTGGAACAAAGAGGAAGTTGTGTGTTCTCTAGGGCATCAGTCTCCCCATCTGTAAATTAGGATCCTGGGCCCAATAATTCACACCATCCACTGCTTCACTCTGAGTTACTGTCACACTTCAGAGAGACGTGCAGGCCAGGAGGAACTGTGACACAAGAGAATGCACCTCAGGTGCGGGCAGAGAGCACCAGCTGATGGCTGCAGGGGGAGAAACGGGGCTGGTCTGGACTCCTTTGAATTTCCAAGAGAAGGTGGAGGAGCTCTAAAGTCTATGTCACTGTTTGCTGCTCTGCCACGGGATGCAAGTCAAGCTGAGCCTGGTAGCCCTGCTGAATCTCCCTCCTGACCTGACTCCCTCCTCCACTCTGCTGGGTGACTGCTGTCCTCATTGGCTGAGTCTAACTCTGTGTCAGCTGGCAGAGGGAGGGTCATCAGGTGTGTTCCACCCCAGCAGGAACTCAGCAGTCCTGGGATGCAGGAGGTGGTCAGCCAGTCTGAGGGTGAAGGCTGGTAGCCCTAAGCATTTGTACCCAGGGCGTGACTTGGGGAGGGAAGCAGGGCTTTGCAGGACAAGGAGCCAGGTTCCTTTGTGGCCCCTGCAGAGAGGAGTCAGAGAGGAGGACGAGCCTCATGGCCTGGATCTCATCCTGAGCAGCACCAAGCCCACCCAGAGTCTGCACAGTCTCCATCCACACCTGCTGGACCCTGGGAAATGCTAACATCATGGCACAGACCCAGTGGCTGCTGCAGGTTAAAGGTGGCCAAGTGGACATGACAAAGCTGTACTCAAGCACTCATGACCTGGGAGCATCCTTGGGCTTGAAGGCCATCAGTGGACTGTCAGGGAAAGCTGAATGAGTCTGAGCCTTAGATCATGAATGTGTCAGTGCTGATTTTCTGGGAATGCTCTCAGAGGGGCAAAGCAGAGACTATGGCATCCCTAGGTGTGGCGGCAGCACCCACCTGCTCTCTGGCTTGCAGCACCCACAGCGGGCATCTGTAGTAATGATCTTTGGTGGCCTTGTTTTACTGGCTAATGGCGAAGTGAAGGGCACGCTGTACCCACTCATCATTGAAGTGTGTGTCATAGATGTCACCCCAATTGTCCTATCCTCCTCCTCAGGGCTCCAGGACAGGGCCACCACCAGGGCAGCCAGCAGGAGCAGCAGGGTGCACAGGGGCCGGGCCATGGGCTCCTCAGAGGCAGAGCACAGAGCTGGAGCTGCAGGAGATGAGGGTGAGAGCCTAAGGTAGGGAGCCCAGACCAGCAGGCAGCTGTGCATTTATCCTGCTTCAGCAGCCCCAGCCCACCCCACTCCATGCCTGCCCTTGGCTCCTCCTCCTCTTTCTGCCCAGCCCCCTCGTTCTCCATCTCTCATTTCACTACTACCCGACCCCGTCCCCCCACCCCCCATAACCTCCCTCCCTGCCTAAGTTCCCCCTGCCCCTGTGCCCCTGCCTCTCCATCCCCCAGTCTGCTCCTCCATCTCCCCCTCCTCCTCACTACTCTCCTCACTCCCACCCCGTTTCCAGCCCTGCCTCTTCTCCCCATTGCTCCCAAGCTGGCTCACAGTTGTCTCCAGAGAGGGGACACTGCTCCCTGGGCTGTGAAAGCAACATGACATCCTGTTTCCTCAGAAAAGGGAAAAGTGCAGGGCCCTCCTGGGATCTTCAGTTTTCAGAGGCATCAGTGAGAGCTTGCTCATGGTCTGGGAATCCATGAAACAGAGAGATGATTTCAGGAGCTCCTGGAAGGCTTATTCCACATCCTGCTCTGGGGAATTTCTTTGCCAGACATAAAAGAATTAATGTTTTGCAAAAGGTCATTAGGTTCTTTTTTCATGAGTCCTCATTATTCAATACACAAACCCTTCACCAGCTCCTCCGGGTACCAGGTGGTCTAGGACCTGGAGAGGGAGCATGGGTGACTGAGCCATGGACAGAGATGCGACACAAACCCATGAGCACTTTTCAGCTTTATAGTAGACACGTTAAAAAAGGAAAAAGAAACAGAGGGAGTGATTTTAATAATATTTCTTGTTTAACCTAATATATCCAAAATATTATTTCAACACATGGGAACAGTTGTTAAAGAGATAGTTTACATTCTTTTGAATGTGTGTAAGTCTTTGAAATTCCCTGTGTTTTTTTTACACTTAGACCAAATGTCATTTTGGACTGGCCTCATTTTAAGTGACCCATGGCCACATGTGGCTGGTGGCAGTGATTCTGCTCCTTAGGGTAAGGAGGATGAGAAAGCGATAATCAATAATTAATAGCAGGAAATTAGTCTTTCTGTTGGAAGTGAAAGAGTATGAGATAGAGACAGATGGAGCCACTGGACCCTGGTCAGGGAGATTGGAAAGGTGAGAAGCCCTGTCTAGACAGGAAACAGAGCTCCAGGCAGCAGGAACAGCCATTGCAAAGGCTCTGAGGCAGGGCTGAGCATGCCTGCTCCAAGAAGAGGAAGCTCCTGGAGGGGGTGTGAGCAGGGAAGGGAATGACCTGGAGTCTCAGGGTAACTGTGGGTGGGGCCCAGTGGGAGGTGCAGGGAGACTCCTGGCAGGTGGTGGGGGTGTCAGGAAATGGAGCAGCAGCCGCGGGATGAATGTGGGAACCCACGGGTGTCTCTTGCTCCTCCCCTCAGGGAGCCGTGCTGCCGGCGCTGGTCCTCTGTGCACTACTTGGAAAACTCACTTGATTTTCAAAAATTGCCTTGAATGAGGTAGAATTTACATACAATAAAATGCCTAATTATGTATGTCTAACCTGGGGGATTTGTTTATTTTTATGGATTTCAGGTTACAGATGTAGTTGTGTTATGTGGATATATAGCAGAGAGGTGAAATCTGGGTTTTTAGGGTACCCATTACCAGATAATGCACATTATATCCACTAGGTGCTATTTCACATTCACCACCATCCCACTCTCCCATCTTTGAGCCTCCACTGTCTATCATTCCACTCTGCATGTCCGTGAGTACCCATTGTTTAGCTCCCACTTACAAGTGAGAGCATGCAGTTTTTGATTTTCAGTTTGAATCACTTCAATAAGGATAATGTCCTCCAGTTCCATATATGTTGCTGCAAGTAAACGTAATTTCATTCATTTTTGTGGCTGAATAGTACTCCATGGTGTGTGTGTGTGTGTGTATGTATGTATGTATGTATATATATATATATGGAGAAGTATTCATACACACACACGCAAACCACCTTGTTTTATCCAACTGTCCATCTGTCCATTGATACCATGACTTTTCAATTGTGAAAAGTGCTGCAAGAAACATGCAAGTGCAGGTGTCATTTTTACATAATGATTTCTTTTTAGGGGGTACCTATCCAGTAGTGGAACTGCTGGATCACAGGGCAGTTCTGCTTTTAGTTGTCTGAGAAATCATCAGTTTTCTATAGAGGTTGCACTAATGTACGCTTCCACCAACAGTGCATAATTTTTTTCTTTTCTCCACATCTTCTCCAATGTCAGTTGTTTTTTGACTTTCTTTTGAGACAGGGTCTCACACTCTTACCTGGGCTGAAAGGCAGTGGCACGATCATACCTAACTATAGCCTCAATCTTCGGAGCTCAAATGATCCACCTGCCTCAGCCTCCTGAGTAGCTAGTACTACAGGCCCATAGCAAGACATTTTTATTTTTCATAGAGACAGGGTTTCACTATTTTGTCCAGGCTGGTCTTGAAATCCTGGCCCCGAGCAATCCTCCCATTTTGGTCTCTCAAAGTGCTCTGATTATAGACATGAACCACGGCACTCTGCTGTCTTTTGACATTTAATAACACCCTTTCTCCCTGGTGTACAATGATATTTCATTGTGATTTCAATTTGCATTTTTCAGATATTTAGTGACGTTGAGCATTTTTTCACATGCTTGTTTGCCACTTGTATGTCTTCTTTTGAAAAATACCTGTTTATGTCCTATGCCCACTTTTAAAAATTTTACTTAAGTTCTTGAATACATGTGCAGAATGTGCAGATTTGTTACATAGGTATACATGTGCCATGGTGTTTTGCTGCACCTATCAACCTGTCATCTAAGTTTTAAGCCCCACATGCTTTAGGTGTTTGTCTTAATGCTTTCCCTCCACTTGTCCCCCAGTCTCTGACAGGCCCCAATGTGTGATTTTCCCCTCCCTGTGTCCATGTGTTCTCCCTGGTCAACTCCCACTTGTGAGTGAGAACATGTGGTGTTTGTTTTTCTGTTCCTGTGTTAGTTTGCTGAGAATGATGGTTTCCAGATTCATCTATGTCCCTGCAAAGGACATGAATGCATTCTCTTTTATGGCTGCATGGTGTATGTGCCACATTTTCTTTATCCAGTCTATCACTGATGGGCATTTGGGTTCCAAGTCTTTGCTATTGTAAATAGTGGTGCAATAAACATATGTGTGCATGTGTCTTCATAGTAGAATGGTTTATAATCCTTTGGATATGTACCCAGTAATGGGATTGCTGGGTCAAATGGCATTTCTGGTTTTAGATCCTTGAGGAATCACCACACTGTCTTCCCAATGGTTGAAGTAATTTACATTCCCACCAACAGTGTAAAAGCATTCCTATTTCTCCACAGCCTCACCAGCATCTGTTGTTTCCTGACTTGTTAATGATTGCCATTCTAATTGGCATGAGATGGTATCTCATTGTGGTTTTGATTTACATTTCTCTAATGACCAATGCTGATGAGTTTTTTCATGTGTTTATTGGTTGCATAAATGTCTTGAGATGTGTCTCATCATATCCTTTGCACACTTTTTGCTGGGGTTGTTTTATCTTGCAGTTCCTTGTAGATTCTGGATATTAGATCTTTGTCAGATGGATAGATTGCAAAAATTTTCTCCCTTTCTGTAGGTGGCCTGTTCACTCCAATGGTAGTTTCTTTTGGTGTGCAGAAGCTCTTTAGTTTAAATAGATCCCATTTGTCAATTTTGACTTTTGTTGCAATTGCTTTTGATGTTTTAGTCATGAAGTTTTTGCCCTTGCCTATGTCCTCAATGGTATTGCCTAGGTTTCCTTCTAGGGTTTTTATGGTTTTAGGTTTTACATTTAAGTCTTTAATCCATCTTGAATTAATTTTTGTATAAGATATAAGGAAGGAGCCCAGTTTCTGTTTTCTGCATATGGCTAGCCAATTTTTCCAGCACCATTTATTAAATAGGGAATCCTTTCCCATTGCTTTTTTTTTTGTCAGATTTGTCAAAGATCAGATGGTTGTAGATGTTTGATGTTATTTCTGAGGCCTCTGTTCTGTTCCCTTGATGTATATCTCTGTTTTGGTACCAGTACCATGCTGTTTTGGTTACTGCAGCCTTGTAGTATAGTTTGAAGTCAGGTAGCATGATGTCTGCAGTTTTGTTCTTTTTGCTTAGTATTGGCTTGTCTATATGGGATTTTTTTTGATTTCATATGAAATTTAAAGTAGTTTTTTTTGTAATTCTGCAAAGAAAATCAATGATAGCTTGATGGGAATGGCATTGAATCGATACATTACTTTGGGCAGTATGGCCATTTTCATGATATTGATTCTTCCTATTCATGAGCATGAATTTTTTTCCATTTGTTTGTGTCCTGCCTTATTTCCTTGAGCAGCTGTTTGTAGTTTCTCCCTGAAGAGGTCCTTTAGCGCCCTTGTAAGTTGTATTCCTAGGCATTCTATGCCCACTTTTTTTGAGATGGAGTCTCACTCTGTTGCCCAGGCTGGAGTGCAATGGCATGATCTTGGCTCACTGCAACCTCCACCTCTCAGGTTCAAGTGATTCTCCTGCCTCAGCCTCCTGAGTAGCTGGGATTACAGGCATGTGTCACGAAGCCCAGCTAATTTTTGTATTTTTTTTTTTTAGTAGAGACGGAATTTCACCATTTTGGTCAAGCTGGTCTCAAACTTTTTACCTCATCATCTGCCCACATCAGCCTCTCAAAGTGTTGGGAGGGCCCCTGCCTTCCCAGCACATGCCTCAGTGAGGCTCTTGCCTGTGAATCTCCATCTGAGTTGGTTCCCAGGAACCCTAACCAAGAGATGGTGGAGTCAGGACCCACACCACAAGTATCCTGACTTTTAAACCACAGTGGGTGTTAGGTCTGTGAAAGTTTGGAACATTTTTGTCTAGGAGATTGGATATCTCCCTTCAACAGATGATCCCAATGTTTTCACACTCATGAGACCTGCTGAAGAAAACCAATGCTTCATCTGGAAAGTTACTTGTTCCGAAAAATCTCTTACTCAGCTGGGTCTTCTTTTCCCCTCTTCATCCCTAGTGAAATGCAAACCAAAGTGTCCATCTGTATTGGACTTGGTGAAATATTTTCACTCATATAATTTCATTTGATCCACCTGATGAGGAAGGTTGGGCAGGTACCAGAAACCCTTTGTACTCTTAAGAAAATAAGTAGGAGGTAGTTTGAGGATAAAGTGTCAGGTCACGTAATTTTCAGCTTAATTATGTTCTTGTCACACAGTAAGCTTCATTTGCCACCCTGGCTCTGGGACTGACACTAAGTAATGTGTCAGCTCCATCGCTCCTAGGAGAGTCCTGGCCGCAGGTAGCAGGAGTCCTGAGAATCACTTTCCGCCTCTCCCACGATGACACTGGCTATTTAACAAAGGCTTTGGGGGTGGTGTTCAGAGTGTTGCAGCATCCTCAGCAGGGGCCCAGGTGGTTTCCTTCCATCTTCTCCATCATTCCTTGGGCTTTTGTTCTTGGGCACACGGCTCATGAGTGAAAGGTGGACACCATAGCCCTAGACATCCTGTCCCACACTACACCTGAAAGGTGAGGAGTCGGAGCAGGAGGAGGTCACAGGGCATGAGAGGAGGGGTGGGGGAGAGAGAGAGAAAGAGACAGAGAGATACAGAGAGAGAGAGAGAAAGATAGAGAGAGAGAGAGAACTCTCCTCAGGGGGCTTTTCTCTGTTTATCCAGCAGATACTCTCTTAGTAGTAACCGGGCCGAGTGCTTAGCAGTTGCTGGCTGGACGTGAGCTCTACTTCCCCAGGGGTGAGGAAGGCTTGGAAGTCCATTGCCTGATACTTTCACTGTTTGCACTCAGGGGCAGTCAAGAGGAAAGGAACTGACAATGGCTGGTCTCCAGAACAAAGTCACTTATATGAGTGTTCATCGAGAGCTTGTAGGAACTCCATTGTACTCTGAAGTTTATGAATGTGTTTAGGCACAGGTGTGCATGCCATTTGGGGTGTCTGAGAAGGATGCCTGAGCCATGTCAGAGTTGGCAGGAATGGTGGGCTTTGGGGCCCTAAGATATGGAGAGTATCTGACGGGAACTAAGTGGGAAGAGGCTTGCAGAGTTGGCAACCTCCTCACCCATGATAAAGGAGGGAATGATATGCTGAATCATCACATGTGAAGATGAACACATCACAAGGAAAATGCTCAAATGTGGCAGATAAACCACAAAGCTACAGGGCAATTCCTGTGCCCACAGCCACCTGCCCTGTAAATCCTTCTCAGTTCATGAGTTTGCAGAGAACCTCTAGGTTCTGCATGTTCCACTTCACCACAGTGCCCACCAGAGGGAAGCATTCACCCACGGATGACCAGCCCTTCGGGTGCTCTACTCCAGCCTCACCCTGGGAAGCAGGCTCTGAAGGTAATCCTGGGGTTGTCATAGCATCTGCCTTGGAGAAAGGGGTTTTGTAAACTAAGCACTCCCTGAGTGCCGTACGAGTTCTGCAGAGGCCCATCTGCTTGGCTCTGTCTTCGCTGCCCTGGGCTACCCGGGCATGTGGGGTTTTATTGATCAGAGCGATGGCCAGTAGATGGCGCAGTCTCCTGTTTCTGCAGCTTTCCACATGGCCCTTGCTGGATATTTCCAGGAAGGAGAGACAGGCCCAGAACTGACTCTCTCGGAAGACCGGGACCTTCTGAAGGCAGGTGACAATGAACATGTGGACACCCCTGTGGACAACTCTGGTTTCTATCTTCTCTTCCACTCTCTGCCTCCTCACACATTTCCTGGTGCTCCCTCTCTTGCTTCCTGCTCCTTTCTCAAACTACCCATCTCCTTCTTTTTCATGGTCAACTTAGTCAGTCGGTGGCATGAATACCATGGAAAAACCACCTTTGCTGCTGTGGTTAGGAAGAACACATGATCTATTACTGAAAAACAGTTTCCCATCCAAGGCAAGGTGTCTGAAGACAAGATTCACCTGAGTCCAGATCTGATGATCCTGCAAACAGAGGAAAACTCTTAATGATAGCTGCTCTGCCTTCCTGCTTTTATTCTGCACCAAAGAGCTTTATCTTTTCACACAAATATCATATCACCACCATCGCCACTATATCATCAATATCACCATAATCTTCACAACTATTGCGACTTCCATAACGACTATCACCAGCATCACCACCACCATCCCCACAATCATCACTACCACTATCACCCTTATCTTTATCACTCTCAACATCGATACCACCCCCATGATCACCATCATCATCACCAGCATCATCACCATCACCATCACCACCATGTTTACCATCACCATATCCTCAACATCATGGTCATCACCATCATCATCACCTTCACCATAATAATCACTACCATCACCATCACTATTATGATCACTGTCACCACCAAGACCATTACCATCAACACCAGTACCACCATAATCCCCACCATCACTACCATCATTACCACCAACACCATTATCACCGTCATCATCACTATCATCACCACCACCATCATTATCAATATCACCATCTCTGCCATCATCATCACCACCACCACTGTTACTACTCTCACTATCATCAACCTCACCACTATTACCATCACCACTATTATTACTACAAGAGCTACCATCATCACCACCATTATAACCACACCACCACCACCATCATCACTATTATCACAATCACCATCACCATTAACAATATCAACATTACTGCTGTCATCAACATCACCATCACCACTACTACCATCACCATCAGTATACTCACCATCATTATACTCATCATGAGCACCGCTTCATCATCAACACCATCACCATCATTATCATTACCAGCATTACCATCATACCGTCATCATCACCTTCGAAACCATCATCACCATCTCCAGTTTCATCTCCAGAATACCATTCTCATCACCGTCATCATCGTCAGCACCACTGCCCGATGTCTGTCAGTAGCCATTCTGCATAGGACATTGTGCCACACCCTTTATAAACCTCATGTGATTACATAGTCATGCTGATTCTGTATTTTATGGAAAAAAAGAAGGTGGTAATTGGCTTTGTAACATGATAGAAAAGTGTGAGAACCTGCTTTCTCCTCTCAGAACTATCTGCAATCAATGGAAAAGAAGACTCACTTTATTTCTCAGCTCCCACGTTGCTGGATCTTTGCTAGAGGGGTCTGATGTGGACATCCACATTGAAGTCTTCACTGGTTTTCTGGTCTCCACCCTCAGATTTTTTTTCTCTGGTTCTAAAATGTTTAGAAACTCATATCCCCTCCCACATGAAGCATTGGTATCTTGCTCTCTGTGGCTGCACTCTTGCTTTTGCCCATGACATAGCCTGGCCCCTAGAGAAACTGGACTCTGATGTTCTCCAGACACAGAACTGTCCAGGCTCACATAATTCTTTCTCAAATGTTTACCTGTAGATACCCACTCCACTGTAGATCTTTGCCTCCACAACTGCTACCTGCTTTTCAGGTTTAGGTCTACACAAACCCTGTCTATGAATCCCTCTCTGGTCCATGTAGCCAGCCAGGTGTGACCCTTTTGATTTTGGGGTCTGATAGCACTTTTTTGTGCACAAGAGGAATTTTCTCTCCTCCTCTTAGGGTCGTTCTTACTTGTGTGTCTATTTCTGTCACCCACCAGGCCATGAGGTCCTAGAGGATAAAGACTGAGTCCCCTTCCCCATGTAATTTTCCTCTCAGAGATCACTGAGATAATCACAAATAAAAACTAACTAACACTAATAATGAACATAATGCTCAGTAATGTGCTATAACATCATAATAACTACTTAGTAGGTGCTATTACTGTCTTCATTTCATAGATGAAATAACTGAGCCACAGGGAGTTTAGGGAAATATGTCAAATTTACACAGCTTGTAAATGGAAGAATCAGGATTTTTACCCATGTAGTCTGACTCCATGTCATTGCCATGATGTGAGATGCCTCAGCAGTCTGCTGTCCTTGAAACTTTGTACATTTGAGAAATTTCATGTCGAGCCACAGTTATGCTGCTTTTGAACTGGAGCTCAGAGGATGGGGTTATTTAAAATGCCAAGGTCATCACCATCTCATATGGAACTTGAGAATGGTTCCCACCCATGTGTCTTGGTTCAGACTCTCCTTTTTGGAATTCCCATCTCCTACGTCACCTCATTGATTTCTCTTCATCATTTGTGATTCTGTAGATATTACATATTCCATAAAGGTGACTGTCTAGATTGACAGAAGAAAACCCTGACAAGATTATGCAAGTGAAAATGATTTATTTGGATGGTAGTCCCAGGACACACTCCTGGGGCATTGAGGAAATGATACAGGGAAGAGAACGTGCTCAATACAGTGAGTGTGAACTTTCAGGCTACTGCTATGGGCACCTAGGGCTCAATTCTGCTGGAAACTTCTGGGAGATTTCATAGAACATGTCTGCTGGTGTCATTCCTTGGATGAAGAATGTACAGGACTATTAGTTCTCTCAAACTTTCTTGTGCCATGTGCACAGGTAAATTGGTGGGGATGGTGGCAATTGGAATGTGGACTGGTAAGTGCAGTGAGGTAAGGCAGTGAGGACCAATCAAGGGATGTCGGCAGCTTCTCCTCCTCCCCCAGCTCTTTCTGTGCATTTTGTGCCCTTCTCTGTACTCTCCATTGCCATATTTTTTTCCTCTGATTTCCACTTGCCTGTCTACAACCCAGAATTCTATACTGAACATTCATTGAGGATGGAGGACTTGGCTTTTTCACTTTCTTTTCTCCAGCACCAGATTTTGTTTCTAGCATAAAATGTATACTCAACAAAGACAGTAGGAGTGATGAAATTAAGCCCATTTTTTGAAAAGTACGAAAAACTTCAAAGATATTTATTTAGAAACATTAATTTATGGAGAAATTCTCTTGAATAATTAAAAGAAAAGTATTTTATAGAAGTTTCCAGGAACAAAAAGAAAATTTCTTTGTGTAATTTGAAAAATCATCCCCAAATGTAAAATGCATAAAAAGGAAGTGAGAGAGAGAAGATGTAATCATCAGCCTAGAGTCCCAAAAGTAAAATAAGGTAGAAATGAAAATGAATCGCAGGTGCTACAAAGCTCATTCTCTTCCACTGAACAAGATATGGGGTAAGAAATGCTACCAGAAGCCAATGCTGGCACCCGAGCAGTTCCAAGTGGGTTCGGGGCAAAATGATCCTCTTGGTACTTTGGTGAATTTGATAAGTGAATGGATGAAAAGTGTGAGTGATCACTCAGGTACCCTGTCCAGGAATACTTGACTGTCCAAAGATGTATAAAATATTTCTCTGTGTAGTTTAAGGAATTGTTAAGATCCTGCATTTCATTATACTTCTTTATGTGGTTTCAGGACCCCTATGTCCAAGATGTCCAGAAAAGAGGAAGAGGTGAGCAGATACAAAGTGGGGTCTGAGTTCTGCTTGTGCCTGTCTGGTAGCCTAGTGCTGCCTGAAGAAGCCAAACATCTACCTGGTGCTGTTAGATGTGCTTTTGTGGTCATTATTAGGGCTGTCTTCTGAGTATTTCAGTTTCTTTTCATAAGTGCAAGACAGGATTGTCCTTCTTCTTCCTTTGAGTTTGGTGTGGTCATGACTTGCTGTGATCACGAAGAAGAAGTGAGATGTCTAGTCATCATGCTAGTTCTCTCCTGAATATCATGTGCTTTGTTTTTCATTGTAGTATTCTTTTATAGGTCCTGGAGATTTACGCTTTCAGGAGATTCTATTTTGTGTATTTTGAGGATTTGTTTCAAGATGTAGAGCTCCTTTTAGCAGTGTTCCTAGTGTTGGCCTGGTAGTGGCAAATTCTATCAACATTTGTCTAAAAAAGACTGTATCTTTCCTTCATTTATAAAGCTTAGTTTCACTGATACAAAATTCTTGGCTGATATTTTGTTGTTATTTAAAGAGGCTAAAGATAAGACCGTAATCCCTTCTAGCTTGTAAGGTTTCTGCTGAGAAATCTGCTGTTAATCTGATAGGTTTTCCTTTATCGGTGACCTGATGATTTGCCTCACAACTCTTAAGAGTCTTCTCTTCATCTTGACTTTAGTTAACCTGATAACTATTTGCCTAGGTGATGATCTTTTTGCAATGAATTTCTCAAGTTTTCTATCAGCTTCTTGTATTTGTGTGTCTAGTTCTCCAGCAAGGCCAAAGAAGATTTCCTCAAACATTACCCCAAATAATATTTTTCAAGCTTTTAGATTTCTCTTCTTCCTTGGGAAAACAAATTATTCTTAAGTTTGGTCATTTAACGCAATCCCAAACTTGTTGGAGGCTTTGTTTATTTTTAAATTATATTTTCTTTATCTTTGTTGGTCTGATTTAGTTTGAAAACTTTGTCTTTGGGTTCTGAAATTCTTTCTTCTCGTTTGATTCTATTGCTGAGATATTCCAGTGGATTTTGCATTTCTCTAAGTGTGTCTTTGATTTCCAAAAGTTGTGATTGTATTTTGTTTATTGCATCTATTTTCACTAGAGATTTTTCCATTCATCTGCCGCATCTTTTTTTTGTTTGTTTTTTTTTAATTTCTTTAAGTTGGACTTCACCTTTCTCAGGTGCCTCCTTGGTTGGTTTAATAATTGACCTTCTGAATTCCTTTTCTGGCAATTCAAAGATTTCATCTTGGTTTGGATCCGTGGCTGGTGAGCTGATGTAATATTTTATGGGTGTTATATAACCTTATTTTGTCATATTACCGGAATTGTTTTTTTGTTTCCTTCTCATTTGGGTGAGCTGTGTCACAGGGAAGATGTGGGACTCAAGGGATGCTCAGGGACTGACAGCAACAAGCTATTCCTGTCTTGCTCTGCAACCTGCACATGGGCTGGTGGTCAGTGGGTCTGGGGCTGGCTTGGCTTGTGTCTTCATGCTGGGGCCCATGCTGAAGGGGTGGTGCCTGTCTGGGTCAGGTTCTTCTCACGGAGGCTCAGAGGAGAGCAGGAGGACCAGCCTCTCATGCATGCAGGTTTAAGGGCTCTGTGCTTGTCCCATGTGTTAACATCCTATGGGCCAAGCAGGACCCATGACCATGCACAATGGCAATGTGGTCTACTCTGCATTTTCTGGAGAGAGGCGCTGCTAACCGCAAGGCAGAGGGCATGGATGTGTAATTTATTTCCAGTGAGGGAGCCAGCTGTCCATCCATCCTGCCACACACCCCTGAATCTTGGAAAAACACTGCTGTGACATGGCACATATGTGCCCAGGAAGCTGGTGGATTTCATGCTGGCAGTGGTTGGCTGAACTCCTGCTATAGAGGCTGACTTTTCTCTGTCTCCTCTCTTCCATCCTAGGATTTCTGGGAATTATTGGCTTCTAAGGAGTCCTCCAAGTGGAGACAGCTATCTTTTCAAGACGTCTCTTTCTTCTCTATAACAGTGAGCAGGTCAAAGGCCATGGCTTCAGAGAGTACTTTTTTGGCCTATAGTCTGTGATCCATTGATTACTGTGTTACTCCGGATGAAGAATTCACACTCTTTACCTCCATTCCCACCTCTACTCATTGCTGGCAATGTTATACCAGGCTCATAAGCCCATCCTGGTGGGGCTGTGCATGTTGGAGAGGGGGCTAATGGTGAAAACCTAGTAGGAAACAGAAGAAGGGGCCTGGCAAACAGTAGTGACCCCTCTGCACTGCAGAAGAAGTTGCAGGTAGAGTGAGGATTGGGGAACGCGGCTGTCCCTTGTGAAACAAAACATCTGGTGGAAGCAGAGGGCGCTTCTTCCTCAGCCTCCGCCCATGCATTCTCTCCATTGCCCCAGTCCCTGCCATCTCACACCCCATTTCTCTGCTCCAGGGAACAGTACAGGGTGTGGACACTGGTGAAGCACATCCTTAGTAACCAGCTGGCCTGTAGCTTCATAGTGCTGTGGCTTAGCTGGGAAGTCCGTGCTAGGCTGGGAAGCATGAGCTGGGATCTTCCAACAAGCTGAGCCCACAGGCATGTGCATGCTGGGTAGGGCTGGGGTCTCAGTCCTCAGGCAGCACTTTGCTGTAATTTAATTTTTAATTTTTTGTAAAAGATAAAAGATGATGAAAATATGTCAGGAGGACACAGGAAGCAGCTTAAAGGAGCTCTCTCAAGCCAACTCTGAAATAATTTAAACATTCAAATGAACGATAGTAACAGATTACAACTCATTGAATAAAATAAGAAACCAAGAGTCATCTAGATCTATGGATAAATAGATGATTAACAAATAGAGAGATGGAAAGACAGATACAGATAAAGGAGAAAAGTTCTTCCTTGGAGTAAAAATAATGCCATTAAGAAATATAGAAAAAATGGAGCAACTTTATTGTTCTACATTTATTAGAAAAGTAATGATAAACTTCTTAGTTGTAGTTTTGAAGTGACTTCAAACTTACAAAAAGCAGCAAGAGTAATATAAAGAGCTACTCTACACACCCAGACTCTCCCACTCCTCACATTCTGTCTCGTGCGCTTTTCCCTCTTTCTGTATGTGTACGCACTGTTACAGCGTTTCCTGAGCCATTTCAGAGGAAGTTGCAGGCATGACTCCTTTTGTCCTTAGACATTCTCATGTGTGTCCCCTAATGCCAAGGACATTCTCCAGCACAGCCTCAGTGCAGTGAGAGGAATCACAGCACTAGCATGGGCCAACACTGTCATCTAATCTGTCGTCCATGCAATTCATCAACCGTGTGTTGTTGTCAGGTCGCCTCAGTCTCCTCTCATCTGAAACCATTTCCCAGTCTTTCTTATCTTTTGTGATCTTGTCATTTTTGAATTTAACTGGCTGACTATTTCATAGAATGTCCTCAGCCAGTCTTTGTCAATGGATGAGATTCAGGCTATGCAGATTTTCAGAGGAGAACTGTAGATGTGATCTTGTGTCCCTCAGTACCTCGTACCAGGAGGCTAAAACAATGCTGTCCCATGGCTGATAGACACTAACTTTGATCTCTAGGTTCAGATGATATGTGAGAGGTCTCTCCACAGTACAGTTTACTTTTCTCTCCTTTATAGTTAGTAAGTGTTTCATGGAGCAATACTTTGAAATATATATTTATGTCTCACTTATCAAGTTTTCACTTTTGCTTTCTAGCTTTAGCATATGATAATAATTCCTGTTTGAATCAATTGTTATTATGATTGCTTTCAAATTGTATTCCTAACTTCATTTTTAAAAAATACTTATAAATGGCATTCATTCCACTGCAAGGAAACACTTTTCTCTTTTAACTACCTATCCAACTATCTGTTAGTCATCTAACTTTTATAGATCTATCCAACTCATAGTTTCTTATTTTACTCAGTGAGTTAGAATCTATTGCTCTTGTTTATTAGAATGTGAAAATTATCTCAGAGTAGGCTAGTGGGAGCCCCTTTAAGCTGCTTCCTGTGTCCTCTTGACATAATTCCATCATTATTTGAGCCTGTCCCTACTTTCTGATATAACAAGAAGTTCCAGATTTGGGTTTTACTTTCTCTGATCCAAGCTGAAAATCAGTGGTTGGAATCCGCAGTGAATGTGGAAAGCGATTCCCGCGTGCTGCCTATACTCACCGCTCCTGGAATGCTGTGAGGCCTCAGTCAGTGGTTCTCAACCTGGGGCAGTTTTGCTTCCCAGGGCACATTTGGTAATGTCTAGGGATGTTTTTGGTTGTTACAATTTGTAAGGCAGGTGCTACTGGCATTTAGGGAGAGAGGGCAGGGATGTTGATCAACATTCTGCAATGCACAGGACATTTCCAGAAAAAGAATTCCTAGGTCTCAAATGGCCACAGCGCAGAAGATGAGGAACCTGGTTCTTGGCCTTGCCTGTTAGTCAGTGCTAAGAAAAAACTCACAAAAACATACCCACGTGTAGATAGCTATTGTTCTATTACCTATTTAGGTATTAAAAACTCTGAGTTATTATTGACACCAAACCGAAAGCAATGAGATTCTTTCCAGTCCCCACCTTTCTATAGTTGTGACTCCTTTCTTGGACAATTATAAACCTTAATTCCATTATCATCAATATATTTACTTGTTTTCTGTGTGTTAGAATTCACAGAAAGTGAAACATTCTTCTAGATCAGTGTTTCCCAATTTATCTTCACAGGACACTCTTTCTCATGGCTGCTGATACGTATTAGTCCTTCCCCGCAAAATACAAAGGGTATGAGGAACAGAATCGACTAAGAAGTTTGGAAGAGAATTAATCAGATTCTTATTGCAAGTATTTTGTGTTTTAATGAATATTCTAATGTGCATTGGTATCTCTGAATGGAGGCTTTTGTATACAGAATAATTTCAACATATTTTTCAGGGAATCTTTGAAAATGTAATTAGTAGCATGTATTAACTCATAGCCACATTTGTGCTGTGTGCAACACTTTGCAAACACTGTTTTAGATTTTTTGCACCCTGCAAGGAGTTTTTCTAGATTTTTGCATGAACATAAAGAGTTTCGTGTTTTTGAGGAAATTCATTACTGAGAAATATTTATACAGTAGGCTTTCTATATAGTAGTAAACTATTGCATGAGACTGTGTATGTGTGTTTGAGACTGTGTGTGTGTGCATGTCCCTGAAAAAGGCACCAATCCCTCAGGAGCCTCAGAGCTGCCCACTATGGGTCTGCTGATGACTCACTCCATTCAGCAGCTCTTGTGTTCCCCCAGAACCCCTCATTGCTGTTCTCTGAGGTCTCTGGGGTCCCGCTGCACCAATTGTTATGACTGTCAGAGTTCAGCAGAAGCCTGGCATTTTCCTAGGCTAGCATCACATTGGAGATGCACTCACTTTACCTCCTGTGCTTCCTACCAGTGGGCACACCCTACTCCAAGGCATGCTGTTCTCTTGAGACTCACAAGCCAAGAAGGAAAGAAGGGGGTGTCTATCAGCTGCCATGCCTGTTCCTCTCTGCCTCCTTTGTTCTATGCACATGGCACACTGTCTACTTGTTCAATGCTGTGGTCTCAGCCCTAGCACAGGACTCAGTAAGGAATTAGTTGGGTGAATGAATGCATTCTCCAACATTCTTTATAAAATGAGTTTTCCACATTTTTCAGACCAGGAAACTGCAACAAAAACTGTCAGACCCCACACTGTGATCTCATCACTGCTGAGCTCTGCCTGGAATCTTGGAACTCTCCAGCTATCTCCTCTCCTTAAGAGTGGATGTGGGATGCCTCCATGCATTCCATCAAAATAAGGTTATTGTGTGCCTGTTGTATGCTAGGAACTATCTTCTCATCAGAAAAAGTATCTCTCTTTATTTTGGGAATACATGAAGAAAAAATGATGATGTGTAAGAGGTGTTTGACAATCTGCTCGGCACAGCGAAGCCCTGGAGAAAAGGTGACAGTGTTGTTGGTGGGGGCTTTGCTGGCTGGGTTCCAGGACTCTTCTTCTGGGACACCCTGTGCTTCCTGCCACCCTCCGCAGATTCATTTCTTATCCTTCCCCAGTTGCATTTTGATATTTCCTTCTTGGATTTCACTATTTTTCAAAAGATCCAAGTGTAATTAAAACACAAGCCATTGAAACACCGTTCTAACAAGTAGTCATCATCACCACATGGGAGATGCCAGCAAGCTATCCACATGGAATTGTCTTATCCATACTAGGAAAGTCTCTGACACACACATAAAGGCATGTTCATCCACTGTGCACACTGAGTGTCCTCCACATTCCAAGAATTCTGAGAAGTGCAGACACATTACAGAAAATGAGATGGATACAACATTGTCTTAAACGAACTGGTGGCCAAGTCCAATTCTAACTGCAGAGCATGATCAGGAAGAATGGGTTCGAGGAAATAACATGTGAGCCAGACTTTTAAGGAAGAGAAAGAGCCAGCTGCAGAACGCCAACAAGAGGGGTGTTTAATGCAAAAAAAAAAAAAAAAAAAAAATCATAAACTGACCCCTAGCTGGAAATGATCCTAACCTGTGGAATCTCCTAAATTGAGTGAGGGACCGGCCGGCAGGAGAGGTGAGAAGACTGGGTTTGGTGGATGAGTGGACATAAATTCTGCCATACATTGCACACCCTGCTGAAGAATTTCTATTTTACTCCAAATGAAATGAGAAGTCTTTGAAATGTTAGGACATGACCAGACACCTTTCATATTAGAAACCTGGCATGGCCACAGGGAAGAAACAGGCTTCTAGTCAGTGAGAATGGGAGGGCAGAGAACAGTCAGGAGGACATTGCAGTTGCTGAGGAAAGAGAAGTCAGTGACCTGGGCCTGTGCAGTGGTCGGGAGGTGGAGCACAGGAGACTCAGGATGCCTGTGAGAGTTGGCAGTGCAGGACTTGATGAGGGCTGGGTTGAGGGTGCAGTGGGGAGGAAAAAACAGAACTCCAACCCAGGCCTGAGTAAGTCACAGGATGGTTACTGAGTCAAGGCAGAGGTGAGGATGAGCAGATTGTCAGAGCTGGGGCTTTGGGGAGGAATCCAGAGCTGTTTCCACAGAGTGTTGGGACGTCATGCATGTAGGACTGTGGATCACAAATGCTACTCCTTGGATCCAGCCTAGAGGTTCTAGTTTTATGAGAGTGCAGGGGAGGGCACCTCTCAATTTTGATCATGGCCTTCATTTGGGGCAGTACCAAATGGTTTTCCATTGTGAAATAGTGACAGTCAGTTTTAATCTTTGACAACCATATTTGGAAAATCAACATTAGCAATTCTTAATCTAGAAAAGCATGGATTACAGGAACCCAGAGTCTTTAACCCATGGCATGGAAGGTGTTTGAGAGGGATCCTGGGCTGTGTCAGAGTTGGCAGGCAGGGTGGCTGGCTGATTTCTGAGAGACAGAGGGCATCTGACAGGAGCTAAGGTGGGAAGACGCTCGCAGAGTGGCAATCATCCAACCCCACAAAAAAGAAGACAATATATTGAAATGTGACATGTGAAAATGAAGACATCATGAAGAGACTCCTCCAAGGTGGCAGATAAACCAAAAGCTACAAGGTATTTCCTGTGCCCACAGCCACCTGCCCTGTATATCCTGCTGGGTTCGTGAGTTTACAGAGAACCTCTGTAAGGTGGAGCCTGCATCTTCCACTTCACCACATTGAACACCAGAGGGCAACATTCACCCACGGATGACCAGCCCCTCAGGCGCCTTCTACTCCAGCTTCACCCTGGAGAGCAGGCTCTGAAGGTGGCCCTGAGTTTGACATAGGCCGTGGGTTAGACATAGGGTCTGCCTTGAAGGAAGAAACTCTACAGACTAAATACTCCCTAGCGCTGTACGGGTTCTGCAGAGGCCCCTCTGCTTGGCTCTGTCCTTGCTGCTCTGGGCTACCTGGGTGTGCAGGGTTTCATTGATCAGAGCAATGGACAGTAGATGGCACAGCCTCCTGTTTCTGCAGCTGTCCCCACGGGCCCTGCTGGGCAAGCCCAGAATGTACCCTCTCAGAAGACAGGGACTCTCTCAGGGTGGGTGAGGGACACGTGGACACCTCTGTGGACAAGTCTGGTTTCTTTCCTCTCTTTCAATCTTCCCCCTTCCGCTGATCTCCCTGTTCACTCTCTTCCTCACCTCCCCCTTTACTAAAGCTACCCATCTCCCATCTCCTTCTTGTTCGTGGTCCCTTCTGGAGGTCAGAGGCATGAATGCCAGGAAAAATCTACTTTTGTTCCTGTGGTTATCAGGAACACATGATCCATTTGTGACAGTTTTCCATCCACGATGAGGAGTCAAAGGAGAAGATTCACCTGAGTCCCGACCTGATAAATCTCTAGAGAGTAGAACTCTATTACTGGTACCTGCTCAGGCCTGGTGCTTACATTCTGCTCCAAACAGCTTCATCCTCTCCCATAAAACATAATATCACCACCATCTCTAGCCAAGACATCACCATTATCATCACCACAATCACCACTGTCCCATTACCATCACCGTTATCACCACTGCTCTAACCAACATCATTAGTATCACCATCACTATCTCCATCAATATCACCAACATCACTGTCAGTAGCATCAGCACCATTATCCCCATTATCATCAACACCCCCATCACCACTATTACCATAACTATCAGCCCGCATCACCATCACCACCATCACCATCATTATCAACACTATTGCCACCGCCATCACTATTACTACTAACATCACCATCACCACTATCACCAGAAACACCACCATTACCATCATCACTACCATCACCACCACCATTGCCATCACCATCACCACAACAATCACCATGGGAATACTCATCAGTAACACCATCATCATCATGACTACCATTACCAGTAACAACATGACCACCACAACCACCATCATCACCACATCACTATCTACATTACCATCATCATCACCATAATCACTGCCACTGTCACCACCATCATCACTACCATCAGCACCACCTTCTCAATTATCATCATCACCATCACCATTACTGCCACCACCGTCACCATTCTCACTTTTGCCACATCATAACCACTACCAACACCATCACCAACATTATCACCACCATCATCACGACCATCACCACGCTATGACCATTATCACCAACATTACCGCTACAATCGCCATCATCACCGTCACTATCACCACCACTACTATCATCATCACCACAATCACCACTGCTGCTATAGCATCATCATTAGCATCTTCACCACCATCACCATCTCCATCTCCACAATACTATCATCATCACCATCATCGCTATCACTGTCACTGCCAGGTGTCAGCAGTTACTCTGCATTGGACATTGCGTTCTGCCCTTTATCAACCTCGTGTGATTTTGCAGTCACTCTGATTCTATATTTTATACAGCAAAAGAAGGTGGTAATTGGCTTTGTATAATTATAACTGCCTTCTATTCTTAGAACTATTTTGAAATCAATAAAAGAGAAGACATTTTATTTCCCATCTCCCACATTGCTGGATCCTTTCTAGATAGGTCTGGTCTGGACGACCACAGTGAAGCCCTCACTGGTCCACTGGTCTCCACCCTTAGATTCTGTTTCTCTGGTTCTCAAATGTTCTGAAAGCCACATCCCCTTCCCCATGAAGCCTTGGAAACTTGCCCTCTGTGGCTGCTCTCCAGCTTTTGCCCATCATGCAGCTTGGCATCTAGAGAAGCTGGACTTCCTTGATGTTCTCAGACACATCCTGTCGAAGGTTACATGAATTTACCCTTCTGGGAAGTGCACCTGTATCTCCCCATCCACCCTAGATCTTTGCCTTTTCAAATATAACATTCTTCTCAAGTTCTACACAAACCTTTTCTATAAATCCTTCTCTGATCCATGTAATCAGGTGTGAACCTTTTGATTTTGGTCTCCTACAGCACTTTTATGTTCACTATAGGCATTTATCATCCTCCTTGCATGGTCTTTCTTACTTGTGTGTATATTTCTTTCCCCCACCAGACCAAGAAGTCCTGGAGAGCAAGGACTGAGTTTCTTCTCCATGTGGTTTGCCTTTCAGGGATCACTGAGATAATCACAAACAAAAACTAGCTAATAATCATAATATCACCTTACAATGAACTTAACATTCAATAATTTATTATAGCATCACATAACTACTTAGTAGTTACTATTACTGTCTCCATTTTACAGATGAAGAAATGGAACCACAGAGAGTTAGGTATTACAAAGCTGCACAGCTTAGAAATGGAAGAACCAAGCTTTTTAACCCATGTATTCTGGTTTCATGCTTTCGGCATGAGGTTAGATGTCCCAGCAATCCTCAGTCCTCAATACCTTTGGATACTTGGCAAATTCTATTGTGGGCCCAGTTTGACAGCTTTTGAGCTGGAGCTCAGTGTTTGAAACCCCTGAAACTCCAGGGTCATCTCTCCTCATATGGTACTTGACACTTACTCATACCAATGTGTTTTGGCCCAGACTCTGTTTTGGAATTCCCTTCCCCTATGTCACATTATTGATTCCTTTTCAACTTTTGTGATTCCACAGAAATTACATTCTCCATAAAGATGACTGTCTAGATTGAGCTACTGAGAGGGAGACCTTGTAATCAGATTTCAATTGCAAGTGGCTTATTTGGAAGGCAGTCCCAGGGTACACTCCTAGGACAGTGAGGAAATGAAACAGGGATGAGAAGGTGGTCAATAGTATGAGTGTGAGTTGTCAGGCTACTGCTATGTGGCTCATTTCTGCTGGGAACTTCTGGGAGATAGTGTTTAACATGTCAGCTGGTGTCAGTCCTTGTTGGAGAATGTGCCAGGGAATTAGTTATCTTGCACTTACTTGGCCCATTTGTACAGGTAAATGGGTACAGATGCTGGCAATTGGGAGGTGGGCTGATAGGTGCTCAAGTAGAGAGGACCCAGGAATGTGGGCAGCTTGTCCTCCTCCCCCAGCTGCTCTTTGGGTTTGGTGCCCTTTTCTGTGCTCTCCAGTGCCCTATTCTCTCCTCTGATTTCCACTTCCCTGTCTAGCCGACCTGACACCCATTGAGGGTGGAAGAATCAGATCTTCCTCTTGATTTCTCCAGCACATAATTGAGCATCTACCATACAACACATGGTCAAGAATACAGGAGGAGGGCAAAATTAGGCCCCTTTTTAGGACAAGCCTGAAAATTTTCCATAAATCATTATTTAGCAACTTTAATTTATGGACAACTATTCTTGAGTAATTAAAAGAGAAAGATTTTATAAAAGTTGCAGGAACAAAAAGTAAATAGCTTTATGTCATTTAAAAAAAATCACACAGAAAAGTTAAAATGTCTATAAAGGAAATGAAAGACAAGGAAAATTGTAATCACTAGCTTGGAGGCCCAAAAGTAAAATAAGGTAAAGGTGAAAATGGATCACAGGTGCTATGAAGCTCATTCCCTTCCATGAAACAAGGAATTGGGTAAGAGAGGCAACACAAAGCCATGTGCCAGCACCCAGATAATTCCAAGTGGGTTCAGGACAAAATAATCTTGGAATCTTGGTGAACTTGGTGGGTGAAAAGAACAAATGATCATCAAGGTACTCTGCCTAGGTGATGATATATATATTTTATATATATATATATATATATATATATATATATAGTTATTATTTTTTTTTGAGATGGAGTCTCAACTCTGTTACCCAGGCTGCAGTGCAGTGGTGCGATCCCAGCTAACTACAATCACCGCCTCCTAGATTCAAGTGACTCTCTTGCCTTGGCCTCCCAAGTAGCTGGGACCCCAGGTATGTGCTACCATGCTGGGCTAATTTTTGTATTTTTGGTAGAGACAGGGTTTCTCTATGTTGGCCAGGCTGATCTCGAACTCTTGACATGAAGTGATCCCCCTGCCTTGGCCTCCCAAAGTGCTGGGATTGTAGGTGTGAGCCATCCCCCTTGTGAGTTTACTACATTTTATTATACTTCTATTATTTGGTTTCAGGTTCACTATGTCCAAAATGTCTGGGGAAGCGGAGGTGGTGAGCAGGGACAAAGCGGGATCTGAGCTGTGCTATTGCTTGCCTGGTACCCTGGTGCTGCGGGCAGAAGTGCAGACATCTGCCTGGTGTGATTGGGTGGGTATTTGTGGTAGTCTTTAGGGCTGTCCTTTGAGTGCTTCTGTTTCTTATAGGTACAAGATGGGATTGTCCTTCCCCTTCCTTTGAGTTTGTTGTAGTCATGACCTGCTTTGGTCAATATAATAGAAGAATAAGTGGCATCTGTTACTTCCAGTTGCACTTGGGGAAAGCTGGTGCTCATTGCCTTGGCCCCTGATACTATTGTGAGGGTGTCTCCTCCATCATCTTGGGGTCCAGAGTGAGTACAACATAGTTCAGCACCCCCAACACACATGCAGTGCATCTATACAAATAACAGTCAAAATAATGGAATGGTATATTGCTTTCTTAAATCCCTGATACTTTTTTTGTTACCACAGCATAATCCAGCTCATCCTGACTGATGCTACCATTTCAAGATAAGAGAAATGAATGAGACTGAGAAAGATTAAGATATTTTCCCAAGACTGGACATTGTGTTCCTACCCATGGTGCTTGCCTTATAGGTATGTGTTCTAGTTTTGACCATTAAGATATAGATAAAATGAGGGCAGAAACGTTTGATTATTTTCTATGAGCAAGAGAAGAAGAAAGAACTAAACAGAGAGGAAGAAGATATATAAGGAGGAATACAAATAAACTAGGAACCAAGCACATGTAATATTTATAATTTCTTGGAATTTTCTTCCCTTTCAAACTCTGTTTTATTTTAAAAAAGGAAGGAGGATCTTCTATTAATTTTGTAGGACATCTCATGCTTTTTGTAAAGCAGAGTTTTATTCATTTTCCACTAAATACAAATATTTATTGCCCATCTACCATAGACTAAACATTGACCTTTGTTCTGCATAATTATCCTCATTTAAAAAGGTATAATTTGTCAACATTCATTTTATAGATTTATAGCCAAGTATTGTCTGAATACCTATTGGTTTCATTTTGATCTCCTATATTCCGAAAAAGAAAACAACCAAGAAGAGACTTTAATAACTAATAATAAGATAAGCATTAAGAGTCTTGCTTTAGGCTTCTGTGTACACTGTACAGTTTGTTTTGAAGTTATTTTTGTATTCATTCATTCATTCATTTCTATTAATTTTTTTCCAGTTGAGCGAGAGTTTATTTAAATGAAGAGATCAAGCAGAGTGGAGTACAGGACACACTTTCAAGTTGCCTTGGGGACTGCTCTGTAGAAAAAAAAAAAAACTCAAGATTTTAAGGAAAAAAGGTACAAATGAAGAGAAGGCATGATTACAAAATTGTTAGTCAGTAATTCTCATTGGTTTGCAGAAATAACAGTGGCTAATGATCGGCTATACATTGTTGAATTATAGGATGCATGGCATTTAAAAATGTATTTATTTAAAACTAATTTTTTTTAGATTTTTGATGGCTTTATGGGTACAGGTGCAGTTGTGTTACATGGATATATTGTGTAGAGTGATATCTGGGCTTTTAGAGTAACATTACCCCAATAATATACATTGTACCTGACAGGGGGCATTTCACTTTCACCCTCATTCTATCCTCCCACTGTTTGGAGCCTCCAATGTCTATCATTCCACTCAGTAAGTCCATGTCCATGGTTTAGCGCCCATGTATAAGTGGGAACTTGCAGTTCTTGATTTTCTGTTTCTGAGTCATTTCACTATGGGTAATGGCCTCCAGTTCCATACACATTACTGCAAAAGTCATAATTTCATTCACTTTTATGGCTGAATAGTATTCCATGGTATATATCTACCAGATTGTTTTATTCGATGATGTGTTGATGGACACTTAGGTCGATTTCACAACTTTGCTATTCTGAATTGTGCTACGAAACATACAAATGCAGAAGGCTTTTTAATATAATGATTTCTTTCTTTTGGGGGGTTCATATGCATTAATGGAATTGCTAGATTGAAGGGTAGTTTTATTTTTAGTTTTCTAGAAATGATGATACTGTTTTCCATAGAGGTCATACTAATTACACACCAACCAATACATCTTTTCTAACATCTTGCTTTTTGACCTTTTTTGAGACAGGGTCTCCCTCTGTTGCCCAGGCTGAAGTGCAGTGGCATGATCATAGATCACTGCAGCCCCAACCTCTTGGGCTCCAGGCATCCTCCCGGCTCTGCCTTCTGAGTAGCAAGAACTACAGGCCCACACCACCACACCTGGATATTTTTTTTCTTGTTTGTTGACACGAGGTCTCACTATGTTGCCCAGGTTTATCTTGAATGTCTGGGCTCAAGTGATCCACCCACCTCAGCCTCTCAAATTACTGTGATGACAAGCATGGACCTGCACTTGGCCATTTTTTGACTCTTTAATAATAGCCTTTCTGACTAGTATAAGATGGTATGGAATTGCAGCTTTAATTTTCATTTCTCTGATATTTAATTATGTTGAGCATTTTCATATCTTTGCCATTTGTACATCTTTTATTTAAAAATGTCTGTTCATACCCTATGCCCACTTTTTAATTGGTTTATTCTTGTTTTTCTTGTTGAGTTGTTTGAGTTCCTTGTAGAGTCTGGATATTAGCTCTTTGTCAGATACACTGTTGGCAAAACTTTTCTCCCATTCTGTAGATTGTTTGTTTACTGAGAATTATTTCTTTTGCTATGCAGAAGCTTTTCAGTTTTATTAAGTCCCATTTCTCTGTTTTGGTTTTTGTTGTATTTTATTTTGAGGACTTCATCATAAATTCTTTGCCTAGACAAATATTTAGAAGAGTTTTTCCTATGTTGTCTTCTAAGATTTTTAAGTTTCTGTTCTTACAATTCAGTCTTTAATCCACCTTGAGTTCATTTTTGTATGTGATGGAAGGTAAGAGGCCAGTTTCATGAATCTATGTATGGCTCAGCAATTATCCCAGCACCATTTGTTGAATAGAATATGATTTCCCTTTATATAATTTAGTCAGCTTTGTCAACATTAGTTGATTGTAGCTTTGTGACTTTATTTTTCAGTGTGTGTCTATTTCTATAACATGACCATGCTGTTTTGGTTACTACAGCCTTGCAATATAATGTGATCTCTCCAATTTTATTCTCTGTGCTTAGCCTTACTTTGTGTATTCAGGATCTTTTTTTGGTTCCATGTAAATTTTAGGATTTTTTTTCTAATTCTATGAAGAATGACATTGGTAGTTTGATAGTAATTCAATTGAATCTGTGGATAGATTGGGCAGTATGGTCATTTTAATGATATTCATTCTCCCAATCTATAAGCATGGGATTTTAAAATTTCTTTTTGCCATCTATTATTTTTTTCTTCAGTGTTTTGTAGTTCTCTTTGTGGAGATCTTTCACCACCTTGGTTAAATGTATTTCAGGTATTTTATTACTTTTTGTAGCCATTATGAATTGAATTGAGTTCTCGATTTGGTTCTCGCTTACTCCTTATTGTTAGGTAGAAGTGCTACTGATTTGTACATTAATTCTGTATCCTGAAACTTTCATGAGGAAATTTATCAAATCAAAGAGTCTTTTGGGCAAATCTCTAGGATTTTCTAGGTATAAGATCATATCAAAAATAAACCAGAAAATTTGACTCCCTCATTTACAATTTGGATGTACTTTATTTCTTTCTTCTGCCTCATTGCTTTAGCTAGATCTTCCAGTAGTTTGTTGAATAGGAGTAGTCATAGTGGGTATCCTTGCTTTGTTCCTATTCATAGGGAAAATGCTTTCAACTTTTCTTCATTCAGAATGATGTTGGCTTTGGTTTTGTCATATAAGGCATTTATTGTTTTGAGGTTTGTTCCTTCTATGCCTAGTTTGGTAAGGGTCTTTACTATGAAGAGATGCTGGATTTTGTTGAATGCCTTTTTCTGAATCTTTTGATATGATCTCATGATTTTTGTTTTTAATTCTGTTTATGTGGGGAATCTTATTTTTTGTTTTGTATGTGTTGAATCAATCTTGCATCTCTGGAATAAAACCCATTCAATCTTGGTGTATTATGTCTTTTCTATGCTGTTGGATTTTGAGTGGCAGTATTTTCTTTAGGATTTTTGCTTCTATGTTTATTAGAGATATTTGTTTGTAGTTTTATGTTGTTGTTTTTGGTTGTGTCTTTCTATATCTTTGGTATCATTGCAATGCTGGCTGCATAGAATAAATTAGAGAAGATTCCCTTTTTGGAATAATTTCAGTAAGACTGGCATCAGTTCTGTCTTGTACATCTGATAGAATTTGGCTATGAACTCATCTGGTCCTAGGCTTTTTTGTTGTTGTTGGGAGGTTTTTTTTTCCTTTTAATTCAATTTTATTACTCGTTATTATTCAAAATTTCTATTTCTTCCGGGTTCAACCTTAGGGGGCTGTATATTTCCAAAAATCCATCTATTTCTTCTAGATTTTCTCATTTGATCACATAGAGATGCTCAGAGTAATCTTTGATAATCTTCTGTATTCCTGTTGCATCAGTTGTAATGACACCTTTATCTGTTCTGCTTGCACTCGTTTGAATCTTCTCCTTTTTTTGTTGGTTAATCTAGCTAGTGGTCTATTGATTTTGTTGATCTTTTCAAACAACCAACTTCATTTCATTGATTCTCTTTTTAATCTCAATTTCTTTTTTTTTTAAATTTATTATTATTATACTTTAGGTATATCTCCCAATGCTATCCCTCCCCCCTCTCCCCACCCCACAACAGTCCCCAGAGTGTGATGTTCCCCTTCCTGTGTCCATGTGTTCTCATTGTTCACTTCCCACCTATGAGTGAGAATATGCGGTGTTTGGTTTTTTGTTCTTGCGAGAGTTTACTGAGAATGATGATTTCCAATTTCATCCATATTCCTACAAAGGACATGAACTCATCATTTTTGATGAATACTATGGCTGCATAATATTCCATCGTGTATACGTTCACATTTTTTTAATCCAGTCTATCATTGTTGGACATTTGGGTTGGTTCCAAGTCTTTGCTATTGTGAATAATGCCTCAATAAACATATGTGTGCATGTGTCTTTATAGCAGCATGATTTATTGTCCTTTGGGTATATACTCAGTAATGGCATGGCTGGGACAAATGGTATTTCTTGTTCTAGATCTCTGAGGAATCGCCACATTGACTTCCACAATGGTTGAACTAGTTTACAGTCCCACCAACAGTGTAAAAGTGTTCCTAGTTCTCCACATCCTCTCCAGCACCTTTGTTTCCTGATTTTTTAATGATTGCCATTCTAACTGTTGTGAGATGGTATCTCGTTGTGGTTTTGATTTGCATTTCTCTGATGGCCAGTGATGGTGAGCATTGTTTCATGTGTTTTTTGGCTGCATAAATGTCTTCTTTTGAGAAGCGTCTGTTCATGTCCTTTGCCCACTTTTTGATGGGGTTGTTTGTTTTTTTTCTTGTAAATTTGTTGGAGTTCATTGTAGATTCTGAATACTAGCCCTTTGTCAGATGAGTAGGTTGTGAAAATTTTCTCCCATTTTGTAGGTTGCCTGTTCACTCTGATGTTAGTTTCTTCTGCTGTGCAGAAGCTCTTTAGGTTAATTAGAACTCATTTGTCAATTTTGGCTTTTGTTGCCTTTGCTTTTGGTGTTTTAGACATGAAGTCCTTGCCCATGCCTATGTCCTGAATGGTAATGACTACATTTTCTTCTAGGGTTTTTATGGTTTTAGGTCTAACATTTGAGTCTTTAATCCATCTTGAATTGATTTTTGTATAAGGTGTAAGGAAGGGATCCAGTTTCAGCTTTCTACATATGGCTAGCCAGTTTTCCCAGCACCATTTATTAAATAGGGAATCCTTTCTCCATTGCTTGTTTTTGTCAGGTTTGTCAAAGATCAGATAGTTGTAGATATGCAGCATTATTTCTGAGGGCTCTGTTCTGTTCCGTTGATCTATATCTCTGTTTCAGTACCAGTACCATGCTGTTTTAGTTACTGTAGCCTTGTAGTATACTTTGAAGTCACATAGTGTGATGCCTCCAGCTTTGTTCTTTTGGCTTAGGATTGATTTGGCGATGTGGGCTCTTTTTTGGTTCCATATGAACTTTGAAGTAGTTTTTTCCAATTCTTTGAAGAAAGTCATTGGTAGCTTGATGGGGATGGCATTGAATCTGTAAATTACGTTGGGCAGTATGGCCATTTTCACGATATTGATTCTTCCTACCGATGAGCATGGAATGTTCTCCCATTTGTTTGTATCCTCTTTTATTTCCTTGAGCAGTGGTTTGTAGTTCTCCTTGAAGAGGTCCTTCACATCCCTTGTAAGTTGGATTCCTAGGTATTTTATTCTCTTTGAAGCAATTGTGAATGGGAGTTCACTCATGATTTGGCTCTCTCTTTGTCTGTTTTTGGTGTATAAGAATGCTTGTGATTTTTGTATATTGATTTTGTATCCTGAGACTTTGCTGAAGTTGCTTATCAGCTAAGGAGATTTTGGGCTGAGACAATGGGGTTTTCTAGATATACCATCATGTCCTCTGCAAACAGGGATAATTTTACTTCTTCTTTTCCTAATTGAATACCTATTATTTCCTTCTCCTGCCTAATTGCCCTGGCCAGAACTTCCAACACTATGTTGAGTAGGAGTGGTGAGAGAGGGCATCCCTGTCTTGTGCCAGTTTTCAAAGGGAATGCTTCTAGTTTTTGTCCATTCAGTATGATATTGGCTGTGGGTTTGTCATAGATAGCTCTTATTATTTTGAGATACGTCCCATCAATACCTAATTTATTGAGAGTTTTTACCATGATGCATTGTTGAATTTTGTCAAAGGCCTTTTCTGCATCTATTGAGATAATCATGGGGTTTTCGTCTTTGGTTCTTTTTATATGCTGGATTACATTTATTGATTTGCATATATTGAACCAGCCTTGTATCCCAGGGATGAAGCCCACTTGATCATGGTGGATAAGCTTTTTGATGTGCTGCTGGATTCTATTTGCCAGTATATTATTGAGGATTTTTTGCATCAATGTTCATCAAGGATATTGGTCTAAAATTCTCTTTTTTGGTTGGGTCTCTGCCAGGCTTTGGTATCAGGATGATGCTGGCCTCATAAAATGAGTTAGGGAGTATTCCCTCTTTTTCTATTGATTGGAATAGTTTCAGAAGGAATGGTACTAGTTCCTCTTTGTACCTCTGGTAGAATTCGGCTGTGAATCCATCTGGTCCTGGACTCTTTTTAGTTGGTAAACTATTGATTATTGCCACAATTTCAGCTCTTGTTATTGGTCTATTCAGAGATTCAACTTCTTCCTGATTTAGTTTTGGGAGAGTGTATGTGTCGAGGAATTTATCCATTTCTTCTAGATTTTCTTTTTTTTTCTTTTATTATTATTATTATTATTATTATTACTATACTTTAGGTTTTATGGTACGTGTGCGCAATGTGCAGGTAAGTTACATATGTATACATGTGACATGCTGGTGCGCTGCACCCACCAACTCGTCATCTAGCATTAGGTATATCCCCCAATGCTATCCCTCCCCCCTCCCCCCACCCCACAACAGTCCCCAGAGTGTGATGTTCCCCTTCCTGTGTCCATGTGTTCTCATTGTTCAATTCCCACCTATGAGTGAGAATATGCGGTGTTTGGTTTTTTGTTCTTGCGATAGTTTACTGAGAATGATGATTTCCAATTTCATCCATGTCCCTACAAAGGACGTGAACTCATCATTTTTTATGGCTGCATAGTATTCCATGGTGTATATGTGCCACATATTCTTAATCCAGTCTATCATTGTTGGACATTTGGGTTGATTCCAATTCTTTGCTATTGTGAATAATGCCGCAATAAACATACGTGTGCATGTGTCTTTATAGTAGCATGATTTATAGTCCTTTGGGTATATACCCTGTAATGGGATGGCTGGGTCGAATGGAATTTCTAGTTCTAGATCCCTGAGGAATCACCACACTGACTTCCACAATGGTTGAACTAGTTTACAGTCCCACCAACAGTGTAAAAGTGTTCCTATTTCTCCACATCCTCTCCAGCACCTGTTGTTTCCTGACTTTTTAATGATTGCCATTCTAACTGGTGTGAGATGGTATCTCATTGTGGTTTTGATTTGCATTTCTCTGAAGGCCAGTGATGGTGAGCATTTTTTCTTGTGTTTTTTGGCTTCGTAAATGTCTTCTTCTGAGAAGTGTCTGTTCATGTCCTTTGCCCACTTTTTGATGGGGTTGTTTGTTTTTTTCTTGTAAATTTGTTTGAGTTCATTGTAGATTCTGGATATTAGTCCTTTGTCAGATGAGTAGGTTGCGAAAATTTTCTCCCATTTTGTAGGTTGCCTGTTCACTCTGATGGTAGTTTCTTTTGCTGTGCAGAAGCTCTTGAGTTTAATTAGATCCCATTTGTCAATTTTGACTTTTGTTGCCATTGCTTTTGTTGTTTTAGACATGAAGTCCTTGCCCATGCCTATGTCCTGAATGGTAATGCCTAGGTTTTCTTCTAGAGTTTTTATGGTTTTAGGTCTAACATTTAAGTCTTTAATCAATCTTGATTTGATTTTTGTATAAGGTGTAAGGAAGGGATCCAGTTTCAGCATTCTACATATGGCTAGCCAGTTTTCCCAACACCATTTATTAAATAGGGAATCCTTTCCCCATTTCTTGCTTTTGTCAGGTTTGTCAAAGATCAGATACTTGTAGATATGTGGCATTATTTCTGACGGCTCTGTTCTGTTCCATTGATCTATATCTCTGTTTTGGTACCAGTACCATGCTGTTTTGGTTACTGCAGCCTTGTAGTATAGCTTGAAGTCAGGTAGTGTGATGCCTCCAGCTTTGTTCTTTTGGCTTAGGATTGACTTGGCGATGCGGGCTCTTTTTTGGTTCCATATGAACTTTAAAGTAGTTTTTTCCAATTCTGTGAAGAAAGTCATTGGTAGCTTGATGGGGATGGCATTGAATCTGTAAATTACCTTGGGAAGGATGGCCATTTTCATCATATAGATTCTTCCTACCCATGAGCATGGAATGTTCTTCCATTTGTTTGTATCCTCTTTTATTTCCTTGAGCAGTGGTTTGTAGTTCTCCTTGAAGAGGTCTTTCACATCCCTTGTAAGTTGGATTCCTAGGTATTTTATTCTCTTTGAAGCAATTGTGAATGGGAGTTCACTCATGATTTGGCTCTCTGTTTGTCTGTTATTAATGTATAAGAATGCTTGTGATTTTTGCACATTGATTTTGTATCCTGAGACTTTGCTGAAGTTGCTTATCAACTTAAGGAGATTTTGGGCTGAGACAATGGGGTTTTCTAGATATACCATCATGTCATCTGCAAACAGGGGCAATTTGACTTCCTCTTTTCCTAATTGAATACCCGTGATTTCCTTCTCCTGCCTAATTGCCCTGGCCAGAACTTCCAACACTATGTTGAATAGAAGTGGTGAGAGAGGGCATCCCTGTCTTGTGCCAGTTTTCAAAGGGAATGCTTCCAGTTTTTGCGCATTCAGTATGATATTGGCTGTGGGTTTGTCATAAATAGCTCTTATTATTTTGAGATATGTCCCATCAATTCCTAATTTATTGAGAGTTTTTAGCATGAAGCGTTGTTGAATTTTGTCAAAGGCTTTTTCTGCATCTATTGAGATAATCATGTGGTTTTTGTCTTTGGTTCTGTTTATATGCTGGATTACATTTATTGATTTGCGTATATTGAACCAGCCTTGCATCCCAGGGATGAAGCCCACTTGATCATGGTGGATAAGCTTTTTGATGTGCTGCTGGATTCTGTTTGCCAGTATTTTATTGAGGATTTTTGCATCAATGTTCATCAAGGATATTGGTCTAAAATTCTCTTTTTTTGTTGTGTCTCTGCCCGGCTTTGGTATCAGGATGATGCTGGCCTCATAAAATGAGTTAGGGAGGATTCCCTCTTTTTCTATTGATTAGAATAGTTTCAGAAGGAATGGTACCACCTCCTCCTTGTATCTCTGGTAGAATTTGGCTGTGAACCCATCTGGTCCTGGACTTTTTTTGGTTGGTAAGCTATTGATTATTGCCACAATTTCAGCTCCTGTTATTGGTCTATTCAGAGATTCAACTTCTTCCTGGTTTAGTCTTGGGAGGGTGTATGTGTTGAGGAATTTATCCATTTCTTCTAGATTTTCTAGTTTATTTGCGTAGAGGTGTTTCTAATATTCTCTGATGGTAGTTTGTATTTCTGTGGGATCGGTGGTGATATCCCCTTTATCATTTTTTATTGCATCTATTTGATTCTTCTCTCTTTTTTTCTTTATTGGTCTTGCTAGCGGTCTATCAATTTTGTTGATCCTTTCAAAAAACCAGCTCCTGGATTCATTAATTTTTTGAAGGGTTTTATGTGTCTCTATTTCCTTCAGTTCTGCTCTGATTTTAGTTATTTCTTGCCGTCTGCTATCTTTTGAATGTGTTTGCTCTTGCTTTTCTAGTTCTTTTAATTGTGATGTTAGGGTGTCAATTTTGGATCTTTCCTGCTTTCTCTTGTGGGCATTTAGTGCTATAAATTTCTCTCTACACACTGCTTTGAATGCATCCTAGAGATTCTGGTATGTCGTGTCTTGGTTCTCGTTGGTTTCAAAGAACATCTTTATTTCTGCCTTCATTTCGTTTTGTACCCAGTAGTTCACTCAGGAGCAGGTTTTTCAGTTTCCATGTAGTTGAGTGGTTTTGAGTGAGATTCTTAATCCTGAGTTCTAGCTTGATTGCACTGTGGTCTGAGAGACAGTTTGTTATAATTTCTGTTCTTTTACATTTGCTGAGGAGTGCTTTACTTCCAACTATATGGTCTGTTTTGGAGTAAGTTCGGTGTGGTGCTGAGAAGAATGTATATTCTGTTGATTTGGGTTGGAGAGTTCTGTAGATGTCTATTAGGTCCGCTTGGTGCAGAGCTGCGTTCCATTCCTGAGTATTCTTGTTGATTTTCTGTCTCATTGATCTGTCTAATGTTGACAGTGGGGTGTTAAAGTCTCCCATTATTAATGTGTGGGAGTCTAAGTCTCTTTGTTGGTCACTCAGGACTTGCTTTATGCATCTGGGTGCTCCTGTACTCAGTGCATATATATTTAGGATAGTTAGTTCTTCTTGTTGAATCGATCCCTTTACCATTATGTAAAGGTCTCTTTGTCTCTTTTGATCTTTGTTGGTTTAAATTCTATTTTATCAGAGGCTAGGATTGCAACCCCTGCCTTTTTTTGTTTTCTATTTGCTTGGTAGATCTTCCTCCATCCTTTTATTTTGAGCCTATGTGTGTCTCTGCACGTAAGATGGGTTTCCTGAATAGAGCACACTGATGGGTCTTGACTCTTTATCCAATTTGCCAATTTGTGTCTTTTAATTGGAACATTTAGTCCATTTACATTTAAAGTTAATATGGTTATGTGTGAATTTGATCCTGTCATTATGATGTTAGCTGGTTATCTTGCTCGTTAGTTGATGCAATCTCTTCCTAGTCTCGATGATCTTTACATTTTGGCATGATTTTGCAGTGGCTGTTACCGGTTGTGCCTTTCCATGTTTAGTGCTTCCTTCAGGAGCTCTTTTAGGGCAGGCTTGGTGTTGGCAAAATCTCTCAGCATTTGCTTGTCTGTAAAGGATTTTATTTCTCCTTCACTTATGAATTTTAGTTTGGCTGGATATGAAATTTTGGATTGAAAATTCTTTTCTTTAAGAATGTTGAATATTGGCCCCCACTCTCTTCTGGCTTCTAGAGTTTCTGCCGAGAGATCCACTGTTATTCTGATGGGCTTCACTTTGAGGGTAACCCGATCTTCCTCTCTGGCTGCCCTTAACATTTTTTCCTTCATTTCAACTTTGGTGAATCTGACAATTATGTGTCTTGGAGTTGCTCTTCTCGAGTAGTATCTTTGTGGCATTCTCTGTATTTCCTGAATCTGAATGTTGGCCTGCCTTGCTAGATTGGGGAAGTTCTCCTGGATAATATCCTGCAGAGTGTTGTCCAACTTGGTTCCATTCTCCTCGTTACTTTCGGGTACACCAATCAGACATAGATTTGGTCTTTTCACATAGTCCCACATTTCTTGGAGGCTTTGCTCATTTCTTTTTATTCTTTTTTCTCTAAACTTCCCTTCTCGCTTCATTTCATTCATTTCGTCTTCCATCACTGATACCCTTTCTTCCATTTGATCGCATCGGCTCCTGAGGCTTCTGCATTCTTCACATAGTACTCGAGCCTTGGTTTTCAGCTCCATCAGCTCCTTTAAGCACTTTTTTCTCAAGTTTCTTCACCTATAACCTTAAGTTGGTTATTTGAGATCTTTCTATCTTTTTCATATAGGCAGTTAATGTTATAAACTTCCCGCTTAGCACTGATCTGGTTGTTTTTCAGATATTTTTGAAAGCCATATCTTTGTTTTTATTCATTTACAATTTTTTTGATGTGGGTCTTAATTTCATCGACCGAACAGTGATTCAGAAGCAGATCATTTACTTTTCATGTATTTGTAGAGTTTTGAGTATACTGTTTAGTGTTGATCTGTATTTTTATCTCACTGTGATTCAAGAAGATACTTGATATTATTTCAATTTTTTATATATATTGAGATTTTACTTGTGGCCTAGCATATGGTATACTTTTGAGAATGTTTTATACATATGTGATAAGACTGTTTATTCTGAGTTTGTAGGGTAGAATATTCTGTAAACATTTGTTAGGTCCATTTGCTTTAGAGTTCAACTTAATTCCAGAATTTTTTTTGTTGATTTTCTGCCTCAATGAACTGTCTACTTCTGTCAGTGGGATATTGAAGTCCCCTACTAATACTGTATTGGTATCCATCTCTTTTTTAGGTGTAGGAGTATCTGTTTTATGAATCTAGGTATTCCAATGTTTGGTTCAAATGTATTTTGAATTGTTAGATCTTCTCAAATAAATTTCTTTATCATTATATAATTAACTTCTTTGTCTCATTTATAGATTTTTCTATATTTTTTACCTTTCCTTCTGTCTCTGGAATACCTATGTCTCCTAGTTTTACATGCTTTTTATGTGGTTCCATATTTCATGAAATCTTTAATCATTAAAATTTTTTTTCCTTTATTTTTTTCTGACTGGGTTAATTTGAAAGACCTACTTTCCATCTCTGAAATAATTTCTTCTGCTTTGATTAAGCCTGCTACTGATGTTTTTAACTGGATTGCTTAATTTTACCAATACATTTTTTATTTCTAGTAGTTGTATGGGCTTTTAAAAACCTATATCTTCTTTCATATCTTGAATTGTATTTCTGATTTATGTTTTCAACTTTCTCTTGGATTATTTTGTGCTTTTTAAAAATCAGTATTTTAAATTCTTTATCAGGCATTTCAAAAAAATTATTTCCATGAAGAACCATTGCTGGAGACTTAGTGTGGTCCTTTTGAGGCATTGTTACACTCTGCTTTTCCATACTTTTGGAATTTTTTCACTGGTTCCTTCTCATCTGCAAAGGTTATCTCTGTTTCTAATTTTTAAATTTACTTTCATTTGGAAGGGATGTTTTGGTTTTTTCCTTTTCTCCCTTGAGGATGTGTATAATGTGTGCTGTGTAGGGTTCAACTTTGGTTTTGGGTGCTTTCATTGTCAAAGGTTCTGTGTATGTTCCTTGATTATAGATAGTCTTTGTATGCTGGCTTTCTTAGGTGTTGGTTGTAGTAGTGGTGTAGAGATGAATGAGTGGGTTCACTGCCTCCTACAAGTCCAGTATGGTTGAGGTCTCAGGACGCTTATCTCATTCTCCAGTGCAATGCATTTCTCTCTGCAGATTTTCTATTAGATTGTGCCATTTATTTTCCAAGCCAGTGGGTGGTGCTTATGGATAAGAACCAGCTAAGGTTGATTCAGATGGGGCATATACTTTATCTTTGTTTATGGTGAGATGCTTTCTGTTGCCTCAGGCAATGGGCTATGTTGTGGAATGCACAGTGGTGTGAGCTCCCTGTACAGTCCTGGACTGAGGGACCAAGCTGGCTTGGGCCAGAGAATGCAGACTTGTCTACATGTCCACCAGTGGTAGGTGCAAGCACTAGCTCTGAGGGCAGATAAAAAGACAGCTGCCAAACATCCAGAGATGTGCCTGGTTATGGAGGGGATAATCCTCTGCTGCCCAGTGATCTCTGTCTGGAAAGGGAGTGGTAACTTACCCTCGTAATCTAGAAAAGTGAGTACTCCACATGCCTGAAGATATGTCCAGGCATGGGGCACAGTAGGTGCTGCTGATTCAAGACCTATGCACCTGAAGGGAGGGGTGGATGAGGCTCCTTATCCAGGTGAGAAGGTTCTCCAAATGCCTGGGAATGTGTACAGCATGGAATGGAGGGGCTGCTGCTGCACCAAGATCCCTGCATAAAAAGGGAGGGGCAGCTCAGGTTCCTTTTCCAGCTAAGTGGGTAGTCAGCATGCCTGGAAATATCCCTGATCATGACAGAGAGGGCACTGCTGTTCCAAGATTTCTGCACAGGACAAGAGAAGTGACTCAGGGTTCCAGTTCAGTAGAGCAGGTGTGCTGAATGCTTGAAACTCTGTCCTGGAGAGGAGTAGAAAAGTACAGATGCACCAAGATCTCTGCATTAGAAGCAAAAGGCAGTTTATGCTCCTAATCCATGTGAGAGTGTGCACTGAATTCTGAAAGGGGCCTGCCCCTCCACACCTGTGTTTATTTCTTGTCAGGTGGGATGACAGACTGAGAAAAGAAATAAGACTCAGAGACAAAGTATAGAGAAAGCAAAGTGGGCCCAGGAGACCGGCGCTCAGCATACAGAGGACCTGCACCAGCACTGGTCTCTTGAGTTCCCTCAGGTTTTAATGATCACTGTTTTCACACTGTCAGCAAGAGGAATGCAGTAGGAGAGCAGGGTGATATGAGGGAGAAGGTCAGCAAGAAATCATGTAAGCAAAGAAATCTGTGTCACAAATAAGTTCAAGTGTTGGTACTATGCCTGGATGTGCACGTAGGCCAGATTTATGTTTCTCTCCACCCAAACATCTCAGTGGAGTAAAGAGTAACAGAGCCGCATTGCTGCCAACATGTCTCACCTCCCGCCATAGGGTGGTTTTTCTCCTATCTCAGAATTCAACAAATGTACAACTGGGTTTTATACCAAGACATTCAGTTCCCAGGGGCAGGCAGGAGACAGTGGCCCTCCTCTATCTCAACTGCAAGAGGCATTCCTCTTTTACTAATCCTCCTCAGCACAGACCCTTCACAGGTGTCAGGCTGGGACACTGTCAGGTCTTTCCCATCCCACGAGGCCATATTTCAGACGATCACATGGGGAGAAACCTTGGACAATACCCGGCTTTCCAGGGCAGAGGTCCCTGTGGCTTTCTGCAGTGCATTGTAACCCTGGTTTATTGAGACTGCAGAATGGCGATGACTTTTACCAAGCAGACTACTTGTAAATATTTTGTTAACAAGGCACATACTGCACAGCCCTAGATCCCTTAAATCTTGATTCCATACAACACATGCTTTTGTGAGCTCAAGGTTGGGGCAAAGAGGTTGGGGCAAAGTTACAGATTAACAGCATCTGAGGGCAAAGCAATTGTTCACAGTACAGGTCAACATGGAGTTTCTTATATCTTCCCTTCCCACATAGACACAGTAACAGTCTGATCTCTCTTTCTTTTCCTTACAAATTCTTGAAATTATGCCTGGTTGTGGAGTGAAGAGGGTGCTTCTGCAACAAGATGTCTTCACAGCAATGGAGGTGTGACCCAGGATATTAATCTAGGTGAGCAGATAGGCCAAATGCCTGGAAATATGTCCCTCAGTGAGGAACAATGAAATTTGCTGCAGAGTGGAGAAATGGCTGTTGCAACAAGGTCTTTGCATGGGAGGGGTGCCAGGCCCTTATTTCAGGCAAGTGGAAGTGTTGAATGCTGGGAAATATGCCGAGGCTTGGACTTGAGGGGGGTTGTTGCTTTGCCAAGTTATTTGCAAGATAAGGGAGCTGTGGCCCACACTCCCCATTCAGACCAGCAGCTCAAAACTGCTGGGACTCACCTCCCAACTGACAAAGGGGGTAGGCTGGGGCACCCAGAAATGACACCCACACACAAGTCCAAGTCTGCAAAGCAGTTCCTGGCCATAGTTCCTATTACTCAGGAAATATTGTGGCTTCAGCAACTCTCTTCGATATGGATTTCTATTTTTATTTCATTTTGTCTTATTGGTATTGATTTCTATTTTTATTCCACTGTGGTCTGAGAGTACAGTTAGTATGATTTTCTTATTTTAGTTTATTGAGACTTGTTTTATGGCTGAGCATGTGGTCTGCCTTAGAGTATGCTCTGTGGTCCCATGAGGAGAATGTATGTTCTGTGTTTGATGGGTGGAGTATTCTGTACATGTCTATTAGGTCTAATTGATCAAGTATCAAATTTAAATCCAGAATTTCTTTGTTAGTTTTCTACATCGATGATCTATCTAACACTGTCAGTGGGATGTTGAAGTATCCCATTATTATTCTGTGGCTAATTATCTTTGTAGGCCTGGGCATACTTGCTTATGAATCTGGGGTCTGCAATGTTGGGTGCATATATGTTTAAGAATAATTAAGTCTTCTCATTTAATTGAACCCTTTCTCATCATGTATTGCCCTCCTTTGTACTCTTTAAATTGCTATTTTGGGTTTAAAGTCTGTTTCATCTGATGTAAAAACAGCAAACCTCTCCCTTTTTTGTTTTCTATTTGTGTGATAGATCTCCCTCCAACCCTTTATATTGAGACTATGGGTGTCATTATGCGTGAGATGGATGTTTTTGAAGACAGCAGATGGATGGGTCAGGATTTTTAAATACAACTTGTAATCTGTGCCTTTTAAGTGGGGCATTTAGGCTGTTTATAGTCAAAGTTAATATATTTCTCTTTTTGTTTGTTTGTTTGAGACAGAGTCTTGCTCTATCATCTAGGCTGGAGTACAATGGCATGATCTCGGCTTACAGCAACTTCTGCCTCCTGGGTTCAAGTGATTTTCCTGCCTCAGCCTCCCAAGTAGCTGGGATTACAGGCGTGCACCACCATGCCCAGCTAAATTTTTTGTATTTTTAGTAGAGACTGGGTTTCAACATGCTGGCCAGGCTGGTCTCAAACACTTGACCTTGTGATCTGCCTGCCTCGGCCACTCAAAGTGCTGAGATTACAGGCGCGAGCCACTGTGCCCAGCCAAGTTTAATATTTATATGTGAGTTTTTGATCCTACCATGAAGGTGACAGCTGTTTTCCTTGTAGTATCTATTGTGTTGTTGCTATATACTGTCTCTGAGCTATGTATTTAACTGTATTTGTGCAACAGTAGGTATTATTCTCTTATTTTCATGTTTAGAAATTCCTTAAGCATCTCTAGTAAAGCTAGTGTAGTGGTAACACATTTTCTCAGTGACTGCTTGTCTGGAAAAGATTTTATTTTCTACTTTCTTATGAAGCTCAGTTTGATGGGGTAGGAAATATGGTTTGGAATTTATTGTCTTTAAGAAGGCTGAAAATCGGCCCCAAAGATTGGGTTCTTTTTGACACCTAGTCAAAAATGAAAGTGTTATCCTCCTGAAAATGTACTCACTAATATGGTATGTACAATAGTTAGTGTACCATGCAATTTGTTTTTATTTTACGTTATTTTGTTTTTCATTTTACCCAAGTGAGACCCAAATTGTTTTATTTTTTATGGGAATTTAATGAGATAGAATTTCTTGATTTTCACATTTGTAGGGTACAGACCTGTGTAGTGAACTACACTCAGCAAGGATGCATGCCTGTGAGGTGGCACAAACCCAGTGGATCAGACTTGGCCTCCATCCTCCTCTTATCCTGATGAAATCTCACAGCTCCAGACAACACAGGCGTAAAACTTTGACCAACATTAAATGGCTTGAAGAAATACTTCTTTCAGGACAAACTCTTTCTGCACATTCATAAGGTAATCGATATAGTATATAATTATACATTTGCCCAATTTTGAAGCCCACTGCAACAGTGAGAGTTTTAAAATGGCTATGTTTAGTGAGCAGTGTCAATAGATTCTTTAAGATCATCAATCTTAAGTCAAGAAAATTTAGAAAATACTAAAATCTTAGCGCTCACATAAAATAAAACTGGAAGCTTTTCCAAATTAGACAAGAATCAGACAAATTTGCATAATATTACCAATGTGAGTTTTGAAGCAGAAAGACAATGTTATAAACCATGATTTTCACAAGTAGGATTGACTGTACTATTTCATAATTTTGGATGATTGTAGTATTTATCAGAACTTTAAAGTGATTAAACCTAGTGGAATGTGATTAGTGGTTTATCTTTCTGCTATATTTAAATTAAATTCTATTATAAAATCAATGTCATGTGATGAAGCAAAGAGTGACTCAATAGTTGAGTATGAAAACACAGAAATAACTTGTTATACTGTTGTGTCAAGTAGTTAATTAATACAAATGTTATGTTAGCAAGTAAAAAGAACACAAATTTAGGAAGGGCAAATCTGCCCTTTCATCTGCAGTGTGAATGGATTGACTGATGGGGTCAAAGTCGGTGGCATCATGAACTGGAAACAATGTTTTTCTCAAGCTGCAGGTTTGACATGTCAAACAGCCTCTTCCTTGGCTGATGACTGCTTTCTGACTCAATGGAAGACCTTGTTCTCTAGAATCATGGGCTGTCAGGAGCTTTGCTTATCAGTAAGAAGAATATCCCACTGCCTGGAGGATCTATATCCAGCTTTACACAGAAGCATAGAGATACAGAGAAGGGGTTTCTGGATGGAATATTCCACATCTGGCTGGACTTTATAGGTTCTAGAGACACAGGACCTAGGTCCGCTTTGCAGACCAGACTTGACACTGGCTGCTTTACACTAACGACTGCTATGCTGTGAGTCCATCACTACAGCCTTAAAAATCCCTCCCCATGGTCTTATAATAACCTCTTTGCTTTGTTTTTTGAGTCATCCCAGGTTTCTTGATGTGAATTTATTCCCTTTTTGCTACAAGCCCATAATTCTGAGTCTGTTGACTGCAAAATCTATTTTACTGACTGAATGCACTAAGATGTATATTATTTTCCAGAATTTGGGATGATTGTAGTATTTTTCAGGATTTTAAAGTGACTAATTTGTTGTGACTTATTTCCTCTTCCTAAATAAACACTAACTTTTGTGCTTAGTTTCTGTTTGGTTATATTGTGCTATTTTTCATGCAGATAACCCTCTGTGTTATGTAAGCCTTAGACCTCATGGAACCTGGGTTGCTTGTGGTCATAGTGCTGAGAATCCACCTGCCCAAGGAATGACCACACTGATTCCTACTTCCCAGGCCTCCAATGGACTTATCTCTCCTTCCAGGGTGATTTGTCTAGGCTGAAGGTGGAGTTTCTAACCTCTGTGGTTTTTACTCTTTTAGCAAGAATGTGTGACATTATTTTTGCTAAAGGAACTCTTAGAAGGGGTGCAATATTTCCAAAACATGACCCCTAGGAGGCTTTTTTACTCCCAAAACCTGGTAGCTTCCAGAGAGAGCCCAGACTCTCAGCTTGGTCCAGAAGACGAAGACCCACATGCTCACCTTTAAGCTTCCCTGTCCCCTGCTCCCCTCCTAGGGAACAGACACACAGGGAGATGGTGGAGGGAGCCCTCTACAGAGCCAGACTTCCCCCTCCACTTCCCCAGGAAGAGAGTTGTCAGAAAAGTTACTTGTTGACACAAAATCACCTGTTCCTTGTGTCCTTGGATGGTGGTTGCTTATGTCAAGACAGACCCTGCACCAGGTAGAGAACCATGAGGATCTCCATGCAGGGAAGACTGCGCTCCTGACCACGATTCCTGGGCACATGCTGCTCTGCTCTCAGCCCCTCTCTTCCAACAGAAGCCTAAATCAGTGTGTGCACCCCCCGAACCCCCGACACCCCGACACCGGGTAAGGCCCAAACTCAAAACTCCTCAGCTCATGGCCTCCTGGGCGCTGCTTCAATTTTTTCAACCCAAAACCTTGGTTAAATCCCGTGGGGGTGGAGGGGAAATGAAGCAGGTGCTCCCCACTCTCCCTAACAAACCAGGCTCCTCCTGGCTTTCTATGTGCGGCACATGGGGTGCTGGCCTCAGGGCTGTTTGGGCAGTTTCCCCTTTGTCATTTCCCCCTCGGTGTTCATGGCAGCCACTCTTGGTCAACACAGCTCTAGGCATGGAAGACAGCTGAGAACCCTTCCCAGTGGTACTGCCCCGAGGGCTGCACCCCTCTGCCCTGAAATGGCAATGGGAAAGGCGGTGCAATGGTCGGGGTCTTAGGACTGTAGCCTCTTGTTTGCAGCGCAACTACCCACTATTCTACAGAATGGTTTTGACACTAAGGTGATGTTATTTATTAACTAAAATATCCTTTGAGAAAAAATCGAGTGTCCAGTGCATGTCACATCCATTTTTGTTTTAGCTTCTCCATCCCTGTCAAGAAGCCTGACCTCAGTGCTCATTTTAAATCCAAGTCCAGCGAAAGGGTGTCTGGATGAAAAAGTGTAAAACTCTTCTAGGGCACAGCTTCCTAGCGTAGGAGACAACCTCCCAGCCTGGGGCGCACCCTCCCAGGATGGATGACAGAAGGTGCTGCTTCCTCTGCGTGATCTTGCCCATCTTTGGTTTGGGTGGCATTTTTCCCAATCAGTTACACACACACACACACACACACACACACACACACACACTTTTGGACTTTGTTTCCATGTAGGGGCCTAAAGTCTCCTGTGGAAAGAACTACACATCGATCGCTATCTATTTAGTGTCTAGGGGATTTCATGAGAGCAGCTCAGTCCCTGGACTCTGCTCCACTCTGCAAGCACAGATGGAATCTACAGCCTGGCGAGCTCCACCGAGGCCTGGCCCCTGCCTGTGGACACAGCCAGCTCCCTCCTCCTGGTCGGACCAGGACCTCAGACCAAAGCAGCAACCCATCTTCTGGGGCAGCTGCCTGGGCCCCTTCCTCTCCCTGACCACCTCACTAGGGGCTGCTGCAGCTGAAGACCTGGGTTCCCAGCCCCTGGCTGCTGTCTCCCTGTTCTGAAGCTCAGGTCTCCGACAGTGGCAGCAGCTCCACTGGTGGCCTTGCTGTGGCGTCAGCTCCCAGATACTCCTCTGATCTCCACACCAGCAGAATAAGGAGGCTTCATAAAGGAACTGCAGAAACCCTGCCAGTGTGCACATCCCCAGACAGCCAAGAACTCAGAGAGAGGCGATGCCACTGTTTAATAGCAGGAGGTGGGGGTGTGTGTACCATGTACCAGGGCTATGAGAAGCAAGAAGGAAGGAGCAATGGCGGAGCCCACTGCTGAGCAACAAAGGCCTCCTGGGGCCTTCTCTGTCTGTCTCCTGGCACAGGTCCATGGGGAGGCCTCCCGCAGGGTGGGGGCCACCAGTGCATGGGTGGGAGCACTACAGGGTGTAGGAGTTGGTGGTGGCCGTTGCAAATGGCCTGGCACAGATCCCTAGGCTTCTTGACACCTGGATTTCACCAGGGACCTTCTTTTATTCCAGGAAACTTCATAGATCGTGAAAGAACACAACTGTTTCTGTGAAAGGGAAGAGAGAACACCAATCACTGTGGGTTACAGTTAAAGGGGAAGATGCCCAGGCCTGAAATGTCAGAGCCTGGGTGAGGAGGATGGAGGTGAGACACTGGGCCCTCACCCACCCCTGCTGAGTCCCAGAGCACTGAACTAGAATAAATAGTGACAGTTCCATTGCCCCTCCCAAGGCTCCAAGCCACCAGGTGGCATTGGGCCCCCACCCCAGCCTGCAGGGTCCTGTCCCAGCACAACCCTGTGAGGAGCAGCCTGTGCAAGGCCTTGGGAGCCGCAAGGGTGCAGGACATGGGGAGGTGGCTCACTTCCCCCAGCTCCTTCCACCTCCAGCACTCAGGCCAGCACTAAGAGGGGCCAGAGGGAAGATCCCAGGTCAGGGCAGCTCCCCCTCAAAGAACTGGGGCATGAGGAAAGGGCAACAAGGAGAGTGCGGCTCTCCCCTGAGTTTAGACTTCACAAGAACCAGCAGGTCCTTGGAGAGGCTGGTGTTGGGTGAGCGGCGCAGGTCCAGGGCTTCCCAGCTAACAGGCCTCTAGGTCCCACTAATGTGATCCTCGAGGTTGTGGCTGCATGCAGGTGCCTGAGCCTTGGTTTAGACAGAGCCCCTTCTCCCTGCCCAGCACATAGCCCCACAGCTGCTTCTTTCCGTCCAACAGGCAACACCCCAAAGCAGGCAGAGTTGACCTTCTAGTAACCATTCCCAAGCTAAAGCCTTCCTAGCAAATCAAACACATTGCTCCCCTCCCTCACCACGGAAGGACATACATAGACAACTACGTAAACTCACTTGGACTCCTCATCCCCATGAATCTATGTACAAAGCCCCATACTCCCCCCACACACCGACACACAGGCACACATGCTCCCATAGATCTCCCCGCACACAATGGCACATGTGTGTATACATGTTCACCTTTCCACACACCCACCTACATGGACACCCTCCCACAAGTACATGAACACGTACACATCCATGCATACATGGCTCCCCATGTACCCACCTGCACACACACACACCCTCCAAACATGTGTAGGGCAGAGGCTGACACATATGCACCCCTCTGCGGTGCATGAGTTCCCCAGGACCCACATCAGGAATGTACCTTCTGCAGTTCTGGCTGTTCATGGAAGGCACAAGTGTCCAAGTTGTGCTGGGACTTGGTACATATGTTTTGGCCCACCTCTATGTCAAAGAAGTAATTCATCCAGGCCACGATCTACACACATGAGAAAACAGAACACACGGACAGTGCTCTCCATCAGTTTCATGCACTCAGAGGCACTTCACTGTGGCTGAGTCACTGGACTTGCTTAAGGGCTTCACGAGCTGTCCACATGTCACCACAAGGCACACAAGCCCCGTCTTCCTGTGAGCTGGCAGGGTGCTGAGCCTCATGCCCGCCCTTAAACATTGTTTTCTGTGTGCTGGGTAAAATAATTCAGTGAATTCTGCCACCTGTGGCTCAGGGGTGAGGGAACACTGAATCTTTACTAGGAAGTCTCTCTGATGACAAAATTTCAGCTAACTTCCAAAAATCTCATTCCCTCCATTTAACCTAGATTTATTACTTCACTTAGAGTAGGAAATCAGATGCTTCACACACACAGATATTTTGGGTCAATGGGGCCTCCCAGATGCCACCATTTCAAGTGTGAGATTCAAGATACATTTCTCAAGTCAGCAGCACACCTGCGTGTCTTACAATTGCAGAGTAGAATTGAACCCTTTCCCTGCACAGGACCTCTCCCAGACACAACGTGGCAGAGCTGTGGAGGAACCTGAGATGAGGGAATCTTTGGAAATGTGAGGAACTACTGAGATCCCTCAAGTATCAGTTTACCCATGTATAAAATAGGCTTCCAGGCCTGATGGTCTGCAATGCCCTGTGCTTCACTCCAAGTTACTGTCCTGCTTGAGTGGGAGATGCAGGCCAGCGGGGACCACGGCACCAGGGAGTGTGCCTCGTATGCAGGGAGAGAGCCCCAGCTGACAGCTACAGGAGGAGAAATGGGGCTGATGGAGATTCCTTTGAATTTCCAGGAGAAGGTGGAGGAGCTCTAAAGGCTGTGTCACTATTTGCTGCTCTGCCATGGGATGCAGGTGAAGCTGGGCCCAGTAGCCCTGCTGAAGCTCCCTCCTGAACTGACACCCTTCTCAGCTCTGCTGGGGGACTGCTGTCCTCATCTTGCTGAGGTCTAACTCTGCATCAGGTGTTAAAGGAAGGGTCAGGTGTGTTCCACCCCAGCAGGGACTCAGCCGCCCTGGGCTGTAGGGGGTGGTCAGCCCGCCTGAGGGTGAAGGCCACTAGGCCTAAGGGGCTGTGCCCAACGGCATGACTTTCAGAGGGAAGCAGGGCTCTACAGAACAGGGAGCCAGGTTCCTGTGTGGCCCCTGTGGATGGGACTCAGGGAGAAGGATGAGCCTCAGGGCCTGGATCTCATCCTGAGCAGCATCAAGCCCACCCAGAGTCAGCACAGTCTCCATCCACACCTGCTGGACTCTGGTCTCCTCAGAGGCAGAGCACAGAGCTGGAGCTGCAGGAGAGGAGGGTGAGAGCCTGAGGCGGGGAGCCCAGACCAGCAGGCAGCTGTGCATTTATCCTGCTTTCGCAGCCCAGCCTCACCCACCTCCATGCCCCGCCCCTGACTCCTCCTCCTCTTTCTGCCCATCCCTTCTTTCTCCATCTCTCCTTTCACTCCTCTGCCAACACAAGCTCCCTCCCTGCCTCAGTTCCCCCTGCCCTTCCCAGGCCTCCTCCTCCATCTCCCCCTCCTCCCCACTCCTGTCCTCACTGCAGCCTCCCCGAGCCATGCCTCTCTTCCCCAGTGCTTCCAAGCTTCAGGTCACCGGGTCTCCACAGAGGTGACACTGGTCCTTTGAATGTGAAAGCAATGTGACTTCCTGTTTGCTCAGAAAAGGGAAAAATACAGGGTTTGGCCTCCCGGGGTCTTCAGATATCAGAGGCATCCAGGAGCACTTGGTCACGGTCTCCAAATCTCTGGAGCAGAGAGGTTATTTCAGAAGGTTCCAGAAGACCCTATCCATACCCTAATATGGAGAATTTCTTTGCCAAATTTAAAGGAATTAACCTTTTTGGAAAAGGTCATTGGATTCTGTTTTCATAACAAACAGGCTGGGACTCAGGACCCCTCGGGTTTCATAACTCATTATTCAATAAACAAACTTATCACCAGCTACTCCCCATGCCAGAAGGTCTAAGGCTTGAAGACAGAACCTGGTTGATGAGTCATAGAGGTGACATTGCAGAGCTGCTGCCCACAGAGATGTGACATGAACCCATGAGCAACATTTTAAAAGAAGAGAATAAATGGGTAAAAGTAATGTTTAAAGTATTTATTTAACCTAATACAACCACAATATTATTTCAGCTAATGGGAACAATTATTAATGAGATCATTTATGTGTGTGGTTTTTTTTTTTTTTTTTTGGTTTTGTAAATCTTTGAAATTCCCTGTGTATTTTTTACACTTAGCCCAGGAATCATTTTGGACTGGCCCCATTTCAAGTGTCCCTTGACACATGTGGCTGGCGGTTATGGCTGCACAGTAAATTCCTACACAGTGTGTGTAGGGGATGGTAGGTTATGATCAACAATTAGGATCAGGGAGTTACACTCACTCTGTTGGAAGTGAAATAGAACAGGGGCTAGAGAGAGACCACTGGACCCTGGTCAGGGAGGTCTTTATGAGACTGGAGAGGTTAAGAAGCCCCAGGCAGAGGGGAACAGCCAGTGCAAAAGCCCTGAGGTGGTGTTGAGTGTGCCTGTTCCAGGAAGAGGAAGCTCCTGGAGGGGATGTGAGCAGGGAAGGAAAGGACCTGGAGTCTCCTGGTAATTGTGTGTGGGGCCCAGTGGAAGGTGCACGGAGACCCCTGGCAGGCAGTGGGGGTGTCAGGAGAGGGAGCAGCAGTCGCGGGATGAATGTAGGAACACACAGGCCTCCCTTGCTTCTCTCCTAGACAGCCATGCTTCGGGCTCCTTTCCTCTGTGCATTGCTTGGAAGACTCACCTGGCATTTTAAAAATTGCCTTAAATGAGGCAGAATTTACATACAATAAAATGCCTAATAGTATGTGCCCAATCTGGGGGATTTCATAGGTGCATACACTTGCGTTACCACTTTGTCCACACCTGTGACAACTGCCTTGCCCCAGACGGTATCCTCCTGCCTCTCCAGCCCACCTTCGTGCCCGCCCCACCCTGGCAGCCCACATCCAGCCCTGTAGACTCCTTTGTTGCCTGTCCTTGAGCTTCCCAAGAAAGGAGTCCTGCAGAGCTAGCCCGGGTATGTCTTCGTCCTTTGCTCAGTGTGGCTTTCCAGTGGCACCCGAGTTGCTTCATTGCCAAGATTGTGAGTTCTTCTCCAGAGACTGAGAGGATGTGGTTAATTGGGTGCCCTGTGGACTGACAAAGCCCCCAGCTCGGGATGCTGAGAGCCTGGGCTGGAAAGTGACTCCAGGAGTGGGGAGTGGGGAGGGTGGAAGGAGGCTCTGAAAAGATAGCTGCTCCCTTTGTTCTCTCAACCCCACCCTCCATGACTGAAGGTGACCCTGTGGCAAATGCCCTTATGGCCAGGTGGCAGGCTTGGCCAGAAACACCCAGGAAACCCTGGACCTTAGCAAGACACCCAGACGACTCTCCTGGGAGTGGTGGAAGTGGGGGTTGGCCGGTGTCAGCCCAAACCTGTTTAGAACACTAAACAGTACTATAATAAACAAATGACCAAGCACAGAAAGCATCACGTAAATGTGCCAGCGATGAGGACAAGCTGGCCAAGAGTCATCCTGGGCTCAGACATGGATGGGACTGGATCAGCAGCAACCTGGCAGCCAGAACCATATTACTCATGGGTGCACATGTTCAGTATTAGAACAGGGGACCTTGTTACCTGAGGCCTGGTGACCATCTCACCCCGCTGTGAATCCAGCACCCCTAGAAGAGCCGTGCAGCCTGGCAGATACAGCAGGTGTCCCAATGGTGTTTACTGCTGGGTGAGGGAGGGAAGATCTTCAAACAGAGATGCATGTATGCCTCCTGATTAGACAGTAAATGGGGAGAGATTCCCAGAGAAGGGAAAGAGAGGGAAGTCCCTTCCCAGGTGTTTGTGAGCAGAATGGTCATCTCCAAAGGGTAAGAGTTAGTTCTCCTCTGTGGCTCCCACCTTCCTGGGACAGCTGGGAGTCCAGACTCAGGAAGACATGCCGTACAGAGGGTAAACTGAAGGTCAAGGAATCCTCTTGTTTTTTTTGTTTGTTTGTTTCTTGTTTTCGTTTTTGTTTTTGTTTTTGTTTTATCGTTGGAAAGGAGATGTAGGCAACCCAAATAGCGAGAATGTGCTGGTGGGTGGAGTGTGACGGAGGGAGGCCAGAGTGCTGACCTGTGCCCCATATGTGATGACACCACCAGTGGTCATCTTCTGTCAGGACGCTGGCATGCACTGCAGGGAGGGTCAGCTGTCCTGATGCAGCAACCTCTCTAATCCCAGTAGGAAAGATACCAGTGTAGGTTGCTCTTAGGAGGAGGTACAAGTGTGATATCCAGTATGGAGTGATAGCAAGTGGCAGGTTGAGGTAGCTGGCCAGCTCCTCCAGATGTTTGATGGTCTTAGGCAAAAGTTGTGTCTGTCATGCATCTGGGGAAAGAGGCTACTATCTAAAGCCTAGTGTCTGGGAGTTCAGACCAGCAGAGATGAGAAGATTTCAGCAGTGATGTATCAACATGGTTAAAAATGATGGAGTAGCCAGGTGTGGTGCTGCACCTGTAATCCTAGCTAATTTGGAGAGTGAGTCAGGAAGATTCCTTGAGTCTAGAAGTTCAATTTCAGCCTGTGCAACACAGTGAAACTCCCATCTAAAAAAATGACAGAACACTTTGTTCCCTGATTTCTATAGCCCACAGTTTTAAGGACACACTAGGAGGGGGCCAGATAGCAACCATGGACCGAGGAACAAGCTTTGGGCCTCCAGCACCGATGTAACCTGGAGGAGTCCAGCTGCCCAGGAGGGGCATGTTTACCTTCTGCCAGGTGACAAAAGAGAAAGCTGTGTTCCCCTAGGCTGCATGGGTGACTACTGATCCGATTATCTGAATTAGTAGGATGAGAAATTAGGTGAGTGGCAGTTCTCTGCAATAAATGACCAATAATAAGTGAACACTAAACAATACCATAATAAATGACCAAGCACAGAAAGCATCACGTAAAAGTGCAAGTGGTGAGGACAAGCTGGCCAAGAGTTGAGATTCTGCACAACTGGGTTTTGAGCAACTGACACTTTGGTCTATGGTAGGAGCTGGGACTGAGCAGCCACAGGATTTGGTGGCTTCTCAAATGAGAAGCCCAGGAACCTCCTTTATGGAGTGCCTGGAATTCTCTGGATTCAAGCTCATCTCTTTCACACTCTATCCCTCCTTCTTTTCTCCCTCTCTTCACACATGGTGGACACGTGGATGCTTCTAAACTATGGGTCAATGTTGGTAACACATTTGGCTGTGCTACGACATGTGGATGCTTCTAAACTATGGGCCAATGTTGGTAACACATTTGGCTGTGCTAGGACATGTGGATGCTTCTAATGTTGAGAACACATTTGGCTTTTCCACATCATTAAGAAACTGATACTCATGGGGAAGCCTGCTGGTAGCCCCGGCTAGGAAAGGCGAGAGAGGGCAGAGCCCAGTGTCTGAAGTCTGATTGTTTTGCACTCCATGGGGAGAAAGAGAATCCTTTCTCTTGGGGACCAGCACGTGAACAGTATTCATGGTTTTGGAGTGCAAGTTAACATTTATTTTTCAAAAAGAGCATTTGTCAGTGCAGATTCACTGACTGAAGAACCACATATGAATGGAGAGGAGTAGGGGTGGCCTCCAGGAACTCCGGCTGCTGACTGCTGTAGCCAGGGATCCATCTGACTCGCTGGGCTGCAGCCTGCAGAGGCCTGGCCATGAGGAAAACAGGTGACTCTGAGGAGGTGAGTCATTTCCTTGACATCTCTGGGTGGTCAGACTTTCTTATCCTGTTTGGGTCACTGCTGGGACTTCCCTGTCACTGTTTGTGTAACTTTAAATATCAATTCCTTTAGCAAAGTGCAGTGACTCTGGAGAGTGGTTCCTCTTCCTGCTTGGAATCCTGTTCAACTCAATCACTGAGTGCTGGAGCTGGAGCCAGTGGTCATCAGGACAGCCCTGCCCACTCCTGTGGCCCTGCCTGCCCTCTCCTCCTGTCAGAGGAGCTGGATACAGTGACAAGACTCACCTTGACCAAACCTTAGTTACATTCCTCTGAGCCTTCTTCTCCCCAGTCCTCATCCCTAGTCCCCAGCCCTGGAGCTCCTTTTCTTGCAAGGGCTGCAGTGCCCAGATTTGGAAAGAATCCTGCTAAGTCAGTTTAAAAAGAATCCCCCCACCCTTCATATCTGATCACCTTCAGCACCTGATCGAGTTCTTCTTTCCTTGCCTTTGATGTCTAAGGCTTTCTCCTGCCTTTAGCAACAATATTGTTAGGTCAGTTTATCTAGAAACTCCTACCTTTGCTGTCTCTGCTTAGTAATTCTGTTTGAAACAGTTCTAAAGCTACTTTAATAATGACCCAATCATTCCATATTGTAAGTGGAATGATTTTACCCTCCCTACTTGCTTGTTTTAAATCTTTGCTAATTTTTTCCCAGTCTTTTAGATCTAAAGTACCTTGTTCTAGAAACCGTGGCAGAATTGTTCTATTGTTCGAAATAGCGTGATGAGATTTTTTGTAGAGACTCTAACTCCCCCTCTTTTTACAAGTATTTTAATAGAGCTGAGATAAGAGGCATATTTACTTTTAGTTTGCCCCGTTGATACCCTGGCTTCTTCAGAACGTACAAGCTTACTGCAAGGCTGACTGTAGACGTACTCGGGAATCTCTGGTCTACTTGTCCTCAATGACCACACTCGAGCATATATTCACCCTAGAGAATAGCACCCACGTTGGCCACCAGATGAAGGGGTGGCCATCCACTCCACACCTGTGGGCATTTCTCACCAGGTGTGATGAGAGACTGAGAAAGGAAAGAGACATGGAGACAAAGTATAGAGAAAGAATTGTGGGCCCAGGGGACTGGTGCTCAGCATAGGGAGGACCTGAGCTGGCACTTCTCTCTCCGTTCCCTCAGTATTTATTGATCATTATCTCTCCCATCACGGAGAGGGGGATGCGGCAGGACAATAGGGTAATAGGAGAGGGTCAACAGGAAAGCATGTGAACAAATGTCTCTGTGTCATAAACAAGTTGAGAAAATGTGCTGTGCTTTGATATGCACATACGTAAACATATCTGGTGCATTAAAGAGCAGTATTGCCGCCAGCATGTCTCACCTCCAGCCTTAAGGTGGTTTTCTCCTATCTCAGTAGATGGAACATCCAATTGGGTTTTACAGGGAGACATTCCATTGCCTAGGGACCAGCAGGAGACAGATGCCTTCCTCTTATCTCAACTGCAAAGAGGCCTTCCTCTTTTACTAATCCTCCTCAGCACAGACCCTTTACAGGTGTGGGGCTGGGGGATGGTCAAGTCTTTCCCTTGCCAGGAGGCCATATTTCAGACTTTCACATGGGGAGAACCTTGGACAATACCTGGCTTTCCTAGGAAGATGTTCCTGTAGCCTCCTGCAGTGATTTGTGTCCCTGGGTATTTGAGATTACAGAGTGGTGATGACTACTATTCAGTGATATTTATAGCACTGAATGCTCACAAGAGAAATCAGGAAAGATCTAAAATCCACACACTAACATCACAATTAAAAGAACTAGAGAAGCAAGAGCAAACAAATTCAAAAGCTAGAATTTGTTCTAGAGAAGGAAGAGCAAACAAATTCAAAAGCTAGAATTCAAAAGCTAGAAGGCAAGAAGTAACTAAGGTCAGAGCACAACTGAAGGAGACAGAGACACAAAAAACCCTTCAAAAAATCAATGAATCCAGAAGCTGGTTCTTTTTTTGAAAATGTCAACAAAACTGATATACCACTAGCAAGACTCATAAAGTAGGAAAGAGAGAAGAATCAATAGATGCAATAAAAAGTGATAAAGGGGATATCACCATCGATCCCATAGAAATGCAAACTACCCTCAGAGAATACTGTAAACAGCTCTATGCAAATAAACTAGAAAATCTAGAAGAAATGGATAAATTCCTGGACACATACACCCTCCCAAGACAAAACCAGGAAGAAGTCAAATTGCTGAATAGACCAATAACAGGCTCTGAAATTCAGGCAATAATCGATAGCCTACTAACCAAAAAATGTCCAGGGCCAGACGCATTCACAGCCGAATTCTACCAGCGGTACAAAGAGGAGCTGGTACCATTCCTTCTGAAATTATTCCAAACAACAGAAAAAGAGGGAATCCTCCCTAACTCATTTTATGATGTCAGGATCATACTGATACCAAAGCCTGGTAGAGACACACACAAAAAGAGAATTTTAGACCAATATCCCTGATGAACATCAAAGCAAAACTCCTCAACAAAATACTGGCAAACTGAATCCAGCAGCAAATCAAAAAGCTTATCCACCAAGATCAAGTTGGCTTCATCCCTGGGATGCAAGGCTGGTTCAACATACACAAATCAATAAACGTAATCCATCACATAATCAGAACAAAAGACAAAAACCACATGATTATCTCAATAGATGCAGAAAAGGCCTTTGACAAAATTCAACAGCTCTTCATGCTAAAAAGTCTCAATAAAGTAGGTACTGATGGAACGTATCTCAAAATAATAAGAGCAATTTATGACAAACCCACAGACAATATCATACTCAATGGGCAAAAATTGGAAGCATTTCCTTTGAAAAGTGGCACAAGACAAGGATGCCCTCTCTCACCACTCCTATTCAACATAGTGTTGGAAGTTCTGGCTAGGGCAATCAGGCAAGAGAAACAAAGAAAGTGTATTCAATTAGGAAAAGAGGAAGTGAAATTGTCCCTGTTTGCAGATGGCATGATTGCATATTTAGAAAACCCCATCGACTCAGCCCAAAATTTCCTTAAGGTGAGAAGCAACTTCAGCAAAGTCTCAGGATACAAAATCCATGTGCAAAAATCACAAGAATTTCTATGCACCAATAACAGACCAACAGAGAGCCAATTGAACAATGAGAACACTAGGACACAGGTGGAGAACAACACACACTGGGGCCTGTCCTGGGGTGGGGGTATGGGGGAGAGATAGCATTAGGAGAAATACCTAATGTAAACAATGAGTTAATGGGTACAGCAAAGCTGCATAGCACATGTATACATATGTAATAAACCTGCGCGTTGTGTACATGTATCCTACAACTTAAAGTATAAAAAAAGATAGAGAAAGTTCTAAATATCTGAGAAATAATCAAACAGAAATAGGGCAGCCAACCTGGGAGTCCCCAGTTCTACTTGTGTTGTTTGTCTTGTGCATCAGATTATGAATGCTAAAAGTGGATTCCAGCCTCTGTGATTATTCTGTTTTGCTCTCTAAAGGAACAGCCATTCAGTGGTGGTTTGTATTCTCCTTTAACTCTCTTCAGCATGTCACTTTAGGGTTAGGGTGCTGTTTGACAGGGTGAACTGGGATCCTCCCCTTTTCTCACGGAGGTGCTGTCTTGACTTACAGTCAGGAGCCAGGACCTGGACAGTGTGGAGTACTACCATGCTGTGCCCCACAGTCCTCCTGCATTGCTTCTTCCTATGTGGGAAGAGTTCAGTGCTGTCCTGGATCTCTGATATATGGGCTGCTTTTAGGATTTGCCAAAAGGAAACTTTTAAAGCTTCTGTTTCTTTACAACCAGCAGCTTCATTACTTATGGGATGTAGGTTGTCATGGGGGCAGTAAAGAGTTCATTTGGGAAGAGAGTGGAGAAGGAGTACAGCGGAAAATGGAATAAACCATGTATGAGTCAGTTTCTGTTCCATAGGAAAAACCCTTAACATCTTAGGGACTAAAAGCAAGGAACTGTTCCTGTCACACTCTGGAGTGTGCAGATGAGCTGGGGCTTAGCAGATCTGGTCTGGCTTGCCTTGTGTCTTCATCCTGGGGCCCATGCTGAAGGGGCAGTGTCTGCTTGGATCAGGTTTTCTTCATGATGGTAAAGAGGGAAGCAGGAGGACCCATCTCTCACATCTTCAGGGTTAAGGTCTCTGTCCTTGTCACATCTGTTAAGGCCCACGCAAGACCCATAACCATGCACAAAGGCAAGGGGGGTTTATGCTGCATTTTCTGGAGAGAGTTGCTACTAACCACATGGCAGAGGGGGCATGCATGTATAGTTTTGTTCCAGCAAAGGAGACAGCTGTCCATCAATCCTGGCTCACCCCTTGAATCTAAGAAAACCCCTCTTCTCTGTGCTGTGACATAGCACACGCTTCCAGGAAGCCTGTGACTTTCATGCTGGCAGTGGCTGTATAAACTTTTGCTAACAATGATGATTTTTTCAGTCTCCTGGGTTCCACCTGTGGTATCTTGGAAGTTCTTACTCCCTAGAAGGGATCCTCCATATGAGGAAAGCTCCTTTCCAAAGGCCTGTGTTTATTCTCTATAAAAACAGGCTGCTCAAAAGGTAAGGCCTGGTAGAGACTTTTTTGGCCTACATTTTGTTATACATTAATTGTTGAGTCTTTCCTAATAGAGAATTCACTTCTACTCCCACCCAGTGTGGTTCACGTGGTTTCAGAATCATAGCCAAATAATTGTGAAGGTGTGCATGTGCAGGATGGGGTTTTATGATGAAAACTCAAGATGAAATAGAAGAAGGGGGCTGGGAAACAACAGTGACCCCCTGCACTGCAAAGGGAGGTACAGGTAGAATGAGATGGGGAAAGTGGCCATCTCTCGTGAGGTGACACCATCTGGGGGAAGTGCAGGGCACTTCCTCCTCAGCCTCTGTCCCTGCATCCTCTCCAGTGCCCCAGTCCCTTCCACCTCGCACTCTCTCTCTGCTCAAAGAACAGTACAGAGTGTGAAACGTGTTCTTAGTAACCAGGCAGCCTGAAGCTTCATCACGCGATGGCTTGGCCATTTCCCCTACACATGTATGCTAAGATGAGAAGTTAGGAGGTGTTTCCATGACTTCTCAACTAGTTGACAACACAGGCCTTTGTATCTCAGGTGATCCTGATGCAGAACTTTGCTGTATTTTGAATTTTTATTTTTTGAACTATTTTTTTGTAGTGATTTCAAACTTACAAAAGTGGGAAGAGTAATATAAAGAGCTCCTGTATACACTCAGATTCTCCGACTCTTAACATTTTGTCTCGTGCTTTTTCCTTCTCTTTCTATATGTACAAGCTATTATAGGTTTTTCTGAGTCATTTGAGTGCAAATTGCAGACATGACCTCTTTTGTCTTCTAATACTTTCATGTGTGTGTCCTAAGGACAAGGACATTCTGTAACACAACCTCAGTGCAATAAGCAAAATCATGATGCTTGTGTGGATACATCCTTTTATCTAGTCTATTGTTCAGTTTATCAGTGGTGTTTATTTGCCAAGCTTCTTTTGTCTCCTTTAATCTCATAAAGCTCTTCATTCTGTCTTGTCTTTGTTATCCTGTCATTTTTGAAGATAACTGTCTATGTTGAAGAATGTTTTCTGTTGGGGTCGTCAATGGATTAGATTCAGGTGATGCATTTTTTTCAGATGAAAATTATACAAGTGATATTGTGTCCCTCAGTACATCATCATTCCAGGAAGCCGGGATACCATTGTCCCGTTGCTGATACATGTTAACATTAATCTCTAGATTTAGATAGTATCTTCCAGGTTTCTCCACTCTTAAGTTACTTTTTTTTTGTTTGTATAATTATCGAGTATTTCACAGAGCAATACTTAGAAAATAGGTTTATGTTCTACTTCTTATTAAACTTTTACTTTCTACCATTGACATATAATGATAATTCTTTCCTGAATCAATTGTTATTATGATTATTGTGACAATTTTTTTCTAACTTCATCATTTCTTCTGTATTTATTAACGGCATTCATTCCACTGTAAGGAAATCTTTCTTTTCTCATCTGTCTATTTATCTATATACCTACCTATCTAGCTTCTGTCTCTCAACAGATCTAACTCATGGTTTCTTATTTTATTGAAGAAGTTATAATCTGTTACCACTATTATTCCAATGTGTAGATTATCTCACAGTTGGCTACCAAGAGATCCTTTAAGCAGCTTCCTCTGTTCTCTTGACACGTTTCCATTTTTATTGGAGCCTATACTTACCTTCTCATGTATTAATAAAAAGAAGTTCTAGATCTATTTTATACTTTCCTTCATCCAACTCTAGAAGTACTGGCTGAAATCTGTGGTGAGTTCAGAAAGCAATCCTGAGTGGTGCCTGTGCTCATTCATTGCTAGAGGGAGGCCATGGTGCCTCTGTTTGTAGTTATTCGCCTGGGGCAATTTTGCTTCCCAGGGCACACTGGTAATGTCTAGGACATTTTCAGTTGTCCCTACTTGGGAGGATGTACTACTGGCATTTAGTGGGCAGATGTCAGGGATTCTGATAAACATTGTGCATTTTTTCCCCCATGGTAGATTAGAAGCTTTCAGTGTGCCTCAAGCACTTGGAAATAGCAAAATAGTACATAGTGGTCAGCTCTGTGAGTTTTAACTCAAGAAGGAGAGTGGGAATCCTCTGGAATCCTGAAGGACACCTCAGATTCTGGGGAGGAGAATGCAGGCAAATAGCCCCTAAGACAATGTGTTCCTCATAAAAGTGAGTGCTGTCCCAGAATGTGAGGGGCAGAAAGTCTCCCTCTGTGTTGTACCTTTCCTCTGGGAATTCCATGGGACCAAGCCAAGGGAGAGCAGTTTGTTTCTCCCAAGCCCTGGAGCTAACTTGGGGAGATGCTTGGACACTCTGAGAAGAAAACACACTGGAAAAAGCTGCTGCCAGCAGTGAGACCAGCAGTAAGACAGCACAAAGAAATACTTGCTTCAGGACAAACTCCTCCTTCACAGTCAATGAGCTAATAGATATAGCACATAAGGACATTTTTAGACAATTCTGAAGCTCAGTACAACAGTGACAGTTTAAAAATGCTGCGTTTGTGTCCATTGTCAATAGAAAGATTTGATAAGGTCCTCAATTTTAAAACAAGAAAATTTAGAGTTATTAAAATCTTAGAGCTTGCATATGAAAGGAAAATGAAAGAGGCTTTTCCAAATTGGACGACAATCAGAAAAATGTGCATGATATGGCCAATTATGAGTTTTGAATCAAGATGTTATGCACCATCAATTTTACAAGTGATCAAACCTTTTAGTGGAAAGACTGGTTTATTCTTCTGCTATACTTAGTCAAAATCCTATGATAAATTAAATGTCTTATAATGAGACAAACAGTGATTCATTAGTTGAGTATAAAAACATCAAATGAAATTATGAGTTGTGTCAGTAGCTAATTAATAAAAATATCATGTGAAGAAGTAAAAATCATGTGGATTGAGAAGGGCAAATCTGCCTTTTCATCTGCAGAGTGGAGAGATGGACTGATGTTAACAAATCCAGCGGCATCATGATCAGGACACAATGTTTCTCTCAAGATGCAGCTTTGAAATGTCAAACAGCCTCTTGCTGGCTGACCACTGCTTTCTGACTCTGGGCGGGTTCCTGAGGCTGGGGTTAGACAGAGCCCCTTCTCCCTGCCCAGCACCCAGCCCTGCAGCTGCTTCCTCCAGTCCAGCAGGTAACATCCCAAAAGATGCATGGTGGAGCTCCCAGTACCTCCATTGCCAAGTTAAATACCTCTTAGCAAATCAAATTCATCACATTTTTCCCCCACCACCCTATCTAAATGCTCATGTCAGAGGCGTTTGAACCAGAGCAACTCCATCTTGAGTAGGGGCTGAGTAAAATGAGGCTGAGACCTACTGTGCTGCATTCCCAGATGGTTAAGGCATTCTAAGTCATAGGATGAGATAGGAGGTAAACACAAGACTGCTTTCTGACTCAATGGAAGACCTCATTCTCTAGAGTCAGGGGCTGTCAGAAACTACCTTTATCAGTAAGAAGAACATCCAACTGCCTGGAGGATCTATTTCCACCTTTCCACAGAAGCACAGAGATACAGAGAAGGGGTTTATGGACAGAACATTCCACACCTGGCTGTACTATATGGGTTCTAAGGACACAGGACCTATGTCCACTTTGCACGCCAGGCTTGACACTGGTTTCTTTACACAGAGGCCTGCCATGCCCTGAGTGCATTGATATCAACTCAAAATCCTTTCCTCTGGTCCTAGAAAAACCTCTTTTCTTTTATGTGTCATCCCAGATTTCTTGGCATGAATGTATTCCCTTATTGCAACAAGCCAATATATGTGAATCTGTTCACTGCAGAATCGGTGTTAGTGACTGATTGTAAGAGGATATGTATTATTTTTCTGGACTTTGTGATGTTCACAGTATTTTTCAGCATTTTCATACATATAATCTCCATGATTTATTTTCTCTTCCTAAATAAACTTTAATTTTTGTGCTTAGTTTTGTATTGCTAACATAGTCCTTTTTTATTTTTATTTTTATTTTTTTCCACAGAGAGCCCATATGTATGCTTCTCAGACCCTGCAGCTCCTTGGTTCTCCCGTCCTTGTTATGACAACTGTCTGCCTGCCCATGGAAAGACTGTGCTGTGTTGTGCTTCTCTGGCCTCAGATGCAGTCAACCTTCCTTCCAGAGTGAGTTCTCTATGCGGGATTAGGGATTTCTAACTTCTTCATTTTCAGTCTTTTACCACTGACTTGTGACATTATTTTTGGGAAAGAAAGTCTTGGAAAAGTTTCCAAAATGGGAATTGAATGATATGGAATTTTATAATTTCGATATCTGTAGGCACAGATAGGTGTATTGAAACCCTGTCTTACTCTCCTACAAAGACCTAGTGGCTTCAGGACACAGTTCAGACAATTCATTGGCTCAGAAGATATTCCTGCTCACCCTCAGCATCCCTATCCACTTCTTCCCTCCTAGAGAGCAGACACACAGGGAGTAGGTGGGGGAAGTCCAGTATACATTCCCACTTTACTCCCAACATTCTCAAGGGAGAGACAATTGTGTCTGAGAAGTGGCTGGTTTACACAAAATCATCTCTTCATTGTGTGTCGAGGATTGGTGCTTGTGTCAAAGGAGAACTTCCATTCAGGTAGAAAATAATGAGCAACTCCCTGCAGGGATGTCTTCACCCCTAATCACCACTCTGAGCACCTCCTACTCTGCATGCAACCCCTCTCTCCCACCAGAAGCCTGAGTGACTACATCTGCCCACCCCCAAGAGGATGAGGCTCAGACTCAAGTCCCCCAGGTCATGGCCTCCTGGGTGGTGCTTCACTTCCCAGATCCCAAAGATCTCTGTAAAATCAAGTCCAAGTGGAGATGAAATGGATGTAGATGCTGTCCACTCTCCCTGTGCACGTGTTTCCCACTCTGGATTTCTAGGTGTGGCACATGGGTGCCGGCCTCTGGACAATTTGGGCAGATTTACACTTATCATTTTGCACCCCTGCCCTCTGCCATGTTCACGGCAGCAGCCCTTGCTTAATGTGACTCTGAGCATGGAAGGTATTGGAGAGCCCTGCCCGAGTGACCTACCATGAGGCTGCGCCGCTGTACGCTGAAATGGCAAAGGGGACTGTGCATGGTGGGCTGTGTGACTTAGGACTGTAGTTTCCTGTTCAGGTCAGAAATATCCACTGTTGTCTGGAGTGCTAGTGACAATGAAGTGATGTTTTTTATTAATGAGAACATCCTTCTTGAAAACTGAAGAGCGTCAACTGCATTAGAGTCGTGAATGTTTTAATTTCTACATTCTTTATGTTAAGCTTGACATAACAACTTGGTTTAAATCCAAGTCCAGAGAAAGGACCAGTGGGTGTGAACGTGAACAATGCTCCTAGGGTACAACCTCCCAGCACAGGGCACTGCCTCCCAGCATAGGGCATAACCTCCAAGCATAGGGCACAATCTCCCAGGATAGGACACCACCTCTTAGCATAGGACACAGCCTCCCAGCATAGGACACCACCTCTCATCATAGCACATAGCCTCCCAGCACAGGGCACTACCTCCCAGTGTAGGGCACAGCCTCCCTGTCCAGTATAGGGCATTACCTCCCTGCGTAGGGTGCACCCTCATGGGACTGATCAAAGGAGGCACTGCTTTCATACTAGAACCTGGGCTGCTCCCTTTGGAAGAAGTCAGACTTGGAGGAGGGGCCTGGTGGACAAGGAGAGCTTCATAAAGGGAGTGCTAAAACCCTTCCTGTGTGCAAAGCCCCAGACAGCCAAGAACTCAGAGGGAGCTGATGCTACTGTTTAGTTGCAGGAGAAGGGGGCGTGTGCACCATGCACCGGGGATGTAAGAAACAAGGGGCGAGGGCAGAAACCTCTGCTGTGCAAAAAAGCCTCCTGATGCCTTCTCTGCCTGTGTCCTGGTGAAGACCTGCAGAGGAGACCTCCCTCAAGGTAGGAACCACCAATCCAAGGGTCAGAGCACTACAGTGGCATGGGTGTAGGAAGGGGTTGATGCAGCTAGCCTACTACAAACCTCTAGACATTCTGACACATGGATTTCACCAAGGACATTCTGTCCTCCCATGGAACTTCATAGATCTGGAACGAGGAAAACTGTTTCTGTGAAAGGAAAGAGAATGGGACAATCAGTGTGGGTTGCAGTTAAAGCTGGAGATGCTTAGGCATAAGACACCATTACCAAAACCTCAACACCATGGTCATCACCATCATCACCACCATCACCATAAGCATCACTACCATCACCATCACTATTATCTTCACTGTCACCATTACTGTCACCACCAGGACCATCTCCAACACCAGTACCTCCATAATCCCCACCATCACTATCATCATTACCACAATCACCACCATCACCATCATCAATATCGTCACCAACACCATCATCATTATCAATACCACCATCTCTGTCATCATCACCATCACCACCACCACTATTACTACCATCACCAGCTTCACCACTATTACCATCACCACTATTATTACTACAAGAGCTACCATCATCACCACCATTATAACCACCACCACCATCACCATCATCACTATTATCACAATCACATCACCATTATCAATACCAACATTACTGCTGTCATCACCATCACCATCTCCACTACCACCATCACCATCAGTATACTCACCATCATTATACTCATCATGAGCACCATTACCATTATAATCTTCAACACCATCACCATCATTACCATTACCAGCATTACCAGCATACCATCATCATCACCTTCAAAACTATCATCACCATCACCATTTTCATCTCCAGCATACCATTCTCATCACCATCATCATCTTCAGCACCACTGCCAGGTGTCTGTCAGTAGCTGTTCTACATGGGACATTGTGCGACATCCTTTATACACCTCATATGATTACATTGTCATGCTAATTCTATATTTTATAGAAAAAAAAGAAGGTGGTAATTGGCTTTGTAACATGATAGAAGAGTGTGAGAATCTGGTTTTTCTTCTCAGAACTATCTGCAATCCATGAAAGAGAAGAATCACTGTATTTCTCAGCTCCCACATTGCTGGATCTTCCCTAGAGAGGTCTCATGTGGACATCCACAGTGAAGTCTTCACTGATTTGCTGGTCTCCACCCTCAGATTTTGTTTCTCTGGTTCTAAAATGTTTAGAAACCCATATCCCCTGCCACATGAAGCATTGGCATCTTGCTCTCTGTGGCTGCACTCTTGCTTTTGCCCATCACATAGCCCGGCCTCTAGAGAAACTGGACTTTTTGATGTTCTCCAGACAGAGAACTGTCCAGGCTCACATAATTCTTTCTCAAATATTTGCCTATAGATGCCCACTCCACCATAGATCTTTGCCTCCACAAATGCTACTTCCTTCTCAGGTTTAGGTCTGAACAAATCCTGTCTATGAATCCCTCTCTCACCCATGTAGCCAGCCAGGTGTAACCCTTTTAATTTGGCGGTCTGATAGCACTTTTGTGTGCACAAGAGGAATTTTCTCTCCTCCTCTTAGGATCGTTCTTACTTGTGTATCTATTTCTGTCACCCACCAGGCTATGAGGTCTTAGAAGATAAAGATTGAATCTCCTTCCCCTGTGATTTGCCTCTCAGAGATCACTGAGGTAATCACAAACAAAAACTAGCTAACTAATAATGAACATAACACTCAATAATATATTATAACCTTATAATTACTTATTAGGTATTATTACTTTCTTCATTTTAGAGATGAAATAACTGAGCCATAGAGAGGTTAGGGAAATATGTCAAATTTACACAGCTTGTAAATGGAAGAATCAGGGTTTTAACCTGTGTAGTCAGACTCCATGTCATTGTCATGATGTGAGATGCCTCAGCACTCTGCTATCCTCAAAACTTGGTGCATTTGAAACATTTCATATCAAGCCACAGTTATGCTGCTTTTGAACTGGAGCTCAGAGGATGGGGTCATTTAAAACGCCAAGATCATCACCACCTCATACAGAACTTGACAATGATTCACACAAATGTGTCTTGGCCCAAATATAAAATGCGTAAAAAGGAAGTGTGATAGAGGGAAAATGTAATCATCAGCCTAGAGCCCCAAAAGTAAAATAAGGTAGAAATGAAAATTAATCACAGGTGCTACAAAGCTCATTCTCTTCCACTGAACAAGGAATTGGGCAAGAAATGCAACTGGAAGGCATGTGCTGGCACTCGAGCGGTTCCAAGTGGATTCAGGGCAAAATGATCCTCTTGGTACTTTGGTGAACTTGATAAGTGAGTGGATCAGAAGTGTGAGCGGTCACCCAGTTATGCTGTCCAGGAATACTTGACTGCCCAAAGATGGATAAAATGTTTTTCTGCGTACTCTAATGAACTGTTAAGGTCCTGAATTTCATTATACTTCTTTATGTGGTTTTTCGGACCCCTATGTCCAAGATGTCCAGAAAAGAGGAAGAGGTGAGCAGGTACGAAGTGGGGTCTGAGTTCTGCTTGTGCCTGTCTGGTAGCCTAGTGATGCCTGAAGAAGCACAAACATCTACCTGGTGCTATTAGGTGGGCATTTGTGGTCATTATTAGGGCTGTCTTCTAAGTATTTCAGTTTCTTCTCTTAAGTGCAAGACAGTATTGTCCTTCTTCTTCCTTTGAGTTTGGTGTGGTCATGACTTGCTATGGCGATGAAGAAGAAGTGAGATGTCTAGTCATCATGCTGGTTCTTGCCTGAATACCATGTGCTTTCTTTTTGTTTTTTTTTTTTTTCATTGTGGTATTCTTTTATAGGTCCTGTGAGATTTACGCTTTAAGGAGATTCTATTTTGTGTATTTAGAGGATTTGTTTCAAGATGTAGAGCTCCTTTTAGCAGTTCTCATCGTGCTGGCCTGGTAGTGGCAAATTCTCTCAACATTTGTCTGAAAAAGACTGTATCTTTCCTTCATTTATAAAGCTTAGTTTCACGAGATACAAAATTCATGGCTGATTTTTGTTGTTGTTTAAAGAGGCTAAAGATAAGAACCTAATCCCATCTAGCTTGTAAGGTTTCTGCTGAGAAATCTGCTGTTAATCTGATAGGTTTTCCTTTATAGGTGTCCTGATGATTTGCCTCACAGTTCTTAAGATTCTTTTCTTCATCTTGACTTATTTAACCTGATAACTATGTGCCTAGGTGATTATCTTTTTGCAATGAATTTCCCAAGTGTTCTATCAGCTTCTTGTATTTGTTTGCCTAGATCTCCAACAAGGTCAAAGAAATTTTCCTCGATCATTCCCTCAAACATGTTTTTCAAACTTTTAGATTTCTCTTCTTCCTCAGAAACACCAATTATTCTTAGGTTTGGCCATTTAACAAAATCCCAAACTTGTTGGAGGTTTTGTTTATTTTTTAATCCTATCTTCTTCGTCATTGTTGGACTGAGTTAATTTGAAAGTTTGTCTTCGAGCTCAGAAGTTCTTTCTTCTACTCATTTGAATCTATTGCTGAGACTTTCCTGGGGATTTTGCATTTCTCTATGTGTGTCCTTGATTTCCAACAGTTGTGATTGTATTTTGTTTATTCCATCTGTTTTCACTGGAGATCTTTCTATTCATATGCTGCATCTTTTTTTTTTTAATTTAAGTTGGACTTCACCTTTCTCAGGTGCCTCCATGGTTCATTTAATAAGTGACCTTCTGAATTCCTTTCCTGGCAATTCAGAGATTTCATCTTGGTTTGGATCCCTGGCTGGTGAGCTGATGCAGTTTTTTGGGGTGTTAAATAACCTTAATTTGTCATACTACCAGAATTGTTTTTCGGTTTCCTTCACAAATGGGTAAGCTATGTCAGAGGGAATATCTGGGACTCAACGGCGACTCGAGGGCTGAGAGCAACAAGCTATTCCTGTCACGCTCTGCCTCCTGCACATGGGCTGGGGGTCAGCAGGTCTGCTGCTGGCTTGGCTTGTGTCTTCATGCTGGGTCCCATGCTGAAGGGGTGGTGCCTCTCTGGGCCAGGTTCTTGTCATGGAGACTCAGAGGAGAGCAGGAGGACCAGCCTCTCACAAATGCAGGGTTAAGGTCTCTGTGCTTGTCCCATGTGTTAACATCCTATGGGCCAAGCAAGTCCCACGACCATGCACAACAGCAATGGGGGTCTACTCTGCATTTTCTGGAGAGAGGCGCTGCTGACTGCGTGGCACAGGGCATGGATGTATACTTTAGTTCCAGCAAGGGAACCATCCACCTGTCCATCCATCTTGCCATACCCCCGTGAGTCTTGGAAAAACAATGCTGTGACATGGCACATATGTGCCCAGGAAGCTGGTGGATTTTGTGCTGGCAGTGGTTGGCTGAACTGCTATCAAGGCTGACTTTTACCTGTCTCCTCTGTTCCATCCTGGGATGTATGGGAAGTATTGGCCTCTAAGAAGTCCTCCAAGTGTGGACAGCTCCCTTTTCAGGCCCTCTCTTTCTTCCCTATAAAAATGAGCAGGTCAAAGGCCATGGCTACAGAGAGTACTTTTTAGGCCTATAGTTTGTGATCCATTGATTACTGTGTTGCTCCAGATGAAGAATTTACCCCCGTCTACCTCCATTCCCACTGCTACCCATTGGTGGCATTGTGGTACCAGACTCACAGGCCCATCTTGGTGGGGGTGTGCTTGTGGGAGGGGGGTGTATGGTGAACACCCAAGAGGAAACAGAAGAAGGGGGCTGGGAAATAGTAGTGATCTCCCTGAGCTGCAGAGAGAGGTGCAGGTAGAGTGAGTGGTGGGGAATGTGGCTGTCCCTTGTGAGGCAACACATCTGGTGGAAGCCGAGGGCACTTATTCCTCAGCCTCTGCCCATGCATTCTCTCCAGTGCCCCAGTCCCTGACATCTCACACCCTGTTTCTCTGCTCCAAGGAACAGTACAGGGTGTGGAAGCTGGTGAAACTCAACCTTAGTAACCAGCTGGTCTGTAACCAGGGGGCCTTAGTAACCAGCTGGCCTGTAGCTTCAGGGTGCTGTGGCTTAGCTGGGAAATCCATGCTAGGCTGGGAAGCATGAGCCAGGACTTTCCAACAAGCTGAGCCCACATGCCTGTTCTTGCTTGGTGAGGCTGGGCTCTCAGTGCTGAGCCAGCACTTTGCTGTATTTTTAATTTTTAATTTTTTGTAAAAGATAAAAAGATGCTGGAAGTATGTCAGGAGAACACAGGAAGCAGCTTAAACGGGCTCTCAATAGTCAATTCTGAGATAGTTTAAACATTCAAATAAGTGATAGTAACAGATTACATCTCATTGAATAAAATAAGAAACCATGAGTCTTCTCGATCTATCGATAAATAGATGATTAACAAGTAGAGAGATGGAAAGATAGATACAGATAAAGGAGGAAAGTTCTTCCTTGGTGTAAAAAGAATGCCGTTAATAAATATAGAAAAAAATAAGCAATTTTATTTTTCTATATTTATTAGAAAAGAAGTAATAAACTTTTATATTGTAGTTTTGAAGAGACTTCAAATTTACAAAACACAGCAAGAGTAATATAAAGAGCTCCTGTACACACCCAGACCCTCCCACTCCTCACATACTGTCTCGTGTGCTTTTCCCTCTTTCTATATATGTAGGCACTGTAACAGCGTTTCCTGAGCCATTTCAGAGCAAGTTACAGGCATGACTCCTTTTGTCCTTAGAGATTCTCATGTGTCTCCCCTAAGGCCAAGGACATTCTCCAGCACAGCCTCAGTGCAGTGAGATTAATCACAGCACTAGCATGGGTCCACACTGTCATCTAATCTGTCATCCATGTAATTCATCAACCGTGTGTTGTTGTCAGGCCACCTCAGTCTCCTCTCATCTGAAACAGTTTCTCAGTCTTTCTTATCTTTGTGATCTTGTCACTTTTGAAGATAACTGGCTAACTATTTCATAGAATGTCCTCAGCTGGGCTTTGTCAATGGATGAGATTCCGGCTATGCAGATTTTCAGAGGAGAACTGTTGATGTGACCTTGTGTACCACAGTACCTCCTATCAGGAGGCCGTAACATTGCTGTCCCCTGGCTGATAGACACTAACTTTGATCTCTAGGTTCAGATGGTATCTGACAAGTCTCTCCACAGTACAGTTTACTTTTCTCTCCTTTATAGTTAGTAAGTGTTTCATGGAGCAATACTTTGAAATATGTATTTATGTCTCACTTACCAAGTTTTCACTTTTGCTTTCTAGATTTAGCATAGAATAATAATTCCTGTTTGAATCAATTGTTATTATGATTGCTTTCAAATTGTATTCCTAACTTCATTTTTTAAAATTACGTATAAATGGCCATCATTCTACTGCAAGGAAAACTTTTCTCCTTTACCTATCTATCCATCTATCTGTTAGTCATCGATTTTTCCATAGATGTATCTGACTCATGGTTTCTGATTTTACTCAAGGAGTTAGAATCTATTGCTCTTGTTTATTAGAATGTGAAAATTACCTCAGAGTAGGTTAGTGGGAGCCCCTTTAAGTTGCTTCCTGTGTCCTCTTGATATATTTCCATCATTATTTGAGCCTATCCTTACTTTCTGATATCACAAGAAGTTCCAGATTTATGTTTTACTTTCTCTGATCCAAGCTGAAAGTCAGTGGTTGGAATCTGCAGTGAATGTGGAAAGAAATTCCCGTGTGCTGCCTGTACACACCACTCCTGGAATGCCGTGAGGCCTCAGTCAGTGGTTCTCAACCTGGGGCAATTTTGCTTCCCAGGGCACATTTGATAATGTCTAGGGATGTTTTTGGTTGTTGCAATTTGTAAGGCAGGTGCTACTGGCATTTAAGGAGAGAGGGCAGGGATGCTGATCAACATTTTGCAATGCACAGGACATTTCCGGAAAAAGAATTCCTAGGTCTCAAATGGCCACAGTGCAGAGGGTGAGGAAACTTGTTCCAGGCCTTGTATGTAGGTCAGTGCTGCAAAATACACACAAAAACATACCCACGTGTAGATAGCTATTGTTCTATTACCTATTTATGTATTAAAAACTCTGAGTTAATATTGACATCAAACCCAATGCAAGCAGATTCTTTCCAGTCTCCTCTTTCTAGAGTTGTGTCTCTTTTCTGGGACAATTATAAACCTTCATTCCTTGATCATCAATATATTTACTTGCTCTCTGTGTACCAGAACTCACAGAAAGTGAAACATACTTCTACATCAGTGTTTCCCAATTTATCTTCACAGGACACTCTTTCTCATGGTTGTTGATACATATTAGTCCTTCCCCACAAAACACAAAATGTATGAGGAACAGAATCATCTAGGAAAGTTGGAAGAGAATTAATCAGATTGTTATTGCAAGCATTTAATGTTTGAATGAATAGTCTAATGTGCATTGGTATCTCTGAATGGAGGCTTTTGTATACAGAATAATTTCAATGTATTTTTCAGGGAGTCTTTGAAAATGTAATTAGGAGCATACATTAACTCATAGCCACATTTGTGCTGTGTGCAACAGTTTGCAAACACTGTTTTAGATCTTTTGCACCCTGCAAGGAGTTTTTCTAGATTTTCCCATGAACATAAAGAGTTTAGTGCTTTTGAGGAAATTCATTACTGGGAAATATTTATACAGCAGGCTTTCTCTGTACTAGTGCACTATTGCATGAGACTGTGTATGTGTGTTGGAGACCCTGTGTGCATGCACCTGAACAAGGCACCAATCCCTTAGGAGCCTCAGAGCAGCCCACTATGGGTCCCCGATGGCTCACTCCATTCAGCAGCTCTTGTGTTTCCCCGGAACCCCTCATTGCTGCTCTCTGAGGTCTCTGGGGTCCCACTGCCGCATTTGTTATGACTGTCGGAGTTCAGCAGAAACGTGGCATTTTCCTAGTATAGCATCACATTGGAGATGTACTCACTTTACCTCCTATGCTTCCTGCCAGTGGGCACACCGTACTCCAAGGCACGCACTTCTTGTAATACTCACAGGCCTAGAAGGAAAGAAGGAGGTGTCTATCAGCTGCTGTGCCTGTACCTCTCTGCTTCCTTTGTCCCATGCACATGGCACACTGTCTACTTGCTCATTGCTGTGGTCTCAGCTCTAGCATTGAACTCAGTAAGGAATTAGTTGAGTGAATGATGGATTCTCCAACAATCTTTATAAAATATGTTTTCCACATTTTTCGGACAAGGAACCTGCAACAAAAACTGTCAGACCCCACACTGTGATCTCATCACTGCTGAGCTCTGCCTGGAATCTTGGAACTCTCCAGCGATCTCCTCTCCTTAAGAGGGGACCTGTGCAGGGGGCGGGTGGAGCCAAGATGGTCAAATAGGAACAGCTCTGGTCTACAGCTCCCAGCATGAGCGATGCAGAAGATGGGTGATTTCTGCATTTCCATCTGAGGTACTTTTTTCATCTCACTGGGGAGTGCCAGACGGTGGGTGCCGGACAGTGAGTGCAGCACACCATGCATGAGCGGAAGCAGGACGAGGCATTGCCTGACTCAGGAATTGCAAGATGTCAGGGAGTTCCCTTTCCTAGTCAAAGAAAGGGGTGACAGATTGCACCTGGAAAATAGGGTCACTCCTACCCTAATACGGTGCTTTTCCAACGGGCTTAAAAATGGCACACCAGGAGATTATATCCCACACCTGACTCAGAGGGTCCTACACCCACGGAGTCTTGCTGATTGCTAGCACAGCAGTCTGAGATCAAAACTGCAAGGTGGCAGCGAGGCCAGGGGAGGGGCACCTGCCATTGCCCTGGCTTCATTAGGTAAACAAAGTAGCCAGGAAGCTCCCACTGGGTGGAGCCCACCACAGCTCAAGGAGGCCTTCCTGCCTCTGTAGGCTCCACCTCTGTGGGCAGGGCACAGACAAACAAAAAGACAGCAGTAACCTCTGCAGACTTAAATGTCCCTATCTGACAGCTTTGAAGAGAGTAGTGGTTCTCCCAGCAGGCAGCTGGAGATCTGAGAACGTGCAGACTGCCTACTCAAGTGGGTCCCTGAACCCTGAGCAGCCTAACTGGGAGGCATCCACCAGTAGGGGCAGACTGACACCTCACATGGCCAGGTACTCCTCTGAGACAAAACTTCTAGAGGAATGATCAGGCAGCAGCATTTGCAGTTCACCAATAACCGCTATTCTACAGCCACCACTGTTCTGCAGCCACTGCTGCTGATAACCAGGAAAACAGGGTCTGGAGTGGACCTCTAGCAAACTGCAACAGACCTGCAGCTGAGGGTCCTGTCTGTTAGAAGGAAAACTAACAAACACAAAGGACATCCACACCAAAAACCCATCTGTACATCACCATCATCAAAGACCAAAAGTAGATAAAACCACAAAGATGGGGAAAAAAACAGAGCAGAAAAACTGGAAAGCCTAAAAAGCAGAGTGCCTCTCCTCCTCCAAAGGAACGCAGCTCCACACCAGCAATGGAAAAAAGCTGGACGGAGAATGACTTTGATAAGATGAGAGAAGAAGGCTTCAGAAGATCAATCTACTCTGAGCTACAGGAGGAAATTCAAACCAATGGCAAAGAAGTTAAAAACTTTAAAAAAAAATTAGATGAATGAATACCTAGAATAACCAATGTAGAGAAGTCCTTAAAGAGCTGATGGAGCTGAAAGCCAAGGCTCGAGAATTGTGTGAAGAATGCAGAAGCCGCAGGAGCTGATGCGATCAACTGGAAGAAAGGGTATCAGTGATGGAAGATGAAATGAATGAAATGAAGCGAGAAGGGAAGTTTAGGGAAAAAAGAATAAAAAGAAACGAACAAAGCCTCTAGGTAATATGGGACTATGTGAAAAGACCCAATCTACATCTGATTGGTGTACCTGAAAGTGACAGGGAGAATGGAACCAAGCTGGAAAACACGCTGCAGGATTTTATCCAGGAGAATATAGCAAGGAAGGCCAACATTCAGATTCAGGAAATACAGAGAACACCACAAAGATACTCCTTGAGAAGAGCAACTCCAAGACACCTAATTGTCAGTTCACCGAAGTTGAAATGAAGGAAAAAATGTTAAGGGCAGCCAGAGAGAAAGGTCAGGTTACCCACAAAGGGAAGCCCATCAGACTAACTGCAGATCTCTCAGCAGAAACTCTACAAGCCAGAAGAGGGTGGGGGCCGATATTCAACATTCTTAAAGAAAAGAATTTTCAACCCAGAATTTCATATCCAGCCAAACTAAGCTTCATAAGTGAAGGAGAAATAAAATACTATACCGACAAGCAAATGCTGAGAGATTTTGTCACCACCAGCCTGCCCTAAAAGAGCTCCTGAAGGAAGCAATAAACATGGAAAGGAACAACTGGTACCAGCCACTGCAAAAACATACCAAAATGTAAAGACCATCAAGGCTAGGAAGAAACCGCATCAACTAACAAGCAAAATAACCAGCCAACATCATAATGACAGGGCCAAATTCACACATAATAATATTAACTTTAAATGAAAATGGGCTGAGTGGTCCAATTAAAAGACACAGACTGGCACAATGGACAAAGAGTCAAGAACCGTCATTGTGCTGTATTCAGGAAACCCATCTCACTTGCAGAGACACACATAGACTTAAAATAAAGGGATGGAGGAAGATCTACCAAGCAAATGGAAAACTAAAAAAGGCAGGGGTTGCAATCCTAGTCTCTGATAAAACAGACTTTAAACCAACAAAGATCAAAAGAGATGAAGAAGGCCATTAGATAATGGTAAAGGGATCAATTCAACAAGAAGAGCTAAGTATCCTAAATATATATGCACCCAATACAGGAGCACCCAGATTCATAAAGCAAGTCCTTAGTGACATACAGAGAGACTTAGACTCCCACACAATAATAATGGGAGATTTTAACACATCACTGTCAACATTAGACAGATCAATGAGACAGAAAGTTATCAAGGATACCCAGGAATTGAACTCAGCTCTGCACCAAGCAGACCTAATAGACATCTACAGAACTCTCCACCCCAAATCAACAGAATATACATTTTTTTCAGCACCACACCACACCTATTCCATAATTGACCACATAATTGGAAGTGAAGCACTCCTCAGCAAATGGAAAAGCACATAAATTATAACAAGCAGTCTCTCAGACCACAGTGCAATCAAACTAGAATTCAAGATTAAGAAACTCACTAAAAACTGCTCAAATACATGGAAACTGAAAAACCCTCTCCTGAATGACTACTGGGTACATAATGAAGTGAAGTCAGAGATGAAGATTTTCTTTGAAACCAACGAGGACAAAGACACAACATATCAGAATCTCTGAGACACATTCAAAGCAGTGTGTAGAGGGAAATTTATAGCACTAAATGCCCACAAGAGAAAGCAGGAAAGATCCAAAATTGACACCCTAACATCACAATTAAAAGAACTAGAAAAGCAAGAGCAAACACATTCAAAAGCTAGCAGAAGGCAAGAAATAACTAAAATCAGAGCAGAACTGAAGGAAATAGAGACACATAAAACCCTTCAAAAAATTAATGATTCCAGGAGCTGGTTTTTTTGAAAAGATCAACAAAATTGATAGACCGCTAGCAAGACTAATAAAGAAGAAAAGAGAGAAGAATCAAATAGACACAATAAAAAATGATAAAGGGGATATCACCACGAATCCCACAGAAATGGAGACTACCATCAGAGAATACTACAAAAACCTCTACACAAATAAACTAGAAAATCTAGAAGAAATGGATAAATCCCTCAACACATACACAATCCCAAGACTAAACCAGGAAGACGTTGAATCTCTAAATAAACCAATAACAGGCTCTGAAATTGTGGCAATAATCAATAGGTCACAAACCAGAAAAAGTCCAAGACCAGATGGATTCACAGCCGAATTCTACCAGAGGTAGAAGGTGAAGCTGGTACCATTCCTTCTGAAACTATTCCAAACAATAGAAAAAGAGGGAATCCTCCCTAACACATTTAATAATGCCAGCATCATCCTGATACCAAAGCCTGGCAGAGACACAACCAAAAAAGAGAATTTTAGACCAATATCATTGATGAACATTGATGCAAAAATCCTCAATAAAATTCTGGCAAACAGAATCCAGCAGCACATCTGAAAGCTTAGCCACTGTGATCAAGTGGGCTTCATCCTGGGATGCAAGGCTGGTTCTACATACGTGAATCAATACATGTAATCCAGGATATAAAAAGAGCCAAAGACAAAAACCACATGATTATCTCAATAAATGCAGAAAAGATCTTTGAAAAAATTCAACAACGCTTCATGATAAAAACTCTCAATAAATTAGGTATTGATGAGATGTATCTCAAAATAATAAGAGCTATTTATGACAAACCCAAAGCCAATACCATACTGAATGGGCAAAAACCAGACGCATTCCCTTTGAAAAGTGGCACAAGACAGGGATGCCCTTTCTCACCACTTCCATTCAACATAGTGTTGGAAGTTCTGGCCAGGGCAATTAGGCAGGATATGGAAATAAATTGTATTCAATTAGGAAAAGAGGAAGGCAAATTGTCCCTGTTTGCAGATGACATGATTGTATATCTAGAAAATCCCATTGTCTCAGCCCAAAATCTCCTTAAGCTGATAAGCAATTTCAACAAAGTCTCAGGATACAGAATCAATGTGCAAAAATCACAAGCATTCTTATACACCAATAACAGACAAACAGAGAGACAAATCATGAGTGAACTCCAACTCACAATTGCTTCAAAGAGAATAAAATACCTTGGAATCCAACTTACAAGGGACATGAAGGATGTCTTAAAGGAGAACTACAAACCACTGCTCAATGAAATAAAAGAGGATACAAACAGATGGAAGAACATTCCATGCTCATGGGTAGGAAGAATCAATATCATGAAAATGCCATACTGCCCAAGGTAATTTATAGATTTAATGCCATCCCCATCAAGCTACCAATGACTTTCCTCACAGAATTGGGAAAAACTACTTTAAAGTTCTTATGAAACCAAAAAAGAGCCTGCATCACCCAGTAAATCCTAAGCCAAAAGAACAAAGCTGGGGGCATCACGTTACCTGACTTCAAACAATACTACAAAGCTACAGTAACCAAAACAGCATGGTACTGCTACCAAAACAAAGATATAGATCAATGGAACAGAACAGAGCCCTCAGAAATAATGCTGCATATCTACAACCATCTGATCTTTGACAAACCTGACAAAAACAAGCAATGGGGAAATTATTCCCTATTTAATAAATGGTGCTGGGAAAACTGGCTAGCCATATGTAGAAAGCTGAAACTGGATCCCTTCTTTACACTTTATACAAAAATTAATTCAAGATGGATTAAAGACTTAAACGTTAGACCTAAAATCATAAAAGTCCTAGAAGAAACCCTAGGCAATACCATTCAGGACATAGGCATGGGCAAGGACTTCATTTCTAAAACACCAAAAGCAATGGCAACAAAAGCCAAAATTGACAAATAGGATCTAATTAAACTAAAGAGCTTCTGCACAGCAAAAAAAACCACCATCAGAGTGAACAGGCAACCTACAGAATGGGAGAAAATTTTCACAACCTGCTCATCTGACAAAGGGCTAATATCCAGAATCTACAATGAAGATAAACAAATTTACAAGAAAAAAAAAACAACCCCATCAAAAATTGGGCAAAGGATATGAACAGACACTTCTCAAAAGAAGACATTTATGCAGCCAAAAAACACATGAAAAAATGCTCATCATCACTGGCCTTCAGAGAAATGCAAATCAAAACCACAGTGAAATACCATCTCACACCAGTTAGAATGGCAATCATTAAAAAGTCAGGAAACAACAGGTGCTGGAGAGGATGTGGAGAAATAGGAACACTTTTACACTGTTGGTGGGACTGTAAACTAGTTCAACCATTGTGGAAGTCAGTGTGGTGATTCCTCAGGGATCTAGAACTAGAAATACCATTTGACTCAGCCATCCCATTACTGGGTATACACCCAAAGGATTATAAATCATGCTGCTATAAAGACACACGCACATGTATGTTTATTGCAACACTACTCACAATAGCAAAGACTTGGAACCAACCCAAATGTCCAACAACGATAGACTGGATTAAGAAAATGTGGCACATATACACCATGGAATACCATGCAGCCATAAAAAATGATGAGTTCGTGTCTTTGTAGGGACATGTATGAAGCTGGAAACCATCATTCTCAGCAAACTATGGCAAGGACAAAAAACCAAACACCGCATGTTCTCACTGATAGGTGGGAATTGAACAGTGAGAACACATGGACACAGGAAGGGGAACATCACACTCCAGGGACTGTTGTGGGGTTGGGGGAGAGGGGAGGGATAGCATTTGGAGATATACCCAATGGTAAATGACGAGTTAATGGGTGCAGCACACCAACATGGCACATGTATACATATATAACAAACCTGCACATTGTGCACACGTACCCTAAAACTTAAAGTATAATAATAATAAAATTAAAAAAACCAAACAACAAAAAAAGGGACCCACCATACTATTAGACATTGATACCTATCTATAGTCAGTGCAGTTCACCAGCTCTGTGATTCATTCAAGAGTGGCATGGATATATGTGATGTTTCAAGGTCTTCAATTTTTCCCTTTAAAATAAAAAATCAATTCTAATTTTCAAATATAAAAACAAAGAGTGGACGTGGGATGCCTCCATGCATTCCATCAAAATAAGGTTATGTTGTGACTGTTGTATGACAGGAATTATCTTCTCATCAGAAAAAGAATCGCTCTATATTTTCGGACTATGTGAAGAACAAAATCATGATGTGTAAGAGGTTCTTGCCAAATTGCTTGTCACAGAGAAGACCTAGAGAAAGGGTGACAGTGTTGCTGGTGGGGGCTCTGCTGGCTGGGTTCCAGGACTCTATTTCTGGGACACTCTGTGCTTCCTGCCAGCCTCCCCAGGGTCATTTCTTATCCTTCCCCAGTTGCATTTTGATATTTCCTTCCAAGATTTTACAATTTTTCAAAAGATCCAAAAGTAATTACAACTCTAGCCATTGAAATGGCAGTTCTAGCAAGTCATCTTAGAGTCATCATCACCTCACTGGGGCTGCCAGCAAGCTACCCACATGGAATCATCTTATCCACACTGGGAAAGTCTCTGACACACCCATAAAGGCATGTTCATCCAGTATGCACACTGAGTTTCCTCCACATTCCAAGGATTATGAGAAGCACAGACACATTACAGAGAATGAGATGGATACAATATTGCCTTCAACGAATGGGTGGCCAAGTCAAATTCTAACTGCAGAGAATAATCAGGAAGGATTGATTTGAGGAAATAACATGTGAGCTATACTTTTAAGGAGGAGAAAGAGCCAGCTGCAGAAAGCCAACAAGAGTGATGTTTAATGCAAAGAAAATCATAAACCCACCCCTAGGTGGAAATGATCCTAACCTGTGGAAGCTCCTGAATTGAGTGAGGGACCGACAGGCAAGAGGGGTAAGCAGACTGCGTTTGGTGGATGAGCAGATATCAATTCTTGCCAGACCTTGCACACCTTGCTGAAGAATTTCTATTTTACTCCAAGTGAAATGAGAAGCCTTTGAAAGGTTTTACCAGGACATGACCAGACACCTTTTGTATTATTAGAAGGCTGTCATGGCCACAGGGAAGGAACGGGCTTTTCTTCAGTGAGAATGGGAGGGCGGAGAAGAGTCAGGAGGACAGTTGCTCAGGAAAGAGAGGACAGTGACCTGGCCCTGTGCAGTGGCCGAGAGGTGGAGCATAGGAGACTCAGGATGCCTGTGAGAGGCAGTGGGGCAGGACTTGCTGAGGGCTGGGGTGAGGGTGCAGTGGGGAGGAAAGAATGGAACTCCAGCCCGGGCCTGAGTAAGTCACAGGATGGTTAGTCAGCCAAGGCAGAGGTGAGGATGAGCAGATTGTCAGGGCTGGGGCTTTGGGGGAGGAATCCAGAGCTGTCCTCACAGATTGTTGGGACGTCATGCATGTAGGACTGTGGATCTCAAATGCTACTCCCTGGATCCAGCCTAGATGTTCAGGTTTTATGAGAGTGCAGGGGAGGGTACCTGTCAACTTTCATCATGGCCTTCATGTGGGGCAGTACCACCTGGTTTTCCATTATGAAACAGTGATAGTCAATTTTAAACTTTGCCAACCATATTTGGAAAATTAACATGTGCAATTCTTAATCTAAAAAAGCACGGAATACAGGAACACAGAGTCTATAATCCATGGCTTGCAAGGTGTCTGAGAAGGATCCTGGGCTGTGTCAGATTTGGTAGAGTGGGTGGGTGGCTGACCTCTGAGAGACGGAGGGTGTCTGACTAAGGTGGGAACTAAGGTGGGAAGAGTCTCGCAGAGCGGCAATCTTCCTACCCCACGACAAAGAAGAGGACAATATGTTGAAATATGACATGTGAAGATGACATCATGAAGAGAATCCTCCAAGGTGGCAGATAAAACACAAAGCTACAGGGCAATTCCTGTGCCCACAGCCACCTGCCCTGTAAATCCTGCTCAGTTCCTGAGTTTGCAGAGAACCTCTGTAAGGTGGGGCCGGCATCCTCCACTTCACTATAGTGACCACCAGAGGGGAGCATTCACCCACGGATGACCAGTCCCTCAGGCACCTTCTACTCCAGCTTCACCCTGGGGAGCAGGCTCTGAAGGTGGCCCTGGGGTCGACATAGGGTCTGTCTTGAAGGAAGAAGCTCTACAGACTAAACATTCCCTGAGTGCTGTACGGGTTCTGCAGAGGCCCCTCTGCTTGGCTCCGTCTTTGCTGCTCTGGGCTACCTGGGTGTGCAAGGTTTTATTGATCAGAGGAATGGCCAGTAGATGGCACAGCCTCCTATTCCTACAGCTCTTCCCTGGGTCCTGCTGGACAGGCCCAGAACGGACCTTCTCAGAAGACAGGGACTCCCTTAAGGTGGGTGATGAACATGTGGACACCTCTGGGGCAAGTCTGGTTTCTTTCTTCCCTTTCACTCTTCCCCCTCTCCACTGATCTCACAGTTCACTCTCCTCCTCTCCGCCTTTACTAAAGCTACCCATCTCCCATCTCCTTCTTGTTCATGGTCCCTTCTGGAGATCAGAGGCGTGAATGCCAGGGAAAAATCTACTTTTGTTCCTGTGGTAACAGGAACACATGATCCATTTGTGACAGACACAGTTTTCCATCCACAATGAGGAGTCTACAGAGAAAATTCACCTGAGTCCTGACCTGATAAATCTCTAGACAGTAGAACTCTCTTACTGGTACCTGCTCCAGCCTGGTGCTTATGTTCTGCTCCAAATAGCTTCATCCTCTCCCATAAAACATAATATCACCACCATCTCCATTCAAGCAATCACCATTATCATCACCACAATCACCACTGTCCCATCAGCATCACCGTTATCACCATTGCTGTAACCATCATCATTAGTGTCACCATCACTATCTCCACCAACATCACCATTATCATCCTCAGTACCATCAGCATCATTATCCCCATTATCATCAACACCCGCATCACCACTATTACCATCACTATCAACCACCATCACCATCACCACCAACACCATCATTATCAACACTATTGCCACTGCCATCACTATTACTACTAACATCACCATCACCTCTACCACCACAACCATCATCATTACCGTCACCACAATCACCACCACCATTGCCATCACCATCACCCCACAACCACCATGGTAATCTTCATCAGTAACACCATCATCATCATGACTACCGTTACCAGTATCAACATGACCACCATAACCACCATCATCACCACATCACTATCTTCATTACCATCATCATCACCATAATCACCACCACTGTCACCACCATCATCACTACCATCAGCACTACCTTCTCCATTATCATCACCACCTCCATTATCATCACCACCACCATTATGGCCACCACCATCACCATCCCCACTTTTGCCATATCATAACCACTACCACCACCATCACCAACATTATTGCCACCATCATCACTACCATTACCACACTATGACCATTATCACCAAATTGACCACTACGATTCCCATCATCACCATCACTATCACCACCATTACTATCATCATCGCCACAATCACCACCGCTGCTATAGCATCATCATTAGCATCTTCACCACCATCACCATCTCCACCTCCACAATACCATCATCATCACCATCAACATTATCACTGTCACTGCCAGATGTCAGCAGTTACTCTGCATTGGACATTGTGTTCTGGCCTTTATCTACCTCGTGTGATTATATAGTCACTCTGATTCTATATTTTATACAGAAAAAGAAGGTGGTATTTGCCTGTGTAACATGATAGAAGAGTATGATAACTTGCCTTCTAGTCTCAGAACTCTTTTGAAATCAATAAAATAGAAGACTTATTTTATTTCTCATCTCCCACATTGCTGGATCCTGTCTAGATAGGTCTGGTCTGGACATCCACAGTGAAGTCCTCACTGGTCCACTGGTATGCACCCTTAGATTCTGTTTTTCTGGTTCTCAAATTTTCTGAAAGCCATATCCCTTGCCACATGAAGCCCTGGAAACTTGCCCTCTGTGGCTGCCCTCCAACTTTTGCCCATCACCTAGCTTGGCTTCTAGAGAAGCTGGACTTCCTTGATGTTCTCAGACACATCCTGTCCAAGCTTATATGAATTTGCCCTTCTGGAAAGTGCACCTGTAGCTCCCCATCCATCCTAAATCTTTGCCTCTTCAAATATAACATGCTTCTGAAGTTCAGGTCTATATGAACCTTTTCTATAAATCCTTCTCTGGTCCATGTGAGCCTTTTGATTTTGGTCTCCTACAGCACTTTTATGTTCACTATAGGCATTTATCATCCTCCTCTCGTAGTCTTTCTTACTTGTGTGTATATTTCTGTCCCCACTAGTCCATGAGGTCCTGTAGAGCAAGGACTGAGTCTCCTTCCCTATGTGGTGTTCCTTTCAGAGATCACTGAGAGAATCACAAACAAAAACTAGCTAATAATAATAACGTCACCTTACAATGAACATAACATTCAATAATTTATTATAGCATCACATAACTACTTAGTAGTTACTATTACGGTCTCCATTTTAGAGATGAAGAAATTGAACCACAGAGAGGCAAGTACTACAAAGTCGCACAGCTTATAAATGGAAGAAACAGGCTTTTAACCCATGCAGACTGGTTTCATGATTTTGGCATGAGGTTAGATGTCCCAGCAGTCCCCAGTCCTCAATGCCTTTGGATACTTGGCAAATTCTATGGTGGGGCCAGTTTGATAGCTTTTGAGATGGAGCTCAGTGTTTGAAACCCCTGAAAGTCCAGGATCCTCCCTCCTCATACGGAACTTGACACTTATTCACACCTATGTGTCTTGGCCCAGGCTCTGTTTTGGATTTCCATTCCCCTATGTCTCCTCATTGATTCCTCTTCAACTTTTGTGATTCCACAGAAATTACATTCTCCATAAATTTGACTGTCTAGATTGGGCTACCCAGAGGGAGACCTTGTAATCAGAATTCAATTGCAAGTACAGGGTACACTCCTAGGACAGTGAGGAAATGAAACACGGATGAGAAGGTGGTCAATACTATGAGCATGAGCTGTCAGGCTACTGCTATGTGGCTCATTTCTGCTAGGAACTTCTGGGAGATTGTGTTTGACATGTCAGTTGGTGTCAGTCATTGTTGGAGAATATACCAGGGAATTAGTTATTTTGCACTTACTTGGGCTATTTGCACAGGTAAATGGGTACAGATGATGGCAAATGGAAAGTGGGCTGATTGGTGCTGAGGTAGAAAGGACTCAGGAATGTGGGCAGCTTGTCCTCCTCCCCCACTCTCACTGTAGGTTTGGTGCCCTTCTCTGTGCTCTCCAGTACCCTATTCTCTCCTCTGATTTCCACTTCTCTGTCTAGCAGACCTGACACCCATTGATGGTGGAAGACTCAGATCTTCCTCCTTGATTTCTTGAGCATCCAATCGAGTGTCTACCACAGGGCACATGCTCAAGAATACAAGAAGAGGACAAAATTATTTTATGACAAGCCTGAAAATTTTCCATAAATCTTTATTAGCAACTTGAATTTATGGACAAATATTCTTGAATAATTAAAAGAGAAACATTTTATAGAAGTTGCAGGAACAAAATGCAAATAGCTTTATGTAATTTTAAAAAATCACACAGAAAAGTTAAAATGTCTATAAAGGAAATGAGAGACAAGGAAAATTGTAATCATTAGCTTGGAGGCCCAAAAGTAAAATAAGGTAAAGATGAAAATTAATCACAGGTGCTATGAAGCTCATTCCCTTCCATGAAACAAGGAATTGGGTAACAGAGGCAACCCGAAGCCACATGCCAGCACCCAGGCAGTTCCAAGTGGGTTCAGGGCAAAATATTCTTGGCATCTTGGTGGATGAGGTGGGTGAAAAGCACAAGTGATCATCAAGGTATTCTGCCTAGGTGAAGCTTAACTGCCCAAAGCTGGGTAAAATGTTTTTCTGTGTACTTTAAGACATTTTTAGGATACTGTATATATACATATATATATATATTTTTTTCTTTGAGATGGAGTCTCACTGTGTCACCCAGGCTGCAGTACAGTGGCATGATCTCTCAGGGCAGTGGCATGATCTCCAACTCCTGGATTCAAGCGATTCTCCTGCCTCTGCCTCCCAAGTAGCTGGGACCACAGGTACACACTATCACGCCTGGGTTAATTTTTGTATTTTTAGTACAGACATGGTTTCACTATGTTGGCCAGGCTGCTCTCAAACTCCTGACATCAAACGATCCACCGGCTTTGGACTCCCAAAGTGCTGGGATTATAGGCATGAGCCATCCCCCTGTGAGGTTACTGTATTTTATTGTATTTCTATTATTTGGTTTCTGGTTCACTATGTCCAAAATATCTTGGGAAGTGGAGGTGGTGAGCAGGGACAAATTGGGATCTGAGCTGTGCTATTACTTGCCTGGTACCCTAGTGCTATGGGCAGATGCACAGACATCTGCCTGGTGTGATTGGGTGGCCATTTGTAGTAGTCATTTGGGCTGTCCCTTGAGTGCTTCTGTTTCTTATATGTACAAGACGGATTGTCCTTCCTCTTCCTTTGAGTTTGTTGTAGTCATGACCTGCTTTGGTCAATATAATAGAAGAATAAGTGACATCTGTTACTTCCAGTTGCACTTGTGGAAAGATGATGTTCATTGCTTTTGCCCCGATATTGTTGTGAGGGTGTCTTCTCCATCATCTTGGGGTCCAGAGTGAGCACAGCATAGTACAGCACCCCCGACACACATGCAGGGCATCTATACAAATAGCAGTCACAATAATGGAATAGTATGTTGCTGTCTTAAGTCTCTGATACTTTTTTTGTTACTACAGCATAACCCAGCTCATCCTGACTGATGCCACCATTTCAAGATAAAAGAAATGAGACTGAGAAAGATTAAGATATTTTCCCAAGATTGGACATTGTGTTCCTACCCATCGTGCTTGCCTTATAGGTATGTGTTCTGGTTTTGACAATCAAGATATAGATAAAATGAGGGCAGAAACATTTGATTATTTACGAAGAGCAAGAGAAGGAGAAAGAGAATTAAAAAGAGAGGAAGAAGATATGTAAGGAGGAAAAGCAATAAACTGGGAACAAAGCACATGCAATCTTTACAATTTCTTTAGAATTCTCTTCCCTTTTAAAACTTTGCTTTATTTTTAAATAGGAAGGAGGATCTTCCATTAATTTTATAGGACATCCTATGCTTTTTGTAAAACAAGGGTTTTATTCATTTTCCACTACATACCAACATTTATTGCCCATCTACTATAGGCTATGCGTTGACTTTTTTTCTGTATAATTCTCCTCATTTAAAAAGGTATAATTTGTCAACATTCATTTCATAGATTTATAGCCAAGTATTGTCCATATACCTATTGGTTTCACTTTGATCTTCTATATTCAGAAAAAGAAAACAATCGAGACTTTTAATAACTAATTTTAAGATAAACATTAAGAGTCTTGTGTTAGGCTTCTGCGTACACTGTACAGTTAGTTTTGAAATTATTTTTGTATTCATTCATTCATTCATTTCTCTTAATTTTTTTTCCAGTCAAAAGAGAGTTTATTTAAGCACAGAGATCAAGCAAGAGTGGCGCACAGGACACACTTTCAAGTTGCCTTGGGGACTGCTCTGTAGAACAAACAAGAAACTCAAGATTTTAAGGAATAAAAAGTACAAATGAAGAGAAGGCATGATTACAAAAGTTGTTGATCAGTAATTCTCATTGGTAGACAAAAATAACAGTGGGTAATGATTGGCTACACATTGTTGAATTTTAGGATGTATGATATATAAAATATATTTATTTAAGACTATTTTTTAAAGAGTTTTGATGGGTTTAGGGGTACAGGTGCAGTTGTGTTACATAGATATATTGCGAAGAGGTGAAATCTGGGCTTTTAGTGTACCATTACCCAAAGAAGTTACATTGTTCCCGATAGGCGGCATTTCACTTTCACCTTCATTCTACCCGCCCACCATTTGGAGCCTCCAATGTCTATCATTGCACTCAGTAAGTCCATGTCCATGGTTTAGCACCCACGTATAAGTGGGAAGATGCAGTTCTTGATTTTCTGTTTCTGAGTCATTTCAGTAAGGGTAATGGCCTCCAGTTCCATACTCATTGCTGCAAAAGTCATAATTTCATTCAGTTTTATGGCTGAATAGTATTCCATGGTATATATCTACCAGATTGTTTTATTCAATGATGTGTTGATGGACACTTAGGTCGATTTCACAACTTTGCTTTCCTGAATTGTGCTACAATAAACATACATACAAATGCAGAAGCCTTTTTTACATAATGATTTCTTTCTTTTTGTGGGGTACATATGCAGTAATGGAATTGCTGGATTGAAGGGTTGTTCTATTTCTAGTTTTCTAGAAATTATCATACTGTTTTCCATAGAAGTCATACTAATTACACACAAACATCTTGTTTTTAGACCTTTTTTTAGACTGGGTCTCTCTCTGTTGCCCAGGCTGAAGTGCAGTGGCATGATCATAGGTCACTGCAGCCCCAAACTATTGGGCTCAAGGCATCCTCCTGGCTCTGCCTCCTGAGTAGCAAGGACTACAGGCCCACACCACCACACCTGGATATTTTTTTTCTTGTTTGTTGACACAAGGTCTCCCTATGTTGCCCAGGCTTTTCTTGAATGCCTGGGCTCAAGTGATCCACCCACCTCAGCCTCTGAAAATACTGTGATGACAAGCATGAACCTGCACTTGGCCATTTTTTGACTCTTTAATAATAGCCATTCTGACTAGTATAAGATGGTATGGCATTGCGGCTTTAATTTTCATTTCTCTGATATTTAATTATGTTGAGCATTTTCATATATTTGCCATTTGTATGTCTTTTATTCAAAAATGTCTGTTCATACCCTATGCCCACTTTTTAATGGGTTTATTCTAGTTTTTCTTGTTGAGTTGTTTGAGTTCCTTGTAGAGTCTGGATATTAGTTCTTTGTCAGACACACCACTGGCAAATCTTTTCTCCCATTCTGTAGGTTGTTTGTTTACTGAGAATTATTTGTTTTTCTCTGCAGAAGCTTTTTAGTTTTATTAAGTCTCATTTCTCTGTTTTGGTTTTTATTGCATTTTATTTTGAGGACTTCATCATAAATTCCTTGCCTAGACCAATATTTAGAAGAGTTTTTCCTATGTTGTCTTCTAAGATTTTTTTAGTTTCAGTTCGTACATTTAAGTCTTTAATCCACCTTGAGTTCATTTTTGTATGTGATGGAAGGTAAGAGGCCAGTTTTGTGAATTTACATATGGCTCACCAATTATCCCAGTGCCATTTGTTGAATCGAATATGATTTCCCTTTATATAATTTTGTCAACTTTGTCAGAGATCAGTTGACTGTAGCTGTGTGGCATTATTTTTCAGTGTGTGTCTATTTCTTCAATATGACCATGCTGTTTTGATTTCTACAGCCTTGCAATATAATGTGGTCTTTCCAATTTTATTCTCTTTGCTTAGCATTACCTTAGGTATTAAGAATCTTTTTTTGGTTTCCTATGAATTTTAGGATTTTTTTCCTAATTCTATGAAGAATGACATTTGTAGTTTGATAGTAATTTAATTGAATCTGTAGATAGCTTGGGTAGTATGGACATTTTAATGACATTGATTCTCCCAATCTATAAGCATTGGATTTTAAAAATTTATTTTTGCCATCTATTATTCCCTTCTTTAGTGTTTTGTAGTTCTTTTTGTAGAGATCTTTCACCTCCTTGGTTAAATGTGTTTCTAGGAATTGTATTACTTTTTGTAGCTATTATGAATTGGATTGAATTCTTGATTTGGTTCTCAGCTTGGTCATTATTGTTATGTAGAAATGCTACTGATTTTTGTACATTAATTTTGTATCCTGAAACTTTCATGAGGAAATTTATCAAATTGAAGAGTCTTTGGGGGAATCTTTAGGGTTTTCTAGGTATAAGATCATGTCATAAAAGAAAACAGAAAATTTGACTTCCTCTTTTACAATTTGAATGTACTTATTTCTTTCTTCTGCCTGATTGCTTTAGCTAGAACTTCCTGTAGTATGTTGAATAGCAGTAGTCATAGTGGGTATCCTTACCTTAATCCTATTCTCAGGGAAAATGCTTTCAACTTTTCTTCATTCAGAATGATGTTGGCTTTCGGTTGGTCATATATGGCATTTATCATTTTGAGGTATGTTCTTTCTATGCCTAGTTTGGTAAGGGTTTTATTAGAAAGAGATGCTGGATTTTGTTAAATGCCTTTTCTGGAATCTTTTGATATGATCACATGATTTTTATTTTTAATTCTGTGTACGTGGTGAATCCTCTTTTTTGATGTGTATGTAGAATCAATCTTGCATCTCTGGAATAAAACCCATTCAATCTTGGTGTATGATGTCTTTGATATGCTGTTGGATTTAGTGTGGTAGCATTTTGTTGAGGATTTTTCTTCTATGTTTATTAGATATATTGGTTTGTAGTTTTTTTGTTGTTGTTGTTTTTGGTTATGTCCTTGTCTATTTTTGGTATCATTGCAATGCTGGCTGCATAGAATAAATTAGAGAAGATTCCCTTTTTGGAAAAGTTTCAGTAAGAATGGCAGCAGTTCTGTCTTGTACATCTGATAGTATTTGGCTGTGAACTCATCTGGTCCTAGATTTTTTGTTGTTGTTGGGAGTTTTTTTTTTTTTTTTCTTACTAATTCAATTTTATTACTCATTATTGGTCTGTTCAAAATCTCTATTTCTTCCTGGTTGAAACTTAGGGCGTTGTATATTTCCAGAAATCCATCTATTTCTTCTAGATTTTCTCATTTGTTCACATGGAGATTCTCAGAGTAGTCTGTGATAATCTTCTGTACTTCTGTTGTATCAGTTGTAATGACACCTTTATCACTTCTGGTTGCACTTGTTTGAATCTTCTCTCTTTGTTTGTTGGTTAACCTAACTAGTGGTCTATTGATTTTGTTTGTCTTTTCAAAGAACTAACTTCATTTCTTTTTTTTTTTTGGTCCCAATTTCATTTAGAACTTTTGTGATCATTATTTTTTTTTTCTTTTACTAGTCTTTGATGTGGTTTGTTCTTTTTTCTCAAGTTTCTTGAGGTATAATGTTAAGTTGCTTATTTGTGATCTATCTTTTTCATGTAGGCAGTTAGTGTTATAAACTTCCCTCTTAGCACTGATTTGGTTGTTTTTCAGACATTTTTGCAAGCTCTATCTTTATTTTTATTCATTTACAATTTTTTGATGTGGATTTTAATTTTATGATTGACCCAACAGTCATTCAGAAGCAGATCATTTTATTTTCATGTATTTGCATAGTTTTGAGTATTCCTCTTAGTGTTGATCTCTATTTTTATTTCACTGTGGTTCAAGAAGATATTTGATATGATTTCAATATTTTACATGTATTGAAATTTTCATTGTGGCCTAGCATATGGTAAATTTTTGAAAATGTTTTATGCATACAACAGAAGACTGTGTATTCTGAAGTTTTAGAGTAGAATATTGTGTAAGTATGTGTTAGGTCCATTTGATCTAGAGTTCAACTTAATTCCAGAATTTTTTGGTTGATTTTCTTCCTCAATAAACTGTCTAGTTCTGTCAGTGGGATACTGAAGTCCCCTCTTAATACTGTATTGTTATCTATCTCTTATTTTAGGTGTAGCAGTATTTGTTTTATGAATCTAGGTTTTCCAATGTTTGGTGCAAACGTATTTGAAATTGTTAGATCTTCTCAAATAAATTTCTTTATCATTATATAATTACCTTCTTGGTCTCATTTATAGATTTTTCTATTTTTTTCCTTTTTCTTCTGTCTCTGAAATATGTATGACTCCTAGTTTTACATGCTTTCTATATGGTCCCACATTTCTTGGAATCTTTAATCATTATTTTTTTTCCTTTATTTTTGTCTGACTGGGTTAATTTCAAAGACCTACTTTCCATCTCTGAAATAATTTCTTCTGCTTTGGTCAAGCCTACTATTGAAGCTTTTAACTGGATTTTAAAATTTCACCAATACATTTTTTATTTCTAGTAGTTGTATGGGTATTTAAAAATCTATCTTTTTTGATACTTGAATAGTATTTCTGATTTATGTTGGTTTTCCACTTTCTCTTGGATTATATTGTGCTTTTTAAAAATCAGTATTTTAATTTCTTTGTCAGGCATTTCAAAAGCATTATTTTCATGAAGACCCATTGCTGGAGAGTTAGTATGGTCCTTTTGAGGTATTGTTATACTCTGCTTTTCCATGCTTTTGGAATTTTTTCTCTGGTTCCTTCTCATCCTCAAAGCTATCTCTATTTCTAATTTTTTAATTTACTTTCATTTGGAAGGGATGTTTTTATTTTTTCCTTTTCTCCCTTGAGTATGTGTATAATGTGTGGTGTGTACGGTTCAACTTTGGGTCTGGATGCTTTCATTGTCAAAGATTCTGTGTATGTTCCTTGGTTATAGATAGTCTTTGTATGGTGGCTTTCTTAGATATCGGTTTTAGTTGTGGTGAAGGGACAAATGAGTGGGTTCACTTCCTCTTACATGTCCAGTGTAGCTGAGGTCTCAGGAAGCTTATCTTATTCTCCAGTGCTATGCATTTCTGCCAGCAGATTTTCTATTAGATTGTGCCATTTATTTTCCAAGCCAGTGAGTGGTGCTTATGGATAAGAACCAGCCAAGGCTGATGCAGATGGGGCATATACTTGATCTTTGTGTATGATGAGATGCTTTCTGTTGCCCCAGGCAATGGGCTATGCTGTGGAATGCACAGTGGTGTGAGCTCCCTGTACAGTCCTGGACTGAGGGACCAAGCTGGCTTGGGCCAGAGAATGCAGACATGCCTACAAGTCCACCCGTGGTAGGTGCAAGCACCAGCTCTGGGGGCAGATAAAGAGGCAGCTGCAAAACATCCAGAGATGTGCCTGGGTATGGAGGGGATAATCCTCTGCTGCCCAGTGTTCTCTGCCTGGAAAGGGAGTGGTAATCTAGAAAAGCGAGTACCCCACATGAATTAAGATATGTCGAGTCATGCAGCACAGTGCGTGCTGCTGATTCAAGACCTATGCACCTGAAGGGAGGGGTGGCTGAGGCTCCTAATCCAGGTGAGAAGATTCTCCAAATGCCTAGGAATGTGCCCAGCATGGAGTGGAGATGGTGCTGTTGCACCAAGATCTCTGCATGAGAAGGGAGGGGCAGCTCAGGTTCCTATTCCAGGTAAATGGGTAATCAGCATGCCTGGAAATATCCCTGAGCATGACAGAGAGGGCACTCCTGAACAAAGATTTCCACACAGGACAAGAGAAGTGAGTCAGGGTTCCAGTCCTGTAGAGCAGGTGCACTGAGTGCTTGGAAGTATGCCCTGGAGAGGAGTAGAAAAGTACAGATGTACCAAGATCTCTGCATTAGAAGGGAAATGCAACTTATATTCCTAATCCAGGTGAGGGGGGTGTACTGAATTCTTGAAATTATGCCTGGTTGTGGAGTGAAGAGGGTGCTTCTGCACCAAGATGTCTGCACAGCAATGGAGGGGTGACCCAGGATCTTAATCTATGTGAGCAGATGGGCAAAATGCCTGTAAGTATGTCCTTCAGTAAGCAACAAAAAAGTTTGCTGCAGAGTGGAGAAATGGCTGTTGCAATAAGGTCTTTTAATGGGAGAGGTGCCAAGCCTTTATTTCAGGCAAGTTGAAGTGTTGAATGCTGGGAAATATCCCCAGGCTTGGACTTGATGGTGGTTGTTGCTTTGCCAAATTATTTGCAGTATAAGGGAGCTCTGACCCACACTCCCCATTCAGACCAGCAGCTCAATACTGGTGGGACACACTTCCCAACTGACAAAGGGGGCAGGCTGGGGCACCCAGAAATGACACCCACACAGAAGTCCAAGACTGCATAGCTGTTCCTGGCCATAGTTCCTATCACTCAGGAAAAATTGTGTCTTCAGCAACTCTCTTCGGTATGTATTTCTATTTTTAGTTCATTTTGTCTTATTGGTATTGATTTCTATTTTTATTCCACTGTGGTCTGAGAGTACAGTTAGTATGATTTTCTTTTCTTAATTTATTGAGACTTGCTTCATGGCTGAGCATGTGGTCTGTCTTAGAGTATGCTCTGTGGTCCCATGAGAAGAAAGTGTGTTCTGTGTTTGGTCGGTGGTGTATTCTATAGATGTCTATTAGGTCCAATTGGTGAAGAATCAAATTTAAATCCAGAATTTCTTTGTTAGTTTTCTATGTCAATTATCTGTCTAACACTGCCATTGGGATGTTGAAGTACCCCATTATTATTCTGTGACTAATTCTTTTTGTGGGCCTGGGCATTCTTGTTTATCAGTCTGGGGGCTGCAATGTTGGGTGCATATATGTTTAAGGATAATTAAGTCTTCTTGTTTAATTGAACCCTTTGTCATCATGTAATGCCCTTCTTTGTCCTTTTTAAGTTCCTGTTTTGGTATTAAAGTCTGTTTCATCTGATGTGAAAATAGCAAGCCACTCCCTTTTTTGTTTTCCATTTGTGTGATAGATCTCCCTCCAACTCTTTTTGTTGAGACTATGGGTGTCATTATGTGTGAGATAGATCTTTTCAAAGACAGCAGATGGATGGGTCTGGGTTTTTAAATGCAACTTGTAATCTGTGCCTTTTAAGTAGGTTATTTAGGCAGTTTATAGTCACGGTTAATATTTTTTCTTTGTTAATTTGTTTGTTTGAGACAGAGACTTGCTCTATTGCCCAGGCTGGAGTACAATGGCACGATCTCAGTTTACTGAAACCTCTGTCTCCTGGGTTCAAGTGATTCTCCTGACTCAGCCTCCCAAGTAGCTGGTATTATATGGATGCATCACCATGCCCAGATTATTTTTTGTAGTTTTAGAAGACATTGGGTTTCACCATGCTGGCCAGGCTGGTCTCGAACACTTGACCTTATGATCCACCCACCTTTGCCTCCCAAAGTGCTGGGATTACAGGCAGAGCCACTGTGCCTGGCCCAAGGTTAATATTTATATGTGAGTTTTTGATCCTATCGTGAAGGTGACAGCTGGTTTCCTTGTAGTATGTATTGTGCTGTTGCTATATACTGTCTCTGAGCTATGTATTTAACTGTATTCTTGCAAAAGTAGGTATTGTTCCCTTATTTCCATGTTCAGAATTCCTTTAAGCATCTCTTGTAAAGCTAGTCTAGTGGCAACACATTTTCTCAGTGACTGCTTTTCTGGAAAAGGTTTTATTTTCTTCTTTGTTTATGAAGCTTAGTTTGATGGGATAGGAAATTTTCTTCAGAATGTATTGTCTTTAGGAAGGCTGACAATAGGCCCCAAAAGATTGGGCTCTTTTTGACACCTAGTGAAAAATGAAAGTGTTATCCTCATGAAAATGTACTCACTAATATGGTATGAACAATAGTTTGTGTACCATGCAGTTTGTTTTTATTATATGTTATTTTGTTTTTCATTTTACCCAAGTGAGACCCAAGTTGTTTTATTTTTTTATGGGAATTTTTTGAGATAGAATTTCTTGATTTTCACACTTGTAGGGTGCAGACCACTGTTGTGAACTACTCACAGCAAGGATGTATGCCTTTGAGGTGGCACAGACCCGATGGATCAGACTTGGCCTCCATCCTCCTCTTATCCTGATGAAATCTCACAGCTCCAGACAACACAGGTGTAAAACTTTGACCAACAGTAAGATGGCTTGAAGAAATACTTCTTTCAGGACAAACTCTTTCTGCGCATTCCATAAGGTAATCAATATAGTATATAATTACACATTTGCAAGATTTTAAAGCCCACTGCAACAGTGAGAGTTTTAAAATGCTGTGTTTAGTGAGCATTGTCAATAGAGTCTTTAAGATCATCAATCTTAAGTCAAGAAAATTTAGAAAATACAAAAGTCTTAGAGCTCACATGAAAGAAAACTGGAAGCTTTTCCATATTAGACAACAATCAGACAAATTTGCCTAATATTACCAATGTGAGTTTTGAAGCAGAAAGAAAATGTTACAAACCATGATTTTCACAAGTAGGATTGATTGTATTGTTTCATAATTTTGGATGTCTGTAGTATTTATCAGAATTTTAAAGTGATCAAACTGAGTGGAAAGACTGGTTTACCTTTCTGCTATATTTATAGAAAGTTCTATTATAAAATCAATGTTATGTGATGAAGCAAATAGTGACTCAATAGTTGAGTATGAAAACATAGAAATAACTTATTACACTGTTGTCAAGTAGCTAATTTATAAAAATGTTATGTTAGCAAGTAAACAGAACACAAATTAAAGAAGAGTAAATCTGCCCTTTCTTCTCCAAGGTGGATGGATGGACTGATGAGGACAAAGCCAGTGATATCATGAACCGGAAACAATGTTTCTCTCAAGCTGCAGGTTTGAAAAGTCAAGCAGCCTCTTCCTTGGCTGACGACTCCTTTCTGACTCAGTGGAAGACATTGTTCTCTAGTGCCAGGGGCTGTTAGAAACTTTGCTTATGAGTAAGAAGAACATCCCACTGCCTGGATGATCTATATCCACCTTTAAACAGAAGCACAGAGCTACAGAGGAGGGGTTTCTGGATGGAACATTCCACATATGACCGGACTTTATGGATTCTAAGGACACAGGACCTAGGTCCACTTTGCAGACCAGAGTTGACACTGGCTGCCAACATTGAGGCCTGCTATGCTCTGAGTCCATCACTACAGCCTCAAAAATCCCTCCCCATAGTCTTATAATAACCTCTTTGCTTTGTTTTTTGAATCATCTCAGGTTTGCTATTGTGAATTTATTCCCTTTTTGCTACAAGCCAATAATTTTAAGTCTGTTGACTTGCAAAATCAGCTTTGATGACTGATCACACTAGGATGTACACCATTTTTCTGGAATTTCAGATGATTGTACTATTTATCAGGACTTTAAAATGAGTAATTTGTTGTGACTTATTTCCTCTTCTTAAATAAACACTCACTTCTGTGCTTAGTTTGTAATTGGTTATATTATGCTATTTTTCATGCAGATAACCCTCTGAATTATGTAAGCCTCAGACCTCATGGCATCTGGGTTGCCTCTGATCATAGTGCTGAAAATCCACCTGCCCAAGAAATGACCGCACTGGTTTCTGCTTCCCAGGCCTCCAATGGACTTACCTCTCTTTCCAGAGTGATTTGTCTATGCTGAAGGTGTACTTTCTAACCTCTGTGGTTCTACTCTTTTAGCAAGAATGTGTGACATTATTTTTGCTAAAGGAACTCTTAGAATGGGTGCAATATTTCCAAAACATGACCCTCAGGAGGCTTGTTTACTCCCTAAACCCGGTAGCTTCCAGAAGAGCGCAGACCTTCAGCTTGGTCCAGAAGATGAAGACCCACAGGCTCACCTTCAAGCTTCCCTGTCCCCTGCTCCCCTCCTAGGAAACAGACACACTGGGAGATGGTGGAGTGTTGCAGGAAGTCAGGGACCCCAAACAGAGGGACTGGCTGAAGCGATAGCAGAAGAATTTGGATTGTGAAGATTTTATGGACATTTATTTGTTCCCCAAAGTAATACTTTTGTAATTTCTTATGCCTATGTTTACTGCAATCTCCAAACATAAATTGGAAAGACTCCATGGACGCTTATCACTTCCCCAATCAATACCCTTGAGCTTTCCTATGCCTTTCTTTAATTTAATCTCTTAATCCTTTCTGTTGAGGAGGATGTATATCATCTCAGAACCCTGTAATAATTGCATCAACCACACAAATTGTACAGCATGTGTGTTTTAGCAATATGAAATGTGGGCACCCTGAAAAAAGAACAGGATAACAGCAATTGTTCAGGGAATAAGAGAGATAACCTTAAACTCTGACTCCCGTGAGCCAGGCAGAACAGAGATATATTTCTCTTCTTTCAAAAGCAAATGGGAGAAATATCACTGAATTCTTTTTCTCAGCATGGGATATCCCTGAGAAAGAGAATGCGCACCTAGGGGTAGGTCTCTGAACTGGTCCCCCCAGGGCATACCTGTCTCTTATGGTCGAGACTGCAGGGGTGAAATAAACTCCAGTCTCCCATAGCACTCCCAGGTTTATTAGGAAGAGGAAATTCCCGCCTAATAAATTTTGGTCAGACTGGTTGATCTCAAAACTCTGTCTCCTGATAAGATATTATCAGTGACAATGGTGCCCAAAACTTCATTAGCAATTTTAATTTCGACTTGGTCCTGTGGTCATGTGATCTCACCCTGCCTCCACTGGCCTTGTGATATTCTATTACCTTGTAAAGTACTTGATGTCTGTCACCCACACCTATTCGCACACTCTCTCCCTTTTTGAAAGTCCGTAATAAAAACTTGCTGGTTTTTACTGCTTATGGAGCATCATGGATCCTACCAATGTGTCATGTCTCCCCCAGACACCCAGCTTTAAAATTTCTCTCTTTTGTACTCGGTCCCTTTATTTCTCAAGCTAGCCAATGCTTAGGAAAATAGAAAAGAACCTACATGATTTTCGGGGCAGGTACCCAGATAGTGGAGGAAGCCCTCTACAGAGTCAGACTTCCCCCTCCACTTCCCCAGGAAGAGAGATGTCAGAAAAGTTACTGCTTTACACAAAATCACCTGTTCCTTGTGTCCTTGCATGGTGGTGGCTTATGTCAAGACAGACCCTTCCCCAGGCAGAGAACCATAAGGATCTCCATGCAGGGAAGACTTCGCCCCTGACCACCATTCCCAGGCACCTGCTGTTCTGCTCTCAGCCCCTCTCTTCCAACAGAAGCCTGAATCAGTGTGTGCAACACCCGACCCCCTGACACCAGGTGAGGCCCAAACTCAAATCTCCTCAGCTCATGGCCTCCTCGACAATGCTTCATTTTCCTAAACTTAAAACCTTGGTTAAATCCCGTGGTGGTAGAGAGGAAATGAAGCAGATGCTCCCCACTCTCCCCACCATAACATTCTCCTCCTGGCTTTCTATGTGTGGCACACGGGGTGCTGGCCTCAGGGCTGTTTGGGCAGTTTCCCCTTTGTCATTTCCCCCTCGGTGTTCATGGCAGCCACCCTTGGTCAATGCAGCTCTAGGCATGGGAGATAGTTAAGAGCCCTTCCCAGAGGCACCTGCCCTGAGGGCTGCAACCCTCTGCCCTGACATGGCAAAGGGAAGGGCCGTGCAGGGTTGGCGAGGACTTAGGACTGTAGCTTCTTCTTTGAAGCACAACTACCCAATATTTTACAGAATGGTTTTGACACTAAGATGATGTTATTTATTAATTAAAACATCCTTTTGGAAAGGAATGAGTGTCCACTGCATGTCACTTCCATTTGTGTTTTAGCTTCTCCATCCCTGCCAAGAAGCCTGACCTGAGTGCTCGTTTTATATCCAAGTCCAGAGAAAGAGCGGCTGGATGTGGATGTGTAAAACTCTTCTAGGGCAAAGCTTCCTAGCGTAGGAGATAACCTCCCAGCCTGGGGCACACCCTCCCAGGATGGATGACAGCAGGTGCTGCTTTCTCTGTTGATGTTGCCTGTCTTTGGTCTCCGTGGCATTTTTCCCAATCAGTTACACACACACACACACACACAAACACACACACACACTTCTGGACTTTGTTTCCATGTAGGGGCCTAAAGTTTCCTGTGGAGAGAGCCACACGTCGATCACTATCTATTTCATGTCTAGGGGGTTTGATGAGAGAAGGTCAGTCCCTGGAGTTTGCTCAAATCTGCAAGCACAGATGGAATCTATGGCCTGGTGAGCTCCACCGAGGCCTGGCCCCTGGCTGTGGACACAGCCAGCCCCCGCCTCCTGGTCAGATCAGGAGCTCAGACCAAAGCACCAGCCCAGTTTCCCAGGCAGCAGCCTGGGCCCCCTCCTCTCCCTGACCCCGTCACAAGGGGCTGCTGCAGCTGAAGGCCTGGGTTCCTAGCCCCTGGCTGCTCTCTCCCTGTTCTGAAGCTCAGGTCTCCGAAAGTGCCAGCAACTCCCCTGACGGCCTTGCTGTGGCCACGTCAGCTCCCAGGTACTCTTCTGATCTCCACTCCAGCAGAACAAGGAGGCTTCATAAAGGAACTGCAGAAACCCTGCTTGTGTGCACATCCCCAGACAGCCAAGAGCTCAGAGGGAGGTGATGCTACTGTTTTATTGCAGGAGGTGGGGTTGTGTGTACCATGTACCAGGGCTATGAGAAGCAAGAAGGAAGGTGGGAGGGCAGAGCCCCTGCTGAGTAACAAAGGCCTCCTGCCGTCTTCTCTGTCTGTCTCCTGGTGCAGCCACATGGGGAGACTTCCCCCAGCATGGGGGCCACCAGTCCAGGAGAGGGAGGACTACAGGGGGGGTGGGAGTAGGAGGTGGACAGTGTGACTGGTCTGGCATAGACCCCTAGGCTTCTTGACACCTGGAATTCACCAGGGATATTCTGTCCTCCCAGGCAACTTCATGGATCTTGAAAGAGCACAACTGTTTCTGTGAAGGGAAGAGAGAGGGCCAATCAGTGTGGGTTAAAGTTAAAGGGGAAGATGCCCAGCCATGAGATGTCAGAGCCTGGGTGAGTAGGATGGAGGTGAGACACTGGGCCCTCACCCAACCCTGCTGAGTCCCAGAGCACTGAACTAGAATGAATGGTGACAGTTCCTTTACCCCTCCCAAGGCTCCAAGTCACCAGGTGGCATTGGGCCCCCACCCCAGCCTGCGGGGTCCTGTCCCAGCACAGCCCTGTGAGGAGCAGCCTGTGCAAGGCCTTGGGAGCCACAAGGGTGCAGGACATGGGAAGGTGGCTCACTTCCCCCAGCTCCTTCCACCTCCAGCACCCAGGCCAGCACTAAGAGGGGCCAGAGGGAAGAACCCAGGGCAGGGCAACTCCCCCTCAAAGAACTGGGGCAGGGGGGAATGGTAACAAGGGGAGTGAGGCTCTTCCCTGAGTGGAGACCTCACAAGAACGAGCAGGTCCTTGGAGAGGCTGGTGTTGGGTGATCTGGGCAGGTCCAGGGCTTCCCAGCTAACAGGGCCTGGGATTAGACAGAGCCCCTTCTCCCTGCCCAGCACACAGCCCTGCAGCTGCTTCTTCCCATCCAACAGGCAACACCCCAAAGCAGGCAGAGTTGACCTTCTAGTAACCATTCCCAAGATAAAGCCTTCCTAGCAAATCAAACACATCATCTCCCTCCCTCACCACCCCATCTACACATACATGGACAACTACGTAAACTCACTTGGACCCCTCATCCCCATGGATCTATGTACAAAACCCCATACACCCCCACACATCCATGCGCAGGCACACATGCTCCCATAAACCTCCCTGCACACACTGGCACATGTGTGTACACGTTTCCCTTTCCACATGCACACCTACATGCACACCCCCCCACAAGTACATGAACATGTATTCATCTGTGCATACATGGCTCCTCACATACCCACCTGCACACACACACAGCCTCCAAACATGTGGAAGGCAGAGGGTGACACATATGCACCACTCTGCAGTGCATGACTGGCCTGGGACCCATATCAGGAACGTACCTTCTGCAGTTCTGGCTGTTCATGGAAGGCACAAGTGTCCAAGTTGGGCTGGGACTTGGTACATATGGTTCGGCCCACCTCTACGTCGAAGAAGTAATTCACCCCACCCACGATCTACACACATGAGAAAACAGGACACACGGACAGCGCCCCCATCAGTTTCATGCACTCACAGGCACTTCGCTGTGCCTGAGTCACTGGACTTGCTTTGGGGCTTCATGAGCTGCCCACATGTCACCACAAGGCACACAAGCCCCCTTTTCCTGTCAGCTGCCACGTTCTGGGCCTCATGCCTGCTCTTAAACATTGTTTTCTCTGTGCTGGGTAAAAGGATTCATTGAATTCTGCTACCTGTGGCTCAGGGGTGAGGGAACACTGAATCTTTTCTAGGAAGGCTGTCTGATGACAAAATTTCAGCTAACTTCCGAAAATCTCATTCCCTCCATTTAACCTAGATTTATTACTTCATTTAGAGTAGGAAATGAGATGCTTCACACACACAGATATTTTGGGTCAATGGGGCCGCCCAGATGCCACCATTTCAAGCGTGAGAATCAAGCTACATTTCTAAAGTCAGCAGCTCACCTATGTGTCTTACAATTACAGACTAGAATTGAACCCTTTCCCTGCACAAGGCCTCTCCCAGACACAACGTGGCAGAGCTGTGGAGAAACCTAGGTTGAGGGATTCATTGGAACCAGGAGGAACTGCTGAGGTCACTCAAGTATCAGTTTACCCATGTCTAAAATAGGCTTCCAGGCCTGACGGTCTGCTATGTCCTGTGCTTCACTCCAAGTTACTGTCATGTTTAAGAGGGAGATGCAGGCCAGTGGGGACCATGGCACCAGGGAGTGTACCTCCTGTGCAGGGAGAGGGCCCCAGCTGACAGTTGCAGGAGAAACAGGGCTGGTGGGGATTCCTTTGAATTTCCAGGAGAAGGTGGAGGAGCTCTAAAGGCTGTGTCACTATTTGCTGCTCTGCCATGGGATGCAGGTCAAGCTGGGCCCAGTTGCCCTGCTGAAGCTCCCTCCCAACCTGAACCCTCCTCCGCTCTGCAGGGTGACCAATGTCCTCATCTGGTGGAGGTCTAACTCTGCATCAGCTGGTAGAGGCAGTGTCAGGCATGCTCCACCCCAGCAGGGACTCAGCCGCCCTAGGCTGTAGGGGTTGATCAGCCTGCCTGAGTGTGAAGGCCGCTAGCCCTAAGGGTCTGTGCTCAGGGGTGTGACTTGGGGAAGCAGGGCTCTGCAGAACAGGGAGCCAGGTTCCTGTGTGGCCCCTGTGGAGAGGACTCAGGGAGGAGGATGAGCCTCATGGCCTGGATCTCATCCTGAGCAGCATCAAGCCCACCCAGTGTCAGCACAGTCTCCATCCACACCTGCTGGACCCTGGGAAATGCCATGGTCATGGTACAGACACAGGGGCTGCTGCAGGTTAAAGGAAGCTGAGAGGACAGACGGTGGCTGCAGTATATGGCCCAGGAGCATGCTTAGGCATGAAGGCCATCAGCAGAGAATCAGGGAAATCTGAATGAATCTGAGCACTAGATCATGAATGTGTCAGTGTTGATTTGCTGGGAATGCTCTTGAGGGTTGGGAAACAAATAGGCTGGGACTCAGGACCCCTCGGGTGGAGGCAGCACCCACCTGTTGCCTGGCTCTCAGTACCCGCAGCGGGCGTCTGTAGTAGTCATCTTCAGTGGCCTTGTTATACTCGCTGATGGCGAAGTGAAGGGCACGCTGTACCCCCTCATCATTGAGGTCTGCTTTAAAGATGCCACCCGTGATTATCCTGTCCTCCTCAGGGCTCCAGGCCAGGGCCACAGCCAGGGTAGCCAGCAGGAGCAGCAGGGTACACAGGGGCCGGGCCATGGTCTCCTCAGAGGCAGAGCACAGAGCTGGAGCTGCAGGAGAGGAGGGTGAGGGCCTGAGGCAGGTAGCCCACACCTGCAGGCAGCTGTGCATTTATCCTGCTTAGGCAGCCCAGCCCCACCCCCCTCCATGCTCGCCACTCCCTGAATCCTCTTTCTACACTTCTCATCTTTCAACATCTCTTTTTTCACTCCCCTGCCACTACAAGCTCCCTCCCTGCCTTAGTTCTCCCTGCCCCTCCCAGGCCTCCTCCTCCATCTCCCCCTCCTCCCCTCTCCTGTCCTCACTGCAGCCTCCCCCAGCCATGCCTCTCTTCCCCAGTGCTCCCAAGCTTGAGTCACCGGGTCTCCACAGAGGTGACACTGGTCCTTTGACTGTGAAAGCAATGTGACTTCCTGTTTGCTCAGAAAAGGGAAAAATACAGGGTTTGACCTCCCGGGGTCTTCAGATATCAGGGGCATCCAGGAGCACTTGATCACAGTTTCTGAATATCTGTAGCAGAGAGGTTAGTTCAGAAGGTTCCAGAAGAACCTGTCCACACCCTACTATGGAGAATTTCTTTGCCAAATTTAAGGGAATTAACCTTTTTGGAAAAGGTCACTGGCTTCTCTTTTCATAATTCATTGTTCAATAAGCAAACCTATCACCAGCTACTCCCTGTGCCAGGAGGTCTAGGGCTTGAAGATGGAACCTGGATGATGAGCCATGAAGGTGACATTGCAGAGCTGCTGCCCAACAGAGATGTGACACCAACCCGTGAGCAATTGAAAATTTCTAGTAGATGCATTTTAAAAGATGTGAATAAATGGGTGAAGGTAATGTTTAAAATATTTATTTAACCTAATATAGCCACAATATTATTTCAGCTAATGGGAACAATTATTAACGAGATCGTTTATGCGTTTGTTTGTTTGTTTTTTTTTTTTTTGATTTTGTAATTCTTTGAAGTTCCCTGTGTATTTTTTAAACTTGGACCAGAAGTCATTTTGGACTGGCCCCATTTCAAGTGTCCTGTGGCACACATGTGGCAGGCGGCTGTGGAAATGCACAGTAAATTCCTACACAGTGTGTGTAGTGCATGGTAGGTTATGATCAACAATTAGGATCAGGGAGTTATACTCACTCTGTTGGAAGTGAAATAGAACAGGGGCTAGAGAGAGACCACTGGATCCTGGTCAGGGAGTTCTCTATGAGACTGGAGAGGTTGAGAAGCCCCAGGTAGAGGGGAACAGCCAGTGCAAGGGCCCTGAGTTGGGGTTGGGCATGCCTGCTCCAGGAACAGGAAGCTCCTGGAGGGGATGCGAGCAGGGAAGGGAATGACCTGGAGTCCCACGGTAACTGTGTGTGGGGCCCGGTGGAAGGTGCACAGAGACCCCTGGGAGGCAGTGGGAATGTCAGGAGAAGGAGCAGCAGCTGCGGTAGGAATGTGGGAACCCACAGGCCTCTCTTGCTTCTCTCCTAGGCAGTCATGCTTCGGGCTCCTTTGCTCCGTGCACTGCTTGGAAGACTCACCTGATACTTTAAAAATTGCCTTAAATGAGGTAGAATTTACATACAATAAAATGCCTAATAGTATGTGCCCAATCTGAGGGATTTCATAAATGCATACACTTGTGTTACCATTTTGTCCAGACCTGTGACATCTGCCTTGCCCCAGACGGTATCCTCCTGCCTCTCCAGCCACCCTCGTACCCACCCCACCCTGGCAGCCCACAGATTCCTTTGTTGCCTGTCCTTGAGCTTCCCAGGAATGGAGTCCTGCAGATCGAGCCCTGGTGTGTCTTCGTCCTTTGTTCAGTGTGGCTTTCCAGTGGCCCCCGAGTTGCTTAATTGCCAGGATTGTGAGTTCTCCTTCTCCACAGACTGAGAGGATGTGGTCAGTTGGGTGCCCTGTGGGCTGACAAAGCCCCCAGCTCGGGATGCTGTGGGCCTGGGCTGGAATGTGATTCCAGGAGTGGGGAGGGTGAAAGGAGGCTCTGAACAGACAGCTGCTCCCTTTGTTCTCTCAACCCCACCCTCCATGCCTGATGATGACCCTGTGGCAAATGCCCTTATGGTGAGGTGGCAGGCTTGGCCAGAAGCACCAGGAAACCCTGGGCCTTAGCAGGATACCCAGAGGATTCTCCTGGGAGTGCTGGAGGTGAGGGTAGGCCAGTGTCAGCCCAGACTTGTTTAGAACACTAAACAATACTATAATAAACAAATGATCAAGTGCAGAAAGCATCACATAAAAGTGCAAGTGATGAGGACAACCTGGCCGAGAGTCATCCTGGGCTTGGACATGGCTAGGGCTGGATCAGCAGGAACCTGGCAATGGGAACCATATTATTCATGGGTGCTCATGTTCAGTATTAGGACAGGGGACCTTGTTACCTGAGGCCTGGTGACCATCTCACCCCACTGTGAATCTGGCACCCCTAGAATAGCCGTGTAGCCCAGCAGATACAGCAGGTGTCCCAATGGTGTTTACTGCTGGGTGACGGAGGAAAGGTCTTCAAACAGAGCTACATATATGCCTCCTAGTTAGACAGGAAATGGTGGGAGATTCCCAGAGAAGGGAAAGACAGGGAGGTCCCTTACCAGGTGTTTGTTAGCAGAATGGTCGTTTCAAAGGGTAGGAGTTAGTTCTCCTCTGTGGCTTCCACCTTCCTGGGATAGCTGGGAGTCCAGATTCAGGAAGACATGCTGTGCATAGGGTAAGCTGAAGTTCAAGTAATCCTCTTGTTTCTTTTTGTTTGTTTGTTTGTTTTGTTTTGTATTGTTTTGTTTTCAATCATCAGAAACGAGATGCAGGTAACCCAAATAGCGAGAATGCGCTGGTGGGTGGAGTGTGAGGGAGGGATGCCAGAGTGCTGACCTGTGCCCTGTATGTGATGACACGACCAGTGGTCATCTTCTGTCAGGACACTGGCATGCACTGCAGGGAGGGTCAGCTGTTCTGATGCAGCAAGCTCTCTAATCCCAGTAGGAAAGATACCAGTGTAGGTTGCTCTTAGGAGGAGGTAGAAGTGTGATGTCCAGTATGGAGTGATAGGAAGTGGCAGGTTGAGGTAGCTGGCCAGCTCCTCCAGATGTTTAATGACCTTAGGCAAATGTTGTGTCTGTCACACATCTGGAGAAAGAGGCTACTTTCTAAAGCATAGTATCTAGGAGTTCAGACCAGCAGAGATGAACAGACGTCTGGAGTGATGTATCAATATGGTTAAAAATGATGGAGTAGCCAGATGTGGTGGTGCACATGTAATCCTAGCTAATTTGGAGAGTGAGTCAGGAAGATTCCTTCAGTCCAGAAGTTCAATTTCAGCCTGTGCAACACAGTGAAACCCTCATCTAAAAAAAAAATGACAGATCACTTTGTTCCCTGATTTCTATAGTCCACAGTTTTAAGGACACACTAGGAAGGGGTCAGATAGCAACCATGGACTGAGGAACAAGCTTGGGGCTTCCAGCGCCCATGTAACCTGGAGGAATCTAGCTGCCCAGGAGGGGGAATGTTTTCCTTCTGCCAGGTGACAAAAGAGAAAGCTGTGTTCCCCTAGGCTGCATGGGTGACTACTGATCCGATTATCTGAATTAGTAGCATGAGAAATTAGGTGAGTGTCAGAAGTTCTCTGCAATAAATGACCAATAATAAGTGAATACTAAACAATAACATAATAAATGACCAAGCACAGAAAACATCACATAAAAGTGCAAGTGGTGTGGACAAGCTGGCCAAGAGTTGAGATTCTGCACAACTGGGTTTTGAGCAACTAACACTTTGGTCTATGGTAGGAGCTGGGACTGAGCAGCCACAGGATTTGGTGGCTTCTCAAATGGGAAGCCCATGAGCCTCCTTTATGGAGCGCCTGGAATTCTCTGGGGACAAGCTCATCTCTTTCACACTCTATCCCTCCTTCTTTTCTCCCTTTCCTCAAACATGGTGGACACGTGGATGCTTCTAAACTATGGGCCAATGTTGGTAACACATTTGGCCCTGCTAGAACATGTGGATGCTTCTAAACTATGGGCCCCTGTTGGTAAAACATTTGGCTCTTCCACATCATTAGGAAACTGTGATACTCATGGGGAATCCTGCTGGTAGCCCCAACTAGGAAAGGCGAGAGATGGCAGAGCCCAGTGTCTGAGGTCTGATTGTTTTGCACTCCATGGGGAGAAAGAGAATCCTTTCTATCAGGGACCAGAATGTGAACGGTATTCATGGTTTTGGAGTGCAAGTTAACATTTATTTTTCAAAAAGAGCATTTGTCAGTGCAGATTCACTGACTGAAGAACCACGTATGAATGGAGGGGAGTAGGGGCGGCCTCCGGAACTCAGGCTGCTGGCTGCTGCAGCCAGAGATCCATCTGATTCCCTGGGCTTCAGTTTGCAGAGGGCAGGTAGTGAGGAAAACAGATGACTCTGAGGAGGTGAGTCATCTCCTTGACATCTCTGGGTGGTCAGACTTTCTTATCCTGTTTGGGTCACTGCTGGGACTTCCCTGTCACTGTTTGTGTAATCTTAAATATCAATTCCTTTAGCAAAGTGCAGTGACTCTGGAGAGTGGTTCCTCTTCCTGGTTGGAATCCTGTTCAACTCAATCACTGAGTGCTGGAACTGGTGCCAGAGGCCATCAGGACAGCCCTGCTCCCTCCTGTGGTCCTGCCTGCCCTCTCCTCCTGTCACAGAGGAGCTGGATCCAGTGACAAGGCTCACCTTGACCAAATCCTTGTTAGGCTCCTCTGTGCCTTCCTCTGCCCTAATCCTCCACCCTAGTCCCCAGCCCTGGACCTCCTGTTCTTGCGAGGGCTGCATTGCCCAGTTTTAGGAAAGAATCCTGCTAAGTCAGTTTAGAAAGACTCCCGCACCCTTGGTATCTGATCACCCTCAACATCTGACCAAGTTCTTCATTCCTTAACTTTAATGTCTAAGGCTTTGTCCTGCCCTTAGCAACAATATTTTTAGGTCAGTTTATCTAGAACTACCTACCTTTGATGTTTCTGCTTAGTATTTCTGTTTGAAATGATTCCAAGGCTACTTTAATAATGACCCAATCATTCCATACTGTAAGTGAGATTATTTTACCCTCCCTACTTACTTGTTTTAATTGTGTGCCCATTTTTCTCCAGTCTTTTAGATCTAAAGTTCCCTGTTCTAGAAACTATGGGCAGAATTGCTCTATTGTTTGAAATAGCGTGATTAGATTTTTGGTAGAGACTCTAACTCCCCCTCTTTTTACAAGAATTTTAATAGAGCTGAGATAAGAGGCATATTTACTTTTAGTTTGCCCCATTGTTACCGTGGCTTCTTCCGAGCGTACAAACTTACTGCAAGGCTGACTGTAGACGTACTCAGGAATCTCTCGTTGACTTGTCCTCAGTGACCACACTCGAGCATACCTTCACCCTAGAGGAAAGCACCCATGATGGGCACCAGATGAAAGGGTGACCAGCCCCTCCACACCTGTGGGCATTTCTCATTGGGTGGGATGAGAGACTGAGAAAACTAAGAGACACAGAGACAAAGTATAGAGTAAGAAAAGTGGGCCCAGAGGACTGGTGCTTAGCATAGGGAGGACTTGCGCTGGCACAGGTCTCTGAGTTCCTTCAGTATTTATTATTATCTCTGCCATCTCAGAGAGGGGGCTGTGGCATGACAATAGGGTAATAGTGGGGAGAGGGTCAGAAGGAAAACATGTGAACAAATGTCTCTGTGTCATAAACAAGGTTAGAAAATGTGCTGTGCTTTGATGTGCACATACATAAACATATCTGGTGCATTAAAGAGCAGTATTGCCACCAGCATGTCTCACCTCCAGCCTGAAGGTGGTTTTCTCCTATCTCAGTAGATGGAACATACAATGGGGTTTTACACCGAGACATTCCATTGCTTAGGGAGGAGCAGGAGACAGATGCCTTCCTCTTATCTCAACTGCAAAGAGTCCGTCCTGTTTTACTAATCCTCCTGAGCACAGACCCTTTACAGATGTGGGGCTAGGGGATGTTCAGGTCTTTCCTTTCCCATGAGGCCATATTTCAGACTTTCACATGGAGAGAAACCTTGGACAATACCTGGCTTTTCTAGGAAGAGGTCCCTGTGGCCTCCTGCAGTGATTTGTGTCCCTGGGTACTTGAGATTAGGGAGTGGTGATGACTTTTAACAAGCATGCTGCCTTCAAGCATTTGTTTAGCAAAGCATGTCCTGCATAGCCCTAAATCCATTAAACCTTGAGTCAACACAGAACATGTTTCTGCCAGCACAGGGTTGGGGGTAGGGTTACAGATTAACAGTATCTCAAGGCAGAAGAATTTTTCTTAGTACAGAACAAAATGGAGTCTCTCATGTCTACTTCTTTCTACATAGACACAGTAACAGTCTGAAGTCTCTTTCTTTTCCCCACACACAACTACATGGAAACTGAACAACCTGCTCCTAAATGACTACTGGGTGAATAATAAAATGAAGGCAAAAATAAAGATGTTCCTTGAAGCCAATGAGAACAAAGACACAACGTACCAGAATCTCTGGGACACATTTAAAGCAGTGTGTAGAGAGAAATTTATAGCACTAAATGCTCACAAGAGAAAGCAGGAAAGATCTAAAATTGACACCCTAACATCACAGTTAAAAGAACTAGAAAAGCAAGAGCAAACAAGTTCAAAAGCTAGCAGAAGGCAAGAAGTAACTACGATCAGAGCAGAACTGAAGGAGACAGAGACACAAAAGAACCCTTCAAAAAATCAATGAATCCAGGAGCTGTTTTTTTTTTTTTTAAAGATCAACAAAATTGGTAGACCACTAGCAAGACTAATAAAGAAGAAAGGAGAGAAGAATCAATAGACCCAATAAAAAATGATAAAGGGGATATCACCACTGATCCCATGGAAATACAAACTACCATCAGAGAATGCTATAAACAGCTCTACGCAAATAAACCAGAAAATCTAGAAGAAATGGATACGTTCCTGGACACATACACCCTCCCAAGACAAAACCCAGAAGAAATCAAATTGCTGAATAGACCAATAACAGGCTCTGAAATTGAGCCTACTAACCAAAAAAAGTCCAGGACCAGACAGATTCACAGCCGAATTCTACCAGGGGTACAAAGAGGAGCTGGTACCATTCCTTCTGAAACTATTACAATCTATAGAAAAAGAGGGAATCCTACCTAACTCATTTTATGAGGCCAGCATCATCCTGATACCAAAGCCTGGCAGACACACAACAAAAAAAGGAGAATTTTAGACCAATATCCCTGATGGACATCAACACAAAACTCCTCAATAAAATACTGGCAAGCCGAATCCAGGAGCACATCAAAAAGCTTATCCACCAAGATCAAGTTGGCTTCATCCCTGGGATGCAAGGCTGGTTCAGCATACACAAATCAATGAGTGTAATTCAACACATAATCAGAACAAAAGACAAAAACCACATGATTATCTCAATAGATGCAGAAAAGGCCTTCAACAGAATTCGACAGTGCTGCATGCTAAAAAGTCTCAATAAACTAGGTACTGATGGAACATATCTCAAAATAATAAGAGCTATTTATGACAAACCCACAGCCAATATCATACTGAATGGGCAAAAACTGGAAGCATTCCCTTTGAAAACTGGCACAAGATGGGGATGCCCTCTCTCACCACTCCTATTCAACATAGTGTTGGAAGTTCTGGCCAGGGCAATCAGGCAGGAGAAGGAAATCAAGGGTATTCAATTAGGAAAAGAGGAAGTCAAATTGACCCTGTTTGCAGATGGCATGATTATATATTTAGAAAACCCCATTATCTCAGCCCAAAATCTCCTTAAGCTGATAAGCAAGTTCAGCAAGGTATCATGATACAAAATCCATGTGTAAAAATCACAAGAATTCCCATACACCGATAACAGACCAACAGAGAGACAATTGAACAATGAGAACACTTGGACACTGGGCGGGGATCATCACACACTGGGGCCTGTCATGGGGTGGTGGTATGGTGGAGGGATAGCATTAGGAGAAATACCTAATGTAAATGATGAGTTAATGGGTGCAGCAAACCAATAAGGCACATGTAAACATATGTAAGAAACCTGCTGCACATTGTGCACATGTACCCTAGAACTTAAAGTCTAAAAAAAGAAAGAGAAAGTTCTAAATATCTGAGAAATAATCAAACCGAAATAGGGTAGCCAACCTGGGAGCCCCCAGTCCTACCTGTGTACTTGTGTTGTTTGTCCTGTGCCTCAGATTATAAAAGCTAAAAGTGGATTCCAGCCTCTGTGATTATTCTGTTTTGCTCTAAAGGAAAGACCATTCAGTGGTCGTTTGCCTCTCATCAGCATGTCACTTGAGTGTTAGGGTGCTGTTTGACAGGGTGAACTGGGATCCTCCCCTTTTCTCTCCGAGGTGCTGTCTTGACTTACAGTAAAGAGCCAGGACCTGGGCAGTGTGGCGGACTTCCTGGATCGCTTATTTGTATTTGGGAAGAGTTCAGTGCTGTCCTGGATCTCTGATATATGGGCTTCTTTTAGGATTTGCCAAAAGGAAACTTTTAAAGCTTCTGTTTCTTTACAGCCAGTAGCTTCATTACTTATGGGATGTAGGTTGTCATGGGGACAGTAAAGAGTTCATTCGAGAAAAGAGTGGAGAAGGCGTACAGTGGAAAATGGAATAAATCATGTATGAGTCTGTTTCTGTTCCACAGGAAAAACCCTTAACATCTTAGGGACTAAAAGCAAGGAACTGTTCCTTTCATGCTCTGGAGCCTGCAGATGGGCTGGGGCTTAGCAGATCTGGTCTGGCTTGCCTTGTGTCTTCATCCTGGGGCCCATGCTGAAGGGGCAGTGTCTGCTTGGATCAGGTTTTCTTCATGATGGTGAGGAGGAGAGCAGGAGGACCCACATCTCACATCTGCGGGGTTAAGGTTTCTGTCTTTGTCACATCTGTTAAGGCTCAAGCAAGGCCCATGACCATACACAAAGGCAATGGGGGTTTATGCTACAATTTTTGGAGAGAGTTGTTGCTAGCCACATGGCAGAGGGGGCATGCATGTACAGTTTTGTTCCAGCAAGGGAGACAGCTCTCCATCAATCCTGGCATACCCCCTTGAATCTAGGAAAACCCCTCTTCTCTGTGCCATGACATGGCACATGCTTCCAGGAAGCCTGTGGCTTTCGTGCTGCCATTGGCTTTCTAAACTTTTGTTAACAAGGGTGATTTTTGCAGTCTCCTGAGTTCCTCCTGGGGTATCTGGGAAATGCTGGCTCCCCAGAAGGGATCCTCCATATGAGGAAAGCTCCACTCCAAAAGCCCGTGTTTATTCTCTATAAAAACAGGCTGCTCAAAAGGTATGGCCTGGTAGAGCCTTTTTTGGCCTACATGTTGTTATATACTAATTGCTGAGTTCTTACTAATAGAGAATTCATTTCTACTCCCACCCAGTGTGGTTCACATAGTATCAGAATCATAGCCAAATAATTGTGAAGGTGTGCAATGTGCAGGATAGTGTTTTATGAGGAAAACTCAAGATGAAATAGAAGAAGGGGTCTGGGAAACAACAGTGACCCCCTGAACTGCAAAGGGAGGTGCAGGTAGGATTAGGTGGGGAACGTGGCCATCTCTTGTGAGCTGACAACATATGGGGGAAGTGGAGGGAACTTCCTCCTCAGCCTCTGTCCCTGCATCCTCTCCAGTGCCCCAGTCCCTTCCGTCTCACACTCTGTCTCTGCTCTAAGGAACAGTAGAGTATGGATGCTGGTGAAATGTGTTCTTAGTAACCAGCCAGCCTGCAGCTGCTTCACGCGATGGCTTGGCCATTCCCCGGACACATTTATGCTAGGCTGAGAAGTTAGGTGTTTCCATGACTTCCCAACTAGCTGACAACACAGGGCTGTGCATGCCAGGTGATCCTTACATAGAACTTTGCTGTAATTTGAATTTTTATTTTTTGCACCTTTTATTTTGCAGTGATTTTTTTTTTTTTTTTTTTGAGACAGAGTCTTGCTCTGTTGCCCAGGCTGGAGTGCAGTGGCAAGATCTCGGCTCACTGCAAGCTCCACCTCCTGGGTTCACGCCATTCTCCTTCTTCCTGAGTAGCTGGGACTACAGGTGCCCGCCACCACGTCCGGCTAATTTTTTGTATTTTTTTTAGTAGAGGTGGGGTTTCACCGTGTTAGCCAGGATGGTCTCGATCTCTGAACCTCATGATCCACCCACCTTGGCTTCCCAAAGTGCTGGGATTACAGGCGTGAGCCACCGCACCCGGCCTAGTGATTTCAAACTTACAAAAAGTGGGAAGAGTAATATAAAGAGCTCTTGTATACACTCAAATTCTCCCAATCATAACATTGTATCTCATGCTTTTTCCTTCTCTTTCTATGTGTGTACAAGGTATTATAGGTTTTTCCAAGTCATTTGAGTGCAAATTGCAGACATGACCTCTTTTGTCCTCAGATACTTTCTTGTGTGTGTCCTAAGGACAAGGACATTCTCTAACACAACCTCAGCGCAATGAGCAAAACCATGATGCTTGGGTGGATACATGTTTTTGTGTAGTCTATTGTTCAGACAGTTTATCAATGGTGTTTATTTGCCAAGCTTCCTTAGTCTCCTTTAATCTCGTAAAGCTCTTCATTCTCTCTTGTCTTTGTTATCCTGTCATTTTTGACAATAACTGGCTGTTTTGTAGAATGAAATTTTTTCTGTTGGGGTCATCAATGGATTTGATTCAGGTTATGCATTTTTTAGATGAAAATTATAGAAGTGATATTGAGTCCCTCAGTACATCATTCCAGGAGGCCACGATACCATTGTCTAATTGCTGATAGATGTTAATATTAATCTCTAGATTTAGATAGCATCTTCCAGCTTTCTCCACTCTAAAGTTACTTTATTTGTTATATAATTAACAAGTATTTCAAGGAGCAATACTTAGAAAATAGCTTTATGTTCTACTTCTTATTAAACTTTTACTTTCTACCATTAGCATATAATGATAATTCTTTCCTGAATCAATTGTTATTATGATTATTGTGACTATTTTTTTTCCACTTCATCATTTCTTCTATATTTATTAATGGCATTCATTCCACTGTAAGGAAAGCTTGCTTTTCTCATCTGTCTGTTGATCTACTTACCTACCTACCTAGCTTCTGTCTCTCGATAGATCTAACTCATGGTTTCTTATTTTATTGAAGAAGTTATAATCTGTTACCACTATTATTCCAATGTGTAGATTATCTCACAGTTGGCTACTGAGAGCTCCTTTAAGCAGCTTCCTCTGTTCCCTTGACATGTTTCCATTATTATTGGAGCCTATCCTTACCTTCTCATGTATTAATAACAAGAAGTTCTAGATCTATTTTGTACTTTCCTTCATCCAACTCTAGAAGTATTGGCTGAAATCTGTGGTCAGTTCAGAAAGCAATCCCGAGTGGTGCCTGTGCTTATTCATTGCTACAGGGAGGCCATATTGCCTCTGTTGGTAGTTATTCACCTGGGGCAATTTTGCTTCCCAGGGCACACTGGTAATTTCTAGGACATTTTTGGTTGTTTCTTCTTGGGAGGACATGCTACTGGCATTTAGTGGACAGAGGTCAGGGATTCTGATAAACATTGTGCATTTTTCCCTGCAGTGGTAGATTAGAAGCTTTTGGTGTGCCTCAAGCACTTGGAAATAGCAAAATAGTACACAGTGATCAGCTCTGTGAGTTTTAACTCAAGAAAGAGAATGGGAATCCACTGGAATCCTGAAGGACACCTCAGATTCTGGGGAGGAGAATGTAGGCAAATAGCCCCTATGACAATGTGTACCTGATAAAAGTGAGTGATGTCCCAGAATGTGAGGGGGCAGAGAGTCTTCCTCTGTGATGTACCCTTCCACTGGGGATTCCATGGAACCAGGCCAAGGGAGAGCACTTTGTTTCTCCCAAGCCCTGGAGCTAATTTGGGGAGATGCTTGGACACTCTGAGTGGGAAAGACACTGGAAAAAGCTGCTGCCATTTTCTTAGACCTAGGACTAAGAGCAGTATGCTATTTTTAATCTGGGCTCATAAGTCAGTCATTCTTAGGTGACCCTGCAGCTTGCCCACAGACTCATTTTAGTCTTGGGCCAGATTGGAGTGCTTGTGCTAGAATGGGGTAGGGTTCTCCATATTAGAACTGAACAGTGACTGTGAAAAATGCCCTAGTAATAGGTGTTGGAATTCTATTCACCCTTGTTGCAAGTCTGGAGCCAGAGGAAGGCTGCCACAGCCATGATTTCTCCTGGGTGATGAGACTCGCAGCCAAGGTCATCTTGGTACCTGGAACTGGTCTCTGTGTATCGGTGCTGGATGCACCAGACTTCTTCCTTGAGATCATGGAGCAGCTGGATCTTCTCTGCCCCATACACGGGCTGATCTCTAGGCATTCAGAGCACCTGCTCACTTAGATCAGCAGCCTAAACACCCCCACCCTTCCTATGTATAGACTGTGGTGTAGCAGGGCCCTCTGTACTCCATACCCAGGTAGATCTCCAGGCATTCAGAGCACACATGTGCCTAAATCAGCAGCCTTTTCTGCCTTACCCTTCCTGTGCAGAGACAGTGGTGAAGCAGGGCCCTCTCTGTTCCATGCCCAGGCAGACCTCCAGACATGTATAGCACCTGCTCACCTGGAACAACATCCTGAGCTGCACCAACATTCCTGTGCAGAGATTGTGGTGTAGCATCACCCGCTGCACTCCATGCTCAGGCAGTTATCCAGGCATCTGGAGCACTGACTCCCCTGGATGAGGAATTGAGGCATTCTACCCCCTGCAGAGAATTTGAGTCTAAGGAGGTTTCTCACATCCAGGCCTAGGCATATGTCTGGCTGCTCAATTGATGCCCACTGGGCTCCCACTCAATGCTGGTGCTTGTACCTGCTATTGGATCACCTGTAGTTATACCTGCCAATCTTGGTCTCCTCATCGAGAGATAAGCAGGGAGCTCACACCATGGTGCACTTCAGGATCAGCCCAATGCCAGAGGCAACAGAAAGCTTCTCCCAGTAAACAAGAATCAAGTATATACCCACCTGCATCAGCAACAGCTGACTCTTACAGACAAGCACCATCTATTGGCCTGTGGACAAACAGCATGGCCCAATATAAAACATGCTGACAAAAGTGCATAGGGTTATAGAAGCAAAGCCAAAAACCCTATAGTCACACACCCTAGGAGGGGTAGAAGTGGAAAGGAAAACAATGACATGGAGAAAGATAGAAAAAAATTCTGTCTGCATGAATATAATTTCAAAAATTATTAGTACCTATGTGTCCAGATGAGAAACAAGCAGCACAGGAATCCTGGCATCATGAAATATCTGAATGTTGTGACACCATCAAAGGATCTCATTATCTCTCCAGCAATGGTTCCTAACCAAAGTGAAAACTCAAAAATGACAGATAAATAATTCAAAGCATACATTGCCAGGAAACTCAATGAGATCCAAGACAATACTGAAAATCAACAAAAACAAATTTCTTAAGCAATCCAGGAGATGAAGAAAGAGATACACATTTTAAAAAGAAATCAATCAGAGCCTGTGTAATTGATAAACTCCACTTAAGGAATTTCAAGATACAATTGAAAGCTTTATTATTAGACTAGACCAAACAAAACACTCCACTTCAGAGCTTGAAGATTGGTACTTTGAACTAACCCAGTCAGACAAAAAAATGAACAGTCTTTGAGAAATATGAGATTATATAAAATGACCAAACCTCTGAATTGTTAGCATTCCTGAGAGACAAAGAGAAAACATAAACAATGTGGAAAACATATTTGAGGTAATCCAAGAAAATTTCCCTAATCTTGCTAGTGTCGTAGACATCCAGACACAAAAAATGCAGAGAACACCTGCAAGATACTATCAGGGCTCTGAGCCAAAGCTAAGCCATCATATCCTCTGTGACCTGCAGGTACACATCCAGATGGCTGGTTTCTGCCTTAACTGTTGACATTCCACCACAAAAGAAGTGAAAATGGCCTGTTCCTGCCTTAACTGATGACATTGTCTTTTGAAATTCCTTCTCCTGTCTCATCCTGGCTCAAAAGCTCCCCTACTGAGCACCATGTGACCACCCCACTCCAGCCCACCAGAGAACAACCTCCCTTTGACTGTAATTTTCCTTTACCTACCCAAATCTTATAAAACGGCCCTGCCCCTATCTCTCTTTGCTGACTCTGTTTTCAGACTCAGCCCGTCTGTCTGCACCCAGGTGATTAAAAGCTTTATCGCTCACACAAAGCCTGTTTAGTGGTCTCTTCACACAGATGCGCATGAAAGATACTACAGAAAATGATCATCAATGCCTATAGTCACCAGGCTTTTCAAAGTCAATTAAATAAAAAATCTTAAAAGCATCTAGAGAAAAATGTCAGATAATGTACAAAGGAAGCCCCATCAGGTTAACTGCAAAGTTCTCAATGGAAACTGTACAAGTCAGAAGTGATGGGAGCCTAATTTCAGCATTTTTAAAGACAAGAAAATTCAACCACGAATTTCATATCCTGTCAAACTAAGCTTTATAAGCAAAGAGAAATAAAATCTTTTTCAGGCAAACAATCACTAAGGAAATGTGTTAACACTAGACCAGCCTTACATGAGATTCTTAAGGAAGTACAACACATGGAAACAAAAGATCCCTGCTACCATAAAAACAAACTTAAGTACATAGTCTACAGACCTTGTAAAGCAACTATGCCATAGAAACTACAAAGCAACCAGCTAATAACTTCATGAGAGGATCAAAATTTCACTTATTTCTTAAATGACCATATGTAGTCATAGTTATAATTCTTCCCATTGTACAGATGAGTTAACTGAGTCTCCTCGAGATGACATCCCTCACTCTCTCAGTAGGGGCTCCATCCACCAGATTCCCCTTTACAAGTGAGACTTCATTCTCTCGGCTACTAGGAGTGTGACCACTGATGGCTCACAGCTGAGTCCTTCTGTGGGCATTGATCTGAGTCAAAGGAAGCTGCTTTGTCCAAGTTCATGCCCCTCCTGGAATTGCCTATTTTAAATAATAGGTCTATATGGGGGTACAAAATGTTGACTCTTTTGCCCTAATATGCTACTGCTCTCAGGCCATCCCCATTGCAGAGCTCTCCATGGGCCTGGCTGTGGTGTCTGCTTAGCTGCACCCCTGCCTGACTTCTCCCTCTGCCCCACCCCATGCCCCTGCCTCCCCAGCACATGCCTCAGTGAACCTCTTGCACATGAATCTCCATCTGGGTCTGTTTCCAGGAACCCTAACCAAGAGATGGTGGAGTCAGGATACACACCACAAATATCCTGCCTTTTAAACTACAGTGGGTGTTAGATCTGTGAATGTTTGGAGGATGGGGCAATTCTTGTCTAGGAGACTGGATGTCTCACTTCTCAGGATTCGAGGGTAGGATGTTCCAAATGTATTCAGACCTGAGACTTGTTTGGAAAAATGGTGTTTTATCTGGAAAGTTACCTGTTCTTGAAAATCTCTTACTCAGCAGGACTATTTTTCCCTCCTTACTCCTTAGTAAAATGAAAACCAAAGCTTCCATTTGTATTGGTCTTGGTGAAATATTTCACTTACCAAATTTCTTTGGATCTACCTGATGGGGAAGGCTAGGCAGGTAACACAAACCGTTTGTAATTTTGAGGAAATATGTAGAAGTGAATTTGGGGACAATAAGCCAGGTCATGTAATTTTCAGATACATTTTGTTCACATTGCACAATAAGCTTCATTTGCTACCCTGGCTCTGGGACTGGCACTTAGTGATGTGTCAGCTCCATCATTCCTGGAAGTATCCTGGCTGCAGATAGCAGGAGTCCTGAGAAACACTGGCTGCCTCTCCCGTGATGACACTTGTCCTTTACCAAAGGCCATGGGGATGGTGTTCACGGAGTTGCTGCAGCATCTGTAGCAGTGGCCCAGGTAGTTTTCTTCCATCTTCATCATTCATTGGTCTCTTGTTGTTGGACACTCAGCTCATAAGAGAAAGGCAGACACCGTAGTTGGGACATTCTGTCCCACACTACAGCCTGAAAGAAGAGGAGTAGGAGCAGGAGGAGGTCACAGGTGGTGAGAGGAGGGTGTGGAGAGTGAGTGAGAGAGAGAATGTGTGTGTGTGTGTGTGTGTGAGAGAGAGAGAGAGAGAGAGAAAGAGAGAGAGAAGTTTCTTTCCAAGGCCTCGGTCTTTTCTATTCAGTAAAGGGTTTTTTTTTTTTTTTTTTTTTTGTAATGACCTGGCTGCCTTCTTAGATGTTATTGCCTGGACTTGGGTACTATGCCTCCTGGGGTGAGGAAGGCCTGGAAGTTTATTGGCTGATGCTTTCAGCCTTTGCACTCAGGGGCAGGCAGAAGAAAGGGAGTAGGGAATGGCTGGTGTGATTTTTGGAACAAAGTTTCTTAATATGAGTCCACAAAGAGTTTGTAGAAACTCCATGGTACTAAAAGGTTACAAGTGCATTTGTGCAGGGGTGTGCCTATACATACATACACACCATTTCTACAATACTCATCTGATTCCTAATGGGATCAGTGACTGGTACACCATTCTAATGTTGAAGAATTGATGCTGAGATGTAAATGCAATGCCATGAGTTTGCACTGAAATTAAATGCAGACTCACCTCTTGAGCTTCAGACGTCCATTAGTTTCAACTGAACTGGGCAGCAGGCTACCTCCTCTTTACATTCAATGAAAGTAGAATATAGGAGAATGAAAGAGGGTGAAATCGAGCACACTAAAGCCAAGCCAAAGTCCACTTGCTAATCACAGTCACTGAGTCCACAGCAGTGATGTATTCTCTGGTGGTGAAGGCTTTGTAGGGAATGTGATCTAAGACACCTTCTCTTCACCAGGAGCTCAGAGTATAGCTGGCAGAGGATATATCTGAAAACATTCAGTGCCATGAAAAACAAGGAAACACTTATTAAATACTAAGTGGCTTTCATAAATCAGGGAGCATGTGAGAACAATTTTTTTCCCCCTTGGGAAGGAGTTTCACTCTTTTTGCCCAGGCTACAGTGCAATGGCATGATCTTGGCTCACTGAAACCTCCACCTCCAAGGTTCAAGTGATTCTCCTGCCTCAGCCTCCTGAGTAGCTGGGATTACAGGCACGTGCCAGATGGGGTTTCACCATGTAGGCCAGACTGGTCTTGAACTCTCAACCTCAAATCATCCACCCGCCTCGACCTTATAAATTTCTGGGAATACAGGCATGAGCCACTGTACCCACCTGTGAGAACACCTTCTTCTGAAAATAAACTGCTGATTAACTCATAGTTGATAAGCTGTTAGGCATATGTGGGCATATCAACCACACCAATAGGTCATTCAGTCATAGTATTTGTTAGTTTTAAAAATAGAGACATAAGGAGGATCCAAGGGGAAATAACCTGCAATCTCATCACACACACACTCCTAGCTGACACTAAAAAAGAGGGAGAAAGAACACACACATATTTTTGTAATATTCAAATGGAACAGAAAGATTCTAAATATAAAAAAGCAAAAGCCAAGTTATCCATCTCCCTAACCACACTACTACCTCTCTTCGGTGATATCCAATGTTAATAAATACAGATGACTGCTTGCCTCTGTCCTTTCCCATATTTTAGATGTTTATGTGTATATCCATATGTGTAAATGTGTGTCTAAATGTCTATATAGCCACTCAAACACATGTGTGCTTACTTTGTTTTTACAAGCTTTATATTAACCCCCCATATATACCTTGCTTTCAATAAAATAATATATTCAACATATATTAAAATTATTTCCAGTTTAATGCATATATTGCTATCTAATTCTTAACCACTCTTCCATCATGTGTGTGCTCTATAATTTATTTGAGCAGTCTCTAGTGATGACATCATTTTGATCATGTTAAAGTTTGTGCTATTACCGGGATATTGCCATGGTCATCCACAGGTTTCACTGAGTGTTAGTGACACTATCAATGATGTATTAATAGATTCTTAAAATCTTTTAATTGTAGATGCATTAACATCTATTAAGTGTATGATTGGTGTAGGGGATGGGCCTGTGATCCAGACCTGGCCTATGAGGCATGAGAAGGAGTGAGCTAAGGAGTGCATAGGAGGAGCTTACTCACATTCAGGAAGGACGGGTGGAACAGAGGCTTTTCCCTAGGGTCTTTCTGCCTCTGAATGTTGGTGTTGATGATGTGATGTCTGGAGCTGTGGCAACCACCTTGCTACCAGCTTGAGGCTGAAGCATCATGAACAGAGAGGTAAGGATGAGAGACTCCCAGGGAAGCAGAGCTAGATGCTGGGAGTTCTGTTCCTAAAGCCTGTCTCACCCAGGGCCTTCTTACTATGAAAGTTAGAGCACTCCTTTTGCATTCAAGCCATTTTTAATTGGGGCCTTTCTTACATGCAGTGGAAAGCCTCTTGCCAGGTCCCGATGCACGTGCAGGTTTCCTTTGCATGAGTTTCTCCTTCCCTCACTTCTTCTCCATGTCTCTTCCTACTTTTGTGGCTGGTGGATTTGCCTCCTTCCCATTTCCTCTTGGCCCATCCACTCTTACAAAAATAGTAAAGTCTTCTCATAAAAATCCAGAAGATCTTCAATGATGCTAATGACGTTTAAATACAGAGCTTTTCAAAAACCCCACAAAAGGCTCCAAGTGGGCCTGAGCAACAGGTTTACTTGGCTGGATGTTTTGTACAGTAAAAAATGTGTGGTATTTTCACTGTAGTCAGCTACGAACATTGGCTTTTTCTACTCTGGCTTTCTTCTTCCCATTCACTGCCCTCTTGATGGTGTAGGGTGGACACTGGCATTTCGGGATCTGGCTAAGAGGAAGTTGAGTTGGGATGCATTTAACCTGGGGTGAGGGGAACACATTCCTATGGTTCCCAGTCACTCCTGGGCATAGTCATGTTGCCTCAAACTGTCCTGGTGTAGGAGAGGCCCCAGACAAGGCCCTACCACCATCTTGGTTTTTACCTAAAGCATTGAGGAGGGGTAGAAGCTTGATCAGAAAATGTCCCCAGCACCTCACATTGGAAGCCTGTGATTAGCAGAGAGGAAAGAAGGTTTGCAATGTGTGGAGCCAGAAGCCCATCTGTGGATAATGATTCCCAGCAGAAACATGGAAAATTTTAAGTGAGTGTTTTGGTTCTTTTTGACCCTAGTCAAAAAAGGAAGTTTTATTCTATTGAAAATGTATTTGGTAACATGGCATAAAGCATAATTAGTGCATCATGCAGTTGTTTTATTTTTTGTAGGAATTGAATGAGACAGAATTTCTCAGATTTTGATATTTGTAGGGCACAGATCTGTGTGGTGAAACCACCCATAGTAAGGACATATGTTTGCGAAGCGGCACAGAACTGATGAATCGGGCTGAACTCCCACCTCTTCTTATCCTGATCAAGTCTGGGAGCTCCACATAACACAGATATAAAATTGTGACCAGCAGAAAGACAGCTCAAAGAAATACATGCTTCAGGACAAACTCCTCCTGCACATGCAATGAGCTAATAAATATAGCACATAACGACATTTTTAGATAATTCTGAAGCTCAGTACAACCATGAGAGTTTTAAAATGCTGTGTTTGTGTGTATTGTCAATAGAAAGATTTGATAAGGTCCTCAATTTTAAGTCAAGAAAATTTAGAGGTATTAAAATCTTAGAGCTTGCAGATGAAAGGAAAATGAAAGAGGCTTTTCCAAATTAGAAAACAATCAGAAAAATGTGCACAATATGACCAAGTATGAGTTTTGAATCAAGATGTTATGTGCCATCAATTTTACAAGTGATCAAAACTTTTAGTGGAAAGAATGATTTATTCTTCTGTTATACATGACAAAATCCTATGATAAATTAAATGTCTTACAATGAGGCAAATAGTGATTCATTAGTTGAGTATAAAAACATTGAGTGAAATTATGAGATGTGTCAGTAGCTAATTAATAAAAATATCATGTGAGGAAGTAAAAATCATGTGGATTAAGAAGGCCAAATCTGCCCTTTCATCTGCAGAGTGGAGAGATGGACTGATGTTAACAAAGCCAGTGGCATCATGAGCAGGACACAATGTTTCTCTCAATATGTAGCTTTGAAATGTCAAACAGCCTCTTCTTGGCTGATGACTGATTTCTGACTCTGGGCAGATGCCTGAGGCTGGGATTAGACAGAGCCCTTTCTCCCTGCCCAGCACGCAACCCTGCAGCTGCTTCCTCCAGTCCAGCAGGCAACATCTCAAAGGATGCAGGGTGGAGCTCCCAGTACCCCCATTGCCAAGTTAAATCCCACTTAGCAAATCAAATTCATCACATTTGTTCCCCACCACGCCATCTACATGCTCATGTCAGAGGCATTTGAACCAGAGCAACTCCATCTTGAGTAGGGGCTGGGTAAAATGAGGCTGAGACTTACTGTGCTGCATTCCCAGATGGTTAAGGCATTCTAAGTCACAGGATGAGATAGGAGGTCAACACAAGACTGCTTTCTGACTCAATGGAAGACCTCATCCTCTAGAGTCAGGGGCTGTCAGAAACTTCACTTATCAGTCAGAAGAACATCCCACTGCCTGGAGGATCTCTATCCAACTTTACACAGAAGCACTGAGCTACAGAGAAGGGGTTTATGGACATAACATTCCACATCTGGCTGGACTTTATGGTTTCTAAGGACACAGGACCTAGGTCCACTTTGCAGACCAGGCTTGACACTGGCTGCTTTACACAAAGGCCTGCCATGCTCTGAGTGCATCAGTATCACCTCAAAATCCTTTCTAACCTCTTCATTTTCAATCTCTTACCACTGATTTGTGAGATCATTTTTGGGAGAGAAAGTCTTAGAAAAGGCACAAAATTTCCAAAATGGAAATTCAGTGATATGGACTTTGAAATTTTTGATATTTGTAGGCAAATATCAGTCTACTGAATCCCTGTCTTACTCCCTTACAAAGATCTAGTGGCTTCAGGACACAGTTCAGACAATTCATTTGGCTCAGAAGATATACCTGCTCACCCTCAGCATCCCTATCCACTTCCTCCCTCCTAGAGAGCAGACACACTGGGAGAAATTGGGGGGAGCCCAGTATACAGCCCCCACTTTACTCCCAACTTTCTCAAGGGAGAGAGAATTGTGTCTGAGCAGTGGCTTAGTTTACACAAAATCTTCTCTTCATTGTGTGTCTTGATGGTGGTTGCTTGTGTCAAAGATCTTCCATTCAGGTAGAAAATTATGAGCAACTCCCTGCAGAGATGACTTTACCCCAGTCACCACTCTGAGCACCTCCTACTCTGCATGCAACCCCTCTCTCCCACCAGAAGCCTGAGTGACTACACCTGCCCACCACCAAGAGGATGAGGCTCAGACTCAAGTCCCCCCAAGTCATGGCCTCCTGGGTGGTGCTTCACTTTCCAGATCCCAAAGACCTCTGTAAAATCAAGTCCAAGTGGAAATGAAATTGATGTAGATGCTCTCCACTCTCCCTGTCCATCTGTTTCCCACTCTGGATTTCTAGGTGTTGTGCATGGGTGTTGGCCTCTGGAAAATTTGGGCGGATTTCCTCTTAATATTTTGCGCCGCTGCCCTCCATGGTGTTCATGGCAGCAGCAATTGCTCAATGTGACTCTGAGCATGGAAGGTATTGGAGAGCCCTGCCCAGGGCACCGGCCATGAGGCTGCCCCCCTGTACCCTGAAATGGCAAAGGGGACTGTGCAGGGTGGGCTGTGTGACTTAGTACTGTAGTCTCCTGTTCAGGGCAGAAATACCCACTGTTCTTTGGAATGCTAATGACAACGAAGTGATGTTCTTTATTAATGAAAATGTCCTTCTTCAAACCTGAAGAGCGTCCACTGCATTACAGTCCTGAATGTTTTAATTTCTACATACTTTATGTTAAGCTTGACATGATGACTTCCTTTCAATCCAAGTCCAGAGAAAGGAATAGTGGGTGTGAATGTGAACAATGCTCCTAGGGTGCAACCTCCCAGCACAGGGCACTGAATCCCAGCATAGGGCATAACCTCCAAGCATAGGGCGCAATCTCCCAGGATAGGACACCACCAGTATTAAATGCTCATATTTATTTGTAAGTTAGTGGCACAAGGGTTAAAAGCCCTCTTCTTGAATATTCAATTAATTACTTAAATTTAACAAAATTAATAATAACTAGTTGAGTTAAGTAACACAGGCTGGCCCTGCCTTTGTGTTAAATAGCATAGCTCTAAAATCCCCCAAAATACAGATCATTTCTGGAGCAAATAATATTCCTCCTGCAAAAAGAGATTAAAGATTTAAGGTTGTGCATATTCTCGACTATTCAGGAGATGACAGATTAGAAAGTGAATAGGATCTTTCTGACTTTAGAGTAAGATAATGGCACTTTAAGAAAAATGACTCTGAATATTACAACCAAAGCTGATTTGTATGAGAAACTTCCCTCACATTTCTTTTCAAATTCTCTTAAATGCAACATTAAAAATAAACAAACAAAATATTTCAAAAGGAATGGGATGCAGAAATGTCAAGTTCTGCTAGACCAGAGAAGTAATTTCTAAGAATCAAAAGTTACATACGAAATGAGTTACAATTTTTTTGTTTTTTTTTTTTTTTTTTTTTTCTTTTATTGTAATTATTATTATTATTATTATTATTATACTTTAGGTTTTATGGTACATGTGCCCAATGTGCAGTAAGTTACATATGTATACATGTGCCATGCTGGTGCACTGCACCCACCAGCTCGTCATCTAGCATTAGGTATATCTCCCAATGTTATCCCTCCCCCCTCCCCCCAACCCACAACAGTCCCTGAAGTGTGATGTTCCCCTTCCTGTGTCCATGTGTTCTCATTGTTCAATTCCCACCTATGAGTGAGAATATGCGGTGTTTGGTTTTTTGTTCTTGCGATAGTTTACTGAGAATGATGATTTCCAATTTCATCCATGTCCCTACAAAGGACATGAACTCATCATTTCTTATGGCTGCATAGTATTCCATGGTGTAGATGTGCCACATTTTCTTAATCCAGTCTATCATTGTTGGACATTTGGGTTGGTTCCAAGTCTTTGCTATTGTGAATAATGCGGCAATAAACATACGTGTGCATGTGTCTTTATAGCAGCATGATTTATAGTCCTTTGGGTATATACCCAGTAATGGGATGGCTGGGTCGAATGGAATTTCTAGTTCTAGATCCCTGAGGAATCGCCACACTGACTTCCACAAGGGTTGAATTAGTTTACAGTCCCACCAACAGTGTAAAAGTGTTCCTATTTCTCCACATCCTCTCCAGCACCTGTTGTTTCCTGACTTTTTAATGATCGCCATTCTAACTGGTGTGAGATGGTATCTCATTGTGGTTTTGATTTGCATTTCTCTGATGGCCAGTGATGGTGAGCATTTTTTCATGTGTCTTTTGGCTGCATAAATGTCTTCTTTTGAGAAGTGTCTGTTCATGTCCTTCGCCCACTTTTTGATGGGGTTGTTTGTTTTTTTCTTGTAAATTTGTTGGAGTTCATTGTAGATTCTGGATATTAGCCCTTTGTCAGATGAGGAGGTTGCGAAAATGTTCTCCCATTTTGTAGGTTGCCTGTTCACTCTGATGGTAGTTTCCTTTGCTGTGCAGAAGCTCTTTAGTTTAATTAGATCCCATTTGTCAATTTTGGCTTTTGTTGCCATTGCTTTTGGTGTTTTAGACATGAAGTCCTTGCCCATGCCTATGTCCTGAATGGTATTGCCTAGGTTTTCTTCTAGGGTTTTTATGGTTTTAGGTCTAACATTTAAGTCTTTAATCCATCTTGAATTGATTTTTGTATAAGGTGTAAGGAAGGGATCCAGTTTCAGCTTTCTACATATGGCTAGCCAGTTTTCCCAGCACCATTTATTAAATAGGGAATCCTTTCCCCATTTCTTGTTTTTCTCAGGTTTGTCAAAGATCAGATGGTTGTAGATATGTGGCATTATTTCTGACGGCTCTGTTCTGTTCCATTGATCTATATCTCTGTTTTGGTACCAGTACCATGCTGTTTTGGTTACTGTAGCCTTGTAGTATAGTTTGAAGTCAGGTAGCGTGATGCCTCCAGCTTTGTTCTTTTGGCTTAGGATTGACTTGGCGATGCGGGCTCTTTTTTGGTTCCATATGAACTTTAAAGTAGTTTTTTCCAATTCTGTGAAGAAAGTCATTGGTAGCTTGATGGGGATGGCATTGAATCTGTAAATTACCTTGGGAAGGATGGCCATTTTCATGATATTGATTCTTCCTACCCATGAGCATGGAATGTTCTTCCATTTGTTTGTATCCTCTTTTATTTCCTTGAGCAGTGGTTTGTAGTTCTCCTTGAAGAGGTCTTTCACATCCCTTGTAAGTTGGATTCCTAGGTATTTTATTCTCTTTGAAGCAATTGTGAATGGGAGTTCACTCATGATTTGGCTCTCTGTTTGTCTGTTATTGATGTATAAGAATGCTTGTGATTTTTGCACATTGATTTTGTATCCTGAGACTTTGCTGAAGTTGCTTATCAGCTTAAGGAGATTTTGGGCTGAGACAATGGGGTTTTCTAGATATACTATCATGTCATCTGCAAACAGGGACAATTTGACTTCCTCTTTTCCTAATTGAATACCCTTGATTTCCTTCTCCTGCCTAATTGCCCTGGCCAGAACTTCCAACACTATGTTGAATAGAAGTGGCGAGAGAGGGCATCCCTGTCTTGTGCCAGTTTTCAAAGGGAATGCTTTCAGTTTTTGCCCATTCAGTATGATATTGGCTGTGGGTTTGTCATAAATAGCTCTTATTATTTTGAGATACGTCCCATCAATTCCTAATTTATTGAGAGTTTTTAGCATGAAGGGTTGTTGAATTTTGTCAAAGGCCTTTTCTGCATCTATTGAGATAATCATGTGGTTTTTGTCTTTCGTTCTGTTTATATGCTGGATTACATTTATTGATTTGCGTATATTGAACCAGCCTTGCATCTCAGGGATGAAGCCCACTTGATCATGGTGGATGAGCTTTTTGATGTGCTGCTGGATTCTGTTTGCCAGTATTTTATTGAGGATTTTTGCATCAATGTTCATCAAGGATATTGGTCTAAAATTCTCTTTTTTTGTTGTGTCTCTGCCAGGCTTTGGTATCAGGATGATGCTGGCCTCATAAAATGAGTTAGGGAGGATTCCCTCTTTTTCTATTGATTGGAATAGTTTCAGAAGGAATGGTACCAGCTCCTCCTTGTACCTCTGGTAGAATTCGGCTGTGAATCCATCTGGTCCTGGACTTTTTTTGGTTGGTAAGCTATTGATTATTGCCATAATTTCAGCTCCTGTTATTGGTCTATTCAGAGATTGAACTTCTTCTTGGTTTAGTCTTGGGAGGGTGTATGTGTTGAGGAATTTATCCATTTCTTCTAGATTTTCTAGTTTATTTGCATAGAGGTGTTTGTAATATTCTCTGATGGTAGTTTGTATTTCTGTGGGCATCTGTAGTACTGATCTTTGGTGGCCTTGTTTTACTTGCTAATGGTGAAGTGAAGGGCATGTTGTACCCACTCATCATTGAGGTGTGTGTCAGAGATGTCACCCCAATTGTCCTATCCTCCTCCTCAGGGCTCCAGGACAGGGCCACCACCAGGGCAGCCAGCAGGAGCAGCAGGGTGCACAGGGGCCGGGCCATGGGCTCCTCAGAGGCAGAGCACAGAGCTGGAGCTGCAGGAGATGAGGGTAAGAGCCTAAGGTAGGGAGCCCAGACCAGCAGGCAGCTGTGCATTTATCCTACTTCAGCAGCCCCAGCCCACCCAACTCCATGCCTGCCCTTGGCTCCTCCTCCTCTTTCTGCCCAGCCCCCTCTTTCTCCATCTCTCATTTCACTACTACCCGACCCCACCTCCCGCACCCCCCATAACCTCCCTCCCTGCCTAAGTTCCCCCTGCCCCTATGCCCCTGCCCCTCCATCCCCCAGTCTGCTCCTCCATCTCCCCCTCCTCCTCACTACTCTCCTCACTCCCACCCCTTTTCCAGCCCTGCCCCTTCTCCTCATTGCTCCCAAGCTGGCTCACAGTTGTCTCCAGAGAGGAGACACTGCTCCCTGGGCTGTGAAAGCAACATGACATCCTGTTTCCTCAGAAAAGGGAAAAGTGCGGGGCCCTCCTGGGATCTTCAGTTTTCAGAGGCATCAGTGAGAGCTTGGTCACTGTCTGGGAATCCATGAAACAGAGAGATGATTTCAGGAGCTCCTGGAAGGCTTATTCCACATCCTGCTCTGGGGAATTTCTTTGCCAGACATAAAAGAATTAATGTTTTGCAAAAGGTCATTAGGTTCTTTTTTCATGAGTCCTCATTATTCAATACACAAACCCTTCACCAGCTCCTCCTGGTAACAGGTGGTCTAGGACCAGGAGAGGGAGCATGGGTGACTGAGCCATGGACAGAGATGCGACACAAACCCATGAGCACTTTTCAGCTTTATAGTAGACACGTTAAAAAAAGGAAAAAGGAACAGAGGGAGTGATTTTAATAATATTTCTTGTTTAACCTAATATATCCAAAATATTATTTCAACACATGGGAACAGTTGTTAAAGAGATAGTTTACATTCTTTTGAATATGTGTAAGTGTTTGAAATTCCCTGTGTTTTTTTTTTACACTTAGACCAAATGTCATTTTGGACTGGCCTCATTTTAAGTGACCCATGGCCACGTGTGGCTGCTGGCAGTGGTTCTGCTCCTTAGGGTAAGGAGGATGAGAAAGCGATAATCAATAATTAATAGCAGGAAATTAGTCTTTCTGTTGGAAGTGAAAGGGTATGAGGTAGAGACAGATGGAGCCACCGGACCCTGGTCAGGGAGATTGGAAAGGTGAGAAGCCCTGTCTAGACAGGAAACAGAGCTCCAGGCAGCAGGAACAGCCAGTGCAAAGGCCCTGAGGCGGGGCTGAGCATGCCTGCTCCAAGAAGAGGAAGCTCCTGGAGGGGGTGTGAGCAGGGAAGGGAATGACCTGGAGTCTCAGGGTAACTGTCGGTGGGGCCCAGTGGGAGGTGCAGGGAGACTCGTGGCAGGTGGTGGGGGTGTCAGGAAATGGAGCAGCAGCTGCGGGATGAATGTGGGAGCCCACGGGTGTCTCTTGCTCCTCCCCTCAGGGAGCCGTGCTGCCGGCGCTGGCCCTCTGTGCACTACTTGGAAAACTCACTTGATTTTTAAAAATTGCCTTGAATGAGGTAGAATTTACATACAATAAAATGCCTAATTATGTATGTCTAACCTGGGGGATTTGCTTATTTTTATGGATTTCAGGGTACAGATGTAGTTGTGTTATGTGGATATATAGCAGAGAGGTGAAATCTGGGTTTTTAGGGTACCCATTACCAGATAATGCACATTATATCCACTAGGTGCTATTTCACATTCACCACCATCACACTCTCCCACCTTTGAGCCTCCACTGTCTATCATTCCACTCTGCATGTCCGTGAGTACCCATTGTTTAGCTTCCACTTACAAGTGAGAGCATGCAGTTTTTGATTTTCAGTTTGAATCACTTCAATAAGGATAATGGCCTCCAGTTCCATATACGTTGCTGCAAAAAAATGTAGTTTCATTCATTTTTGTGGCTGAGAAGTACTCCATGGTGTGTGTGTGTGTGTGTGTATGTATGTATGTATGTATATATATATATGGAGTATTATTCATACACACACACACAAACCACCTTGTTTTATCCAACTGTCCATCTGTCCATTGATACCATGACTTTTCAATTGTGAAAAGTGCTGCAAGAAACATGCAAGTGCAGGTGTCATTTTTACATAATGATTTTTTTTAGGGGGTACCTATCCAGTAGTGGAACTGCTGGATCACAGGGCAATTCTGCTTTTAGTTGTTTGAGAAATCATCAGTTTTCTATAGAGGTTGCACTAATGTACGCTTCCACCAACAGTGCATAATATTTTTCTTTTCCCCACATCTTCTCCAATGTCTGTTGTTTTTTGACTTTCTTTTGAGACAGGGTCTCACACTCTTACCTGGGCTGAAAGGCAGTGGCACGATCATACCTAACTATAGCCTCAAACTTCGGAGCTCAAATGATCCACCTGCCTCAGCCTCCTGAGTAGCTAGGACTACAGGCCCATAGCAAGACATTTTTATTTTTTGTAGAGACAGAGTTTCACTATTTTGTCCAGGCTGGTCTTGAAATCCTGGCCCCGAGCAATCCTCCCATTTTGGTCTCTCAAAGTGCTCTGATTATAGACATGAACCACTGCACTCTGCTGTCTTTTGACATTTAATAACACCCTTTCTCCCTGGTGTACAATGATATTTCATGGTGATTTCAATTTGCATTTCTCAGATATTTAGTGACGTTGAGCATTTTTTCACATGCTTGTTTGCCACTTGTATGTCTTCTTTTGAAAAATACCTGTTTATGTCCTATGCCCACTTTTAAAAATTTTACTTAAGTTCTTGAATACATGTGCAGAATGTGCAGGTTTGTTACATAGTTGTACATGTGCCATGGTGTTTTGCTGCACCTATCAACCTGTCATCTAGGTTTTAAGCCCCACATGCTTTAGGTGTTTGTCTTAATGCTTTCCCTCCACTTGTCCCCCAGTCTCTGACAGGCCCCAATGTGTGATTTTCCCCTCCCTGTGTCCATGTGTTCTCCCTGGTCAACTCCCTCTTGTGAGTGAGAACATGTGGTGTTTGTTCTTCTGTTCCTGTGTTAGTTTGCTGAGAATGATGGTTTCCAGCTTCATCTATGTCCCTGCAAAGGACATGAATGCATTCTCTTCTATGGCTGCATAGTGTATGTGCCACATTTTCTTCATCCAGTCTATCACTGATGGGCATTTGGGTTCCAAGTCTTTGCTATTGTAAATAGTGGTGCAATAAACATATGTGTGCATGTGTCTTCATAGCAGAATGGTTTATAATCCTTTGGATATGTACCCAGTAATGGGATTGCAGGGTCAAATGGCATTTCTGGTTTTAGATCCTTGAGGAATCACCACACTGTCTTCCCAATGGTTGAAGTAATTTACATTCCCACTAACAGTGTAAAAGCATTCCTATTTCTCCACAGCCTCGCCAGCATCTGTTGTTTCCTGACTTATTAATGATTGCCATTCTAATTGGCATGAGATGGTATCTCATTGTGGTTTTGATTTACATTTCTCTAATGACCAATGATGATGAGTTTTTTTCATGTGTTTATTGGTTGCATAAATGTCTTGAGATGTGTCTCATCATATCCTTTGCACACTTTTTGCTGGGGTTGTTTTATCTTGCAGTTCCTTGTAGATTCTGGATATTAGACCTTTGTCAGATGGATAGATTGCAAAAATTTTCTCCCTTTCTGTAGGTGGCCTGTTCACTCCAATGGTAGTTTCTTTTGGTGTGCAGAAGCTCTTTAGTTTAAATAGATCCCATTTGTCAATTTTGACTTTTGTTGCAATTGCTTTTGATGTTTTAGTCATGAAGTTTTTGCCCTTGCCTCTGTCCTCAATGGTATTGCCTAGGTTTCCTTCTAGGGTTTTTATGGTTTTAGGTTTTACATTTAAGTCTTTAATCCATATTGAGTTAATTTTTGCGTAAGATGTAAGGAAGGGGCCCAGTTTCTGTTTTCTGCATATGGCTAGCCAATTTTCCCAGCACCATTTATTAAATAGGGAATCCTTTCCAATTGCTTTTTTTTTTTTGTCAGATTTGTCAAAGATCAGATAGTTGTAGATGTTTGATGTTATTTCTGAGGCCTCTGTTCTGTTCCCTAGATGTATATCTCTGTTTTGGTACCAGTACCATGCTGTTTTGGTTACTGCAGCCTTGTGGTATAGTTTGAAGTCAGGTAGCATGATGTCTGCAGTTTTGTTCTTTTTGCTTAGTATTGGCTTGTTTATGTGGGATTTTTTTGATTTCATATGAAATTTAAAGTAGTTTTTTTTCTAATTCTGCAAAAAAAATCAATGATAGCTTGATGGGAATAGCATTGAATCAATAAATTACTTTGGGCAGTATGGCCATTTTCATGATATTGATTCTTCCTATTCATGAGCATGAATTTTTTCCATTTGTTTGTGTCCTGCCTTATTTCCTTGAACAGCTGTTTGTAGTTTCTCCCTGAAGAGATCCTTTAGCTCCCTTGTAAGTTGTATTCCTAGGCATTCTATGCCCACATTTTTTGGGATGGCATCTCACTCTGTTGCCCAGGCTGGAATGCAATGGCATGATCTTGGCTCACTGCAACCTCCACCTCTCAGGTTCAAGTGATTCTCCTGCCTCAGCCTCCTGAGTAGCTGGGATTACAGGCATGTGCCACGAGGCCCAGCTAATTTTTGTATTTTTTTTTTTAGTAGAGACGGAATTTCACCATTTTGTTCAGGCTGGTCTCAAACTTTTGACCTCATCATCTGCCCACCTCAGCCTCTCAAAGTGTTGGGAGGGCCCCTGGCTTCCCAGCACATGCCTCAGTGAGGCTCTTGCCTGTGAATCTCCATCTGAGTTGGTTCCCAGGAACCCTAACCAAGAGATGGTCGAGTCAGGACCCACACCACAAATATCCTGACTTTTAAACCACAGTGGGTGTTAGGTCTGTGAATGTTTGGAACATTTTTGTCTAGGAGATTGGATATCTCCCTTCAACAGATGATCCCAATGTTTTCACACCCATGGGACCTGCTGAAGAAAACCAATGCTTCATCTGGAAAGTTACTTGTTCCCAAAAATCTCTTACTCAGCTGGGTCTTCTTTTCCCCTCTTCATCCCTAGTGAAATGCAAACCAAAGTGTCCATCTGTATTGGACTTCGTGAAATATTTTCACTCATATAATTTCATTTGATCCACCTGATGAGGAAGGTTGGACAGTTACCAGAAACCCTTTGTACTCTTAAGAAAATAAGTAGGAGGTAGTTTGAAGATAAAGTGTCAGGTCATGTAATTTTCAGCTTAATTATGTTCTTGTCACACAGTAAGCTTCATTTGCCACCCTGGCTCTGGGACTGACACTAAGTAATATGTCAGCTCCATCACTCCTAGGAACGTCCTGGCCGCAGGTAGCAGGAGTCCTGAGAATCACTTTCCGCCTCTCCCACGATGACACTGGTTATTTAACAAAGGCTGTGGGGGTGGTGTTCAGAGAGTTGCAGCATCCTCAGCAGGGGGCCAGGTGGTTTCCTTCCATCTTCTCCATCATTCCTTGGGCTTTTGTTCTTGGGCACATGGCTCATGAGTGAAAGATTTACACCATAGCCCTAGACATCCTGTCCGACACTACACCTGAAAGGTGAGGAGTCGGAGCAGGAGGAGGTCACAGGGCATGAGAGGAGGGTTGGGGGAGAGAGAGAGAAAGAGACAGAGAGATAGAGAGAGAGAGACAGAAAGATAGAGAGAGAGAGAGAACTCTCCTCAGGGGGCTTTTCTCTGTTTATCCAGCAGATACTCTCTTAGTAGTAACCTGGCCGAGTGCTTAGCAGTTGCTGGCTGGACGTGAGCTCTACTTCCCCAGGCGTGAGGAAGGCTTAGAAGTCCATTGCCTGATACTTTCACTGTTTGCACTCAGGGGCAGTCAAGAGGAAAGGAACTGATAATGGCTGGTCTCCAGAACAAAGTCACTTATATGAGTGTTCATCGAGAGCTTGTAGAAACTCCATTGTACTCTGAAGTTTATGAATGTGTTTATGCACAGGTGTGCATGCCATTTGGGGTGTCTGAAAAGGATGCCTGAGCCATGTCAGAGTTGGCAGGAATGGTGGGCTTTGGGTCCCTAAGATATGGAGAGTATGTGATGGGAACTAAGTGGGAAGAGGCTTGCAGAGTTGGCAACCTCCTCACCCATGATAAAGGAGGGAATGATATGCTGAATCATCACATGTGAAGATGAACACATCACAAGGAAAATGCTCAAATGTGGCAGATAAGCCACAAATCTACAGGGCAATTCCTGTGCCCACAGCCACCTGCCCTGTAAATCCTTCTCAGTTCATGAGTTTGCAGAGAACCTCTAGGTTCTGCATGTTCCACTTCACCACAGTGCCCACCAGAGGGAAGCATTCACCCATGGATGACCAGCCCTTTGGGTGCCTCTACTCCAACCTCACCCTTGGAAGCAGGCTCTGAAGGTAATCTTGGGGTTGTCATAGCATCTGCCTTGGAGAAAGGGGTTTTGTAAACTAAGCACTCCCTGAGTGCCATACGAGTTCTGCAGAGGCCCATCTGCTTGGCTCTGTCCTCGCTGCCCTGGGCTACCTGGGCATGTGGGGTTTTATTGATCAGAGCGATGGCCAGTAGATGGCACAGCCTCCTGTTTCTGCAGCTTTCCCCATATCCCTTGCTGGATATTTCCAGGAAGGAGAGACAGGCCCAGAACTGACTCTCTCAGAAGACACGGACCTTCTGAAGGCAGGTGACAATGAACATGTGGACACCCCTGTGGACAAGTCTGATTTCTATCCACTCTTCCACTCTCTGCCTCCTCACACATTTCCTGGTGCTCCCTCTCTTGCTTCCTGCCCCTTTCTCAAACTACACGTCTCCTTCTTTTTCATGGTCAACTTATTCGGTCGGCGGCATGAATACCATGGAAAAACCACCTTTGCTGCTGTGGTTAGGAAGAACACATGATCTATTACTGAAAAACAGTTTCCCATCCAAGGCAAGGTGTCTGAAGACAAGATTCACCTGAGTCCAGATCTGATGAGCCTGCAAACAGAGGAAAACTCTTAATCATAGCTGCTCTGCCTTCCTGATTTTATTCTGCACCAAAGAGCTTTATCTTTTCACACAAATATCATATCACCACCATCGCCACTATATCATCAATATCAGCATAATCTTCACAACTATTGCCACTTGCATAACGACTATCACCAGCATCACCACCACCATCCCCACAATCATCACTACCACTATCACCCTTATCTTTACCACTCTCAACATCGATACCACCCCCATGATCACCATCATCATCACCAGCATCATCACCATCACCATCACCATCACCACCATGTTTACCATCACCATAACCTCAATATCATGGTCATCACCATCATCATCACCATCACCATAATCATCACTACCATCACCATCACTATTATGATGACTGTCACCATTACTGCCACCACCAAGACCATCACCATCAACACCAGTACCACCGTAATCCCCACCATCACTACCATCATTACCAACGACACCATTATCACCGTCATCATCACTATCATCACCACCACCATCATTATCAATACCACCATCTCTGTGCATCATCATCACCACCACCACTATTACTACTATCACTATCACCAACTTCACCACTATAACCATCACCACTATTATTACTACAAGAGCTACCATCATCACCACCATTATAACCACACCACCACCACCATCATCACTATTATCACAATCACCATCACCATTAACAACATCAACATTACTGCTGTCATCAACGTCACCATCACCACTACTGCCATCACCATCAGTATACTCACCATCATTATACTCATCATGAGCACCGCTATCATCATCAACACCATCACCATCATTACCATTACCAGCATTACCATCATACCATCATCATCACCTTCAAAACCATCATCACCATCTCCAGTTTCATCTCCAGCATACCATTCTCATCACCATCATCGTCTTCAGCACCACTGCCAGGTGTCTGTCAGTAGCCATTCTGCATGGGACATTGTGCCACACCCTTTATAAACCTCATGTGATTACATAGTCATGCTGATTCTGTATTTTATGGAAAAAAAGAAGGTGGTAATTGGCTTTGTAACATGATAGAAGAGTGTGAGAACCTGCTTTCTCCTCTCAGAACTATCTGCAATCAATGGGAAAGAAGACTCACTTTATTTCTCAGCTCCCACGTTGCTGGATCTTCGCTAGAGGGGTCTGATGTGGACATCGACAGTGAAGTCTTCACTGGTTTTCTGGTCTCCAACCTCAGATTTTGTTTCTCTGGTTCTAAAATGTTTAGAAACTTATATCCCCTCGCACATGAATCATTGGTATCTTGCTCTCTGTGGCTGCACTCTTGCTTTTGCCCATGACATAGCCTGGCCCCTAGAGAAACTGGACTCTGATGTTCTCCAGACACAGAACTGTCCAGGCTCACATAATTCTTTCTCAAATGCTTACCTCTAGATACCCACTCCACTGTAGATCTTTGCCTCCACAACTGCTACCTGCTTTTCAGGTTTAGGTCTACACAAACCCTGTCTATGAATCCCTCTCTGGTCCATGTAGCCAGCCAGGTGTGACCCTTTTGATTTTGGGGTCTGATATCACTTTTTTGTGCACAAGAGGAATTTTCTCTCCTCCTCTTAGGGTCGTTCTTACTTGTGTGTCTATTTCTGTCACCCACCAGGCCATGAGGTCCTAGAGGATAAAGACTGAGTCCCCTTCCCCATGTAATTTGCCTCTCACAGATCACTGAGATAATCACAAATAAAAACTAGCTAACACTAATAATGAACATAATGCTCAGTAATGTGCTATAACATCATAATAACTACTTAGTAGGTGCTATTACTGTCTTCATTTTATAGATGAAATAACTGAGCCACAGAGAGTTTAGGGAAATATGTCAAATTTACACAGCTTGTAAATGGAAGAATCAGGATTTTTACCCATGTAGTCTGACTCCATGTCATTGCCATGATGTGAGATGCCTCAGCAGTCTGCTGTCCTTGAAACTTTGTACATTTGAGAAATTACATGTCCAGCCACAGTTATGCTGCTTTTGAACTGGAGCTCAGAGGATGGGGTTATTTAAAATGCCAAGGTCATCACCATCTCATATGGAACTTGAGAATGGTTCCCACCCATGTGTCTTGGTCCAGACTCTCCTTTTTGGAATTCCCATCTCCTACGTCACCTCATTGATTTCTCTTCATCATTTGTGATTCTGTAGATATTACATATTCCATAAAGGTGACTGTCTAGATTGACAGAAGAAAACCCTGACAAGATTATGCAAGTGAAAGTGATTTATTTGGATGGTAGTCCCAGGACACACTCCTGGGGCATTGAGGAAATGATACAGGGAAGAGAAGGTGCTCAATACAGTGAGTGTGAACTTTCAGGCTACTGCTATGGGCACCTAGGGCTCAATTCTGCTGGAAACTTCTGGGAGATTTCATAGAACATGTCTGCTGGTGTCATTCCTTGGATGAAGAATGTACAGGACTATTAGTTCTCTCATACTTTCTTGTGCCATGTGCACAGGTAAATTGGTGGGGATGGTGGCAATTGGAATGTGGACTGGTAAGTGCAGTGAGGGAAGGCAGTGAGGACCAATCAAGGGATGTGGGCAGCTTCTCCTCCTCCCCCAGCCCTTTCTGTGCATTTTGTGCCCTTCTCTGTACTCTCCATTGCCATGTTTTTTTCCTCTGATTTCCACTTGCCTGTCTACAACCCAGAATTCTATACTGAAAATTCATTGAGGATGGAGGACTTGGCTCTTTCACTTTCTTTTCTCCAGCACCAGATTTTGTTTCTAGCATAAAATGTATACTCAACAAAGACAGTAGGAGTGATGAAATTAAGCCCATTTTTTGAAAAGTATGAAAAACTTCAAAGATATTTATTTAGAAACATTAATTTATGGAGAAAGTCTCTTGAAGAATTAAAAGACAAATATTTTATAGAAGTTTCCAGGAACAAAAAGAAAATTTCTTTGTGTAATTTGAAAAATCATCCCCAAATGTAAAATGCATAAAAAGGAAGTGAGAGAGAGAAAATGTAATCATCAGCCTAGAGTCCCAAAAGTAAAATAAGGTAGAAATGAAAATGATTCCCAGGTGCTACAAAGCTCATTCTCTTCCACTGAACAAGATATGGGGTAAGAAATGCTACCAGAAGCCATGTGCTGGCACCCGAGCAGTTCCAAGTGGGTTCGGGGCAAAATGATCCTCTCGGTACTTTGGTGAATTTGATAAGTGAATGGATGAAAAGTGTGAGTGATCACTCAGGTACCCAGTCCAGGAATACTTGACTGTCCAAAGATGGATAAAATATTTCTCTGTGTAGTTTAAGGAATTGTTAAGATCCTGCATTTCATTATACTTCTTTATGTGGTTTCAGGACCCCTATGTCCGAGATGTCCAGAAAAGAGGAAGAGGTGAGCAGATACAAAGTGGGGTCTGAGTTCTGCTTGTGCCTGTCTGGTAGCCTAGTGCTGCCTGAAGAAGCACAAACATCTACCTGGTGCTGTTAGATGGGCATTTGTGGTCATTATTAGGGCTGTCTTCTGAGTATTTCAGTTTCTTTTCATAAGTGCAAGACAGGATGGTCCTTCTTCTTCCTTTCAGTTTGGTGTGGTCATGACCTGCTGTGATAACGAAGAAGAAGTGAGATGTCTAGTCATCATGCTAGTTCTCTCCTGAATATCATGTGCTTTGTTTTTCATTGTAGTATTTTTTATAGGTCCTGGAGATTTACGCTTTCAGGAGATTCTATTTTGTGTATTTTGAGGATTTGTTTCAAGATGTAGAGCTCCTTTTAGCAGTGTTCCTAGTGTTGGCCTGGTAGTGGCAAATTCTATCAACATTTGTCTAAAAAAGACTGTATCTTTCCTTCATTTATAAAGCTTAGTTTCATTGATACCAAATTCTTGGCTGATATTTTGTTGTTATTTAAAGAGGCTAAAGATAAGACCGTAATCCCTTCTAGCTTGTAAGGTTCCTGCTGAGAAATCTGCTGTTAATCTGATAGGTTTTCCTTTATCGGTGACCTGATGATTTGCCTCACAGCTCTTAAGATTCTTCTCTTCATCTCGACTTTAGTTAACCTGATAACTATTTGCCTAGGTGATGATCTTTTTGCAATGAATTTCTCAAGTTTTCTATCAGCTTCTTGTATTTGTGTGTCTAGTTCTCCAGCAAGGCCAAAGAAGATTTCCTCAAACATTCCCCCAAATAATATTTTTCAAACTTTTAGATTCTCTTCTTCCTTGGGAAAACAAATTATTCTTAAGTTTGGTCATTTAACGCAATCCCAAACTTGTTGGAGGATTTGTTTATTTTTAAATTATATTTTCTTTATCTTTGTTGGTCTGATTTAGTTTGAAAACTTTGTCTTTGGGTTCTGAAATTCTTTCTTCTCGTTTGATTCTATTGCTGAGATTTTCCAGTGGATTTTGCATTTCTCTAAGTGTGTCTTTGATTTCCAAAAGTTGTGATTGTATTTTGTTTATTCCATCTATTTTCACTAGAGATTTTTCCATTCATGTGCCGCATCTTTTTTTTTTTTTTTTAATTTCTTTAAGTTGGACTTCACCTTTCTCAGGTGCCTCCTTGGTTGGTTTAATAATTGACCTTCTGAATTCCTTTTCTGGCAATTCAAAGATTTCATCTTGGTTTGGATCCGTGGCTGGTGAGCTGATGTAATATTTTACGGGTGTTATATAACCTTATTTTGTCATATTACCGGAATTGTTTTTTTGTTTCCTTCTCATTTGAGGGAGCTGTGTCACAGGGAAGATGTGGGACTCAAGGGATGCTCAGGGACTGACAGCAACAAGCTATTCCTATCTTGCTCTGCAACCTGCACATGGGCTGGTGGTCAGTGGGTCTGGGGCTGGCTTGGCTTGTGTCTTCATGCTGGGGCCCATGCTGAAGGGGTGGTGCCTGTCTGGGTCAGGTTCTTCTCACGGAGGCTCAGAGGAGAGCAGGAGGACCAGCCTCTCACGCATGCAGGTTTAAGGGCTCTGTGCTTGTCCCATGTGTTAACATCCTATGGGCCAAGCAATACCCATGACCATGCACAATGGCAATGGGTTTCTACTCTGCATTTGCTGGAGAGAGGCGCTGCTAACCGCATGGCAGAGGGCATGGATGTATACTTTAGTTCCAGCGAGGGAGCCAGCTGTCCATCCATCCTGCCACACATCCCTGAATCTTGGAAAAACACTGCTGTGACATGGCACATATGTGCCCAGGAAGCTGATGGATTTCGTGCTGGCAGTGGTTGGCTGAACTCCTGCTATAGAGGCTGACTTTTCTCTGTCTCCTCTCTTCCATCCTAGGATTTCTGGGAATTATTGGCTTCTAAGGAGTCCTCCAAGTGGAGACTGCTCCCTTTTCAAGACCTCTCTTTCTTCTCTATAACAGTGAGCAGGTCAAAGGCCATGGCTTCAGAGAGTCCTTTTTTGGCCTATAGTCTGTGATCCATTGATTACTGTGTTACTCCGGATGAAGAATTCACCCTCTTTACCTCCATTCCCACCTCTACTCACTGCTGGCAATGTTATACCAGGCTCATAAGCCCATCCTGGTGGGGCTGTGCATGTTGGAGAGGGGGCTAATGGTGAAAACCTAGTAGGAAACAGAAGAAGGGGCCTGGCAAACAGTAGTGACCCCTCTGCACTGCAGAAGAAGTTGCAGGTAGAGTGAGGATTGGGGAACGCGGCTGTCCCTTGTGAAACAACACATCTGGTGGAAGCAGAGGGCACTTCTTCCTCAGCCTCTGCCCATGCATTCTCTCCATTGCCCCAGTCCCAGCTATCTCACACCCCATTTCTCTGCTCCAGGGAACAGTACCGGGTGTGGACACTGGTGAAACACATCCTTAGTAACCAGCTGGCCTGTAGCTTCATGGTGCTGTGGCTTAGCTGGGAAGTCTGTGCTAGGCTGGGAAGCATGAGCTGGGATCTTCCAACAAGCTGAGCCCACAGGCATGTGCATGCTGGGTGGGGCTGGGGTCTCAGTGCTGAGGCAGCACTTTGCTGTAATTTAATTTTTAATTTTTTGTAAAAGATAAAAGATGATGAAAATATGTCAGGAGGACACAGGAAGCAGCTTAAAGGAGCTCTCTCTAGCCAACTGTGAGATAATTTAAACATTCAAATGAATGATAGTAACAGATTACAACTCATTGAATAAAATAAGAAACCAAGAGTCATCTAGATCTATGGATAAATAGATGATTAACAAATAGAGAGATGGAAAGACAGATACAGATAAAGGAGAAAAGTTCTTCCTTGGAGTAAAAATAATGCCATTAATAAATATAGAAAAAATGGAGCAATTTTATTTTTCTACATTTATTAGAAAAGTAATGATAAACTTCTTAGTTGTAGTTTTGAAGTGACTTCAAACTTACAAAAAGCAGCAAGAGTAATATAAAGAGCTACTGTACACACCCAGACTCTCCCACTCCTCACATTCTGTCTCGTGCACTTTTCACTCTTTCTGTATGTGTACGCACTGTTACAGCATTTCCTGAGCCACTTCAGAGGAAGTTGCAGGCATGACTCCTTTTGTCCTTAGACATTCTCATGTGTGTCCCCTAAGGCCAAGGACATTCTCCAGCACAGCCTCAGTGCAGTGAGAGGAATCACAGCACTAGCATGGGCCAACACTGTCATCTAATCTGTCATCCATGCAATTCATCAACCGTGTGTCGTTGTCAGGTCGCCTCAGTCTCCTCTCATCTGAAACCGTTTCCCAGTCTTTCTTATCTTTTGTGATCTTGTCATTTTTGAAGATAAATGGCTGACTATTTCATAGAATGTCCTCAGCCAGTCTTTGTCAATGGATGAGATTCAGGCTATGCAGATTTTCAGAGGAGAACTGTAGATGTGATCTTGTGTCCCTCAGTACCTCATACAATGAGACTATAACAATGCTGTCCCATGGCTGATAGACACTAACTTTGATCTCTAGGTTCAGATGATATGTGAGAGGTCTCTCCACAGTACAGTTTACTTTTCTCTCCTTTATAGTTAGTAAGTGTTTCATGGAGTAATACTTTGAAATATATATTTATGTCTCACTTATCAAGTTTTCACTTTTGCTTTCTAGCTTTAGCATATGATAATAATTCCTGTTTGAATCAATTGTTATTATGATTGCTTTCAAATTGTATTCCTAACTTCATTTTTAAAAAATACTTATAAATGGCATTCATTCTACTGCAAGGAAACACTTTTCTCTTTTACCTACCTAACCAAATATCTGTTAGTCATCTATCTTTTATAGATCTATCCAACTCATAGTTTCTTATTTTACTAAGTGAGTTAGAATCTATTGCTCTTGTTTATTAGAATGTGAAAATTATCTCAGAGTAGGCTAGTGGGAGCCCCTTTAAGCTGCTTCCTGTGTCCTCTTGACATATTTCCATCATTATTTGAGCCTGTCCTTACTTTCTGATATAACAAGAAGTTCCAGATTTGTGTTTTACTTTCTCCGATCCAAGCTGAAAATCAGTGGTTGGAATCCGCAGTGAATGTGGAAAGGAATTCCCGCTTGCTGCCTGTACTCACCGCTCCTGGAATGCCGTGAGGCCTCAGTCAGTGGTTCTCAACCTGGGGCAGTTTTGCTTCCCAGGGCACATTTGGTAATGTCTAGGGATGTTTTTGGTTGTTCCAATTTGTAAGGCAGGTGCTACTGGCATTTAGGGAGAGAGGGCAGGGATGCTGATCAACATTCTGCAATGCACAGGACATTGCCAGAAAAAGAATTCCTAGGTCTCAAATGGCCACAGCGCAGAAGATGAGGAACCTGGTTCTTGGCCTTGCCTGTTAGTCAGTGCTAAGAAAAAACTCACAAAAACATACCCACGTGTAGTTAGCTATTGTTCTATTACCTATTTAGGTATTAAAAACTCTGAGTTATTATTGACACCAAACTGAAAGCAATGAGATTCTTTCCAGTCCCCACCTTTCTATAGCTGTGACACCTTTCTTGGACAATTATAAACCTTAATTCCATTATCATCAATATATTTACTTGTTTTCTGTGTGTTCGAATTCACAGAAAGTGAAACATTCTTCTAGATCAGTGTTTCCCAATTTATCTTCACAGGACACTCTTTCTCATGGTTGCTGATACGTATTAGCCCTTCCCCGCAAAATACAAAGGGTATGAGGAACAGAATCGACTAAGAAGTTTGGAAGAGAATTAATCAGATTCTTATTGCAAGTATTTTATGTTTTAATGAATATTCTAATGTGCATTGGTATCTCTGATTGGAGGCTTTTGTATACAGAATAATTTCAACATATTTTTCAGGGAATCTTTGAAAATGTAATTAGGAGCATGTATTAACTCATAGCCACATTTGTGCTGTGTGCAACACTTTGTAAACACTGTTTTAGATTTTTTGCACCCTGCAAGGAGTTTTTCTAGATTTTTGCATGAACATAAAGAGTTTCATGTTTTTGAGGAAATTCATTACTGAGAAATATTTATACTGTAGGCTTTCTATATACTAGTACACTATTGCATGAGACTGTGTATGTGTGTTTGAGACTGTGTGTGTGTGCATGTCCCTGAAAAAGGCACCAATCCCTAAGGAGCCTCAGAGCTGCCCACTATGGGTCCGCTGATGACTCACTCCATTCAGCAGCTCTTGTGTTCCCCCAGAACCCCTCATTGCTGTTCTCTGAGGTCTCTGGTGTCCCACTGCACCAATTGTTATGACTGTCAGAGTTCAGCAGAAGCCTGGCATTTTCCTAGGCTAGCATCACATTGGAGATGCACTCACTTTTCCTCCTGTGCTTCCTACCAGTGGGCACACCCTACTCCAAGGCATGCTGTTCTCTTGAGACTCACAAGCCAAGAAGGAAAGAAGGGGATGTCTATCAGCTGCCATGCCTGTTCCTCTCTGCCTCCTTTGTTCTATGCACATGGCACACTGTCTACTTGCTCAATGCTGTGGTCTCAGCCCTAGCACAGGACTCAGTAAGGAATTAGTTGAGTGAATGAATGCATTCTCCAACAATCTTTATAAAATGTGTTTTCCACATTTTCCAGACCAGGAAACTGCAACAAAAACTGTCAGACCCCACACTGTGATCTCATCACTGCTGAGCTCTGCCTGGAATCTTGTAACTCTCCAGCCATCTCCTCTCCTTAAGAGTGGATGTGGGATGCCTCCATGCATTCCATCAAAATAAGGTTATGGTGTGCCTGTTGTATGCTAGGAACTATCTTCTCATCAAAAAAGAAACTCTCTTTATTTTGGGAATACATGAAGAAAAAATGATGATGTGTAAGAGGTGTTTGACAATCTGCTCGGCACAGGGAAACCCTGGAGAAAGGGTGACAGTGTTGTTGGTGGGGGCTTTGCTGGCTGGGTTCCAGGACTCTTCTTCTGGGACACCCTGTGCTTCCTGCCACCCTCTGCAGATTCATTTCTTATCCTTCCCCAGTTGCATTTTGATATTTAATTCTTAGATTTCACTATTTTTCAAAAGATCCAAAAGTAATTAAAACACTAGCCATTGAAACAGCGTTCTAACAAGTAGTCATCATCACCACATGGCGGATGCCAGCAAGCTATCCACATGGAATCGTCTTATCCATACTAGGAAAGTCTCTGACACACACATAAAGGCATGTTCATCCACTATGCACACTGAGTGTCCTCCACATTCCAAGAATTCTGAGAAGTGCAGACACATTACAGAGAATGAGATGGATACAACATTGCCTTAAACGAACTGGTGGCCAAGTCCAATTCTAACTGCAGAGAATGATCAGGAAGAATGGGTTTGGGGAAATAACATGTGAGCCAGACTTTTAAGGAATAGAAAGAGCCAGCTGCAGAAGGCCAACAAGAGGGGTGTTTAATGCAAAAAAAAAAAAAAATCATAAACTGACCCCTAGCTGGAAATGATCCTAACCTGTGGAATCTCCTAAATTGAGTGAGGGACCGGCCGGCAGGAGAGGTGAGAAGACTGGGTTTGGTGGATGAGCGGACATAAATTCTGCCAGACCTTGCACACCCTGCTGAAGAATTTCTATTTTACTCCAAATGAAATGAGAAGTCTTTCAAATGTTAGGACATGACCAGACACCTTTTATATTATTAGAAAGCTGGCATAGCCACAGGGAAGAAACAGGCTTCTAGTCAGTGAGAATGGGAGGGCAGAGAACAGTCAGGAGGACATTGCAGTTGCTCAGAAAAGAGAAGTCAGTGACCTGGGCCTGTGCAGTGGTCGGGAGGTGGAGCACAGGAAACTCAGGATGCCTGTGAGAGTTGGCAGGGCTGGACTTGATGAGGGCTGGATTGAGGGTGCAGTGGGGAGGAAAAAACAGAACTCCAACCCAGGCCTGAGTAAGTCACAGGATGGTTACTGAGTCAAGGCAGAGGTGAGGATGAGCAGATTGTCAGAGCTGGGGCTTTGGGGAGGAATCCAGAGCTGTTTCCAAAGAGTGTTGGGACGTCATGCATGTAGGACTGTGGATCTCAAATGCTACTCCTTGGATCCAGCCTAGAAGTTGAGGCTTTATGAGAGTGCAGGGGAGAGCACCTCTCAATTTTGATCATGGCCTTCATTTGGGGCAGTACCACATGGTTTTCCATTGTGAAATAGTGATAGTCAGTGTTAATCTTTGCCAACCATATTTGGAAAATCAACATTAGCAATTCTTAATCTAGAAAAGCATGAATTACAGGAAACCAGAGTCTTTAACCCACGGCATGGAAGGTGTTTGAGAGGGATCCTGGGCTGTGTCAGAGTTGGCAGGCAGGGTGGCTGGCTGATTTCTGAGAGACAGAGGGCATCTGACAGGAACTAAGGTGGGAAGACGCTCGCAGAGTGGCAATCATCCAACCCCATGAAAAAGAAGACAATATATTGAAATGTGACAAGTGAAAATGAAGACATCATGAAGAGACTCCTCCAAGGTGGCAGATAAACCAAAAGCTACAAGGTAATACCTGTGCCCACAGCCACCTGCCCTGTATATCCTGCTGGGTTCATGAGTTTGCAGAGAACCTCTGTAAGGTGGAGCCTGCATCCTCCAATTCACCACATTGAACACCAAGGGGCAACATTCACCCACGGATGACCAGCCCCTCAGGCGCCTTCTACTCCAGCTTCACCCTGGGGAGCAGGCTCTGAAGGTGGCCCTGAGTCTGACATAGGCCCTGGGTTAGACATAGGGTCTGCCTTGAAGGAAGAAACTCTACAGACTAAATACTCCCTAGCACCGTGCGGGTTCTGCAGAGGCCCCTCTGCTTGGCTCTGTCCTTGCTGCTCTGGGCTACCTGGGTGTGCAGGATTTTATCCATCAGAGCAATGGCCAGTAGATGGCACAGCCTCCTGTTTCTGCAGCTGTCCCCACGGCCCCTGCTGGACAAGCCCAGAATGTACCCTCTCAGAAGACAGGGACTCTCTCAGGGTGGGTGACGGACACGTGGACACCGCTGTGGACAAGTCTGGTTTCTTTCCTCTCTTTGAAACTTCCCCCTTCTGCTGATCTCCCTGTTCACTCTCTTCCTCACCTCCCCCTTTACTATAGCTACCCATCTCCCATCTCCTTCTTGTTCATGGTCCCTTCTGGAGGTCAGAGGCATGAATGCCAGGAAAAATCTACTTTTGTTCCTGTGCTTATCAGGAACACATGATCCATTTGTGACAGAGAGTTTTCCATCCACGATGAGGAGTCTAAGGAGAAGATTCACATGAGTCCCGACCTGATAAATCTCTAGAGAGTAGAACTCTCTTACGGGTACCTGCTCAGGCCTGTTGCTTACATTCTGCTCCAAACAGCTTCATCCTCTCCCATAAAACATAATATCACCACCATCTCCATCCAAGACATCACCATTATCATCACCACAATCACCACTGTCCCATTACCATCACCGTTATCACCACTGCTCTAACTATCATCATTAGTATCATCATCACTATCTCCATCAATATCACCAACATCACCGTCAGTACCATCAGCACCATTATCCCCATTATCATCAACACCCCCATCACCACTATTACCATAACTATCAGCCCCCATCACCATTACCACCATCACCATCGTTATCAACACTATTGCCACTGCCATCACTATTACTACTAACATCACCATCACCACTATCACTACAAACACCACCATTACCATCATCACTACCATCACCACCACCATTGCCATCACCATCACCACAACAATCACCATGGGAATACTCATCAGTAACACCATCATCATCATGACTACCATTACCAGTAACAACATGACCACCATAACCACCATCATCACCACATCACTATCTACATTACCATCATCATCACCATAATCACTGCCACTGTCACCACCATCATCACTACCATCAGCACCACCTTCTCCATTATCATCATCACCATCACCATTACTGCCACCACCGTCACCATTCTCAATTTTGCCACGTCATAACCACTACCACCACCATCACCAACATTATCACCACCATCATCACGACCGTCACCACGCTATGACCATTATCACCTACATGACCACTACAATCCCCATCATCACCATCACTATCACCACCACTACTATCATCATCACCACAATTCATCACTGCTGCTATAGCATCATCATTAGCATCTTCACCACCATCACCATCTCCATCTCCACAATACTATCATCATCACCATCATCATTATCACTGTCACTGCCAGGTGTCAGCAGTTACTCTGCATTGGACATTGTGTTCTGCCCTTTATCAACCTCGTGTGATTTTACAGTCACTCTGATTCTATATTTTATACAGCAAAAGAAGGTGGTAATTGGCTTTGTATAATTATAACTGTCTTCTATTCTTAGAACTGTTTTGAAATCAATAAAAGAGAAGACATTTTATTTCCCATCTCCCACATTGCTGGATCCTGTCTAGATAGGTCTGGTCTGGACGTCCACAGTGAAGCCCTCACTGGTCCACTGGTCTCCACACTTAGATTCTGTTTCTCTGGTGCTCAAATGTTCTGAAAGCCAAATCCCCTGCCCCATGAGGCCTTGGAAACTTGCCCTCTGTGGCTGCTCTCCAGCTTTTGCCCATCATGCAGCTTGGCATCTAAAGAAGCTGGACTTCCTTGATGTTCTCAGACACATCCTGTCAAAGCTTACATGAATTTGCCCTTCTGGGAAGTGCACCTGTAGCTCCCCATCCACCCTAGATCTTTGCCTCTTCAAATATAACATGCTTCTCGAGTTCTACACAAACCTTTTCTACAAATCCTTCTCTGATCCATGTAATCAGGTGTGAACCTTTTGGTTTTGGTCTCCTACAGCACTTTTATGTTCACTATAGGCATTTATCATCCTCCTTACATGGTCTTTCTTACTTGTGTGTATATTTCTGTCCTCCACCAGTCCAAGAAGTCCTGGAGAGCAAGGACTGATTTTCTTCTCCATGTGGTTTGCCTTTCAGGGATCAATGAGATAATCACAAACAAAAACTAGCTAATAATCATAATATCACCTTACAATGAACTTAACATTCAATAATTTATTATAGCATCACATAACTACTTAGTAGTCACTATTACTGTCTCCATTTTACAGATGAAGAAATTGAACCACAGAGAGTTAGGTATTACAAAGCTGCACAGCTTAGAAATGGAAGAAGCAGGCTTTTTAACCCATGTAGTCTGGTTTCATGCTTTCGGCATGAGGTTAGATGTCCCAGCAATCCTCAGTCCTCAATACCTTTGGATACTTGGCAAATTCTATCGTGGGCCCAGTTTGACAGTTTTTGAGCTGGAGCTCAGTGTTTGAAACCCCATGAAACTCCAGGGTCATCTCTCCTCATATGGTACTTGACACTTATTCATACCAATGTGTTTTGGCCCAGACTCTCTGTTTTGGAATTCCCTTCCCCTATGTCACATTATTGATTCCTTTTCAACTTTTGTGATTCCACAGAAATTACATTCTCCATAAAGATGACTGTCTAGATTGAGCTACTGAGAGGGAGACCTTGTAATCAGATTTCAATTGCAAGTGGCTTATTTGGAAGGCAGTCCCAGGGTACACTCCTAGGACAGTGAGGAAATGAAGCAGGGAAGAAAAGGTGGTCAATAGTATGAGTATGAGTTGTCAGGCTACTGCTATGTGGCTCATTTCTGCTGGGAACTTCTGGGAGATAGTGTTTAACATGTCAGCTGGTGTCCATCCTTGTTGGAGAATGTGCCAGGGAATTAGTTATCTTGCACTTACTTGGCCCATTTGTACAGGTAAATGGGTACGGATGCTGGCAATTGGCAGGTGGGCTGATAGGTGCTCAAGTAGAGAGGACCCAGGAATGTGGGCAGCTTGTCATCCTCCCCCAGCCGCTCTTTGGGTTTGGTGCCCTTTTCTGTGCTCTCCAGTGCCCTATTCTCTCCTCTGATTTCCACTTCCCTGTCTAGCCGACCTGACACCCATAGAGGGTGGAAGAATCAGATCTTCCTCTTGATTTCTCCAGCACATAATTGAGCATCTACCATACAACACATGCTCAAGAATACAGGAGGAGGGCAAAATTAGGCCCATTTTAGGACAAGCCTGAAAATTTTCCTTAAATCATTATTTAGCAACTTTAATTTATGGACAACATTCTTGAGTAATTAAAAGAGAAACATTTTATAAAAGTTGCAGGAACAAAAAGTAAATAGCTTTATGTCATTTAAAAAATATCACACAGAAAAGTTAAAATGTCTATAAAGGAAATGAGAGACAAGGAAAATTGTAATCACTAGCTTGGAGGCCCAAAAGTAAAATAAGGTAAACGTGAAAATGAATCACAGGTGCTATGAAGCTCATTCCCTTCCATGAAACAAGGAATTGGGTAAGAGAGGCAACCCAAAGCCATGTGCCAGCACCCAGATAATTCCAAGTGGGTTCAGGAAAAAATAATCTTGGCATCTTGGTGAACTTGGTGGGTGAAAAGAACAAATGATCATCAAGGTACTCTGCCTAGGTGATGATATATATATTATATATATATGTATATATATATATATATATATATATTATTTTTTTTTTTTTGAGATGGAGTCTCAACTCTGTTACCCAGACTGCAGGGCAGTGTTGCGATCTCAGTTAACTACAATCGCCGCCTCCTAGATTCAAGTGACTCTATTGCCTCGGCCTCTCAAGTAGCTGGGACCGCAGGTATGTGCTACCATGCCGGGCTAATTTTTGTATTTTTGGTAGAGACAGGGTTTCTCTATGTTGGCCAGGCTGATCTCGAACTCCTGACATCAAGTGATCCCCCTGCCTTGGCCTCCCATAGTGCTGGGATTGTAGGCGTGAGCCATCCCCCTTGTGAGGTTACTATATTTTATTATACTTCTCTTATTTGGTTTCAGGGTCACTATGTCCAAAATGTCTGGGGAAGCGGAGGTGGTGAGCAGGGACAAAGCGGGATCTGAGCTGTGCTATTTCTTGCCTGGTACCCTGGTGCTGCGGGCAGAAGCACAGACATCTGCCTGGTGTGATTGGGTGGGTATTTGTGGTAGTCATTAGGGCTGTCCCTTGAGTGCTTCTGTTTCTTATAGGTACAAGACGGGATTGTCCTTCCCCTTCCTTTGAGTTTGTTGTAGTCATGACCTGCTTTGGTCAATATAATAGAAGAATAAGTGGCATCTGTTACTTCCAGTTGCACTTGGGGAAAGCTGGTGCTCATTGCCTTGGCCCCTGATACTGTTGTGAGGGTGTCTCCTCCATCATCTTGGGGTCCAGAGTGAGTACAACATAGTTCAGCACCCCCAACACACATGCAGTGCATCTATACAAATAACAGTCAAAATAATGGAATGGTATATTGCTTTCTTAAGTCCCTGATACTTTTTTTGTTACCACAGCATAACCCAGCTCTTCCTGACTGATGCCACCATTTCAAGATTAGAGAAATGAATGAGACTGAGAAAGATTAAGATATTTTCCCAAGATTGGACATTGTGTTCCTACCCATGGTGCTTGCCTTATAGGTATGTGTTCTAGTTTTGACAATTAAGATATAGACAAAATGAGGGCAGAAACGTTTGATTATTTACCATGAGCAAGAGAAGGAGAAAGAATTAAACAGAGAGGAAGAAGATATGTAAGGAGGAATAGAAATCAACTAGGAACCAAGCATATGTAATATTTATAATTTCTTGGAATTTTCTTCCCTTTCAAACTCTGTTTTATTTTAAAAAAGGAAGGAGAATCTTCTATTAATTTTGTAGGACATCTCATGCTTTTTGTAAAGCAGAGTTTTATTCATTTTCCACTAAATACAAATATTTATTGCCCATCTACTATAGACTAAACATTGACCTTTGTTCTGCATAATTATCCTCTTTTAAAAAGGTATAATTTGTCAACATTCATTTTATAGATTTATAGCCAAGTATTGTCTGAATACCTATTGGTTTCATTTTGATCTCCTATATTCCGAAAAAGAAAACAACCAAGAAGAGACTTTAATAACTAATAATAAGATAAGCATTAAGAGTCTTGCTTTAGGCTTCTGTGTACACTGTACAGTTTGTTTTGAAGTTATTTTTGTATTCATTCATTCATTCATTTCTCTTAATTTTTTTCCAGTTGAGCGAGAGTTTATTTAAATGAAGAGATCAAGCAGAGTGGAGTACAGGACACACTTTCAAGTTGCCTTGGGGACTGCTCTGTAGAAAAAAAAAGAAACTCAAGATTTTAAGGAAAAAAATTACAAATGAAGAGAATGCATGATTACAAAATTGTTAGTAATTCTCATTGGTTTGTAGAAATAACAGTGGCTAATGATCGGCTATACATTGTTGAATTATAGGATGCATGGCATTTAAAAATGTATTTATTTAAAACTAATTTTTTTTTAGATTTTTGATAGATTTAGGGGTACAGGTGCAGTTGTGTTACATGGATATATTGTTTAGAGTGATATCTGGGCATTTAGCGTAACATTACCCCAATAATATACATTGTACCCGACAGGTGGCATTTCACTTTCACCCTCATTCTATCCTCCCACTGTTTGGAGCCTCCAATGTCTATCATTCCACTCAGTAAGTCCATGTCCATGGTTTAGCGCCCATGTATAATTGGGAACTTGCAGTTCTTGATTTTCTGTTTCTGAGTCATTTCACTAAGGGTAATGGCCTCCAGTTCCATACACATTACTGCAAAAGTCATAATTTCATTCACTTTTATGGCTGAATAGTATTCCGTGGTATATATCTACCAGATTGTTTTATTCAATGATGTGTTGATGGACACTTAGGTCGATTTCACAACTTTGCTATTCTGAATTGTGCTACAAAACATACAAATGCAGAAGGCTTTTTAATATAATGATTTCTTTCTTTTGGGGGGTTCATATGCATTAATGGAATTGCTAGATTGAAGGGTAGTTTTATTTTTAGTTTTCTAGAAATGATGATACTGTTTTCCATAGAGGTCATACTAATTACACACCAACCAATACATCTTTTCCAACATCTTGCTTTTCGACCTTTTTTGAGACAGGGTCTCCCTCTGTTGCCCAGGCTGAAGTGCAGTGGCATGATCATAGATCACTGCAGTCCCAACCTCTTGGACTCCAGGCATCCTCCCGGCTCTGCCTTCTGAGTAGCAAGGACTACAGGCCCACACCACCACACCTGGATATTTTTTTTCTTGTTTGTTGACACGAGGTCTCACTATGTTGCCCAGGCTTATCTTGAATGTCTGGGCTCAAGTGATCCACCCACCTCAGCCTCTCAAATTACTGTGATGACAAGCATGGACCTGCACTTGGCCATTTTTTGACTCTTTAATAATAGCCATTCTGACTAGTATAAGATGGTATGGAATTGCGGCTTTAATTTTCATTTCTCTGATATTTAATTATGTTGAGCATTTTCATATGTTTGCCATTTGTACGTCTTTTATTTAAAAATGTCTTTTCATACCCTATGCCCACTTTTTAATGGGTTTATTCTTGTTTTTCTTGTTGAGTTGTTTGAGTTCCTTGTAGAGTCTGGATATTAGCTCTTTGTCAGATACACTGTTGGCAAAACTTTTCTCCCATTCTGTAGATTGTTTGTTTACTGAGAATTATTTCTTTTGCTATGCAGAAGCTTTTCAGTTTTATTAAGTCCCATTTCTCTGTTTTGGTTTTTGTTGTATTTTATTTTGAGGACTTCATCATAAATTCTTTGCCTAGACAAATATTTAGAAGAGTTTTTCCTATGTTGTCTTCTAAGATTTTTAAGTTTCAGTTCTTACAATTCAGTCTTTAATCCACCTTGAGTTCATTTTTGTATGTGATGGAAGGTAAGAGGCCAGTTTCATGAATCTACATATGGCTCAGCAATTATCCCAGCGCCATTTGTTGAATAGAATATAATATCCCTTTATATAATTTTGTCAGCTTTGTCAAGATCAGTTGATTGTAGCTTTGTGACTTTATTTTTCAGTGTGTGTCTATTTCCATAACATGACCATGCTGTTTTGGTTACTACAGCCTTGCAATATAATGTGATCTCTCCAATTTTATTCTCTGTGCTTAGCCTTACTTTGTGTATTCAGGATCTTTTTTTGGTTCCATGTAAATTTTAGGATTTTTTTTCTAATTCTATGAAGAATGACATTGGTAGTTTGATAGTAATTCAATTGAATCTGTGGATAGATTGGGCAGTATGGTCATTTTAATGATATTTATTCTCCCAATCTATAAGCATGGGATTTTAAAAATTTCTTTTTGCCATCTATTATTTCTTTCTTCAGTGTTTTGTAGTTCTCTTTGTGGAGATCTTTCACCACCTTGGTTAAATATATTTGAGGTATTTTATTACTCTTTGTAGCTATTAAGAATTGGATTGAGTTCTCGATTTGGTTCTCAGTTTACTCCTTATTGTTAGGTAGAAGTGCTACTGATTTGTACATTAATTCTGTATCCTGAAACTTTCATGAGGCAATTTATCAAATCGAAGAGTCATTTGGGCAAATCTCTTGGATTTTCTAGGTATAAGATCATATCAAAAATAAACCAGAAAACTTGACTCCCTCTTTTACAATTTGGATGTACTTTATTTCTTTCTTCTGCCTCATTGCTTTAGCTAGAACTTCCAGTAGTATGTTGAATAGGAGTAGTCACGGTGGGTATCCTTGCTTTGTTCCTATTCATATGGAAAATGCTTTCAACTTTTCTTCATTCAGAATGATGTTGGCTTTGGGTTTGTCATATAAGGCATTTATTGTTTTGAGGTTTGTTCCTTCTATGCCTAGTTTGGTAAGGGTCTTTACTATGAAGAGATGCTGGATTTTGTTGAATGCCTTTTTCTGAATCTTTTGATATGATCTCATGATTTTTGTTTTTAATTCTGTTTATGTGGGGAATCTTATTTTTTGTTTTGTATGTGTTGAATCAATCTTGAATCTCTGGAATAAAACCCATTCAGTCTTGTTGTATTATGTCTTTTCTATGCTGTTGGATTTTGAGTGGCAGTATTTTCTTTAGGATTTTTGCTTCCATTTATATTAGAGATATTGGTTTGTAGTTTTGTGTTGTTGTTTTCGGTTGTGTCTTTCTATATCTTTGATATCATTGCAATGCTGGCTGCATAGAATAAATTAGAGAAGATTCCCTTTTTGGAATAATTTCAGTAAGACTGGCATCAGTTCTGTCTTGTACATCTGATAGAATTTGGCTATGAATTCATCTGGTCCTAGGCTTTTTTGTTGTTGTTGGGAGGTTTTTTTTTCCTATTAATTCAATTTTATTACTCATTATTATTCAAAATTTCTATTTCTACCGGGTTCAACCTTAGGGGGTTGTATATTTCCAAAAATCCATCTATTTCTTCTAGATTTTCTCATTTGATCACATAGAGATGCTCAGAGTAATCTTTGATAATCTTCTGTATTCCTGTTGTATCAGTTGTAATGACACTTTTATCTGTTCTGCTTGCATTTGTTTGAATCTTCTCCTTTTTTTGTTGGTTAATCTAGCTAGTGGTCTATTGATTTTGTTGATCTTTTCAAACAACCAACTTCATTTCATTGATTCTTTTTTTAATCTCAATTTCTTTTTTTTTAAATTTATTACTATTATACTTTAGGTATATCTCCCAATGCTATCCCTCCCCCCTCCCCCCACCGCACAACAGTCCCCAGAGTGTGATGTTCCCCTTCCTGTGTCCATGTGTTCTCATTGTTCACTTCCCACCTATGAGTGAGAATATGCGGTGTTTGGTTTTTTGTTCTTGCAATAGTTTACTGAGAATGATGATTTCCTATTTCATCCATATTCCTACAAAGGACATGAACTCATCATTTTTGATGAATACTATGGCTGCATAATATTCCATGGTGTATACGTTCCACATTTTCTTAATCTAGTCTATCATTGTTGGACATTTGGGTTGGTTCCAAGTCTTTGCTATTGTGAATAATGCCTCAATAAACATACGTGTGCATGTGTCTTTATAGCAGCATGATTTATTGTCCTTTGGGTATATACTCAGTAATGGCATGGCTGGGACAAATGGTATTTCTTGTTCTAGATCTCTGAGGAATCGCGACATTGACTTCCACAATGGTTGAACTAGTTTACAGTCCCACCAACAGTGTAAAAGTGTTCCTAGCTCTCCACATCCTCTCCAGCACCTGTTGTTTCCTAATTTTTTAATGATTGCCATTCTAACTGTTGTGAGATGGTATCTCGTTGTGGTTTTGATTTGCAGTTCTCTGATGGCCAGTGATGGTGAGCATTGTTTCATGTGTTTTTTGGCTGCATAAAGGTCTTCTTTTGAGAAGCGTCTGTTCATGTCGTTCGCCCACTTTTTGATGGGGTTGTTTGTTTTTTCTTGTAAATTTGTTTGAGTTCATTGTAGATTCTGAATACTAGCCCTTTGTCAGATGAGTAGGTTGTGAAAATTTTCTCCCATTTTGTAGGTTGCCTGTTCACTCTGATGGTAGCTTCTTCTGCTCTGCAGAAGCTCTTTAGTTTAATTAGATCCCATTTGTCAATTTTGGCTTTTGTTGCCTTTGCTTTTGGTGTTTTAGACATGAAGTCCTTTCCCATGCCTATGTCCTGAATGGTAATGCCTAGGTTTTCTTCTAGGGTTTTTATGGTTTTAGGTCTAATATTTGAGTCTTTAATCCATCTTGAATTGATTTTTGTATAAGGTGTAAGGAAGAGATCCAGTTTCAGCTTTCTACATATGGCTAGCCAGTTTTCCCAACACCATTTATTAAATAGAGAATCCTTTCCCCATTGCTTGTTTTTCTCAGGTTTGTCAAAGATCAGATAGTTGTAGATATGCAGCATTATTTTTGAGGGCTCTGTTCTGTTCCGTTGATCTATATCTCTGTTTCAGTACCAGTACCATGTTGTTTTAGTTACTGTAGCCTTGTAGTATACTTTCAAGTCATGTAGTGTGATGCCTCCAGCTTTGTTCTTTTGGCTTAGGATTGAATTGGCGATGCGGGCTCTTTTTTGGTTCCATATGAACTTTGAAGTAGTTTTTTCCAATTCTGTGAAGGAAGTCATTCGTTGCTTGATGGGGATGGCATTGAATCTGTAAATTATGTTGGGCAGTATGGCCATTTTCACGATATTGATTCTTGCTACCCATGAGCATGGAATGTTCTCCCATTTGTTGTATCCTCTTTTATTTCCTTGAGCAGTGGTTTGTAGTTCTCCTTGAAGAGGTCCTTCACATCCCTTGTAAGTTGGATTCCTAGGTATTTTATTCTCTTTGAAGCAATTGTGAATGGGAGTTCACTCATGATTTGGCTCTCTGTTTGTCTGTTTTTGGTGTATAAGAATGCTTGTGATTTTTCTACATTGATTTTGTATCCTGAGACTTTGCTGAAGTTGCTTATCAGCTAAGGAGATTTTGGGCTGAGACAATGGGGTTTTCTAGATATACCATCATGTCATCTGCAAACAGGGATAATTTGACTTCCTCTTTTCCTAATTGAATACCTATTATTTCCTTCTCCTGCCTAATTGCCCTGGCCAGAACTTCCAACACTATGTTGAGTAGGAGTGGTGAGAAAGAGCATCCCTGTCTTGTGCCAGTTTTCAAAGGGAATGCTTCTAGTTTTTGTCCATTCAGTATGATATTGGCTGTGGGTTTGTCATAGATAGCTCTTATTATTTTGAGATACGTCCCATCTATACCTAATTTATTGAGAGTTTTTAGCATGAAGGGTTGTTGAATTTTGTCAAAGGCCTTTTCTGCATCTATTGAGATAATCATGGGGTTTTCGTCTTTGGTTCTTTTTATATGCTGGATTACATTTATTGATTTGCATATATTGAACCAGCCTTGCATCCCAGGGATGAAGCCCACTTGATCATGGTGGATAAGCTTTTTGATGTGCTGCTGGATTCTGTTTGCCAGTATTTTATTGAGGGTTTTTTGCATCAATGTTCATCAAGGATATTGGTCTAAAATTCTCTTTTTTGTTTGGGTCTCTGCCAGGCTTTGGTATCAGGATGATGCTGGCCTCATAAAATGAGTTAGGGAGGATTCCCTCTTTTTCTATTGATTGGAATAGTTTCAGAAGGAATGGTACTAGTTCCTCTTTGTACCTCTGGTAGGATTCGGCTGTGAATCCATCTGGTCCTGGATTCTTTTTGGTTGGTAAGCTATTGATTTTTGCCATAATTTCAGCTCCTGTTATTGGTCTATTCAGAGATTCAACTTCTTCCTGATTTAGTCTTTGGAGAGTGTATGTGTCGAGGAATTTATACATTTCTTCTAGATTTTCTTTGTTTTTTTCTTTTTTTTTCTTTTATTATTATTATTATTACTATTATTATTATACTTTAGGTTTTATGGTACATGTGCCCAATGTGCAGGTAAGTTACATATGTATACATGTGCCATGCTGGTGCACTGCACCCACCAACTCGTCATCTAGCATTAGGTATATCTCCCAATGCTATCCCTCCCTCCTCCCCCCACCCCACAGCAGTCCCCGAAGTGTGATGTTCCCCTTCCTGTGTCCATGTGTTCTCATTGTTCAATTCCCACCTATGAGTGAGAATATGCGGTGTTTGGTTTTTTTGTTCTTGCGATAGTTTACTGAGAATGATGATTTCCGATTTCATCCATGTCCCTACAAAGGACATGAACTCATCATTTTTTATAGCTGCATAGTATTCCATGGTGTATATGTGCCACATTTTCTTAATCCAGTCTATCATTGTTGGACATTTGGGTTGGTTCCAAGTCTTTGCTATTGTGAATAATGCCACAATAAACATACGTGTGCATGTGTCTTTATAGCAGCATGATTTATAGTCCTTTGGGTATATACCCAGTAATGGGATGGCTGGGTCAAATGGAATTTCTAGTTCTAGATCCCTGAGGAATTGCCACACTGACTTCCACAATGGTTGAACTAGTTTACAGTACCACCAACAGTGTAAAAGTGTTCCTATTTCTCCACATCCTCTCCAGCACCTGTTGTTTCCTGACTTTTTAATGATTGCCATTCTAACTGGTGTGAGATGGTATCTCATTGTGGTTTTGATTTGCATTTCTCTGATGGTCAGTGATGGTTAGCATTTTTTCATGTGTTTTTTGGCTGCATAAATGTCTTCTTCTGAGAAGTGTCTGTTCATGTCCTTCGTCCACTTTTTGATGGGGTTGTTTGTTTTTTTCTTGTAAATTTGTTGGAGTTCATTGTAGATTCTGGATATTAGCCCTTTGTCAGATGAGTAGGTTGCAAAAATTTTCTCCCATTTTGTAGGTTGCCTGTTCACTCTGATGGTAGTTTCTTTTGCTGTGCAGAAGCTCTTGAGTTTAATTAGATCCCATTTGTCAATTTTGGCTTTTGTTGCCATTGCTTTTGGTGTTTTCGACATGAAGTCCTTGCCCATGCCTATGTCCTGAATGGTAATGCCTAGGTTTTCTTCTAGAGTTTTTATGGTTTTAGGTCTAACATTTAAGTGTTTAATCCATCTTGAATTGACTTTTGTATAAGGTGTAAGGAAGGGATCCAGTTTCACCTTTCTACATATGGCTAGCCAGTTTTCCCAGCACCATTTATTAAATAGGGAATCCTTTCCCCATTTCTTGTTTTTGTCAGGTTTGTCAAAGATCAGATAGTTGTAGATATGTGGCATTATTTCTGACGGCTCTGTTCTGTTCCATTGATCTATATCTCTGTTTTGGTACCAGTACCATGCTGTTTTGGTTACTGTAGCCTTGTAGTATAGTTTGAAGTCAGGTAGTGTGATGCCTCCAGCTTTGTTCTTTTGGCTTAGGATTGACTTGGCGATGCGGGCTCTTTTTTGGTTCCATATGAACTTTAAAGTACTTTTTTGCAATTCTGTGAAGAAAGTCATTGGTAGCTTGATGGGGATGGCATTGAATCTGTAAATTACCTTGTGAAGGATGGCCATTTTCATCATATTGATTCTTCCTTCCCATGAGCATGGAATGTTCTTCCATTTGTTTGTATCCTTTTTTATTTCCTTGAGCAGTGGTTTGTAGTTCTCCTTGAAGAGGTCTTTCACATCCCTTGAAAGTTGGATTCCTAGGTATTTTATTCTCTTTGAAGCAATTGTGAATGGGAGTTCACTCATGATTTGGCTCTCTGTTTCTCTGTTATTGATGTATAAGAATGCTTGTGATTTTTGCACATTGATTTTTTATCCTGAGACTTTGCTGAAGTTGCTTATCAACTTAAGGAGATTTTGGGATGAGACAATGGGGTTTTCTAGGTATACTATCATGTCATCTGCAAACAGGGACAATTTGACTTCGTCTTTTCCTAATTGAATACCCTTGATTTCCTTCTCCTGCCTAATTGCCCTGGCCAGAACTTCCAACACTATGTTGCGTAGGAGTGGTGACAGAGGGCCTCCCTGTCTTGTGCCAGTTTTCAAAGGGAATGCTTCTAGTTTTTGCCCATTCAGTATGATATTGGCTGTGGGTTTGTCATAAATAGCTGTTATTATTTTGAGATATGTCCCATCAACTCCTAATTTATTGAGAGTTTTTAGCATGAAGGGTTGTTGAATTTTGTCAAAGGCCTTTTCTGCATCTATTGAGATAATCATGGGGTTTTTGTCTTTGGTTCTGCTTATATGCTGGATTACATTTATTGATTTGCGTATATTGAACCAGCCTTGCATCCCAGGGATGAAGCCCACTTGATCATGGTGGATAGGCTTTTTGATGTGCTGCTGGATTCGGTTTGCCAGTATTTTATTGAGGATTTTTGCATCAATGTTCATCAAGGATATTGGTCTAAAATTCTCTTTTTTGGTTGTGTCTCTGCCAGGCTTTGGTATCAGGATGATGCTGGCCTCATAAAATGAGTTAGGGAGGATTCCCTCTTTTTCTATTGATTGGAATAGTTTCAGAAGGAATGGTACCACCTCCTCCTTGTACCTCTGGTAGAATTCGGCTGTGAACTCATCTGGTCTTGGACTTTTTTTGGTTGGTAAGCTATTGATTATTGCCACAATTTCAGCTCCTGTTATTGGTCTATTCAGAGATTCAACTTCTTCCTGGTTTAGTCTTGGGAGGGTGTATGTGTTGAGGAATTTATCCATTTCTTCTAGATTTTCTAGTTTATTTGCATAGAGGTGTTTGTAGTATTCTCTGATGGTAGTTTGTATTTCTGTGGGATCGGTGGTGATATCCCCTTTATCATTTTTTATTGCATCTATTTGATTCTTCTCTCTTTTTTTCTTTATTGGTCTTCCTAGCGGTCTATCAATTTTGTTGATCCTTTCAAAAAACCAGCTCCTGGATTCATTAATTTTTTGAAGGGTTTTATGTGTCTCTATTTCCTTCAGTTCTGCTCTGATTTTAGTTATTTCTTGCCTTCTGCTAGCTTTTGAATGTGTTTGCTCTTGCTTTTCTAGTTCTTTTAATTGTGATGTTAGGGTGTCAATTTTGGATCGTTCCTGCTTTCTCTTGTGGGCATTTAGTGCTATAAATTTCTCTCTACACACTGCTTTGAATGCATCCTAGAGATTCTGGTATGTCGTGTCTTGGTTCTCATTCGTTTCAAAGAACATCTTTATTTCTGCCTTCATTTCGTTTTGTACCCAGTAGTTCACTCAGGAGCAGGTTTTTCAGTTTCTATGTAGTTGAGTGGTTTTGAGTGAGATTCTTAATCCTGAGTTCTAGCTTGATTGCACTGTGGTCTGAGAGACAGTTTGTTATAATTTCTGTTCTTTTACATTTGCTGAGGAGTGCTTTACTTCCAACTATATGGTCTATTTTGGAGTAAGTTCGGTGTGGTGCTGAGAAGAATGTATATTCTGTTGATTTGGGTTGGACAGTTCTGTAGATGTCTATTAGGTCCGCTTGGTGCAGAGCTGCGTTCCATTCCTGGGTATCCTTGTTGATTTTCTGTCTCATTGATCTGTCTAATGTTGACAGTGGGGTGTTAAAGTCTCCCATTATTAATGTGTGGGAGTCTAAGTCTCTTTGTTGGTCACTCAGGACTTGCTTTATGCATCTGGGTGCTCCTGTACTGAGTGCATATATATTTAGGATAGTTAGCTCTTCTTGTTGAATTGATCCCTTTACCATTATGTAAAGGTCTCTTTCTCTCTTTTGATCTTTGTTGGTTTAAATTCTATTTTATCAGAGACTAGGATTGCAACCCCTGCCTTTTTTTGTTTTCTATTTGCTTGGTAGATCTTCCTCCATCCTTTTATTTTGAGCCTATGTGTGTCTCTGAACGTGAGATGGGTTTCCTGAATACAGCACACTGATGGGTCTTGACTCTTTATCCAATTTGCCAGTTTGTGTCTTTTAATTGGAACATTTAGTCCATTTACATTTAAAGTTAATATGGGTATGTGTGAATTTGATCCTGTCATTATGATGTTAGCTGGTTATCTTGCTCGTTAGTTGATGCAGTCTCTTCCTAGTCTCGATGATCTTTACATTTTGGCATGATTTTGCAGTGGCTGTTACCGGTTGTGGCTTTCCATGTTTAGTGCCTCCTTCAGGAGCTCTTTTAGGGCAGGCCTGGTGGTGGCAAAATCTCTCAGCGTTTGCTTGTCTGTAAAGGATTTTATTTCTTCTTCACTTATGAATTTTAGTTTGGCTGGATATGAAATTTTGGGTTGAAAATTCTTTTCTTTAAGAATGTTGAATATTGGCCCCCACTCTCTTCTGGCTTCTAGAGTTTCTGCCAAGAGATCCACTGTTATTCTGATGGGCTTCCCTTTGAGGGTAACCCGATCTTCCTCTCTGGCTGCCCTTAACATTTTTTCCTTCATTTCAACTTTGGTGAATCTGACAATTATGTGTCTTGGAGTTGCTCTTCTCGAGTAGTATCTTTGTGGCATTCTCTGTATTTCCTGAATCTGAATGTTGGCCTGCCTTGCTAGATTGGGGAAGTTCTCCTGGATAATATCCTGCAGAGTGTTGTCCAACTTGATTCCATTCTCCCCGTTACTTTCAGGTACACCAATCAGACATAGATTTGGTCTTTTCACAAGGTCCCACATTTCTTGGAGGCTTTGCTCGTTTCTTTTTATTCTTTTTTCTCTAAACTTCCGTTCTCGCTTCATTTCATTCATTTCATCTTCCATCGCTGATACCCTTTCTTCCATTTGATCGCATCAGCTCCTGAGGCTTCTGCATTCTTCACATAGTACTCGAGCCTTGGTTTTCCACTCCATCAGCTCCTTTAAGCACTTTTTTCTCAAGTTTCTTCACCTATAACCTTAAGTTGGTTATTTGAGATCTTTCTATCTTTTTCATATAGGCAGTTAATGTTATAAACTTCCCGCTTAGCACTGATCTGGTTGTTTTTCAGATATTTTTGAAAGCCATATCTTTGTTTTTATTCATTTACAATTTTTTTGACGTGGGTCTTAAATTCATCGACCGAACAGTCATTCAGAAGCAGATCATTTACTTTTCATGTATTTGTATAGTTTTGAGTATTCTGTTTAGTGTTGATCTGTATTTTTATCTCACTGTGTTTCAAGAAGATATTTGATATTATTTCAATTTTTTATATATATTGAGATTTTACTTGTGGCCTAGCATATGGTATACTTTTGAGAATGTTTTATGCATATGTGATAAGACTGTTTATTCTGAGTTTGTAGGGTAGAATATTCTGTAAACATTTGTTAGGTCCATTTGGTTTAGAGTTCAACTTAATTCCAGAATTTTTTTTGTTGATTTTCTGCCTCAATGAACTGTCTACTTCTGTCAGTGGGATATTGAAGTCCCCTACTAATACTGTATTGGTATCTATCTGTTTTTTAGTTGTAGTAGTATCTGTTTTATGAATCTAGGTGTTCCAATGTTTGGTTCAAATGTATTTTGAATTGTTAGATCTTCTCAAATAAATTTCTTTATCATTATATAACTAACTTCTTTGTCTCATTTATAGATTTTTCTATATTTTTTTACCTTTCCTTCTGTCTCTGGAATGCCTATGTCTCCTAGTTTTACATGCTTTTTATGTGGTTCCATATTTCATGAAAGCTTTAATCATTAAAATTTTTTTTCCTTTATTTTTTTATAACTGGGTTAATTTGAAAGACCTACTTTCCACCTCTGAAGTAATTTCTTCTGCTTTGATTAAGCCCGCTACTGATGTTTTTAACTGGATTTTTTAATTTTACCAATACATTTTTTATTTCTAGTAGTTGTATGGGCTTTTAAAAATCTATCTCTTCTTTCATATCTTGAATTGTATTTCTGATTTATGTTAGTTTTCAACTTTCTCTTGGATTATTTTGTGCTTTTTAAAAATCAGTATTTTAAATTCTTTATCAGGCATTTCAAAAAAATTATTTCCATGAAGAATCATTGCTGGAGACTTAGTGTGGTCCTTTTGAGGCATTGTTACACTCTGCTTTACCATACTTTTGGAATTTTTTCACTGGTTCCTTCTCATCTGCAAAGACTATCTCTGTTTCTAATTTTTAAATATACTTTCATTTGGAAGGGATGTTTTGGTTTTTTCCTTTTCTCCCTTGAGGATGTGTATAATGTGTGCTGTGTAGGGTTCAACTTTGGTTCTGGGTGCTTTCATTGTCAAAGGTTCTGTGTATGTTCCTTGATTATAGATAGTCTTTGTATGCTGGCTTTCTTAGCTGTTGGTTGTAGTAGTGGTGTAGGGATGAATGAGTGGGTTCACTGCCTCCTACAAGTCCAGTATGGTTGAGGTCTCAGGATGCTTATCTCATTCTCCAGTGCAATGCATTTCTGTCTGCAGATTTTCTACTAGATTGTGCCATTTATTTTCCAAGCCAGTGGGTGGTGCTTATGGATAAGAACCAGCTAAGGTTGATTCAGATGGGGCATATACTTTATCTTTGTTTATGGCGAGATGCTTTCTGTTGCCTCAGGCAATGGGCTATGTTGTGGAATGCACAGTGGTGTGAGCTCCCTGTACAGTCCTGGACTGAGGGACCAAGCTGGCTTGGGACAGAGAATGCAGACTTGTCTACATGTCCACCAGTGGTAGGTGCAAGCACTAGCTTTGAGGGCAGATAAAAAGACAGCTGCAAAACATCCAGAGATGTGCCTGGTTATGGAGGGGATAATCCTCTGCTGCCCAGTGTTCTCTGTCTGGAAAGGGAGTGGTAACCTACCCTCGTAATCTAGAAAAGCGTGTACTCCACATGCCTGAAGATATGTCCAGGCATGGGGCACAGTGGGTGCTGCTGTTTCAAGACCTATGCACCTGAAGGGAGGGGTGGATGAGGCTCCTTATCCACATGAGAAGGTTCTCCAAGTGCCTGGGAATGTGTACAGCATGGAATGGAGGGGCTTCTGCTGCACCAAGATCCCTGCATAAAAAGGGAGGGGCAGCTCAGGTTCCTTTTCCAGCTAAGTGGGTAGTCAGCATGCCTGGAAATATCCCTGATCATGACAGAGAGGGCACTGCTCTTCCAAGATTTCTTTACAGGACAACAGAAGTGACTCACGGTTCCAGTTCAGTAGAGCAGGTGTGCTGAATGCTTGAAACTCTGTCCTGGAGAGGAGTAGAAAAGTACAGATGCACCAAGATCTCTGCATTAGAAGCAAAAGGCAATTTATGCTCCTAATCCATGTGAGGGTGTGCACTGAATTCTGAAGGGGGCCTGCCCCTCCACACCTGTGGTTATTTCTTGTCAGGTGGGATGACAGACTGAGAAAAGAAATAAGACTCAGAGACAAAGTATAGAGAAAGCAAAGTGGGCCGAGGAGACCGGCGCTCAGCATACAGAGGACCTGCACCAGCACTGGTCTCTTGAGTTCTCTCAGTTTTTAATGATCACTGTTTTCACACTGTCAGCAAGAGGAATGCAGTAGGAGAGCAGGGTGATATTAGGGAGAAGGTCAGCAAGAAAACATGTAAGCAAAGAAATCTGTGTCACAAATAAGTTCAAGTGGAGGTACTACGCCTGGATGTGCACGTAGGACAGATTTATGTTTCTCTCCACCCAAACATCTCAGTGGAGTAAAGAGTAACAGAGCAACATTGCTGCCAACATGTCTCACCTCCTGCCATAGGGTGGTTTTTCTCCTCTCTCAGAATTCAACAAATGCACAACTGGGTTTTATACCAAGACATTCAGTTCCCAGGGGCAGGCAGGAGACAGTGGTCCTCCTCTATCTCAACTGCAAGAGGCATTCCTCTTTTACTAATCCTCCTCACCACAGACCCTTCACAGGTGTCAGGCTGGGCCACTGTCAGGTCTTTCCCATCCTATGATGCCATATTTCAGACTATCACATGGGGAGAAACCTTGGACAATACCCGGCTTTCCAGGGCAGAGGTCCCTGTGGCTTTCTGCAGTGCATTGTGCCCCTGGTTTATTGAGACTGCAGAATGGCGATGACTTTTACCAAGCATATTACTTGTAAATATTTTGTTAACAAGGCACATGCTGCAGAGCCCTAGATCCCTTAAATCTTGATTCCATACAACACATGCTTTTGTGAGCTCAAGGTTGGGGCAAAGAGGTTGGAGCAAAGTTACAGATTAACAGCATCTGAGGGCAAAGCAATTGTTCACAGTACAGGTCAACATGGAGTTTCTTATATCTTCCCTTTCCACATGGACACAGCAACCGTCTGATCTCTCTTTCTTTTCCCTACAAATTCTTGAAATTATGCCTGGTTGTGGAGTGAAGAGGGTGCTTCTGCAACAAGATGTCTTCACAGCAATGGAGGTGTGACCCAGGATCTTAATCTAGGTGAGCAGATAGGCCAAATGCCTGGAAATATGTCCCTCAGTGAGGAACAAAGAAATTTGCTGCAGAGTGGAGAAATGGCTGCTGCAACAAGGTCTTTGCATGGGAGGGGTGCCAGGCCCTTACTTCAGGCAAGTGGAAGTGTTGAATGCTGGGAAATATGCCGAGGCTTGGACTTGAGGGGGGTTGTTGCTTTGCCAAGTTATTTGCAAGATAAGGGAGCTGTGGCCCACACTCCCCAATCAGACCAGCAGCTCAAAACTGCTGGGACACACCTCCCAACTGACAAAGGGGGTAGGCTAGGGCACCGAGAAATGACACCCACACACAAGTCCAAGTCTGCAAAGCAGTTCCTGGCCATAGTTCCTATTAGTCAGGAAATATTGTGGCTTCAGCAACTCTCTTCGATATGGATTTCTATTTTTATTTCATTTTGTCTTATTGGTATTGATTTCTATTTTTATTCCACTGTGGTCTGAGAGTACAGTTAGTATGATTTTCTTATTTTCATTTATTGAGACTTGTTTTATGGCTGAGCATGTGGTCTGTCTTAGAGTATGCACTGTGGTCCCATGAGGAGAATGTATGTTCTCTGTTTGATGGGTGGAGTATTCTGTACATGTCTATTAGGTCTAATTGATCAAGTATCAATTTTAAATCCAGAATTTCTTTGTTAGTTTTCTACATCGATGATCTATCTAACACTGCCAGTGGGATGTTGAAGTATCCCATTATTATTCTGTGGCTAATTATCTTTGTAGGCCTGGGCATACTTGCTTATGAATCTGGGGGCTGCAATGTTGGGTGCATATATGTTTAAGAATAATTAAGTCTTCTCATTTAATTGAACCCTTTCTCATCATGTAATGCCCT